>NW_027526222.1:21959-698851 GCF_048455015.1 Haemaphysalis longicornis | reverse complement strand
ACGTGTCTAAAGTCGTATGCCCTTGAAAAGGGCCTGAACTCATGACACGAAAATTGTGGGACATTATCTGTCAGGACTTCCAGTGGAATGCCTTACCTAGAAAATATGGCGCTGGTTGCCTGAATGACAGAGCTCGCCGATATGTCACGCAACTGCTCCCCTTCAGAAAAATTTGACAGCCCGTCGTATACGCTGAGGTACGACCGTCCACCGTATTCAAAGATATCGATGCCAACTTTTTGCCACGGCATCTTGGGCGCTAGGCGCATCATTAAGGGTTTTTGCGGCTGCGCATAAGCGTACTTCTTGCACAATGCACATTTCTACACGAATGTAGTAATGTCGGCGTCTTGCTCCGTGGTCGGCGTCAATGCCCGGCCAAAATACAAGCCGCCTTGCCCTTTCTTTGCATTTGTTGATGCCCATGTGTCCTTGGTGAATTTTTTCTAAGGTATCTCTCCTGAAACTCTTGGGGATTACCACTTTACATCCTTTCAAGAGGACACCTTTCACCTGCGTCAGCTCCGTAGAAAATGGCCTCAGCTGTCCCTCTATGCGTAGCCCGTGTTCTAAACTGTGCAGCATTAAGATACGAGTCCCGACTCGTTTCTTTGGCCAGTGGACACACACGTGGGTGTCCCTTTCGCTGCTCAGTCGCAGGCCTCGATTCCGGAGGACAGCTGACTGGGCGCATTGAGCCATGAGACTAACACGTTTGAATCTCCCACCACCATAACGGGTATGTCATCGGTAGCGGCATTAAAGGGACCCTGCAACACTTGCCATCGACTACTAGTAATGTGTTTTGGGATAAAGTCTATTGTCCCAGAAATCTCCTCCCGCAAGAATTATGAAAATCCGTTCACAATTAACGAAACTACGCGCGATGAGAAATCGCGCATAATCGTTCCCTCTCAACTAGACCGCGGAACGCGACGAAAGCTGCGCGCTCTCTCCCGGAGAGGGGGCGGCTCGCGGCGTTCTCTTCGGCGGCCTTACATGCCGGGTAGTTTTCTGCTTTTCTCCGCAACGCGGAGGGGCCGATTTCCGGTCTGGTGCCACAAAAAAGCAGGAATGGGTGCCTGCTCGCAACTCAAGTGCGCGCTCGGGCTGTTAGGGCGTTTTTGAAGCAATAAACGTTTGTAGTCGAGTGGTCCCGTTGAAAAGGAAGTATTGAGCTCATCACTCAAACTCTGCGCGCACTCAAACACAAAAGAAACGGCAAAACTGTGCCTACAGGTTCAGGCATAGAAGAGGTTCGTACACAGCGATGACGACGACGGAAATGGGAGAATCTAGCCGCGAAGTTGACCAGTGACAGCGGATCAGGCAGCCATGGCCTATGTGACGTCCCTTAGGCCATGCATAATGAGGACAACTGAAGAGAGCGCGGTTGGTTTTTCCGCGTCTTTTACATCGATTTGCGCGCTCACCGCTTCACGTGCACGTGTAATATTTGGCTCAGGTATTCCTGGCAGTGTAATCTAAACGTCGCGCAGGTTTACTTGCACTGCTCAAAGAGTGTTGCAGGGTCCCTTTAAGATGCTGTGCGTGCATGCCCCTCCCTTCTCCCCCATCCCGTGCACGCCTAAACCGGCAAGGGGGGATAGGCGCCTGATTAGGCGTGAAATACAAATGGCGAATGCATAGAGAAAGACTTCATATTCGACCAGGCTAATATCTATTATTATTCTTCCGCAAGAAGAAATATGACCAGCTGGTCACCGAGGGCCGCCGACGCGACAATGTTGCTTGGAATGGCTTTCAAGCTAAACAATAAAAATTTTATGAAACATCCCCCTCGCGAGGGGCACGGTCAAATGCAGAGCATTTTCGGGGGGCGCACGACGTTAAGTAGGTTGGGTTACGTTAATGTTGTTGCAGTTGTTGCTGTTGGTTGTTATTATTGTTGTTGTTGTTATAATTATTATTGTAATTAATGAGGAGTCGTAATTAAGTGGTCACGTGACATCATTTATTATCTGGTTCGAAAGAAATTGGCAGCGAGAGCGAACGCCGAGAACCGCCCCATCACGGCACGACCACGTCACGACTACGTCACGATCACGCCACAACTGTTGTTGCTCCCGCGCCAAACTACGACGCATGCGCGCCCCACCTGTTGCTGAACGCGATCCGAGCACGCAGAGAACACGCGAGGAGCAGCGGAGAGCAGGAGAGGAGGAGTGGGGGAGAGGGCGCACCTGGAACCAACGTTCTAGTATCGTTGCTGGAACGGCTGTTGCGGACGAGGCGCGCGCTCCCGTTTGACTTCTGCCTTTGAGCGCAGCCGCGGCGGAGAGGAAGCAGACGACGCAGGCCACGGCGACGCGCCTCCGTTGCAACGCGGCGCATGCGCAGAGAGCAGTGGGGGTGAGATCAAGTGCGAAACGCGAGGAGCAGCGGAGAGCAGGCGAGGAGGAGTGGGGGAGAGGGCGCACCTTGAACGGCTGTTGCGGATGCCGAGGCACGCCAACGCCGGGTGACATCGTGAGTTAAAGAAATGATCTGCATTTAATAATGTGCTCAGGCCGGCGTTCCAACGGGGCAAGTTGCTTTCAACCGGCAGGGGCGCGCAGCTAGTGGGCGAGGTGGAATTTGAAGCAGCAACGGCCGCGACAATTTCGGCGGCTTTCGGGCGTTGTTGCGCCCATTCGCGCTGGTGTTGATCCTGATCCTCCGCAATCATCTGATAACGGCGCTACGGCCGCTGTCAGCCGACTGCGCAACTTGTGAGAGGCATGAGTGGTGGCGAGGGGGATAATCGTTGTGATAACCGTGGTGATAACTGTTGTAAAAGAGGAGCCCCGGAGAGACGCCGGGTAAATCTGCTTCACCGGAATGAAGAATGGGGGGGGGAGGGGGGGGAAGGGGGGGACATATATTTGCAGTAAAACTAAATCCAACCAAGCAAACTATCGCGGACGCACAGGAGCTCTCTATTAGAGCACTGCACGGGCGCGGGCCGGCCCGAAAGCCCGGGCCCGACCCGGCCCGCGAGCCGGGCCGGGCCGCCCGAAGTCGATTATCGGCGGGCCCGGGCCGGGCCCGGGCTCAATGCCGCGGGCCCGGGCCGGGCCGGGCTCGGGCACGACGCCATGGGCCCGGGCCGGGCTCGGGCTTGAATTAATAGGCACGGCCCCTAATAGTTCCGACGCGAAGTGTAGAAAAGAGCATTAAAATGAATATTCTGAGGTTATTTTTACGCGCTTCTTGATGTTAGTTGTACGAAATGTTTTAAAAACGTGTTTTGCTAGGTCTGATAGTCACTATACTGTAATTTTAATGACGTTTTATGTACTGAATCAAGATTTTATATTTGCGTGTATAATATAGCTGACACGATTACAAGGAATGCCCTAGCGGGGAAGGAATTAATTCAGACAACCTGGAGTTGATTGATTGATTGTGGGGTTTAACGCGCCGACGCAACGCAGACGATGAGGCGCGCCGTAGTGGAGGGCTCCGGATTAATTTTGACCATCTGGGGATCTTAAACGTGCGCCGAAATCTCGCACACTCGAGCGTTTTTGCTTTTAGCCTCCATCAGAAAAGCGGCCGCCGCGGCCGGGAATCGAACCCGCGACCTCGTGCTCAGCAGCGCAACGCCTTAGCCACTGAGCCACCGCGGCGGGTCTAACCTGGAGCTGTGCACCTACGTCTACGTACATGAGTCTTTAATATGTCGCACCAATGGAAATGCGGCTGGCCGGGAATCAAACTCGCGTGCTAGAGAAACACCACCGCTTAGCGACCACTGCAGGTAAAATATTTCAACGCACGTACATACTCGTGGATTCAAATGCGGAGCAAAAAATTTCTGATTGATTGATTGATTGATTGTAGGGTTTAACGCGCCAACGCAACGCAGGCGATGAGGCGCGCCGTAGTGGAGGGCTCCGGATTAATTTTGACCACCTGGGGATCTTTAACGTGCGCCGAAATCTCGTACACACGGGCGTTTTTGTTTTCCTCCATCAGAAAAGCGGCCGCCGCGGTCGGGAATCAAACCCGCGACCTCGTGCTCAGCAGCGCAACGCCTTAGCCACTGAGCCACCGCGGCGGGTGGAGCAAAAAAATTTTCAGCAATACCAAATGTGGCCGAGACAACCGCGTGAAGTTGCCAAGAGTCTGGTAATCAAAGGTGATGGTGTCTCTCGTGTAAGAATACGAACTTTCACGCCGATGTGGCGTGAACTGCAAACGGTGTAAGCTAAACTACGTGCACTTTTAAACCGTTATTTTTGGCGTTTCAGTTCATGGCGCGCTTGTACAGAATAGATGCTCCGTCTGATTTCCCGCTACGAAGACACTGAACCAAATATAATAAACAACTTACGCACACGGGGGCCCTCCCTAGGCTCAAAAATAAATGACCGGGCCGGGCCGGGCCTGGACTTGAGACGACGGGCCTGGGCCGGGTCCGGGCCAGGCTCACTTATGAATGCCCGGGCCTGGGCCGGGCCCGGGCTAGGTGTTACGGGCCCGGGTCGGGCTCGGGCTTCACAAAGCGGGCTTGGGTCGGGCTCGGGCCTTAAAATCAGGCCCGTGCAGTGCTCTACTCTCTATCGCTGCATACAAGACAACTACACCGCCCTACACGTCTGTATACCTGCCGCTCTGTGTGTGCTAATCTGGTGCCGCACGAGATGTGTGATCGTGGTTAATTAAGCACTGTGTATGTGCGCGCGGCATTTTCTTTACCTACAAAATGTCTAGCAGACAGTGCAACCGTAGTAAGGACGACGTAAGGGGGGCTGTTTTGCATTGCAGTCTCGTTATGGATAGTCGGGTTTAATCGCTCCGTTGCCCTTAGCTTGACTAAGTAGAGCCGTCTGTTAGTCCCGCTTGTAAAAGCGCCCAATGTTTAGTGTGAAAACAGCGCCTTGGTACTCAGATCCGATGTGCGAGCACCTGAATAGAGTAGGTGCGCATCTGCGTGCTGAAACTATGCATGCAGGCGTGCGTGTGCACTTCCATCCGAAAACTTCAAAGGGACGTTCAAACTTACGCCTCGGCACACGGACTCGCGTAGCGCAGCCTTGGTATACGTAGAGTTGCATGGTGGTAACAGGCATGTGACTGGCGCTCTTTGCCCTCGTCGGCCTTGCGCCATAAAACCCTAAATCATCAACAGGCATGTGACTACGCTGAACCTGCGATAGCCATCGCAATCGCCACCGGTGCCGAGGCTTGGCACCTTGCGAATTTATGCTTGGCTCGAATTATACCGGTACATTTATAATTGTTTGTGACTAGAAATGTTAACGTGTATGGAAAGAATTTACGTGCTTCTTTGGGAGCTTCTGTGCGCGCTTCTTTTCGTCACTCGACTCTTGGAACATCCTCTCCGTCGCTGTTTACGTCATCACTCCTGGGCGACTGATGGCTTCATTTTTTATTATTTACGTGATTATTTTAAAGATACTGCCCCCAGAGACTGGTATATTCGTTTTCTGGGGACGCCAACTATCAATTTAGACCAACTTCGGTTTTGTCTTCAGTGTCCCTTTAAAAAGAAATCGATTGATTGATTGTATAGAGTTTAACGCGCCGACGCAACGCAGGCGATGAGGCGCGCCGTAGTGGATCCGGGGCTCCGGATTGATTTTGACCACCTGGGGATCTTTAACGTGGGCCGAAATCTCGGACACACGGGCGTTTTTGCTTTTCGCCTCCATCAGAAAAGCGGCCGCCGCGGCCGGGAATCGAACCCGTGACCTCGTGCTCAGCAACACAACGCCTTAGCCACTGACCAACCGCGGCGGGTCATAAAAAAAAAAGAAATCACACGCTCGCATTAACTAACCTATAACTGTGTCTCCAAGTCTACAACATGGCATCCTGCAACAGACGCCTGCGGGAGCACGCCGGGTACCTGGTGGCCCGGCGCCCCAACCCGTGTCCCGTGGGAAGACGTGCACCACCTCCGGGGGCGTCATCAGCCAGCGGAAGACGGACTGCATGCCGCCCAGTCCAAATGGTGCCCGTCCGTGGATCTGACGGCGTGGAACGAGTTCCTGTGGGTGGTTGGGATAAAACTGCGGAAGGTAAACGCATGCCGACCAACACTCTGGGGGCGTCCAAGCCGCAGTCTTCACGTCTCGTTCTACAGGCCGCGGAAGCGTGCTTGCTTGCGCTTGCACGCGTTCCTGAAGGGGCATCGCTGCGTCGAGTTCGTGGAGATACAGGCCCTGCTCTGGAACGCCACGATTCCGAGTCACTAGATCCAACGCGTCAGTAGATCCAACGAGTCATTACATCCATTCGTGGATCTACTGACTCGTTGGATCTAGTGACGCGTTGGATCTAGTGACGCGTTGGATCTAGTGACTCTGTTGGATTTACTGACCCGTTGGATCTTATGACTCGTTAGATCTAGTGACTCGGTGGGACGGGCGGGAGAGGAGGATAGTTTGGGCACAAACCTTTTTGCCTCCACCGCGTATTCTTCGCGCTTCATAAAATGAACAAAAGGGGTGCCCCTCAGCTTACTGCTTTGGTAGCGGGTATGCTTTCTAGCTCTGCACGTCTTTATTTATTCTTTTTCCACATGTCGTGGTGTGTTCGTAAGTGCACAATACACTTTCAAAAGAAAGGGGCAAAGACGTTTGCGACTGACCATGCTGCGAGCGCTCAGCTACCAGTCAGAGAGTAAGGAAAATGTACAAAAATTAGGTAAAAGGGGCGCTTCTTCCACTTTAGGTTAGCCACGGGAAAGAGCGCCTTGCTACCGTGACATTCATGTGAAAGGTATGGGGGGAAGGGGGGGGGGGTGCGTGGCACTGCGGGACAGGGATATTTGGCGCACAGGTTCTCGGAAAGCAAGACTTTAAGGAGGGGGGGGGGTGCCTTACTGCTAATTTTAGTTCGCCGTGGCAGCCGCTAAGAGGATTGGTGCTGGAAAAAGGTCCATTCAGCCTTATAACACTGGAGTCATCCGTTTTCTCTCTATTTTTTTTTTGCATTTTCAGATATGGTTACAATTTTCACAGCTTAGGTTAGTTTTCGGTGTCCTAACGTTTTTTAAATTCGTTAGGTTGTGTTAGAGTCGTTTAACTAACGTTACTCTAATGGAAGGCGATGCAGTGCCAGACTTTTTCATCAAAGCAACGCCGGTGGGCGTCGCTTTAGCGGAGGGCTTATAATACTGTCGGACCGCATATAGACACAGCCTCATATAAATGAGTAAAATATGCTGTTGAGCTATTTGGTTCATTGCTTAAGGAAAAATGAGCGCTACAAACGAGGACAGAAAAACGAAGAACGACGAGACAGATGCGCTACTTTTTCTTGTGAAATGCACTTTTCTCTTGTGAAATGAACTCGAAATCCTTGAAACGATTTTTTGTGTAATTATTTGTTGAGAATCGTTCCTCCATCACGTTTTATTCTTTTTTTGGTATCTCCGATTTCATTGGGAAAAAATGTATTGATCCTGCAGTGAAGTCTGCATGCAGACTTCACTCGTGGCCTACGCCGTCTTCTTGACCCCAACCGCGGCCTGAGCCCCGTTAGCCGTTCCCGGTCCGCCGCGCTTTTGATCTATTTCTCTGGAGCAGGGGTCTTAAACACGCTGCCCCATGGCCGCACGCGACCCTCTGACCTCTTGATTCGAACCTATTTATTACACGTGTTCTTGTTCGCAATTCTGCGTTATTTTAGGCCAGCGGATGGTTATGCGGCATGGTCAAAAACTTTTGTTTATTTGTTGAATATTTACTGGAATATTTGAACCTTCCGGAAGCTTCACTTTACAAACGCAGAAAGCCATAACGAACAACTTCCGCAGCGATGCGCACAGTTGGTAGCAAAAAACGAAAGCTTCGTATAAAAACTCACCACCAGTCCTGCTCAGCTGATTAGACGGTGAAGTTGTTAGATAGCAATGACAGTGATGTCACGAAATGAGTTACAAAAGCGCTTTGAATTGCAATTCCGCAATACAGTTGACTCCTATTAATACGAACTCCATGGGGACAGCAAAAAGCTTCGAAGTAACACAACTTTCAAATAAACAGAATCCCGCCGTGGCGGCTCAGTGGCTGTGGCGTTGTGCCGCTGAGCCCAAGGACGCGGGTTTGATTCCCGGCCGCGGCGGCCGCTCTTTCGATGGAAGCGAAAAGCGAAAACGCCGGTGTGTTCGAGATTTCGGCGCATGTTAAAGATTTCCATGTCTAACTTAATCCGGAGCCCTCCACTACGGCGCGCCTCATCGCCTGCGTAGCGTCGGTGCGCTATACCTCATAATCAATCAATTAATCAATCAATCAATCAATCAATCAAACATAAAGTACCATGAAACCATTGCCATAACTACGCTACACGTCTGCCTCCTTGATTTTGGTCACAACCTCGACATTCCTCGGCAATTCAAGCGCACGACATTGTTTTTCTGGAGTGTTAAGGCTCATCGCTAAAGTGGAAGCCTGAAGCGCCCAGCGCGCAAACTGCTTACACGGAGTTGTGTGCAGCGAAGAAAGTACAAAGAACGTTGGGATGCGTACGTTGGCGCGAGTTTCAACGGAACTGGCTGCACGCGGCCTCGGTTGTCATGGCGCCGACATAACACAGTGCACGGTGCACAGTGCACGGCGCAGCGCACATAACACGGCGCCGAAAATTCTGAATTTCATCGAAAAATGACGGCCACCTGTATGTGTTTATTCAAAATACCTTCCAATTAACCGACACAATTGGTTTTGGCTTCGAATTATCGGGTAATTTTTTTATTGAATTGCACGTATAATTGCCGAGAACAGCTAGAACATCCCTTCAAGTTAACCGAAAGTTCTAATTATGCGACTTTTAATTATCGAGAGTCGATTGTATCTTGTTTACGAGCGTATTCACCGCACGTAGTTCGAACGAGCCCAAGGAACACAATACGATTGTTATTTGCGATTTAAGCTATTTCTCAGTTCAATACAGTAATCAAATTTGAAATGCCTGCAGTTTTATTTTAACAGACAAACACGAGGTTGCCTGCTCTACGTTGTTTTCAAGGCGCTAATGGAATGTCTTAGGACCAGCGGCTTTAGGTTCGTTCTATCACAACTGCGACTGGTAATTGCCCGTGATATCGCCTACGCTAAAACTCCCAATGATCATGTAGCCGCATCAGCAGTCAGACTTCATTTATATGTTTCGGGGTCTCCTTACCAAAACAAGAGCTACAGCCATTTTCTATAACCATTCTCATCCGGCAGGTGTTCACATGTTTACAGCAAAAGAGAATTCCTCAACGCTTACCATTTCACTGTAGACCGCCTAATGACGAAAAGTAAATGAACTCGCTGTGTTGAAAGATCTGTCGGGCAGTACCACGATCTTTCCGAGATGTCTACGCTGGATTTAAAGCTACAGCAGTTTCCCGAATCAGTTGGGGTTTTGTCGCAAAAGCGTAATCTGCTGAACGATCCTGCTGACATCACAGGGCAAAGTAGAAATGCACACGGGCGAGCGACTTATAGAAAAATTACTTCATTGCCACCTACTCGCAAAAAATTGGGTATAACAAATAGTTGAATAAAGAAAGACCAGGTGCAGCTTTCCGACTTACCGCAATTCTTCCAGATGTGATTACTATAAAGGTAATGAGCGCAGTGCAATGACTTTTCGCACAGCCAATGATGAGGGCAAAAGCTTGCTTTGTGCGCAGTTTCAAGTGTATAACTTTGTTCTCCCAGGCTTCATGGCCTTTAGAATATCCTTTTGAAATGTTTGAGTAGTAACTTTTGATATTTAATGACACACAAGCTATTCGGATTTTCATATCCAAGTCCACTCCTTGGTCAGTGCGAAATATCACTTTTCTCTTGTGAATTAACTACGTTCCCGTCCAGTTATAGTTCCCGCAGGAAAGTTGGGGAGCAATCAATAGAGAGTTATAGCAGAGCGGAGAACCGGTTCCGGTACGGCACCCGGTACACCTGCGCATGCGCACAGCCAGTTCTTCGCCTCTCGGCACGCGCAGTAGCGCCGGTCGCCTAGCCGGTAACGTACCAGAACTGGTTCTCCGCTCTGCTATAACTCTCTATTATTAATAACAGAGTGATTGTTCTTTGATATTCCATCTTGCACTCAAACTGTAGGTTGGGGTGGCTTTGCGCTCTCCGGGGGACTTATCGTTGTCAAAGTAAAATGAGGGCCATGAAGACGAAGTTTGCAACATGACAACGAAATATATGCACGCATATTTACATTTGTGAAAGATAGTAAAACAGGGGAAAGCATCCATATTGACGACCTGGGATCAAATCCATGTTCGGCGAATCCGATAGTGCAGAGCGCCGTACACAAAAATACCGGAATACTGAAATATTCGTCCACTCGGGGGGAAGGATTTTTCACCTTCACCCTCGCGTCTCTCATCCCCCCCTCGTCCGCTTCGGCGCGTTCTTGGAAAGCCGTGCCTTGAGCTCCTGAATGGGTTGCCTTGGCTAGCGGACACTGCAGCGCGTACTAAGCGACACGAATGATAGCGGTGTCCTGATCCAAGTGCAAGAGTTTTAGGCGAGCCCCCGCGGGCACCGGCGCCATGCACGCCCCTTCCCCCGTTCCCATGTGGCGAGGGAAATTAGGGCAGGGACAGGTGGCTGACCCTTAGGGCGAACGTCCATCGGGATTCTGAATACAAAATTTGCCTTACAAAAAAAACATAGAATAACGCATTTGTTTTGGGGGCATTTTTACAAGGCTTTTTCGATGAATGAACATTCCATTACACGCACTGTTAAGCGCCCACACGTTCCAGTGCAGGGCGATTTCGGTACAAACAGGTGATTCAGGAATTCATGATAGGAAAAAAAAACATAGTGAAACGTTGCAATCAATTACAGATTTTTTATGTTATTAATATTTTCTTTATCCCGGCAAAATCATAAGTGCACTAAATTTCTTCGAAACGATTTCTACAGTAATTGTGTATTAAAGACGGTTCCTCAATCGCGTTGTATTGATTTGTGCTTTGGCAGTATCTCAAGGGCATATTTTTCTAAAAACGGCGTCTGTTCTCTTATTGTAATATTTACGCATAATTATGAATCGGCAAATTTTGTAAACGATTGAAATTGTAGTTATTTATTAGGGATCGTTCCTCAATATTCTTTCATATAATTACCTGTCTTGTAAATGTTCTCTGAACAGTAGCGATATAACTGAGAATTTATAACTGCAGTAGCGCTATAAATTGCGAATTTATGAGTACTTAGCTATGCCCTCTGTTTATTTTTTATTGCGAAATGTATGAATATCTAATTCACGGTTAAGACCTAATTGTGGCCTGTACAAAATCAGTACCACTTCAGTGATGAAAAAAGTCCTGCAGTCAATTCGTTCTTGGTTTCACACTTTGGAATTTAAAGAGCGCAAGTAGTTCATGAACCGATTATTCGCGGAGGCTAGTAAACAAACGCAAACCTATAAACACAATGACCACCCAATCCCAAGAAACACAAGCACGCGCGGTTCCTCCCTTTGGATGTAATGGCTCTTTGGATCTAGTGACGCGTTGGATCTAGGGACTCGGTTGGATCTCATGACTCTTTGGATCTATTGACGCGTTGGACTCGGTTGGATTTCATGACTCTTTGGATCTTCTGACTCGGGCATCACGTGACCCAGTGGATCTCCTGACTCGTTGGATCTAATGACCCGTTGGATCTAGTGACCATAAGCGGAACGCCACCGCCACCGCCCACGGACTGAGGTGTGTCAGGTGCTCCTTGCTCCCGCTGGAGAACCTCTCATTCGGCCCCTCGGGCGCCACGGTGACCCCCACCTACACAGGGAAAGGATAGATAAGAACGCGAGTTCTTTGTACGTGCGGAATATAGAGGATTTATTGGGACGTATAATATTTCCGGCTTTTCAGTATTTCTGCATTGTGTTACAAAATGAAAGAACTTACTTGTGTGGGTACGCTGGGGCTGATCGTCTCATCTCTCTTCGTTATACAATACAACCCCGCTAATTCGGCCCCCGTGAATGCGAAATTTTGGGTAATTAGGAACGGCGTCTCGTCCTGTTCTATGGTTGAAAATTCTGATTTGATTCATTACGGTGTTTAATGCGGCAACGCTACACAGGCGATGAGGCGCGCCGTTGTGGAGGAGTCCCGATTAATTTTGTCCTCCTGGGAGTCTTTAACGTGCGCCGAAATCTCGAACCCAAGGGCATTTTCCATCTTCGCTCCCATCAGAAAAGGGGCCGCCGCGGCGGGTGCAGCAACCATATACAGTCTAGTCCACTTATAACAATATCCAAGTGCCAAGGAAATCCCATCGTTATAACCGATGATTGTTATATGCGGGTTGCTAAATAAAAAGACGTAGCGGAGCTCAAAACATTTTATTTGCATCCAAGCAAGGTTGTACCTATCTGTGGAAAAGAAGCCATACTCGGTAAGTTTTTGCTGCACATGAAGCTGGCGCACATCTTTTTCAAGTGCATCTACAGGCACTTCACCTAGCTGAGCGATTGCTCCAAACGAAGTTCCTTAGGGAATATCATGCGTTGGGCCTCCTGCGAAGATCCTACCCAATTAGGCTGTGCAACCGCGTCGTCAGAGTTGTCGCTGCCACCACTGTCCGCAGCACGTATACGCGCAACGATCGCCTCTTCAGGGAGGCACTCAGACGTTTCCAAAACACCGGCCCTGACGTCTGATCCGCGGAAAAACGGAGGTAGTTGAAGGGGCACCCAGTCAAATTCAAAGCAGCAAGCACGGGGACGGGGCCAAGCGGCGGCATCGGGAGGGGTGTTTGGAAGGATAACTGTTCCCCTCCCCCTCTCGCTTCCTCGTAAGCTGCGCAGTTGACTCGAAGCCGTATTGGCGCAGTGGACGGGATGCGAGGCGCATCGCGGCGCATGGTGTCGGCGTGGTTGGCGTGGAGAGCCGGCGGCACCTCGCATTTTCGGTGCTTGCTGTAACCCGATTCAATCGTTATATCCGATATCGCGGCACTGGAGCATTGTAATAAGTGGTTTATTTTCCCATAGAAAGCATCAAATCAAAATCCACGGAAAGCTAAATCAAAATCCACGTCCTACTCTCTGCGCTTCAAAACATTGCACATTGGTACCAAACGCTACGTGTATGACCACTCCACAGACTCTGTTAAGGAAATGTTGTAGCAATTGCCCCGTCATCAAAATGCGCCTCACCGCCCTCGATCCGCCCCTCGATCAAACTTATTGCTCTCCGCTATCGTTACTAACATACGGAGCTTTATTCCAAAACGTGACATTATTTCTAATCCGGTGTTGTCATCTGGTAGCACCCTTCTGATACTAACGGTAACATGGCTTACTAGTGACGTGACTGACGGCGAGGTACTCGCTGACCTACCAAATTTTCGACTGTTTCAAAACGATCGCAGGGGCACGAGAGGGGGAGGAGTACTTGTCGCTGTCAGTCACAACATATATCCTGTTCGTCTATAAACATTGTGTCCGACCTTGAAATCCTGTGGCTTAAATGCCATGCCGCACCGCACTCAGTTTTACTAGGCGTTTGCTATAGGCCCCTTCACTGTACTCCAGACTTCTCTTCTAAGATCAATAACATCCTAAACGAAATAACGACCAAACACCCTAATATGCATGTAATTCTGTTTGGCGATTTTAATTTTCCTAATATCGATTGGTCAAGCCAGCCAGCACCAGCGGCTACGTCAAGGGAATCGAACGACTTCCTTGATGTATGCCTTAACTTTAATCTATCTCAAGTTCTTATAGAACCAACCCGCGTTACCGGTAACTGCCAAAACATTCTAGATCTTATATTAACAAGCCATCCCGAGTGCGTGTCCTCCATTGCGTACCTTCCAGAAATCAGTGCTCATAAAGTCATTCATGTTGACTTCGTAATTAAGCCCGTTTTGGTCCCGACCTTAAAAAAAACTATCCGTTTGTATGATAAAGGAAATTACCAAGCAATTAATTGTGAAATAACGAATTTTTACTCCACTTTTGAAGCTTCCCTGTGTTGTCATAATGTAGGTGAAACCTGGTCGATTTTCACAGACAAACTAAACGAAATGGTTCAAATACATTCCCCAAATTAACATTAATTCTGATTCCGCCCAATCCTGGTTCAATAAAGCACTGAAACGATTAGAAAACAAGAAAAAACGCTCCTTCCGCGCAGCCAAGTCCCGTAACACCCCTGATGCATGGAACAAGTACAAAACCACCGAATCTGCTTATCTGCAAGCCATACGTCACGCGAAACACTCATTCTTTCATTCTGACGTACAGTCGCCAGCAAAAGTTTGCGGGATGTGCAGCGCGTGGCCGAGCGGCGCAAAACTGCATTGCTGCGCCATCTGCAGCCAGCGGGCGCCGGGTCGAGGCTCAAGGAACTGGCGTGCGAGGCGCGCTTTGCGCATGCCTGTCCTTTATTAGTTACGGGGCATATCTGATCACTCGCGTTCCCGCGACATGCTTTCGATATTCGCGGCAGCCGCTGTGGCGCCGCGTGCCCATCGCCGTCGTTCTGCTATCACTGGTGCAACTGCTATCACCGCGGCCGCCGTTTGCGCGGCGCGCAACGTTTAATAAATCTCGTCTTCCCCGAGGCACTGCTGGTTGAGCACGAATTATATTCTAATTTTTAACCTAAGCACCGATAAACTGTCAGCTAACACAGAATTGCCATTCGCCGCTCATGCTTGTAGCTACCGCAATTGATGTTGCTGCGTGCTCTGGGAGCATGCCGCCCCGAGCTTCGGAGGACCAAAGAAGGCATATCGCCCGCCATACGGGCAGCTCTAGGCAGTGACGCAAGTACAAAAAGCAAGTTTCGAGTGCAAGTGGCAAGCGGCAAATGGCAAGGGTGAGAACAAGTGGCAATAAATTACACTCGGATGAGTGCGAAGCGCTTTTACAGGCCTCCCCTATAACAGAAAACAAACTCAGAACTTTTGAGTGCAGAGCAAATACTCCAGTTCGTACGCAGAATTTTTCCTATGAGGACTAGGGGGTGCACCAGTTGTAACAGGCAGAACACACACCTAAGTTTAAATAAAGAGAAATGGGAAAACATTTAGAGCCCTTCCATTCTGCGATGTCACGAAAGAAGGTCACGAAAGAAGCAGGTTGTGGGTAAGGGTTCCGCTTACTTCCTAGTTATTCAGGTGAATGGAAGCAATGCGGAATAACGTTTTATTCTACAGGGCAAACACGGGGCTGAAACTGGCTCGCAAAACGTTGTAGTCGTTTGCGCGGCTAATTATCATACAATTTTGTCTGCGGTAGCTCCGACAAAATGAAGGTTACAGCCGTTTTCTGTAATACTACCTCCTCCTTTGTATGTCATGTATTGACAGCAGAAAGGAATTCCCTATCGTTTACAGCTTCCCCATAAACTAACTGTGCGGCAAGTAAATCTAATTCGGCGTAATGATAACGCCATCCTTGCGGCCAATCTCGGTATGATGGTTTTACATGACACCTAAATTAAACAAGAAAGCTGGCTTTGCCGCATTATTCACCAGAAATATTAAATATGGCGACGCGACTTTTATCTATGCACCCCGTCACCAGACGCAGTTTCGGACACGTAGCCTAAATAAGTCCTGTAAAATAAATTTAGTCGTCGACCAATGCATCACTTGGAAAATGACATTTATTCAACGTTGCGCGCCGCGCAACGTTGAACGTGTTTTATTGCACCAGTGATAGCAGAACGACAGCGATGGTCACGCGGCGCCACAGTGGCTGCAGCGAATATCGAAAGCATGTCGCGGGAACGCGAGTGATCAGATATGCCCCGTAACTAATAAAGGACAGGCATGCGCAAAGCGCGCCTCGCACGCCAGTTCCTTGAGCCTCGACCCGGCGCCCGCTGGCTGCAGATGGCGCAGCAATGCAGTTCTGCGCCGCTCGGCCACGCGCTGCACATCCCGCAAACTTTTGCTGGCGACTGTACCAAACATGCTCAAGAACAACCCCCAGAAATTCTGGCAAGTCTTAAACCCACAGGATACGCGCATTATTAACCTATCTAATGAGTCAGGTGATGCCCTAAGTGACGCGGAATGTGCACACGTGTTTAACGCCGCCTTCGCATCAGTTTTCACCCAAGAAACTGAGTTGTCATTTACCATTCCTCATGCGAACTTTGAATGTACCCTGCCACCAATTTCATTTTTACCCAGCGGTATTTCATCATTGATAGACAAAATTAAACTTTCTTCTTCAGCTGGTGTAGACAATATAACATCCAAACTTCTGAAAAATACAAAACATATCTGCGCAGCATATCTGTGTCTACTATTTTCACAATCACTTTCAACAGGAATGCTGCCTCCAGATTGGAAGCACGGAAAGGTCGTTCCAGTCCACAAATCAGGTAACAAACACTCCTCATTAAATTATCGTCCCATTTCATTAACCAGCGTACCCTGCAAAATCCTCGAGCATGTCATCTACACACATATCATAGACTTCCTTGATTCCAACCATTTTTTTCATCCCGCGCAGCATGGCTTTAGGAAAGGGTTTTCATGCGAAACGCAACTAGCTGTGTTTGTTCACGACCTGCATGTTAACCTCGACTCTAACCTTCAGACTGACGCCATCTTCATTGATTTCGCAAAAGCATTTGACAAAGTTCCTCATGAGCGTCTACTACTAAAACTTGCCGCGCTACATTTAAATTCCGACATATTAGCATGGATTAATTCCGTCAACAATGAAATCTCTAACTCTACCCCGGTAACCTGAGGTGTCCCTCAAGGGTCCGTCCTAGGCCCAATTTTGTTTATGATCTACATTAATGACCTATCAATGCATGTATCTTCTAACATACGCATGTTTGCAGACGACTGAGTTATTTATCGTAAAATAAACACCGTTTCCGATAGCACGTCTCTTCAAACTGACTTACGAAGCTTGCAAGAATGGTGTAACCTTTGGCTAATGGAACTAAACCCTAACAAATGTAAAACTGTTTCCTTCCACCGCCGTCTAAATCCGATTGTATTCCCGTACCGAATTGCAGACACAAACCTCGAACTAGTTCCTTCCTATACATATCTAGCAGTAACCCTTTGTAGCGATTTGACTTGGGCAACGCACATCGCACATCATTGCATCTGCTAACAAAACACTCGGGTTCTTAAAACGCCATTTGCGTCACGCCCCTAACAATGTCAAATTACTAGCTTATCAATCTCTGGTAAGGACGAAATTAGAATACGCATAAGCCATTTGGAACCCACATGAAGCATATCTCATCAATTAACTCGAGTCGCTTCAAAATCGAGCCACACGGTTTATTCATTCAAAGTACTCTTACGACGTCACCATATCGGCACTGAAAACAGAATCTGGCCTATCATTGCTTGCATCTCGTCGCCGCTTTTCTAGTCTTTGCCTTTTTCAAAAAGTTTTTTTACAGCTCACTCAGCAGGCCACCATACGGGGCGCTGTCAAAACAGCACATGACGAAAGGGCACGCGACAGAAGAGCACCGACATAACAGCACGGCGTCAAAAGGGCACCCGACAAAACAGCACGCGACAAAACAGCGCGGCGTCAAAAGCGCACGCGACGGAACAGCACGTTGACAAAACAGCGCACCGTCAAAACAGCACAGTGACAGAACGGCACGATTTTATGGAACGCCTAAATGGGCAAATATTAAGTGTGAATACACTTTATAAGCGACCCCAAACCATCCACCGCCGGCGGCGGCGTCGGCGTCCGCAGTGCTCCTCTATAAAGAAACAGCATCCGGCGCCAGGTTTCGATCCGCGGACTTTGCGGCCGCAGCGCGACGCTCTACCGATCAAGCCACGGACGCGACGGTGATATCAGTGTTGACGCGCCTTATATCTTTAACGCATTCAAACTACGTCGTCAGCGGCGTGCGTTGGCGACTCAGCGGCGTTATAGCGGCTTGATAACTGCGTGGTGTACACGTGATACTACAAACCCGATGGAAGAGATGGAAGAGAAGGCGGCGAGGCGGTGGGCTGCGGGGGCCGAGCGCAAGCGCCGCAAGCGGGCCGACAACCGTGCATTCGCACTTTCACATTCTCCCCCTCGGGGAAATGCGGGGAAATTTTTTTTGATTTTAACATGGATAAAAACACTTTAGTGGGCGCAAACTGCTCTCTCTGAGGTTCTCTTCACGTTTCGTTACTCTTTCTCGGGAAAAATACTACGGCTTAAATTATTACAGCATGTGGGATATCTGAAATGAAAGAAGCAAAAGCCAGGGATGACATTTGGTAAAACTTTTGTTCCTTTTTAGGTAGCCCTACAATTTTTATGATAATAATAATATTATTATTAATAATAATAATAATAATAATAATAATAATAATAATAATAATAATAATAATAATAATAATAATAATAATTTATTTCCGAATTTGCCGCTGACAGTTCTCCAAGACTGGTAGGCCCGGATCATTTCGTCCGCAGGCTTTCACATCTCTCCCAAAGTGGACCGCGTTAGCACGCGCTGAAACCGGTGACCGAGTCTAAAGTCAACGCCTGCGCTACGAACCCAAAGGAAATACTGTTCGCCCGGAATGCGATCAGAGCAAAATCGGTAATAAAAACCGCAGGGTAGTCTTGGTATGTCTGCTTTGCGCCGCAGAAACATTTTGCAATTTTTTTATACGAGCTTTTTATTTTAGCGCCGTCTATGAAGCGACCGCCGAAACCTCCGCGCTGGGCTGTTAAGTGCGCCGTTCTTTGCGTGCGTCTGCTCGGAATCCGTGCATTACCGAGTGAACCGTAGTGGTTTGGCGTTAAGTTAGCGGTTGCAGTGCTTGTGTGTGTGTGTTCTGTTTTGTTTTCATCATCTGCGGACGGATTTTAGGTCCTGATTTGCTGCCAGAGCGGGAAATTCCGACCCCGGCTGTTGAGACCAGCAGCAGTAGCAGTGTGGTGGTGGTGCCGGTGGTGCTCCGCAGTTCCGCGATGAAAACGTACAGGTATGGCACCGACTGACATAGAAATCGATATCGGGGAGTAAATACGTGTTTTCAATGCCACCGTGCTTGTTATGTTCACCGATTAGTCATGTTTACGGAAGCGCGGACGTCGAATGCGGAGCGCGCATAGCATATGTGGGTCACGGTGATCCGTGCTCGCGATGGACTTTCGACGAGGCGATTGCTACGCTGTTGGCATTGCAATGCAATATAATCTTTCTTAACTAGACTTATGACGGTTACTGACGAAACGAAATTAACCGGGCGGAAAAATAACGCGACCGAACAACCAGTCAAATTACTATTCGAAGGTTGAGCAAAAGGGTTGACGTTCGGGCGAGTTAATATTGGTTGATCATGATCGTGATCATGATTGACCTAACTCTGCGCAGCGCATGTGGCCTGTCGCTCGGAGCCCACCTTTGTGAAACCGCTGCTTTCACCACAAATGCTTTACGCGACCAGCAGTAACTGTTTTGTAATTGTAATACTTTAGATTCCGTGGAAACGCAAAATGATTAAAAGCTTTTCCTTTGACCGCGTTGTGAACAGGTTGAGCTATTTTCCAAATGCAGCGTTCACGCGTACCTCGAGCTGCGTTTCCACATTTGGCTGCCTGCTTATCCTGCTATCGACCAGCAGTGTGCGATGGAGAAAGTTATCCTTTCAAATCGTTTGGCAGTGTAATGCGTTGGCCTGAAAAAAAGTAAACAAAACGCCGTGATTTTAAAGGTTAGATTAGATGAAAAGGGGATGGTTTAATGCCAATCGGCTGTAATGACCAAACAATATATGGTATTTTAAATTGACTACAAGGAACCAGAAGTTATTGTAGTGTTGTATTGTATCGGCGCTCGTGAAAGATCCCCAAGTGGTCAAAATTAACCCGCAGCCCTCCACTACTGCGCGCCTCATCACCCATGAAGCGTCGGGGCGTTAAACACCATAATAAATGAATGAATGAATCAATCAATCAATCACTCAACCAACCAATCAATGCTGTATTGTAAAGGATAAAGTTGCTTCTAACATTTCAGGGGGTTCCGTTCCCTGTCGCAGCTTTGCGTGTGATAAATGGATTTTGATCCGTCTGCTTGCCGTCCAAGTGCACCCAACAAACCCTGGAGTTGGTCGTTGGTACAAAGTCGTTGCGATTTATCAACGGAATCCACCGATATCTCAACTCGGTGTGTGTTGGGAAGCGATGCCGCAAAAACACGCCGCAACCGCACTGCATTTTCTCCAGGCAGTGTCGTGCACATGCGTGCTGTCGGCGACTGTTTCTCGCTTTCTCTGGTTGTTCAATAACCCACCACCGCGCAGTGCTGACCAGGCGACGTTTGCGCCTTGAACGGCATCGCAGCATTGGCTAAAACAGTTGAAAGTTCCGCAAAAACTAAGCACGCGGTGCGAAATACTCCTGAACTACGCAGTGGAGCACAACACGCCGAGCGATGTTAGCAGCCCAGCACGCTCAGGCAACGCTGGTCGGCCGCCGAGAGAACTGGTTTGAGAGTATTTTCCTCCTTTCCCGGCTGCTTATGGAAAATGGTGTATAGCAGGGGAGCAACTCATTGTACGTCTCCGCATGCGCATTGTAAACTCTGCGTTCCACAGCAGCCACTGCCCCTTTGTTCGTCTTGGCGGCAACAAAAGCCGACCCAACCCTCGTTTTCGCTGAGGAGAGGGAGGAGGTCGAGGGGAAACGAGAGGGGGCAGTTGCTAACAATCTAGTCGGTGTTGTGCTAACATGCGCATTGAGTGGAGGGATTTTGAACACGAGCCAGTTTATTTTGAGAGCGGGACTTGGAAACAGGCAAAACGCGTTCGGGTTGTTTCGTGGTCCACCCGTTCTTGCATCAATCGTTTCATCAATCGTTGGCTTTTCATTGTACCATGACAAGTGGCAGTCTTTGATTCTCGCAATTTCTGGGAAAGTAAAGCCGCCAGAAAGATGCACACGAACATGTTTATGTATTTTAGCGAATGAACTGCATATGTTTCTGCACAAATGCGGTTCCCAACAACCGAGTTTGTTGTTTATGGTGGGTGACCTGTTTTTATGAGCTCACCTGCTGCCGTCAGCAATTGTTAGGCTCCCGCAACACGCCGGCAAATTGAACAAAGCATGTTAGCCAGCAGTCTTCTAAGCCTTGCAGCAAGATAATAGGCGTCATAGATAATAGCTACATGTCATATTTTCGGGGAAAATCAAAAGTATCGAAGCTGCAAGCTGCAAAAGTATCAAGGTCCAAAACATTAGTGCCGCTTCGCTTGATTCTAACTGCAGATATCGAAGCATTCCAGATGAAGAGCACAGTATCGCAGCTTAGGTAACGCAATAAACCATTCATCGGGTAAAGTTCGTTTTTTTAAATGGCGAGAAATCGGTGAGCGTGATCGCTAGTACAGCTTTATGTTGTCTGATATTCAGTGGTGCCGGCCCACTCCCATTTTCGATACATCATGTAACCTAAATAATATTGTGCCTGTAAAAGCGCTCACTGCACAGCCTGAATCGTGATACTCGCTTCTCAAGCGTTAATAAACGAAAGGATACAAGCAATGGAAGCACGGGAGAACATACTCGTACGACGACAAATTCGCATGCAGCATTTATTTCAAATAATTTCAGCCTTACCAAATATATTATGTACGGACCGATGCAAATACATTGTGCACAAATACAAACATGTAAAGACAAATAAACTGACCCCCTCCCTGCTTCCCTTATACAGGCGCTCATGCATAGGTGAAGTAGTGGTGGGACATTTTTTTCCTACTTTGAAGTTGGGACATGTTTTCCGGCACCATTTGTTCCGGGACTATCAGTTCCGGGGCCAGTAGCTCCGGGACCATTTGTGCCGGGACCATATCGACCGCACATCGTGCGTATGGTCTTCTGCTTAGCAGTTACACAGGAAAAAAACAAACACGCCTCAAGTTTAACGTACACTGCGATGACGTACACTGCAAACACCCCACGAGATTAGCGTTGCACATCCTATAGCAGTTTTTTTCGCAATAAGGCGGGTGTTCGCGAACCACTTCCGTGAGGCCGGAGCCATGCACAGCGGATTGCGTATAACGCGGCTCTTTTTACGCCGCACCAGGCACCCTGAAACAAATTTAACGTTCTCTCGCATTTAGCAACATATGCCTGCGTTTATCTTTAATAAAGTAATTGTTTCTAGTAGAGCTACGGGCTTTTGGGCCTCTATTGATGCTGGCGCGCATGTTGGTATGAAGGCCGGATCACAGTCTGGTACGCCATGATGATTAAGATGATGATTATGATGATGATGATTAGAAGCCCTCCATCTGTATCGGGACGTCCGTTGCCACCAACCAACTTGCCTGTCTTATTCTACTCATTAAACCTACCCTCTATTACCCTAACGGGTTAGCCCTCCGCCTACCGGTTTTAAGCTCGCTTCTCCTATTGCCGTTTTCCGCAGCGCCACCTGTAGGGGCTGGAAAGAGCGGATAGCGTTGAGCCGCCGAGCCAAAGAAAGCGAGTTAGATGCCCGCAATGGTGGTTGCATTTCAAATGAAGGGGAAGAGCGAACACGCCGGAGTGTCGTCGTTTAAATGCACGCGAAGAAGTGTGAAGTCCCTCACTGCGGAGCATCCCATATTCCAAATTTAGCATTCTGGTTGTGAAGCCTAAAAAAGCTGAAAGAAATGAAAGCTTTTGTGTGCTTCTTTTATTGAGTCCGCACTGCGAATACAAAAAAAAACTGCATCAAGGCAAGAAAAGACCTTAACCCGGTACCGAGGCATGCTTTGCAGCGGCCGTGATCTTTCGGCTCCCACAAGAAGATCTTCTCTTGCTGCTGTTTTCTTTTTCTGCTGTTTTATCGAAAGTGTAAAAAAAGAACAAGTGCCAGTTGCAATAGGCATGCCTCAGGTTATCATGAGCCGCTGCAACCCAAATCACCTGGAATATGATGGAAGCGAAAAAGCCGAAGTGTAATCCTTAAGCGCTACTATTCTGACGGATAATTTGCTTCTTACTGAAGTCCTACACCACTTAATTCTAATTTATACATGGGGGTTTAATTTGTTTAACAGCACAGAGGAGCTCTTAGTGGGTAAGAAATATTTCCGCAACAATATTGCGCGTCAAAGCAGCGTCCGCGAATATGAGCTACTGTGGATCGTGGCTCATTGGTGACCCGGCAGCTCACATTCTTCACTTTAGTGAAAAAGACCGTCACTATACATCGAAGTTTTCAAAAGAATGGCGTCAATAAGCAAATGAATAATTCAAACAGCATTTTTAAGAAAAGTAAATAAATAATAGAGGATCCAGGAACAATCCTCAGTAAATTAACACAGAAAAAAGTGTTCACGAAATATGCAGATTCATGGCTCTGCGTTAAATTACCACGAAAAGGGCACAGATGCCGTCTTCATAAAAATAGATCCCTGAATTCATGACCAAAAACCATTCAATACAACGGGATCGAGGAACCACCTTTAATAGGCAATTACTGGAGTAGTCCTTTCATAGAAATAATTGCACATATAACCATGCGTGAAAAAGAAAGTAATACGAACAAGTAAAATCTGTAATTGATATCAACGGCTCACTATGTTGTGTTGCTTCAGACTATCACAGGCACACCTAAATCTCTTCCTGTACCGAAATCGCCCTCCACTGGAATATGCGGGTGCCTAAATGTCCATGTACTGATATGTTCCTGTACAGATAAGTCTTGTAAAAATAAGTTCAAATGAATGTGCTTTTCTATTCCTCACTTGCCGCAGAGTTTAGATTCCGTTCCGGCGAGTGCACTATGTCATACTACCTAGCAACGCCCCCGCACCCAACTTTTTCAGTGCTCATCTCTTGCAGTGTGCTGTTTTGTCGCGTGCTGTTTCGTCGCCGTGCTGTTTTGTCGCCGTGCTCTT
Organism: Haemaphysalis longicornis; assembly: GCF_048455015.1. NCBI lineage: Eukaryota > Metazoa > Arthropoda > Arachnida > Ixodida > Ixodidae > Haemaphysalis > Haemaphysalis longicornis. Next base: position 674,978 of record NW_027526222.1, on the reverse strand, counting down.
CTGTCGCGTGCTGTTTTGACGCCGTGCTGTTTTGGCACCGTGCTCTTCTGTCGTGTGCGGTTTTGTCGCTGTGCGCTCTTGTCGCTGTGCTGTTTTGACGCGTGCTGTTTTGACGCGTACCCTTTTGACGCCGCGCTGTTATGTCGGTGCTATTCTGTCGCGTGCCGTTTCGTCGCGTGCTGTTCTGTCGGTATACCCACCATACATTCTACCTCCGGCACGCATCACACCGGTCACCCGCAACAAGTTGCGCGTCCGCGTACGCGCGTCACTTTTTCGTCTTCATTCTTTTTTTCGTGCAGCAACTGACTGGAACGGCCTTTCTAATGAAATCACCGCCATAACCTGTCCTTCCACCTTTTTGAATACCGTAACAAATTACCTTGCATTGTAATAAAATATAGCTTGCATGTACCCACCCCTTATGTAATACCCCTTGAATGGGGTCTTTAAGGAAATAAAATGAAATGAAATGAAATACAAAAGCCGACGGTGCCATAGCTGTTCATCGTTTTCACGATACATTGTTATAAACGGTATCGTTATAAGTGGACTCGACTGTATATCAGGGGTCAGCAACATGCGGCCCGCGGGGAAGTATTATGCGGCCCCCCGCACGACGTCATAACCCCCCTCCCCTGTAACTTTCTCTATAGCTGAAGGCTGACATGGTAGTTTTCACCTCAAATGGGGTTGCCAGGAGCAAAGCAAGATCGCTTGCAGTTGGCATTGCATACATCCGGCGGGTCAGGTAACGCGAACCGCACGAGCAAGCGTGAGAAAAGCACCTTCAGCGAGCCGTGAAATGCGCGTCCACTACATCCCCTCTTCTGAGAGAATTGTGTTTTACAAGTCCAGCCTTTTCGGGCGCTTGACCAGTCGGCCGGACCTGGTCACTCGTGGGTCACTGTCGCACTTGGTCGATGGCGACATCGCTGTTGTTGCAGCCGTTGCTTCTGGCTGTTCGGTGCGCTGATTTGACGTTAGCTCTACACTTTGATCCGCGGAGCTTTCGACCGTCACTGCTGGTGTTTCGTCTGTCCTTGTATAACTGTCAGACGCAAGGCCATCAGGCATGCCTGCACCGTTCAATGGCACCAAGTGACGACGGTTGCGCTGAATGGTGCCTGTCGGAGTTTCAACCACATATGAGCGCGGCCTTCTTGCTGGGCTGAGCACCTTTGCTGCGCATGACATATCCTGCACCCACACATCCTCCCCGTCAGCGAGTGGGCGGAGTTGATGGGCGGCGTGACGACGGTTGAAGTCTTGACTTTGTTTTGTGCGGTTAGCTTTATCGTTAGCTGTGACTTCGTCGTGTGGCGGCCACTCCGGTTGCAGGGTGTCTGGCATCTTCGGCACTGTCGTTTGTAGGCGCCGGCCCATTAGGAGCTGCGACGGGCTGTATCCGCTCACTCCTGGCGTGTTGCGGTATACCAGAAGCGCCGTGTGTGGGTCCTTGGATTTTGTGAAAAGGTCCTTCATGGTCCGCACCATGCGTTCTGCCTCGCCGTTTGACTGTGGGTAGCCCGGGCTGCTCGTGATGTGATGAAATCCGTAGGTCTGCGCGAACTCGGCGAACACCCGTGACGAAAATTCCGGGCCGTTGTCGGACACGAACACATCAGGTATTCCATGTCGCGCGAACGTGCTCTTGACAGCCGCAATGACAGCTGTGGAGGTGGTCGACGACAAGCTGATTACTTCCGGAAAACGAGAGTAGTAGTCCACCACGATTATGTAGTGAGTTCCGTCAAGTTCAAACAAGTCGGCGCCTACACGCTGCCATGGCCGATTTGGAGTCGGTGTTGCGATTAGTGGCTCCGAACGCTGAACTCTTGTCTGAGCGCATTTCTCACACGATGTAACGAGCTGCTCAATTTCGCTGTTAATGGTAGGCCACCAAACTGCGTCCCTTGCCCTTGCCTTGTACCGTCCAATCCCCTGGTGGCCTTCGTGAATTTGCTGAAGTACCTCCCGGCACATCAGGCTTGGAATAATGATGCGCCGATCTTTGAGCAAGAAGCCATCGCACACTGTGATGTTGCCTCTTTCCTTCCAGTACTCCCTTAGATGAACTGAAAAATTTGAGACGTTTTCTGGCCATCCTTTCTCGCAGAAGCGGAGTAGCCCAGAACAGATGCCGTCTTCCGCTTGGTGCTTGCGTAAGGCATCCATGCGGGAGGACATGATGTTGGCAGCTGCTGTAACGACTTCGCCGACGAATAACTCGAAGGAGTCTGTCTGCCGTTGACTTCGCTCAGGATCGTGTCCCTGAATAGGAGCCCTTGACAGCGTGTCTGCCGTGGCAATCAGCTTGCCAGGGACGTAGAGAACAGTGAACTGATAGCGCATGAGACGGATTCGCAAGCGCTGGATTCTGGGCGGAATCATGTCGAGTTCTGCTGATCCCAGGAGCGTGACTAAAGGACGATGATCCGTTTCGACTTGAAATGCGATGCCCCTCAGAAACTGGTCGAACCTCTCGACAACCCACGTCACACCCAAAGCTTCTTTTTCCGTTTGACTGTAGCGGCTTTCAGTGTCCGTTAGGGATCTTGAGGCGTAAGCAACCGCCCTTCGTTCTCCTGATGGTTGATCTTGAAGCAATACGGCTCCGAGACCATATGAGCTTGCCTCAGCTGACAGAACCGTGGGGTACGATGGGTCATATTTAGCCATGCAGACCTCTGAACTGAGCAAGCTTTTGAGCTTGTCGAAAGCAGCTTGCTGGCACGGTCCCCAAAGCCATGAGTTTCTCTTTTGAAGCAATGCCCTGATCGGTGCTGGGATGTCGGAAAGATGAGGAATGAAGCGACCCACATGGTTCGCCATTCCCAGCAGTCTTCGGACACCGCTGACATCCGATGGGGTTGGTAGCTTGACCAAGGCCTCGACCTTTTCTGGATCGGGACTGATTCCTTGTGCGCTAACCACGACTCCAAGAAACTTGTCTTGGTTTGCAGAGAACGTGCATTTCTTGCGGTTCAGCTTGACTCCCGCTTCTTCCAAGGGCTGTAACACCTGCTCGAGACGTTGGTCATGCTCTTCCTGCGATGCTCCGAATACAAGAATGTCATCAATCATGCTCACAACTCCTTCGAGGCCTCCCAGGATTCTGCTCATCTGCCGCTCAAAATATTCTGGCGCTGAGCAGATTCCAAAAGGTAGCCTTTGGAAACAGAACCTTCCCTTTGGTGTTATGAACGTAGAGAGTTCTTGACTTTCTTTGGAAAGTTTCACCTGGTGAGAGCTAGCGGTAGCATCGAGCTTAGAGAATACCTTTGCTGATCCGAGGTGTCCCAGGATGTTCTCGAGTGAGGGTAGTATGTGACGCTCCCGAAGCACGACTTCGTTGAGTCGGGTGAGGTCAACGCATATTCGGTAGCCTCCTCCTGCTTTTGGAACAGCTACCATACCGGAACACCATGGTGTGGGACGGTCCATTCGTCGGATGACTCCCTGGGATTCGAGCTTGCTGAGCTCCTCTCGAACTGGTTTGTGAAGCGGAATCGGTACTCTTCTCGGCACGCTCAGTGAGAACAGTTTGGCGCCTGGTTGGAGACGTATCACGTATTCGTCTTGCAGCTCACCCAAACCATCGAAGAGGCTGTCCTTCAAAGTGATGGTAGAATCGGTTACACTGTCCACGAACCGTATGACTCCGAGAGCCTGTATCGCAGGGAATCCAAGAAGCGGCAGATCTTGCGAAGGTACAACATACACTGTTTCGCTTGGAATGTTCCGAGAACGGTGAGGGAGTAATTTCCTGGACCCGTAAGCTCACCTTCTGGCTTTTGCAGCTGTTTCAGTATGCCTGGAAACGAGTCCGGTACCTGTCACCTCCGCACCCGAGTCAACCTTGAAGTTAGCGTTGCGACCGTTGACGGCCACTTTTACGAACTTGGCTCTGGTGAGGGCTGCTACGGAGTGAAGTGTGAGAGCTCCCGTGTTCTTGCTTTTCTTTTCGCAGACTGCTTCGAAGTGTCCAATCCGATTACACCCTTTGCACTTGGCTTGCCTAGCTGGGCAATCTGCTCGAGGATGTGTTGGTCGACCGCAGTATCTGCAGCTCGTGGTAGCGTCGCTTGTGTTGGACTTGGTTACACGCTTGCCGAAGTTCCCTTCAGAATGCGAGCCATGTCGCGGCTTTTGGAAGCGCTTTTGAACTTTGGCCTGGGTGACAACGTGAGCAGGATTCGGCTCTTTTTGGAACACCGCTGCACGGGCTTTCACGGCATCTTCGTTGATGCGAGCCTGTAGTCTTGCTTCTTCAAGGGTAAGCTTTTGTGTTCGGCACAGTTTGTCCACAAGGTTAGAGTCCCAGAGACCCACGACGAACCTGTCTCGAACGAGTCGTTCTTCCACTTCCGCTGAGGCGTAGTTGCACTTTTTGACAAGTGTACGCAGCGCAGTGTAGAACTCGTCTACGGTCTCGCCTTCGCCCTGGGTTCGACGGTGGAAGCGGCCACTTTCGTAGACCTCGTTGACCGGGTGGATGAAGTGATCGGTGAACTTCTTCTTGACTGCTTCTAGCGAGCTCCAGTCTTCGCTGGACACTGCTAGAGTGTCGAGAACGCGGCGGGCGCCTTGGGAGCCCATGGCATAAAGAAGCGTTCTGACCTGTACTTCTCCCGGCGCTGGGTAGAGCCCAGATGCATAGCAATAGTCGTCGAACTGGTAGACCCATTCTTTCCAGGAGCTTGGGTTCCAAAAATCGAATTTCGGTGGCGGTTGAAGCCCGGTGCCGCTGAACTGGATAGAAGGCTTGATCTCTCCATCCGCGATAGCGTGTTTTGCAGGCTACGCACCTTAGACTGATCGCTAGCAATAATTGATCGATGTGTCGCTAACTTTATCCCACTTCTGACACCATGTCTCGTCGGATGACGAGCGACGATAAAAGCGTACACACCGACCGGTTGCTGGAACTCAAATGCCTTTATTAAACGAAGAGAAATGAAACCCCCCCCGGTCCCCGATGGCACGGCGGCGCAGGCGTGGAACACGATAGCTCACGCGTCATACATCCGGCGGGTCTGGTGACGCGAACCGCCCGAGCAAGCGTGAGAAAGGCACCTTCAGCGAGCCGTGAAATGCGCGTCCACTGCATGAAGAAGTCACCCATGCCGATTTTCTTGGAACAAAATTCTTCTGTCGCAGGATGGAGATCAACCTTGTCTCCGTGTTGCGCTCACTGTGCGAACAGTCACACACGGACAGTCTTTGTGACGTTGCGGTTAGCGAGACTCGCATGGCGATTCGTTCCACACTTTGATGTCCCGATCGCAGCATCCGACTACGGCGCAAGTTTTCCCCCTTGATTTCCACATTTAATAACTGCACACTTCGCTGAGCACCATGGCAGCCTACGACAAAAACCGAAACCGCCCCGTGCTATAAAGGCCGGTCATGGTGAGCGCGGCGCTAGCGTCACCTGTTGAAGGTCAGTCCAACTGCTCACTGTAAACGTGTGTGTGTGTGTGTGTGTGTGTGTGTGTGTGTGTGTGTGTGTGTGTGTGTGTGTGTGTGTGTGTGTGTGTGTGTGTGTGTGTGTGTGTGTGTGTGTGTGTGTGTGTGTGTGTGTGTGTGTGTGTGTGTGTGTGTGTGTGTGTGTGTGTGTGTGTGTGTGTGTGTGTGTGTGTGTGTGTGTGTGTGTGTGTGTGTGTGTGTGTGTGTGTGTGTGTGTGTGTGTGTGTGTGTGTGTGTGTGTGTGTGTGTGTGTGTGTGTGTGTGTGTGTGTGTGTGTGTGTGTGTGTGTGTGTGTGTGTGTGTGTGTGTGTGTGTGTGTGTGTGTGTGTGTGTGTGTGTGTGTGTGTGTGTGTGTGTGTGTGTGTGTGTGTGTGTGTGTGTGTGTGTGTGTGTGTGTGTGTGTGTGTGTGTGTGTGTGTGTGTGTGTGTGTGTGTGTGTGTGTGTGTGTGTGTGTGTGTGTGTGTGTGTGTGTGTGTGTGTGTGTGTGTGTGTGTGTGTGTGTGTGTGTGTGTGTGTGTGTGTGTGTGTGTGTGTGTGTGTGTGTGTGTGTGTGTGTGTGTGTGTGTGTGTGTGTGTGTGTGTGTGTGTGTGTGTGTGTGTGTGTGTGTGTGTGTGTGTGTGTGTGTGTGTGTGTGTGTGTGTGTGTGTGTGTGTGTGTGTGTGTGTGTGTGTGTGTGTGTGTGTGTGTGTGTGTGTGTGTGTGTGTGTGTGTGTGTGTGTGTGTGTGTGTGTGTGTGTGTGTGTGTGTGTGTGTGTGTGTGTGTGTGTGTGTGTGTGTGTGTGTGTGTGTGTGTGTGTGTGTGTGTGTGTGTGTGTGTGTGTGTGTGTGTGTGTGTGTGTGTGTGTGTGTGTGTGTGTGTGTGTGTGTGTGTGTGTGTGTGTGTGTGTGTGTGTGTGTGTGTGTGTGTGTGTGTGTGTGTGTGTGTGTGTGTGTGTGTGTGTGTGTGTGTGTGTGTGTGTGTGTGTGTGTGTGTGTGTGTGTGTGTGTGTGTGTGTGTGTGTGTGTGTGTGTGTGTGTGTGTGTGTGTGTGTGTGTGTGTGTGTGTGTGTGTGTGTGTGTGTGTGTGTGTGTGTGTGTGTGTGTGTGTGTGTGTGTGTGTGTGTGTGTGTGTGTGTGTGTGTGTGTGTGTGTGTGTGTGTGTGTGTGTGTGTGTGTGTGTGTGTGTGTGTGTGTGTGTGTGTGTGTGTGTGTGTGTGTGTGTGTGTGTGTGTGTGTGTGTGTGTGTGTGTGTGTGTGTGTGCGCGCGCGCGCGCGCGCGCGTGTGCGTGTGTGTATGCGTGTGTGTGTGTGTATACGTGCGCGTGTGCGTGTGTGTGCGTGTGAGCGCGTGTGTGCGTGTGTGTGCATGCGTGCATGTGTGTGTGTGTGTGCGTGTGCGTGTGCGTGTGCGTGCGCGTGTGCGCGCGCACCCACGCCTTTATGTGGGTGCGATGAAGACGAAACGTTTAGGTTTGCGGACAACAACGACAACTACAAGGGTGGTTGAACGCGAAGCTATCTTGTGATGGATTCTTTGGTTGGCCAATCCCTAGGGGCATCCTGCCACGATCATCATCAGCGGTGCCTGGCCAGGCATGCGCAGTGGGGGTGCGGACAGCGGACAACAACGACAACGACAAGGGAGGGAGGGACACAGCCCCGAGCATGAGATGCTCCGCATCTAAAAGGACCATTTGGAATATGAAGATTGTTTCATCTGATAGAGTTGTACGTGATGTTCATGTAACTACATGCCAGCGTCAGCCCTCATTCACACAGCCGTCACCTACTCCGTCACAGCACCGTCACGTCAAGAAACCGCGACGGAGCCGTAAACGGAGTATCTTTCGTACTGGAGCTCTCCGTCGGAGTACAGGGCCGTCTGCCCAGTGATCAGTTTAGCCTAGAATGAAAAGTAAACGAAATGGCTTGTGCTCACTTTTCGCTAAATTTAGCCGTGAAAATTTGTTTTCTGATTAGCTGGTGACGGGACGGAAACGTAGAGTTCGGCCTCCCGTCACCGCCGCACCGTTTTCGGGGAGAAGTCGCCCGAAAAACCATCGCCCATGACGGAAAACGGTGACGTGACGGTGACGTGACGGGGTGAAAAACGGCTGTGTGAATGAGGGCTCAGAGTTGTGCTCGTGCAAAATGTTGTGTTAGTCAGAAAAAAAATTACACCATCTTCCCGTGGGGAACCCTGATGACGATGCGAAGCATCATGGGGGTTCCGTGTGGTTCCATTGTGTTGCCGTTATGTTGAGTAATCTGGTGTTTAGTAGCGCCAGAGTGAATTCCGCGTTCGGGTCCACACCAGTGGCAAAGGCACGCAAGTACTGTTTTGTGATGGTGAGTAGGCGGTGGTTCTCGAGGCGCCGAAACTCGTCCATCATGTTCTTGTCGATGTTGTGGTGGTAGTGGTGAAAATTTTATTCATCCAAAGCTGTTAAGAAAGAGGCGCCGGCTGGGAGCACCGGCACACTACAGTCCCCTAGTCGACGGCCAGGAGCCCGTGGGCCCTAGCGGCGAGTTCGGCCAGCTGGATCACACACTCTTGCACTTGTGGGTCGGAGCTGAGCAGCATAGCCTCCCATTGCTCTACCGTGGTAAGGGGCAGGGACAAAGTAGCATGGAGAGGGGGTTTGGAGGGGCACGCGCACACTATTTGGTGGAGGGATGCGAAAGGCGCGCCGCACCATGTGCACGTGTGGCAGTATCGCGTGGGGAAGTGGGGGTGGCATAATGCGGGATGTGGGAAGGTGTTAGTTTGCAGCCGACGCCACTGGACAGACTTCCTACGCTTTAAGGTGGGAGCAGGGCCGGGGAAGTGCGTCCGATTAAGGCGGTAGTGCTGCGTGATTTCCCAATACCTAACCAAGCGAACCCTCCCTCCCGCCGAGGTGGAGAAGCAGCATCCGAGGCATCCCGGCAGCAGAAATCTCGGGCTACCTCGTTAGCCAGCTCGTTACCCGGAAGGGACGAATGGGCCAGTGTCCATATCAGGCGTGGGCAATGTGCAGGCGGAGTTGGTGCTGTCTGCAGGATGCGTGCGGTGATGGGGGATACACGACCCGTCGCAAAGTTCCGAAAAGCCGTCTGCGAGTCGGAGATTATTGCGGTGGCCGGGGCAGCTGTAAGGGCCAGGGCAATGGCGACTTCTTCCCCAACTTCAGGGTGAGGCGTGGAGACCGAGCAGGAAGCAACAGAGTCTCCTCGGGAGTTGACAACTACGGCGACGCAGGCTGCACGGTCGGGGTATTCCGCTGCGTCGACGTACAGGGTAGTGGGGTGCGAAGCATGGGCCTTGTGTAAGGCCTTGGCCCGGGCAAGGCGGCGTTCTTGATGGAAGGCAGGATTCATGTTCCGTGGGATGAGGCCACACTGTAGCGGGACCGGACAGAGTCGCTCAAGCTGACCTTATCTCCGTGCTTCGTAGCAAAGGAGATGCCCAGTTTTGTTAAGATGGAGTGACCCGTTGGCGTAGAGGCCAGGCGGTGGAGTTGGCCAACACGCTGGGCTTCAACAAGCTCCTCAAAGGTGTTGTATGCCCCGGTGTTGAGACGCTTCTCAGTGGAGGTGTGACGGGGGAGACCCATGGCCAGCTTGACCGCCTTGCGGATGATGCATTGGAGGCGTCCCATTTCGGTCTGGGTAAACTTCAGAAAGGGGGTGGCGTATGTGATGCGAATGAATGCTTGCACCAAGCGAAGGGGGTTAGCTTCTTTGAGGCCATGGTTGCGGTTGGCGACGCGGGCGATAAGTCTGTCAATCTGGTCAGCTGCGTTTTCAAGGGTGCGGATAGTTTCAGTGTTAGCCCCATTTTCTTGAATTCGGAGTCCGAGAATGCGAATGGAGGGCACGTGCAGAATGAGGTTGCCTTGTAGCGTGACCTGAATATCAGGGGCACAGGCACCGTTCGTGGGCGTAAGTGGCGATGATGTTCGCAGCTTGTTGAAGGCGGTCTTGAATGTCACCATCGCTGCCCCCAGCTGTCCAAACGGTGATGTCATCCGCGTAGATGCTGTGGTGCAGGCCCGGGATGCTTTCCAAGAGGGGAGGGAGCTGGAGCATAGCCACATTGAACAGAAAAGGGGAAATGACTGACCCCTGAGGTGTGTCTTTACTGCCCAAGGGCATGGGATTCGATTCAAGGCCTTGGACCGAGAGAGATGCTGTGCGACCAGTAAGAAAGTTGGCAATATACTGGTAGGTGCGGGGTCCCACGCACAGTTGGTTAAGCCCGGTCAGTATGCTTTGATGAGTGACATTATCAAATGCCTTGGTCAAATCGATGCCCATGATGACTTTAGTGTCTTGCCGGGAGATAAGGGGGTTATCCAAAATTTGATGCTGAAGCTGCAGCATAACGTCCTGGGCAGAGAGTTTAGGACGAAAGCCCAGCATGGTGTGAGGGAACAGACCCTGATCATCCATATAGGCTTGAAGACGGGCCAGGATGACGTGTTCGAGTAATTTGCCCAGACAAGAGGTTAGGGAAATCGGTCTGAGATTTGTTATAGCCAATTCCTTGCCTGGTTTGGGAATAAGTGAGATCTTTGCCGTTTTCCAGGAGGCGAGGAGACAGCCCGTCGTCCACACTGTGTTTATGTAGTCTGTGAGCACCTGTTCTGCGGCTCCAGTGAGGTTCCGAAGAAGCTTGTTCGTGATGCCGTCAGGACCCGGGGCTGACCGAACGTTGACACGTGTGAGAGCAGCCCTTACTTCGGCAACCGTGATGGGGCGATCTAGGATCTCGTTGGGGCCGCCGGTGTAATCCGGAGGAGGAATGGAGACAGCGGACGGAATATAGAGCTCCTGAAGCTGTCGAAGAAGCTCCTGCTCGGAACTCGATGACTTGTGGAGGAGGGTGACCATCTCATTCTTGATGTGCTCTCTTTTCTTCTCCGGATTTATCAGGCCACGGAGAATATTCCAGGTCTGCGGAACATTCATGTTGCCCTCCATGCGGTCGCAAAGGGCATTCCAATGCTGGGTAGTCAAGTTGGTCGCATGCTTGCCAATGTCCTGGTTGAGCTTAGCCAGGCGGCGACGGAGAGGGCGGTTGTGCTTCTGCCTCTGGAGTCGGCGCGCAAGGCCCTCCTTGGCTTCCCACAAGTGGAGGAGACGAGAATCAACCACATCAAGGTGAGCCTGCTCAGGGACAGTTTTGGTTGCGCCATCACATTGCTCGAGGAGTTTAGCAGTCCAGTCATCCAAATCATCAAAGTGGTCAGGTAAGTTGGCATCACAGACGGATCGGAAGACGTCCCAGTCAACCAGCTTGTGGGAACGGGAGCTCGGCTGTGGGGGTCCATCGTGAATGAGGGTTTGAACCACATAGTGGTCACTTCCCAAATCATGACTAGTGTTGCGCCAGACTGAGTTGGCGATGTTATGTGTGATGGTCAGATCAGGAGTGGTATCTCTCTGGATGCTGTTACCTTGTCGAGTGGGGTATGCCGGGTCTGTAAGGAGACGCATCTGATGCGAGAGGATCGTAGAGAGCACTCCACGGCCTTTGCGTGACACATGCGGATACCCCCATTCAGGGTGCGGGGCGTTGAAGTCGCCGACAATAAGCAGCGGCTGGCCCTGGGCGTAGGACCAGGCCTTTTGCAGAAGTAACGTGAGATTCTGTGACTGCTTGACGGCACTATAAATGTTCAGTATGTGAAGGCATTGTTGTTTTTAAGAGCGAATGCTCTTTATAAGCGACCCCAAACCATCCACCGCCGGCGGCGGCGTCCGCAGTGCTCCTCTATATTTAAGAAAGAAACAGCATCCGGCGCCAGGTTTCGATCCGAGGACTTTGCGGGCCGCAGCCCGACGCTCTACCGAATAAGCCACGGACGCGACGCTGATATCGGTGTCAGAACGCGCCTTATATCTTTAACGCACTCAAACTACGTCGTCAGCGGCGTGCGTTGGCGACTCAGCGGCGTTATAGCGGCTTGATAACTGCGTGGTGTACACGTGATATACTAACCCGATGGAAGAGATGGAAGAGAAGGCGGCGAGGCGGTGGGCTGCGGGGGCCGAGCGCAAGCGCCGCAAGCGGGCCGACAACCGTGCATTCGCACTTTCACATTCTCCCCCTCGGGGAAATGCGGGGGAATTTTTTCTTCTTGGGGGCAGGTAAGATTTTCACAAAAACATACTCCGGGCCCAAAGCAATGAGGTTTTCTTGGCACGCCGGGATGTTACGTCGCACCAGGGTGGTCACACCTCTCCTTGCTGGGGCATCTGTTTCTGTGACTTGGCAGTGAAAAGCTCGATAGCCGGGTAACTTTGCAGGGACCTCTGTCTCTTGCAGGGCAATCACGTCAGGGGTTGGGAGGGATCGGTGGCGTAGGTGATTAAGATGCTGTTGGAGATTGCCGCGCTTCGACCGAAAACCGCGACAATTCCACTGCCAGACCCTAAACGGGCTTGGAGGGCGAGGGGGTAGCCGGGGAGGATGAGACTGTAGAAGAGTCGCCATTATTAACCGATACTAAGGTGACTGGAATGCGGGTGTACGGAGTGTGACGCGTAGGGCCTGGTGCTGCAGTTTTGGTGCGGACAGGTGCGTCTTTGGGAAGGACATTGGCTAACTGCGTGTTCAGGGTGGCAATCATATTTTGGGTGGTGGCAACGGATGCTTTAATTTCCGCGAATTGACTGGCGAGCGCAGTAAGCTCCTTACAACGGGCAGTGTTGGCAGCAACAAATTTTTCCTCAAGAGCCCGAAGATCGCAAACCGTTGAGTAGGTTTCAGTGGTGGTGTCACCAGATCGACGTTTAGGGAGGGGGCGGGAGGGTGGGCTGAGATACGCTCATTACACCGGGAGCAGTGAGTTGAGAGGAGCATTGGGAGAGGGGAGGAGTACGGATGGCCTGTTGCAGTTGTTTTACATCAGCCTGAAGCTGACGCTGAGTGGCGACCACACTCTTAAGCAAGGTGCGAAGGTAGGCAAGTTCCGAGCTATGAGGGGGTGGTGGAGGGGCTGGGTTAGACAAGGTATGACGGACGGGCAAAGCAGGGGAACGGGAAGGCTGCGCATGGTTAGGGGAGGCTACTGCTGCCCAGCTCACCTGAGACGATGGTCGCTGGTCACTGGGTGCATTCTTAGCCGGAGGGGGTGGCTGAGAACCACGTCGCTTGGACTTTGACCGGGATCGACGCCGCTGCACAGTCGACGGGGTAGCCGGCTTGCTGTCAGGCGCAGTGGAGCCACTTGGGAGCCTCGGGTAGGAGCCAGTCCGACCACAGTTGCGCTGGGGGTCTTCGTCCTTGCGCTTGCGGTTTCGGCTGCGGGCCCTCCGTTGCTGTCGCTGTCGGAGAACGAAGTTGTCGTCTCTGTGGTAGAATCGGTAGTCTCCGTCAGCGTTGGTGAGGTAAAGGTTGTTGACGTTGGTGCACCGGCTGAGAGCAACGTACACGCCCTCCTCTTCGCAGCTTTGTTGTTGTTGTTGTTGTTGTTCCTTCTCTATGTTGGCGCATACCCAATCAGGGGATCGGCCAAACATCAGTCGCTAATTCGAATGAGATTGCTGCCTAGGTGGATGATTCGAGGAAAAGTTAGAAAATTTTGGAAGGTTTTTTTATCTTGTGTTTGAGGAATCGAGATTGGAAATTAGTCAATATTGAAACAAAATAAATTGCAGCAGCAGCTCCAGCGACATCGCTAGACCGAGCGCCGCACCCCTCTATGGCCGCACCTCGCGCGGCAGCCCAAGCGACATGGCGGGACAGGCGCGGCCGCGCGAGCGCACGAGGACACGGGGTCTTGCGGTGTGCTCACAAAATAGCATCTCCTTGTCCTTGCGACGAACGGTCGTCCTGCCTGAGGCTCCTTCCTCTCGCCCGACATAGCGCCCTACAATTGGTGACCCTACCGAACACGCCACCGAGGTTAATGTAGAGCCATGTCCCTCGACAACCAGGACTCAACCCGTTCGCGAGAAGCCGGCGAAGCAGAATCAGCCTTGACCGTTCGGCTTCCGAAATTCTGGGAGCGCCACCCGACGACCTGGTTTCTGCAAGCAGAGACGCAATTCCAGCTAGCTCGGATCACCTCTCAAGAAACCAAATTTCTCCACGTCGTCGGAGCACTTCCGCCGACAGCCGCAGAGGAGATCTCCGACATCCTCACTTCGTTCAACCACACCCGCCCCGCAGCGCCTTACGACCAGCTCAAGGCTGCACTCCTGGAGCGCACAGCTGCTTCGGAACTCACGCGCATCCAGCAGCTTCTTTCCACCGAGGAGCTCGGCGACCGCAGGCCAAGCCAATTCCTACGGCGCATGAAGCAACTCCTTGGCACGCATTCTCACGCCATGGATGACATCCTGCTGCGTGAGCTCTTCCTTCAGCGCCTACCTTCCAATGTCCAAATGGTCCTCGCCACTGCCGCAGCCATGGACCTGCAGGCACTCGCCGCGCTGGCAGACAAAGTCATGGAGGTCGCCACCCCCTTTTCTCAAGTGGCCGCGGTTGCATCACCTAAGCCTCCGTCTCCTCCCTGCCCCAGGAACGCCACTTCAGCGCCCAGGGAGTCCGCCGCTTCATCTAGACTCGACAGCCTTTGCGATCGTCTAGAGGAAATCATCGTTGCCGCAACATGCCGCGATGTCTCGCCGCAACGTTCCCGTCAACGTCGTCGCTCTTCGTCGCAGCGACGGCGCCCAGAGTGCCCACGCAGTGACTGGCCTAACCCGGGCATTTGCTACTACCACCGGCGTTTCGGCGCTGACGCCCGCCACTGCCGTCTGCCCTGCGCCTGGACGGGAAACGGCCTGGCCGACCGCTAACGGCGACAAGCGATCTCGGCCCCACTCAGGAATGTCGGCTCTTTCACGTCACCGACCGCACCACCGGACAGAGGTTTCTCGTGGATACCGGTGCCCAGGTTAGCGTTTTGCCCGCTACACGCTTGGATCGTGCTTCTCGCGCCATCTCGCATTTACAAGCAGTGAACGGCACGCGCATACCCGTCTACCATCAACGCTCACTCACTCTAAACCTGCGGCTCCGCCGAGTTTTCCGGTGGGTTTTTCTCGTCGCCGACGTTCGCACCGCCATCCTCAGGGCCGACTTCCTCGCAAAACATGGCCTTCTCGTCGACCTAAAACGGCAGCGTCTACTTGATGCTACCACACTTCTCTCAGTGCAAGGTGTGTCAGCGGAGGCAGCTGCTAATCTAGCACCATCCTGCGCTACAGTTGCCGATGAACCGTTCGCCACCTTGCTGCGGGACTTCCCGACCGTAACAGCGCCACCTGACTGGACTCATCCTGTTCGTCACGACGTCCGTCATCACATCATCACCACTGGCCCTCCCGTTTTCTTTCGACCACGGCGGCTCGCGCCTGACAAGTTCAAAGTCTCCCGTGCGGAGTTCGAACACATGATGGAACTGAACATCATCCGTCCATCATCCAGTACCTACGCATCACCACTGCACATGGTGCCCAAGAAAACTGGTGACTGGCGCCCCTGCGGAGATTACCGGTCCTTGAACACCAAGACCGTTCCTGACCGCTATCCGTTACCCAACCTCCAAGACTTCACCGCCACTCTCCACGGGGCTACAATATTCTCTAAGATATAGACTTGGTTCGTGCTTACCACCAGATCCCCGTGGCAGAAGAAGACATCCCCAAAACTGCCATTACAACCCCATTCGGCCTGTTCGAATTTCTGCGCATGCCATTTGGACTCCGCAACGCTGCACAAACATTCCAGCGTTTCATTGATGCCGTCACACGAGGGCTACCGTTCGTCTACGCCTACGTTGACGACATTCTGGTGGCACATCCCAGGTAGCACAGAATGTCTAGAAAACGTCGTATTTATGGAGGAAACGTCAGAAAGGGATTTCAGACAGGAAAAGATGGCTTCTAGAAGTCAATCATTGCAAGGATAATATCCCTCAGACAATGACGTCTTTAAAACGTATTTCTGATAACTGCTGTTAGCAGTTCTTCCTCCAGCCTTCTTGTAGCCGGCCGTACAGTCCCGCGCTTGGGCACGCGCTGGTTTGAGAGTAATCAGGTTTGGCGCCAACGGTATGGCCTGATGTGACTCCATGGACTGGGAAAACAGTGGCTTTCCTCTCTGCCTCTACCTGCTCCGCAGCGTTCGCATGAGCTTGGGCGCGCGCTGGGTTGAAGAGTAATCATTTTGGCGCCAACCCCAACGGTCAGTTTGCGGCTGGGCGCCGATCTTCGAGCTTCTTTGTGTAGCCCTCATTTTTGTAAGTATTTGCTATTTGTGCCGTTTTCATTGGTCACATATTGTTCCGCCCGTTGATACCGCCGCGCTGTGACATGATTCTGATGTATTTGTGACAGTGATTCTGGAAAAAGCTTTATTTCCAGCCACAAACGCCCGTTAAGTTGTCTTGATGTGTGCAGTTTCGCGATGTTGTCAAACACGAGTGTTGAATACGTAATACCGTGGTTAGTTTTAAGCGAGAAGTATTTGGTTAAGCAGCTGCTCCTGGAATATATTGTTGGCATTGTAACATTTATTAAATGTTTTGGTTTACTTGCGCGACAACTTGTGCTGCATCTTGGCATCCTTGGTCGGAAACGCTGAGCTGCGCTTTCACCGTAATTTTTAAGAAAGCCGGCGTCAAAATTTTGCGGCATCTTTTTTGCACTAACCCAGGAGGGCCGTAAGCGAACAAGTGGGTTTGTTTCACTCCTTATGGGAGAATTCTGTCGTCCCATGCCATGACGCAGTGCCTGCCTGACAGGGCGTCGTGGGTGAACGTTTAGCCAGCCGCAGCGCCTGAGATATCCGTGTTTTGATGCCGATAAAGCTCTGCAAACCGCCTTCAACACGGGTGCCTCTGCTCGAAGCGGCACTGCGATTTTAGTGGCGCCTGTTTATTTTTTTTTTCGCAGCAATTAATATCAACGTATTGCCGCAATTAAAATCTACGTAGGTTCAAATCGCGATCTGTTTCGGAACCGACCCGACTGTTGCCATCGCAACATGCCGCCCCAACCAGATGATAGACGTGGTAAGCGTCGCAAGATGTTAAATCCTGGTTAGAGATAAGGCTCTTTCGGCAATGTTAAATTAAAGTAGTGCAAAAATGTCGCGCGATGGTTAGTTTTGCATATTTTAAGCAAATTTTAAAATATATCAGCTTGAAACACCAATTCTTGGGAGTGGATATTCGGCCGGCAGCCGGCCTACCCGCGCGAGCGGAAGTTTGCCGGCAGTCTCCCCTTATTGGCTTGCTGCGGTCACATGATTAGTGCCGGCATGCTGTATGAGAACGCGCTTTGCCGGCAGACAGCTGGAGAGTTTTCTTTCGCAAGCTGCCGTGAAGCGAAGAGTGCCGGTCTTCCGCGCTGTAAGCTGTTATTAGCCGGCAGCTTTCTTGACAGTTTTCTGTCGGAGCTGCCTAATTATTTGCCGGCTCCTTGCCTTAGCCGCGACACATCGATGATCCGTTAGGTAAAGGGTGCATGCCTTTTGCGCTAGGATAATTATTTGCCGGCAGCTTGGTTTAACTAAAGGTCATATTCTAGGCCCGATTTTAACGCACTGTGACGGCGCAAATAACCGAAATAAGCCACTTATTCTGACACAAAATGCCGGCACTCCTTGCTCGCGAAGGACAACTTCCGTGACAGTACGACCACGTGGGTTATTTCGGTCATTTGCGCCGTCACAGCGCTTTTAAAATGAACCTAGAATAGGACCTTTACTTAAACCAAGCTGCCGGCAAATAATTTCCTAGCCCAAAAGGCCTGCACCCTTCACCTGACGGAAGGTCGCTGTGCCGTGGCTCAGCGAAGCAGCTGGCAAATAATTAGGCAGCTCGCGACAGAAAACTCGGGCCAGAAAAACAAGCTTGTGCCACCTCGTCAGAGGTTAGTCAATAGGTAGTCAACTCCTTTTTGGGCTGTGAAGCCTGCAGTGTTAAATGAAATAGCACCATGCTTGCTGCTTCAGCTTGCCCTGGTTCAACTTTTTATTATCTTATTGCAACTGCTCAGTTTAGTTAAATTTATGTAGTACGTACAATAGGCCGTAAAAAAGGGATGTTCTCTGAAATATGCGTGCGTGTACAGCTCTTTTTAAGAGGCTGTGAGAGCGAATATGCAAACAAGAGGAGCCACGGACGCATAAATGAAGACAGTCATCATGATCCAGCTCAAGAATGCAAAGGCGCGAACGTAAGACCCACATTGACTAACACATAACAGGGTATTTTAAACGGATTACACACCTAGG
Organism: Haemaphysalis longicornis; assembly: GCF_048455015.1. NCBI lineage: Eukaryota > Metazoa > Arthropoda > Arachnida > Ixodida > Ixodidae > Haemaphysalis > Haemaphysalis longicornis. The sequence continues at coordinate 657,287 of NW_027526222.1, read as the reverse complement.
GTTTTTATTGGCTTTTTTTCTGCAGTTCATCCAGACAACCTGAACAGCTGGAGGTACGACCAGTACAGCACAGCTAATTAAGGAAAGTGCAAGAAATGGGAAAGGCGTCGTCGACAGAAAGGTCACAGAGGATTTGCCCCTCATCAGTGCAGACAAGAGGACCCCATTATCTGTTGTGGTTGCTGAGGGTATTTTTTTTTTCAAGCATGTATGAACCATGACTATTGATGAAACGTTTTGGCATTTAGGATAGGTTTACTACTACTGGTGATATTTTTGAGTCGTGACGCACATGGCTTTTTATTTGTTTAGAAAAATTGTGCATTGTTTCCTTTTTTTTCAACCATGTATGAACCATGGTATTGAAGAAAAGCTCTTTGCATTTAAGATATGTTCACTCCCGCTGGTGATGCTCTGTTAGTCATGCTGCACGTGGCTTTTTATTTGGAAGAAAGTATTTAACACATGTTGTGGTACATTTTTGCAATGTGATCTTTCAGATAAACGCAGTTCAATTGTTTCACTTTCCTAAGTGACTATCATTTTTTGTAGAACAAGTTGTCCTTGCATCTTATTGTTTAAGTTTAAAAACAAATGTACAAAGTTGTGGATCTGATGGTACAATTTTCTTCTATTTATATTTTTTTGTGAAAGTTTTATTTGTGCTGCATACTTGCTTTCAAATAATCATACACAACTGTACAAGTTGTGGACGTGATGGTGAGAGTTTCTTGCGTGTGCCTTTTTTGTAGTGTTTTATTTGTGCTGCATTCGTACCTTCCAATATCCATAAGCAAGTTCACAGAGTTATATACCTGATTTTACAAGTTTCTTGCATTGATTTATTTTGTTTTTGTTTTCAGAGTTCTGTTTGCCCTCCATCCTTTGTTTAAAAATAAGAAAGTGTAGAGTTCTGGACTTGTTGATACAAGTTTGTTGCATTGCTCTTATCTTGCTAAGTGTTTTATTTGGACGTTTTTATATAAGATGCTTCTGGCAGGTGGAAAGGACGCTTTCACCGCAATGTTTTCTGAATTGTAACGGTATTTTTCTCCTCAGCACATTACCCCCATTGCTTGGTCTCAATAAAATGTTTGCTCGAGCCAAGTGGCTTTTAATGGCGAATGCATGCAGCAAAGCCGCTGCATTCGCCCCCAGCATCACCTCCGGGGGAGGGGGGTATGGCAGGGGGGTTCATAAAGCCGTATTTCATACGTCTAAAAAGCGGCTCTAAATATCCCAAGAAAGGGATTCTTAGCATCTTTCTAAAGCCCTTTGCTAGACCAGAATATCAGAACGTCTTCTAACCATCTAAAATGCGGATTGAAAAGTCGCATTGACAGACTTATACAGCTCTTGTAAAATCCAACTTCTAAACCGATTTTTGAGGATGTTTTAAAGATAGTAAATAAATCGTCTAGAAATAGTAATACCCGCTGGACATTAGACGCGATTTAAGACCTTTCGAAAACGTCGCGAATGCGTGATCGGATTGTCTGGGATGTTTGCAAGCCGTTTCTTTCGTCCTGAAAAATCGCGGTAGTAGACGTATTTAAGCTCTTTTGTGCTACCTGGGATCCCTGGAAGAGCATCTGAAGCATCTTCGCCTTCTCTTCGAGCGTCTCGCTGCTCACGGCATCGTCATCAACGTCTCCAAAAGCGAGTTTGGTGCCACTGCCCTCGATTTCCTTGGTCATCGTTTGGACGCCACTGGCATATGTCCACTTCCCGCCAAGGCTCAGGTAATCATCGACTTCCCCAAGCCAGTGTCGGTGACAAAGCTCCGCCAATTCCTAGGGTTGGTAAATTTCTACCGCCGCTTCATTAGGAGCTGTGCCACGCTGCTCGCACCTCTCGACAGGCTGCTTTCCACCAAGCGCTCACCCACTTCACTTGATTGGGACGATGCCGCAGACAGTGCATTTAGAGCCATCAAACGCGCTCTCGCCGACGCTGCACTGCTGGCTCATCCAAATCCGAGCTTTCCGTTGGCACTCATAACCGATGCGTCAAGTTCTGCCGTCGGAGCTGTCCTTCAGCAGCGAGTTAAAGGTGCATGGCAGCCGCTAGCGTTTTTCTCCAAGCGCATGACTCCGGCTCAGACACGCTATAGCGTTTTCGGCCGCGAACTGCTAGCCATGTACCTCGCTGTTCGTCACTTCAAACATCACCTCGAAGGACGCACGTTCACGATCTTCACCGATCACAAGCCGCTCACGTTCGCCTTGAACCGCCCTGACACCCTCTACACTCCACGAGAGGTGCGTCAACTGGCATACCTCTCGGAGTTCACGTCCGACATCCAGCACGTCAGTGGTGTGGCCAATTCCCCTGCAGACACTCTGAGTCGTATGCACGATGTAAATGCCATTTCACCAGGAACGCAGGAAGCACCTACCGACCCGCTTGACGTACACGAACTGGCTACGACGCAAGCCAACGACAACGAGCTCTCCCGTCTACGTGGAGCACCTACCGCACTCAAACTTGAAGACGTACCGTTTCGTGGTGTGACCATCGTCTGCGACACGTCCACAGGTGTTCCCCGACCCTTCCTGCCTGCCTCACATCGTCGCCGCCTGTTTGACTCCATCCACAACATGGCCCACCCCGGCATTCGGGCATCTCAAAAACTCATTGCGTCCCGCTACGTTTGGCCTCGTATGAACGCTGACATTCGAGACTGGGTACGAGCCTGCACGCCGTGCCAGCGTTCAAAAGTCCAACGCCATTCCGTTCCCCCTGCCAAGCCATTCCTCAGGCCCGATGAACGTTTTTCAGTCGTTCATTTTGACCTCGTCGGCCCCCTGCCTCCGTGCCAAGGTTACCGGTACATCCTCACCTGTGTTGACCGCTTCACACGTTGGCCCGAAGCCTGCCCTCTTCCCGACATCACGGCCTCCACAGTAGCTTCAGCCTTTGTTTCTACCTGGGTGTCGCGCTACGGATGCCCTTCCACTGTTGTCACCGATCGCGGCCGGCATTTCGAGTCGTCCCTGTTCACCGAACTACTGCGTCTTCTCGGAACGACTCATCAGCGAACAGCTGCGCACCACCCGCAGTCGAACGGCCTTGTGGAGCGTTTTCATCGACACCTCAAGGCTTCACTCACTGCACACGGCTGCCCCACCGAGTGGGTCCAACAACTACCCCTGACGCTCCTTGGCATCCGGTGCGCGTACAAAGTGGACCTCTCGTGCACGTCTGCTGAGCTCGTCTATGGTACCTCTCTGCGTTTGGCAGCGGACTTATTGGAGGAGTCTTCACACCCCGTCTCTGCAAGCGACTACGTCGATCAACTACGAGAGGTTTTTCGGCACCTTCGGCCTCAACCAACTCGCCTTGCAAAGTACCAGACGGCTTACACGCACGCAGACCTCAAAACTGCCACGCACGTTTTCGTCCGTTACGGACCCGTCCGAGGACCACCGCGGCCTTATTACCTTCGTACCCTGTCGTACACCGCCGCGCGTCGGCATTCGTACTGGACATCGACGGCTCTCAAGACACCGTCGCAATTGAACGCCTGAAACCCGCGTACTTCGAACCGCCCGAAGTCACTTCGTTGGAACCTGCTCTGACCTCTTTAACAAGACCACCTCGGCGTGTCCACTGGAAACACGAATGACTTTTTCGCTCGTCACTCCCGCTCCTCTCTTAGGGGGGAGCCCTGTAGCAGCAGCTCCAGTGACATCGCTAGACCGAGCGCCGCACCTCGCGCGGCAGCCCAAGCGACATGGCGGGACTGGCGCGGCCGCGCGAGCGCACGAGGACGCGGGGTCTCGCGGTGTGCTCACAAAATAGAATCTCCTTGTCCTTGCGACGAACGGTCGTCCTGCCTGAGGCTCCTTCCTCTCGCCCGACATAGCGCCCTACAAAATAAATAAATAAATAAATAAATAAATAAATAAATAAAGAAAAAGAAGAAGAAGAAGAAGAAGAAGAAGAAGGAGGAGGAGGAGGAGGAGGAGGAGGAGGAGGAGAATAATAATAAAAAACGGCAATGGATACGTTTGGAGGACTCTGGTGAGGTTCCAGAATAAGATACGAATTAGGTTGTGAATCTTTTGGAATTTTCTATGAAGCGCAGAAGAGCAGAACGAACATCCCGGCGGCCATATCCAGTTTCTGAAGCCCCAAATGATAAAAGAGCCGGCACTGATAATGCCAACCCCAGGCGATGAAGCGGCACCTCAAGGAACTGACGTCTGAGGTTTGAAAATCGTCGACAGGACAAAAGGAAATGGTCGACAGACTCTTCTTCATTACAGTAACTGCACATGGCAGACTGCGCCAGACGAGACCTGTGGAGGTATCTATACAACTGGGGCACACGACATCGAAGGCTCGTTACTATCACGTCCAGGTCGCGTGAGGGGCACCAATTCGGTTTCCAGGAGAATTTTAGATGACAAAAATCTCGCAACGACAATAGGACTGATTCGTGCTGCCTTTGCAGTTTCAACAATCTACGGAACCTTGCGGCGGCTAATAGAGGCGTAGTCTCAATGACATCGACAACAGGGCCGGAGAGTGCTACCCTTGCCAGAGAATCTGCGGTTTCATTAAAGGTGATTCCCGCATGCCCAGGGACCCAAAGAAGGTCAACTTCAGTAATATGAGGTGGCAGAAGTGATCGAAACGTCCGTAGAAGAGGTGAGTCTTTCGGAGAAGAAAGGGCTAAGCCTACGGATAGGGAATCTGTAATTATGAGTGGATACGATACCGATATGTCAAGCTTTCGTAGTGCCAACACAATTGCCAAGAATTCCGCATAGAATATTGGGGTAAAATCCACCAGACGAACCGAAAAGTACCAATTTAGGGAAGGGGAAACTATACCTATTCCGGATTTTTCATCTCGTTGAGAAGCATCTGTATAAATGATAGTACCTTGCTGAATTGAGGCCAAATGATCTTCTAGGATACCATTGAGCAGTCTGGCAGGTAGCATTTTAGCATTTTGGGGAAAGATGTTCCGGAAGTTGACCGTTATCGTATGACCCCTATCAAGAGATGGAAGTATGTTATTAAGCGCAACCCCTAATGGAGACACCAAGCTTTGTGCTAGAGTAACTTGCGGTCGATAGGACCTGGGCCACTGGGCCGCCAGAAACACAGCTGGCTCAGCTACAAAGATAAATTGTGCCCTGCTAACCCCCGCGCCATAGGCTCTCAAGAAAGTCTCCACAGTAAGTATTCGAAATCGGTGTATCAGAGGGGGAACTCGAGCTTCCAAATAAAGTAAAGCATTAGCTGCATGTTTAGGTAGCCCTAAACAGCAACGCAGAGCCTGGCGTTCCAGAAGAACTAGGCGATGGAGCTTATACGTAGCAGCACCCGAGAATAGAACACACCCGACTTTGTCTTCTCCTCCCTCTTCTTCTTCAGCGGTTCCCCTACGGGAAGATGACGACGGTGGTTGAACGCGAAGCTATCTCGTGATGGATTCTTTGGTTGGCCAATCCCTAGGGGCATCGTGCCACAATCATCATCAGCGGTACCTGGCCAGGCATGCGCAGTGGGGGTGCGGACGGCGGACAACAACGACAAGGGAGCGGGGACACAGCCCCGAGCATGAGCTGAGAGCAACGTACACGTCCTCCTCTTCGCAGCTTTGTCTTCTCTCTTCTTTTCCAGCGGTTCCCCTACGAGAAGATGACGACGGTGGTTGAACGCGAAGATTTCTCGTGATGGATTCTTTGGTTGGCCAATCCCTAGGGGCATCCTGCCACAATCATCATCAGCGGTGTGTGGCCAGGCATGCGCAGTGGGGGTGCGGACGGCGGACAACAACGACAAGGGAGGGGGGACACAGCCGCGAGCATGAGATGCTCCGCATCTAAAATATTTTGCGCCACAAGCTCCACTTGACCTCGTTTCCTTGCACCTGCTGTGCCAGAAACGCAAACTAAATGTTGTACAGGACCGTATGTTTGAGATATTTGATAGTCACTTCAATTAAATTGTCGATACGAGTCTCTGAATTGTGGCTTTTGGCTCGGAAACTTAGGCTCGGAAACTTAGGGAGAAAAGACTTGAAGGACGCCTAAGCATGCGTCTCAGAGTTACAAATGCGACAGCATCGTTGTCTAATTGAACGCCGCTCAGTGCTCCCACAGGTTTCGCGCTGTGGATGTCGTGCCGCTGTGCGAGTTCCTCGGGGCGCGTGCTTGATTGGGGCCGAACAGCGCACTCACATCCAAGTGCACGTGGCGTTGCCTGCCAGCGCGGCCCTTTACTTGCGTTTTTATTAAAGCTCGAGCCATGGAACGCTTCGCAGCCGTGTGGGAGCCCTTCTCCGGTTCCAGACGCTTACGGTGGACGCCGGCGTCTTCGCTCAATGCAACACTTAGTCTTTCACCTTTAAAAGAAAGACAAGAAAATTACACTTTGTGATAGCATAGCTTAGGTCCGATTTCTTCGTTTTCGGGCGACGAGCGCAAGAAGCCCCCTTTAAACTTATTACAATTTAGGTTTTGCTAACAGCGAGTTTGAATCACAATACACCGCATTTTAAGGCACGTGAACTTCTTCGCTATCTTTGTTCTTTGAAGCAAATTATCGACGCTTAACTATGCACTACAAATCAGGAGAGAGACTACCAGTGCCCGTTAATGACCGTCTTGACTGACGAATTGATGTGGCCGTAGCAGCAAATTGCTGCTGGGCTCACTTGAGGCACAAGGAAACAACCAGAAAAATGTAACATCACCCATTATATTCAAGCCAAAATATCACGAGAACTAAATTGGTTGGGTCAGAGCTATTAGCGGAATCACGGTGCAAGAGCATATAAGATGTGCAAAAGAAGGACTGCGGGCTTCTATTAACTAGCACCAGCAAGTTCCTTGTGCATACGTATGACCAAGTCTCTACGGAGGAAGTAGCAAACGGTTCCGTCCTCTTCCACCGCCATCACGATGTCCGGGTCATCGAAGCCCGTGGCCTTTTGTAGGTAAGGGTAAGTAACGGCGTCTTGTGGCGCTCCTTGGGTGGCGTTCGTCGTCTGCGTGGTGCTGGGGCGACCGAGTGAGGGTTCGCGCGTCGCAGAGTTTCGCCCGGTGTCGTTCGATGTGTCTGGTTGTGGACCGGCCTTCTCGCCCGTCTGCTTACCGCGCTGCTTGCCAGGGGGTGCCAAGGACGGCTGGGCAATCTTCGGCTTATTGGACGCCATCAGGTACAAGCTGCTCGCCGGAAATGGGCGGATAGGCAGACGGTGCAAGAATGGCAGAGAAACGTGCTGTCCTCCTGCAGTCAACGCTTGGAATTAGCTGACGCGGCAGATGGCGCTGCTGTTGATTACGATGATGTTGATGATGGCCTCGATGTGTTTGGCGAGAGTTGACTGCGAGAGTTGACTGTGCTCCGGTTGGAGCTTATTGGTTTCAGTTATTTATTTTCCGAATAGATATTTATCCCTCAATCACTCCAGAGAAGAAAATAGGGGCGTATGAAATAAAGTGTCCCGTGATATTACAATTAAGCTACCTGTCGCAGACACATTAGCTAGAAAAAACTTGTGAATCTCCCCTTTTACGTAACCCATATTTGCGGCCCCAAAAGACAGAAAAGGTGGCAAAGGAAGGGTCAGTCAAATACTGTTAAAGCGTTAAAGTACGATCCACACGACGCACCAAATCGCTCTTTTGAACCGCGGTCAACGCATCACGTAAGAGGACATCATCAGTGAGTGAGTGAGTGAGTGAGTGAGTGAGTTATTGAAATAAAAAGTGGAAAAGAAGTGGACGGGATATTTTGAACTCATTTGGGAATTCACCAACATACAACCCAGTCCAAGGGAAGGGGAGAGGGGGAATGAAAGGGGATAGATGAGAACAAGTGAGGACAGAGACAGAGAGAGATCAAACTTTATTTAAAGCGGCCCACGTCCGGCGTGCCAAAAATGGGGTTCTGGTGGGCCTGGAATGCGTTCAGGCGGGAATTCCGCAGGTGTCAGGGCCCCGCACGTGGGCAATGTGCCGGGCGAGGCGAGGCCAAAGGATGGGGCGAATATCAGACGGAGGAGCGGCCCAGCTTTCCCATGAGTATGGAATGTGGGATGGTAAAAGGTGTGGATGAAGAAAGTGAGCGGATCGCCTGGCGCGAGGACAAGTCCAGTAAGTGTGTTCAACGTCGGGATAGGCACCACACACCTGACAGTGGGGCGTGTCATCTCGGGTCATTATATAGTGGAGAACGAGGTCACAATTAAGGGAGGGAGAGAGCCTGAGCCTGGCGGATGGAAGTGCCTTCGCGGCGTGTGAGGTCAGAAGTGGGAGGAGGAAGATTGCGGCGAGAACTGCGAAGATCCTTCAGCTGTTGCCTCCGAGCCTTGCGATGGGCGGCGAGTTCTTCCTTAGAGCTGTAGTCCTGGGGCCAGGGTTGAGGGTCGCTCGGGTTACGATTCGCACGAGCAAGGGCATGAGCCCTTTCATTCCCTACAATTCCCTGCTGTCCGGGGACCCATTCTAGAAATCCGTGCAGGTGACTATGTGGGCTGCCATGTAGCATGTCACCTCGTGATGAATGTGCGCATGTAAGGAGTTAGTTGCGAATTCTCCGAGGGCACATTGACTATCCGTGCGGATGATAATTTGGTCAGTTGAATGGGTTTGCAGCATGATCGAATCGGCAATGGCTTGAATTTCAGCCGCTGTAGAAGAAGGTACATTGCAGTGTTGACGGATGGTCTTCACGTGGACCTACCGCGACAGTTGTGGCTATGTTGTCGGTAAACATGGCGTCTGTGACAAAATGTGTCATGTGATGGGATGGAAAGATGGAGGGCTCTACTTCGGCGCCTGCCGGGGTCTGAAGACGGGTCCATGTGACGCCTGATGGGCTTGACCATTATTCTAGGAATTGTGTCCCATGGTGGAGGTTCTATTGGTAGAGGAGATAAGTGAGATGTCGCAATCCCTACACAGAAAGAGGGAGAGAAAGAAAGAAACAAGGAGTGCGTAAGGCTGGCCGGTAGGCATTGGGCTCGAGCCGTTTGATGAGGTCGGTCTCCTTGAGGAAGTCCAGGACAAGTCGGAAGGCTTCCCGCAGGATGGAGTTGGGGCCCGTCGGGAAAAGCAGGTCCATCAGGGGGTGGCTGGATAGCCCGAGACGCTGGAGCGCGGCCCGAAGCTCAGCTCTCGGGGCATCGTGCTGGCGACACGAGCGCAGCAGGTGATCCAGGGTCTCGGGCTTTGGGCAGTCAGCACATGTGGGCGACGAACGGCGGCCTCAGTTTTTGCTTACCGCCGCCGGACAGCGCAAGACACGGCAAGACAGGCTTTTCTCTCCCCCCTCTGTCGCAATAAAGTTGATAATGATCATGATTATAATTTTGGGGTGGACCACGAAACCAAGCAACGTGGTCTGGCAACGCCCGCGTCACGTGGGCGAGGCCGGATCTACTTGCGCCAATAGAGAGCGGCGCGCGTACCGCGGCGGTTTCGAAGTGCCCGAAGGAGCCTTTCACCCCGGAGGGGCTTACAACCACGACGCATACTTAATCCGCGGTTGTGACTCTTGCTACTGCAATGCCAGCTATCCTTATCACATTCTGTCACGCTTATGGAACTCTGTTTACGGCAAGAGCACCGTGATAGTGACCGCTGGCGGGCTGTATTTGCAGCCAGGTTTGCCTGGCCGCCGCTAATCGTGTCGCCTTCGAGCGTACGACGCCGGCGGCCGCTGGCCGGCTGCGTGAGCGCGCCCGGCATGCGGGTACCGGGTGAACGTTGAGTGGACGTCGAGAGGCACACCACGGCATTCGCGAACGTGAGAAACGGCACGTGCACCAACCTTCACAAGTCACGCACCATCAGAGAACGGTTGCAGCCCCACATAATGCACTGGCCACGAACGGTGGACTGGCGTACCTTTGCTTCATGGTGCCAGTACATGGCATTACCGGCAGAAAGCACTAGGCCCCGGTTTTGCCACTTGCCGATCTCCTCCCCGCGAAGTTTAACTGCTGCATCTTCGCTGATTCCCGCGAGGATAAGAACAGCAGACTTCTTGGCGTTGAACTGGAGGTCCAGCCGTGTCACCTCAGCCAAGCAGGTTTCTAGCAGGGTCTGCAGTTCCTGCGAGCGCTCAGCCATGATTACAGGGCTGTCTGCAAATGCAAGCCCTGACAGGCGGTAGGGCTAATCCACCCCAGTAGCGCTATATCTGAGCCCCGGAAAACTAGGCCACATTGGAGAAGCATCCGCTCAATGCTTTGGGCATACGGGATGTACAGCAGCGGAGAGAGTGGGTAGCTTTGACGGAGGCCCCTAGTGACAGACATTCGGTCTGACCGGGTCGGCTCAAAGTGCACTGCGACGGTTTTTCCCTTGTACACTCGTTGAACCATCCGCAGCAGTGTTTCTGGCGTGAAGTTTCACGTTATACACTCACCATAGAAGGCACTCCAATACCTTATGTTAAAGGAGTACTGACACGAAATTTTCGTGTTACGTTTTTTTCCCTGCTATGCGTGCCTACCAGCCCACTAATCATAGAATGACAGATCGAGAGCAGCGTAAACATTCATTTACGGCGTCGTTTATTCGTGCCAGTTTCGGTTTCGACTGAAAAACGCCGAGCGGCCGCCATAACAGGATGTATCACATGACGTCACCATTCTTGCCGCATCGCTGCCTCTCTGGAAGCGCGCGCGAGCGAGCGCACGCGCGCGCCCAGACCGGCCGAGGTCTTCGCCGTCCCCACAGGCCCGGGCAGCATGACGTCAGTCCCAAAACCATGACGTGTACACACGCCCGAGCAGCGCGCGCCAACCACAGCCAGCGCGTCGGCTTTGTCACGGGAGCCCCGACGTCGGCAGTTTGGGGCAAGTAGCACATGATGTCATGTCGGCCCGCTCTGGGCTTTCTCGTGCGGGCGAAGATTAAAATGGATTTTAAATATGTTTCGCTGTTGAAACTTGCTGGGAGATACGTCCTGATAAAAAGGAAGCGTTTTACATAGTTATCACAGCTTTGAAATTTCGTGTCAGTACTCCTTTAAGTCCCACAAGTTCCTCGCTGTCACATTTGATCGCTCAATTTCATGGGCTCCACATATTCGGCAACTGAAAGAGCGGCTTCTGTCTTTTGTGCGCAAATTCTGCGTATGCTCGGTGGAAATTCCGGGGCTGCTCTGTATCCTCACTCCTTTGCCTAATTAAAGCCCTATTTGTCGGTCTCTTGCGTTATACCCTGCCGGCCCTACATCAGCTATCGCCTACAAACTTGAAGGTGATAGACTCAGTGCTGACAAGAGCTCTGCGCACCTGCCTGGGTTTACCTAAATGCACATCGACAGTTTGCACTCTATGCGAAGCTCGCTGCTTTTACGCCACAGTGCTACAACATCAAGAGGTGCTCAGAACGTCTGCGTACCATTTGATCCGGTGTTGTGCGCATCATTTGGCAGCCATTTCTGCGCAGCATATAAGACACCTGTTTCGGGCGAATTTTCAAAGATCTCTGAAGCCGGCATTGGCATTGTGTATATGCATACTAGCGCCGTGAAAAATACGCATAAAAATTCCCGGAATCAGCAAAAAGTCGATCACGCCCGCGCTTCAGCCCTTACAAGGGGTATACACACACTTATGTGAATGGCTCAGTTTTCCCGGGCTCATCCACCATCGGCGTGTGGATCCCGTCAGCCCCAGTGCACCATCAAGAGAAAACTAAGCCACAAAACATCCTCGACCGCTACCGAACTGGCAGCTGTAAGGGCTGCAGTTCATTACATCAGTGGGCATCATGCCCAGCAATGTGTAATATTCCTCAACTCTCATAGTGCCTATACAAGCCCTCCGAAAGCTGTCCAACCACCGCAGTCAGCTAGTATGCGAAATTTCCGAAATTGACACAATGGCAGTGCGCTCACATCTTTGCATCATTCTTCAGTGCTGCCTGGTCACTCGGGAATACAAGGCAACAGATCTGACGCAGCCGCCAGCGCAGGCCACTTGCGTGCCTACACGACCCAGCTTCCTTACTTTCCACGCAGCCTCAAAAAGCGGAGTGAAGGGGTGCTGCACCAACTGCGCCTGAACGTAGTGTTCAGGCGAAGCTTTAAGTTCAAGATAGGTTGGGGCGATTCACCGCTGTGCCCGAGTTGCGCTGTGCATGAGACTATCATCACTTGCTGTGCATCTGCCTTCCACACGCTGCTGCGCGCAAAACTGCAGCTAGCTCCGTCTCGTGTACGACGTGGAGGCAGCCTCGAACCCTTTCATTTTTCTGAAACCTGAGCCAATAGCGATGATAGTAACTTGGGGACTGAACCCTGCTTCGCTTCCTATGGGACTCTGAACTGGAAAAATCTGTTTAGATCGTCAACAGTGCAAGTGTCTCAAGATATGTACTTTTTCACTCTGTGAAGTTTATATTTTTTTTTCTGGGTTTGGTGGTCTTCCCTTTTTTGGCACTGTTGCGACCGGGTGGGCCGAGCCGAGCCGAGCTCCGTGGCCTCCGGCATACGTGTGGTAGCGCGGTGTGACGAGCGGCCAGCCGCTGTTGCAGCCGTGAAGAAGTCCAGAAGTCGTAGGCTAACGTATAACTGTTTACTTTATAGCGAGAGGAGAGCCGAAGCCAAAGAACAATGCCTCGACGGGCGAGGTTACAGTACAGGACTCGAGCAGAGTGACAGCATGGATTCACTGCTCAAACAGGAATGGGTTATAACGCTTGCGGGGCCTCTATTTATACCCAAAAGCGCAACGGTCAAAACAGCGTTCCTCTACATTTGCGCACGCTACGAACGTCACAGACACACACAACGCTCTTTCCAGAGTTCGTGAGCTGTCGGTAGCATCGGCGCTACTTGAGCCCGAGAGAGAGGGGAGAGAGGACTCCGCTGCGATCGCGGGGCCTCTGTGTCCTTGGGCGCATCTCGACGTGAAAGTATGATTCACCGACAAGAGGGGACCTGTTTCAAAGGCGCACGCAATGGCTTCGCCGCACAGCCGAGGAGTGATGCGGGGAAGTACGGCGGCGGGCCGATTCGTAACAGCACCATTTACTTTGTATTTTGATCCAGAGTTTACCTTAAAGATTTCCTTTTAAATTTCGTTTCTGAAGGGGGCAATTAAAAATTTGATAAAATAATAACAAACGAAATTATCAGATAATGTTAATAACAAACAACATTAATAAATAATAAAAGCAGCAAAAAAACACCCCAAAACAAAAAATGGCTCGTGGTGGATCCAGCCTTGAAAGTCACCACCGTCCCAAAAATTTCAAGAAGGGGGGGGGGGGGCACCCCCCCCCCCCCCGCGTACAGCAGTGACTTGGCCCACCCACTCAGCCATTTCTTCAAGGCGCCCATGAGGGGGCGGTACTTCACGCTGGTTACGGTGAAGGGTCGACAATCCACGATTGACTCATTTAGTGAGACATGGGTGGTGCCAGGATCTACAGAGCCAAACAATCGAGTGAAGAGCTGGGTTAGGTGTTCTTTAATGAGGCAAGCTGGGTTGCCTCATTATGGCCATTTGTGAGCTGCTGCGGAGGCTCATCTTTTCTGTCCAAGTCCACCATGTGGATGCACTCTCTGCCAAGCCGGACCGAGTGCAGCCGGACTTGGAGCACGCGCACTGTCACCGATCGGCCCACTGACTTGGTCCGTCCAGTGAATCGGGCTGCTCTGACCTGATGATGCAACAAGCCCTGACAGACAGAACAGCCAAGGTCGCTGAGCAGCTGCGGCTGCTGGCCACCCACCCCACCTAAGAGGCGTATAGAATATTTGCGTTAAAAAAAAGACGCCATGTTTTTTACATGAAGTGCCATGTACTGTAGCGTAACATAACAATTTGTACTGAAAGTGATTGAGAGCTTGGTTGCTGCTCTGTATGTGCTTCACTGAAAAGTAACCGCAATTGCTGACGGTGGCGGCAGCGTTTCATTGTTTTGTTCCTCCCTTAGGCCCTCCTCCATCTTAGGCAGCGCGCTCGCCCGCGTATTTTCTCTGCTCGCGTGTCTTAGCGCAGCTTGTCGACACATATTTATCGTCTTAGTTGTTGAATTGACGCTTATAAAACGCCAAAACGGACATAATCACCGCACGAGGGCCGAAAAACCGGCCAATGACAACCGGTTTTAAGTATGGACCGGCAACCGGCCCGCTGTTTAAAAAGCCGGTCGGGCCGGTCCAAAACAAAGCAGGTGGCAACCCTACGGATATTTTTCAGCTGGAAATAACTCCCACGGGCTAGAGGTAAACAGCATCGCTGTAAAATATTGGGGGGGGGGGGGGCTGCAACATGATGAAGCTACACCCAGGCAGTGGAGGGTCACGGATTAATTTATACCACCTGGGGATCTTTAATGTGCAATGAACTTCAGGACTTCCTAAAAACATTGAAATAAAACTTAAGTCGGCCAAAAAATTACGCCCACCTCCCCTCGCGGGAACCCTCCATGGTGTGATGTGACGCTGAAGGGGGTTCCATTGGCGTCGCATCAAGCAATCGTCGGGTACGGCAAGAGAGCAAGCGCAAGCGCAAGCGCGGACGACCGTCGACTGAGAGACCGGCCGGAGCGCGGCACTCCGCTTCTATATGCAGCGCACCCGAAGGAGAGGAGACCGCGGATATAGAGAGAGAGTACTGCACATGCGCACAGTGCGCAGCCGCGCGCAGCGCGACCGCAGATGTTGGGAGAGAGTGTTCGCTATCGGAGAGAGGAGAGGAGGCGAGTGGACGAGAGACGCAGCTGTGCGGACGCGGACGACGGACGCACGCAGGACAGGGCCGCCGGCAAGAGATGATCCTCTCAGCGTCGCATCTAATAAGTCATATAAAATATGATAGCAGTAATGCTATCATAATGCAGTAATCAGCCTCTACGGTCAGGCAACATACCTGATCGGGTGGAAGATGCCCTAGCTCAATTTAGGAGAAATAAGTGGTGTCGGCCTGGACATCTATAATGTGGAGAACTGACGAACAGTGGGCCACCAAGGTAACGGAGTGGCTCCCGAGAGATGAGACTAGAAGCAGAAGAAGACCAGTAACTCGGTGGAGGGAGGATGTGAGGTAACTTGGCAGCAAAGAATGGATTCAGACAGGGCAAGATGGAGGAGGTTGGAGGTCTATGGGAGAGGCCTTCATCCTGCAGTGGACATAAAATAGGCTGATGATGATGATGTCGATATAAGCAGAGCAGCAGAAAGCGTGGAAAGAGGTTACAAATACAGTAACAATGTGGGCAGGAGGCAATCAATGCGCACAACCTAAATGGAACTCATCATAGAGACCCTGATGCAACACTTTCAATTTACACCTATGCCTTGGAAGCGTGCAAAAGAACTGCGAGATGATAAAAAAGGGAGGAGTTGCCATGCTCATTAACGTGGAACAAGCTGACAGGGAGTACAAGAAACCTCTGGAGAGCCCTAATGGGGGAAAGGCGCATGCAGTAGTGAGGGAAATCACATTGGTAAGAGTGGCTCATCTGCGGAACAACGTCAGGTGGTGGAAAGAGTGTAAGGAAAAGGTAAACTGTTTCAGAAAAGAAATAAGCAAGTTCAAACTTCAAGTTTATCAGGCATGCTTCCAGCAGCATGCCCCCTGGCAGGTGCAACAGTTATTTTTGCTTGTTTAGGCTTAAGCCCCTCAATCAATGCACTTCTGCCGCTCTGCCAAGTGGGAGCATTTTCGAAATGTGCCGCTTCAGCCTCGGATTCGTCGCCCATACTATGTTCAGCTTTTGTAATTTCCTGTTCCCATAATTTCCTGCACTAGAATTTCCCTACTCTACCCGGATTTCGTTTCCTGTGGCTTTGGGTAGCTGAAACAGGCTTTCGAGCACTGTCGAAGGGTGCTACTGCACATCTGTCTTTTGCGTTTCTGTTGCTTTCCTTTTTTAACAGCTTAGTAACATGCGGTGCAACGTGCAGGCGCAATTGCCGGTAGAGTGGTACGTGCGCCAAAGCGTCGCGGTCCATGGAAACGACGAATGTTCCCTTCAATACGAAATCTTGGTCAAGGAAAGCGAGAAGCGCGGGGGCTGAACCTGGCGAAATCCACTGAGGTATCACAGCATGCACTAGAGTGGGGTGGACAAAAACTTTGTCTTGTGAACTGTTGTGTGCTATGATGCAAAATGCATTAGAAACATGGCAGGAATGGTGAAAAATAATGTTATCATAATGTTCTTGAAAATTTGCTGAAGAAGGTGCAACATGGTTTACAGTGAAACCCCGATTATACGACCACCAGTTTTACGACTGCCCACTTCTTATGACAGATAAATAAGGTCCCTGCAAACTCTCTATAGAAACAATGCATTAAAAACCTATAATACAATGATTGGTTGCACGCGGTGCACTTCATATGACGAGGGACGCTGGCAGGGATACACTGGCGTTTTTCCCACCTTTTACGCCGCCTTGTCTCGACCTTTATTTTTTAACCCTTGTTCGATGCTGCTTCATGTGCAAAGGTAAACAGTTCGCTGCGGACCCAACCACTCGCTAAAGAGACTCAAGCAAGCAGGCACTGGCAGGCGGGAGCTTAACCTTCGACGGCCCTACGTGGCAGAAGAGCGCCAATGCACCAACCGTGATAAGCCAAAGCCCAGGTGGCATCAAGCCGCCAAGCGTGAACACATACACGATACCCCACGGCAATCTTGATTCCTTTCTTTCTCGCCTTTTCTTCCACCTCTGCCTCGTACTATCGTTCATATTGCCCCCCTTCCATTGCCACTAGGTCGCGGCCTTGGGGGTTTAACACTTTCGCCTATTCCCCTCTCTGATTGTTCGGCTGTGTCGGCCTCTAAATGCGTGCACACGCAGAGAGAGAAAAAGAGAGAGAGGGAGGGGGCACCTGTACATTCATCAGGCAGTTAATAGTACCAGCGGTCAAACTAAAACAGTCATCTTATGCAACACGACACAGTGCCAGGCTTTCCACAGATCATGTTCAAACACCCCGCTCCAGTCTCAAGTTTCCTGATTAGCAGTGCCACCTGGCCAGGCATTGCGTTATACCGGATTGCTCTTGATGACCGCTGAAATTTTTTCACCTTAATTTCCTTCTAAACAAATGCTTCTGGTATTTTCAGAACTCATCCCAATGTGTGGCTTGAACATGCAACCACTGCCTATTTAGGTCATGCAGTTATTCTGCCAATTTGGCTAACCGGGATAGCAGACAGTGCCACAGCACGTATATATTAATAATAATAAAAAAATCAGGGCAATTCAAACAACGAATCAAATCACAGGAAATCAATAAGGTCTTACTTTTGAGATTACAATTAATTTTCTCTTGTGCTACCCCTGACTACTGTCCCAGTTAGCCAAATTGGTGTAAAAACGGCCCTAGATGGGTAATGGTTGCATGTTCAAGTGTCATATGAGGATATATTTTTCTTCTGCTGCAGAAACATGAGAAGCTGGGCTTGCTGCCAAGCAGTATTTGAGTGCTCCGAGGTTGATGTTAGTTTTTCTTCCTGTCGAACTGGAACTGAACGTAACCAAAAACCGGAAACGAACTGGTATTTTTGCTCGGAAACAAACCGGGCACAACTACCATAAAAAACAATCCCACAGTTTTGATAACACAAAAAAAGAGCTATCCAGTATAGTACTGCAAATGTGCCATACACACACTCAACACAGCCAGTTTACCCTTGCTATACCATAATAAATGCAAAATATATTTATGACTATCCGCTTCTTTTCCCTCTTTTCTTTTAAAATGAAATGTTTAAAGCCTTTCTTAGAATAACTTCGGACTTAGAAGCTCAAAGAAATGATTATCATACACGTGGCAGCAATAGGTGGCCGATTCCACACCGGCGCACAAGCTACATGCTGCAGCCCCTTTAAACACAATGTGCCTTTTTTGTTAGATACCAAAATGAACAACTGAACTGCAATGCGTGTAAGCGCAGAGCAATGCGCGAATAAGTTAAACCTCGTTATAACGAGACGGGCTATAACGAAATAATGGATATAACAAGCAAATCGTAATTCCCCTTGAAAGTCCCCATAGAAACCAATGTATTTAAAACCTCGTTTTAACGAGGTAAAATTTCCCCGTTACGGGATATAACGAACAAATTTCGTTGAGAAATCAAATTTTGAGCTAATTTTACAACAGTGCGCAACGCGGATTTGAGACAGTGCGTGACGCGGCAACTGTATTAGCAGTTCAAAACTCCCGCCACGCGCGCGAAGCTGGCTGGCGCGCCATGCGGACGCTGCGCCCGCGAAGCCCCCCCTCCCCTCCCCTCCTCACCGCGGGCTCCCCGAGAAGCAGTCCGACTAGAGTGAACTAGAATATTCTAGTTCACTGTAGTCCGACGTTCGATTTTCCCACGTATCCCTATGGCTTCGGGGAATCCGCGGACTATCCGCGGTGAGCCCGAGAAGAACCCCAATGCACACGGCGCGCGCGGTTGCGTCGCCTTCCTCCTCCACCCCTCCTCGTATCGCCGACGTCGCTGCGTAGTTGTGTGTGCGTGGGTTTTGGCAGTCTTCAGCCTTATCTTATCGTACTGCCGGCGTGATTCCAACAGCGCGAGTGCGACAGGCGGGAAGCCGAAAGACTATCACGCTTGAACAGAAGACGGCTATGATAAAAGCCGTCGCATCGGGCGCGAAGGAAGGTAAGGTGCACTCCGTGGTAAGGTGGCAAGAGACTGACGTGTGGACGAGTACCCTGTCCACCATCGTGAGCAACTGAGATTCCATCGTCAGCGCTGTTGCACATGGCTTGAAAAGAAGCGCTAAGGACGGCGTCGGAGGGACTAGATGCGGTGGACGTGCTGCATCGCTACTTCGGCGCGCACGAGGGCGGCGAAGATGCGTGAACGTACCGGCCGCAGCTGAGGGAGCCATCGCTCGCATCAGGAAGGTGCATCAATGTCCAATTACGGACTTCGTAGCCAAGTCTGTTTGAAATACGAGTGTTGAACTGCAATAAAGTAGGTTCGTGACTTTTCCTTTTTACCTCCGGAACGTGTTTATTTTACTGACTATCGCCGTGCAGCAAGATGCTATTTCGCCCGCTTTTTGTTTTAGGTAACTACAATGCATAATATTTGCAGTAAATGTCGGTTACGGCTATAACGAAATATTGGCTATAACGAGCAAATCGCGGTGCCCCTTCAATTTCGTTATAACGAGGTTTAACTGTATTCTGTAAATGTTAGCTGGAGCAGGATTTTTTTTTTTTTTCAGTTTATCATTACATCATGCTTTTGACTTTGAAAGACAGCGTATGCACTTATGCAATGCCTGCATTTCCTTGTGTTTACACTATCTGCGAGTCACCAACCTGTTAAAGTTTGACTTCGGTTAATGTTGTATAAAATGGTATGGTGGCTATTGACGTTGCACACTTTTTTGATTATTTGTACCATTGAAACTATCATGAAGCGGTATTGGCGTGTCATGTGTACTTTCTAAATGTCAAATGAGGATGACTATGTACTGTTTTTTTATTCTTCCTTTGCTGACATGGCTTCATAAGATGGCTTGGTTTCTTCACGTAGCACTTCCAATTGTTCCAAGCGTCAAATAGGTTCTTTAGCTTGATCACATGCTGCTCACATGTATGAGGGCTTCAAGCGGTTGATAGACACTTTCGTCTGAGGGACCCCCAACACTGTTAGAGTAGTTGGAAACAAAGCGATTTTGATTTGATTTGATTTGGAACAATGGCGGTGGTCAGTCAGAACAAAGTTGATTCATGGTGACACACACATCTGTAATAGCAGCGTTCTCAAAATGCATTCCAGTGATCAGAGCAATATACAGTGACTAAGTGTTGACTCAAGCTCACTTTTAAGAATATTTTGGCTCACACCCTCGAGAGGATGACTCACTGCTCGAGTGACTCACTGCTAACAAATTGTGACTAAGTGTTGACTCAAGCTCACTTTTAAGAATATTTTGGCTCACACCCTCGAGAGGATGACTCACTGCTCGAGTGACTCACTGCTAACAAATTATCCTAGGTAGCCAAACAATTGAATTCCACAGGTAGCAGTTACGTAGCCGCTGTAGGATTTCTTTCATGCTACAACTGATGAAAAAAAAAAGGACAGTACTGGTATTTAAACGAGTCCCCCGCTGTCGCCAGTACGCAGGCCCAACTCTAGGGGTTTCACGTTCAGGGTGACGGGCAATTCCAGAGAGAACATTGCGATTTCAACACAAAAAAACAGAAGCGGGAGAAAGTATATTCCACAGACAGCACGACCCTTGGTGGTCGCTTTAAGTAGTCCCTAGGACAACGTAAGGGTTGAGTGGGAAAGCAGCTGGTGAATCATCACTACTTCATCGGTTTTCCTTAGTATCTCGCGTTATTGCTTACTGTTGTCTAAAATTGCACAACTTTTTCTTGGGAAGAAGCTTTATTTTGAATGCACCAAAATTGTATTTACTATTTATTTTTTTATGGTCGCTTTAAACTACAAACATTTTTTTCGCACTTGGGCAATAATTGCGGCGGATCCGTGTCGCATCCGTCACTGCACAACGACGATGATGAATGTGGGAGCTCCTCAGGCGGCGCAAGCCCACGTGCAAGCCTAAATGACGCGGGGCGGTCATAACGAGGCATGCGCTCTTGTGCGCTCAGGGTTTTCTGTTTACGCCAGACAAATTTGTGTGGGCCTAAACAGCTCTGCTGTTAAAAACACTGTTGGGATAACAAATATCTGCAACCTGCCCTGCGTAGTAAATTCTTTACTTTGTGTAAACTAGTTTATTATGATCTCACCAATTTAACGAAGAACTTGGGATGCTATAAATCTTTCTTAGTGACTGTCAGTTTTTTTGCGACTAGGAATTGAAATTTTCAATGTTAAAACTATGTGGACAGCTTAGTCCTATTTTAAGCGGGGCACCAGGTATCCACGTCCTTGTCAATGATTGAATTCCCTCTTCCATGTTTCACACCTAATCGACAATAGCGGCATACACATAGATACTTGATTATTCTTGTGATTCTCGTGATTCGGTAATAATAACTCATTGAACTGGTTCGCGAACTGCTTCAAGCTTGTGAACCGGTTCGCGAACTGGTTCGGGCTGTGATTTAGTAGAACCAAAACTGAACCGGAATGAAATAAGTTCACCCAAACCTGAACCGTAACCCAACTGTATTTTTTTTTCAGTTCGACACACTCATTTCTGCTCATACAACTGGATCATTTCAGTGAGCTGACTGCACAAGGAAAGAACCAGACGATAACGTTGCTTAAAGAGCTGCGCCATCATTTAAGACTCCCGATAATTTTTGCAACTTCAACAAGCACAAAATGAAGATGGAAAAGTACGAGCAATGATGTCGTCACTTGAATGCTGCCTTAGCCATGACAGAAGCACAGGCAAACAGGAGCAATGATGAAGATGAAGGTAGAGGATCAATGCGAGTACGTATCATGAAACAATTCTGCATTTATTGCAATTAAAAACGTGACAGTACTCCAAGGGTAGCACATCAACGCTGAGTGAGAACAAGGGCCTCCCTTAGAGTGCATAAATGGAAGGGGGTCGAAAAATGTTCTTACAACCTATGATGTACGCATCCTCCCAGTTATTAGGCCAGTCAGCGGTTTTAGGAATATGGTCCCCATTGGATGGTGCCATTACCTTTATTGATGCACACCAAAACTCAATGAAGCTAAATGATCCTCCGACAGTTCATGTCCTCACCGGGAATAAAAATACCACAGGGGATAAGAAACAACTCTAAGCCATAAACAACAAAAACAGCAAAAAAGAAAACTGAAATTGCTACAACAGTAAAAAAGCGTCAACAAATAACTGCATGTGAAATGCTCGAAATGCTTGCAATGTGAAATGCTCGAAAAGCAAATCCAGCAGCAAACACAAGCACGGCTGATCCCGTTCACAGGAGTGGCTCTGGTGACACCTGGGCGTAGACCGTGTCTCCGACCGTGATCCTGCCGGGGGCAATGTGGTAGGTGCTGATGCCCAGCAGAGGCTGCGACTGGTACCTCTGGCGTCCCCTGTCTGACTGGTCCACTCGGTACCTGCCCAGCAGCCCCAACAACAACGGCTCACTGCAGGGCAGCCTCACAGGGTGGCCACACAACGCCACTCTGCACAAAGAGATCGGCACGCTTACTTGCGCAATGTCGTCAGGGGCTCCTTGTCCGTTCTGACTGCAGCCACTTGGTCAACCGTGGTCAAAAGGCACCTGTCGAATGCAACCACAAACACTATAAACGTTATCCAATAAAACATGCTAAATGTTTCCCCACTTCCTGTCCATTAGCAGCACGTGCCCTTTAAAGGGGCCATGCAGATAAAACACAAGTTGGGTTCATTCGAAAGATTGCCTCGTTAGCTGCATACTGACACCTCTTTTAGCATAAACTTCGCTTAAAGGAGCCATGAAGAGAAAACACAAGTTTGGTTCATTCAAAAGATTGTCTCGTTAGAATCATACTGACACCACTTTTAACGTAAACTTCGCTCAAATAAGCTACATAATTAGGAAAAACGGGAATGGCCATGCGACCCACCAGCTCATTTCCCGCAACAGAACCTATGATGTCACATGAGCTAAGCTCTGCGATTGGCGGAGGCTGGCAGAAGCATACGCAAATTAGGTAGAGCTTACAAACTAGACAAACGAGCGATTTGCGCTTAAATTTAGGGCACATTCTTTACAAAGCAATAAGAATGATGGGACAAACAGTGGAAGTTACGAAAGCACATGTAAACATAGAAGTACTGATGCGTTCTGCTGTTCGTACTGCGCACAGCAAGATTGGTTTAGCTGCACAGCACTACGGGGCTTGGGGTTGTCTCAGACGACACTGGCCGATTGACGCAAGCAACGGTGTCTTACGTGACCCCATTTGTCGAGCGAGCACTGTTTCAGGGAACGAATATTTTCTCCCAGAACAAAAACAAGCCAGGTTTAAATGCGGGCAAAAACAAACCAAACGCTTGCCACGGTATGGTGGCGCCATCTAGGTTACGGAACGTAAAGAAACGCAGGAACAAACCAACACCGCTGTACAGGGTGGAGACAACCTTTGAACGGTCCCGTGCTGCCGCAATTGGGCCAACGGGCTCAACGCGTTATTCTTTTCGTTTCCCACGAGACCTATCAACGCGAAACAGACAATATGATTCAAACATCTTCAGTAAACCGCGTTGCGGCGATAATTTTAGCGCGGTTTTAACACAATGACTTGCTTCGGCGGCGAGTGAGCAACCGAAAATGGCGGCGCCAGCGTATACGTGTCTCTACCCTGTACGGCGGATGCGTGAATGAAGGTACTCTAGGCTGCAGAGCGAATCTAAAAACGTTGGCAGAGCGGTCGGTTCCTGTGATGTCACTTGGGACCACGAAAACGCACGATTGAGCGGGAAAATCAAAATTTTAACCTAAATTGTTTAATTTCTCAGTGAATAAAGCACCGTTTGTATCCGGACAAGCGCTGGGGGCACTATAAAACACGAAATCTTTCGAATAAAACCAACTTGCATTTTCTCTTCATGGCTCCTTTAAATAAGCTATGTGATTGGGAAAAAAGTGAATGGCCCTGCGACTCACTAGCTCCTTTCCCGCAGTAGAACGTATGATGTCATATGCACAGTACACGCCTCTGCATATCGTTGACCCTAAATGCAGCTTCAAGATGCCTCCTGGGCTCAGCAAGCGGGAGGAAGCGGTACTGCATCGCCTACGTCTCAACGTGGCGTACACACGGCATTTCCTCTGCAAAGTTCAGCAGGACTCTTCACCACTCTGTCCAACTTGCCATGTAACAGAAGACATCAAACATGTCATCTGTACCTGTCCAAATTTCACAGTGCCAAGGCAGACTCTCCTAACATCTTTGTGTATGCCACACCACGCAGGCCTAGAACTAAGGGCAGTTTTGGGCCCTTGGTCGGACCCACGCCAGGCCGTAAGGGCTACCAAAGCTGTGTTGGTGTTCTTGCGTAGTACTGGCTTGGAACAAGTGCTGTGACCAACTTAACTTCGAAACTCTGTGTATGTGCTTTCCAAACTCTGTAAATGCGGTTGACCACTCGTGCGCAACACCTCGTTTTTTTTTTATTATTTATTTATTTATTTATTTATTTATTTATTTTAGTTCACAGACCCTCATGTTTTCGTTCATTCATATGGTGTAGCACGCTAAGCGCTATGGCTCGACTAACCTCGCTTTTACCATTAAATGCATTCTCTCTCTCGTGCAATTGGCTGATGCCGGCAAAAGCAAGCTCAAATTAGGCAGTGCTTATAAGCTTGCCGAACGAGCTATTTGCACTTAAATTTAGGGCACATTCTTTTTATAGCAGTAGGAATAGTGCGGTTAACAATTAAAGTTACGAACGAACACGCTAACACCGAAGCAGTTAGTGCAGCACTTTGCCAGCTGACACTGCCTAACACAGCCACTGGCTGTGTTGGACTTGTCTGACACAACAGTAACCAACTGACATACGCAGCATGGTCAGTTACGTGACCCATAGCTTACGTTTTAGGTAACGAAGAGTATGAACCCTAATAAAAATATGGCAGGTATAGAAGTCCGGCCAGAAGCAAAGTGCGAGCACTGGCACTTCAGGAGTATTGCAGTGCCCCCCTAAGAAAGTGGGCAATAAACAAGGTAACCAAACAGCCATCTGTGAGATGGTAGCAGCCCTGGTCAGCAGGCTATCTTTAGTGTTAAGGCTCTGCTCTGGATACGTCTTTGTCGACGTCACGAAAACACACAATTTAGGAGATTTGAAATTTTAGCTTAAAATGTTTAATTTCTCAGTGAATAAAGCATCGTTTGCTGCTAGAAAAGTGCTGAGGGCACTATAGAACACTAAATCTTTCGAATAAAACAAACTTGTATTTTGTCTGTATGACCCCTTTTAATACTAGCAAGCACGATTCAATGGACTCCCCCACAGGAACTCAAATATTTAATCTTCGGCCATGTGGTATTTAATTAGCCATTATTGCAGCCCCCCCCACCCCCCTTAAAAAAAAAAAATCTCCCCAGTTACTTTACAGGGATGTGCCTAAGTGGGAATGGCAAATTCGTTGTCACACAGAGTAAGTGCTTGTTATCAGGATCAGCCAGGCATGCCGTTGTGCATATTGTGAGCCTAAAATTGTTACTGGTTGCTTCTCCATGGCACTGAGCACCTACGGTCATGGCCAGTCTAACTTGTGGCTCAGCCATGGAGTGTGCCCATTATAGCTGAGCGTCTTGCGTGAGTGTGCCAGTCATAAAATCAGGTTGATCGGTGCTAAGAACAACGGAAGCTTCTATAAATAGCCATAACAATCTCCCACAATTGGGACCCTGGTAGTCTTGAGGCAATGATGAGCCAAGCCTTCCAAGAGTGATGACAAAGCCCAGTCGAAACCAAACTTTGCAATCCTCTGCTGAGATCTCAGGCGTGTGTAGTTGGCAGCATTACAGAGCTGCATCGAAATGTTACCAGGATTTTTGCCAGCAAGGCAGCAGAAGTCTGCACTGCAGCTTGGTGAATGCAAAACTACGTCATTCATGCAGTGTTTAACCTACGCAAGTTGTCAGTTTAATGTTTTCTCGTTGTTATTAAAACCTGTTCAGAAGTGGGCATTCTCCTCAACAGACTAATTCTGCAGACTCTTATTGACCTTTGAGCCAAACAAATCTAATTCAAGACATCTCTGCGCGGCTTAAAACAGCCATAACAGCACACAAAAGCCACATCAGACGCGCAATTACCTAGTGGTGCGGTGTGAAAAGGCCTGCTCTGCGTCCCCAATCCTCACACGTTCCCAGTGATCCTGCAGGAAATGATACTTGCTCTACATGATACTTCTCTGCACACAACACACACTTGCACATTTCCCACGCAGTTACACTCGCCTCTGCGTGGGCCTCGCAATCGTCGACGAAAAAGGCAGGCCGGAAGTTGTCCCGCCCTATGTTAGAGCCCGGGGGCAGCCTCGATAGCAGCCCATCCAGGGACGCCTTTGAGAGCACATGAAAGGCGGACTCGTCCTGGCAGGCTACCTGCAGGCAAGGGCCAAGGCCACTTGGTACAACAACACGCTCACACTTGACTAACAACTACTGGCTTCAGAGTTAACCCCGCACCAGTCTGCCAAAGTATGCAAAGAATATGTAACAAACTCTACGTGCCCGTGGCCATCACAAAAGCTTTCCCGAAGAACATTTTCTCTGAAAGTGGAGCTGGCAGCACTGTTTCGACACTTATCTCTTCCTGCTGGAGGACGATAGCCGCTGGAGTGCCGCCATCTCCTTAGCCTTGGGTCAACCCCCTTCTCACGCCACACTTTTCGGTTGCTGATAACCCCACCATGCACAGACACACCCTTCCTCATATGCTCCTACGATAATAGATAACAGACCTCAACTGCCACCTCACTTCTTGTGCGTTACTACAGGATCATTTCGTTGCTCTCAGCATCTGCCAAACTCTGTGTGCAACCTTTTTTTTTTTAACAAAAAAATAAAACCAGCCAGGACACTGGCCTTAGAACCAAAGCAAAAGTAATCATTGCCACAGCTTATCACTTTCACCACCGCTATTAAAAAACTGATGGCATAATTTTTAAGCTTTCCTCACAATGCTATCATTGTGTTTTGGATTCTACACTACTATTCCTAGATTCCCCAGAAAAATGGTTTTACACTGCAAGTGTTAATGGGACCCCAGCCGCATTTGGTGGTGACAATAGGCACAAAATTGTAAGGCCACCTTTCAAACAGTGCCCAAGTTTTGAGCAAAAGCTTTGCGCAAGTTGGCATAAAAGGACGCTATACTCGTGTACAACTTCAGAATGACAACGGAAGTTGCCCCTGGAACTCATCACCGCAGCCGACTGTTTCTCCACATGGCGCAAAGAAGGCGTTATTGTAAGTATTTTTAACGTGACGCAAGTCATTTCCAGGATTTTCCCGATGTAAGCCGCTTATAAACAACTGCAACGACAACAAACAAACTACTACGTCAGAAAAAGCAGACGATGCCATGCATTAAGTGCTATCTCCTTTCAAAACACGCATGCATTGACATCCGGGTCCGTTGCTTTGGCGGAGTGACACATTACGTGAGCTATTGCCATTCTTAACTTGTACACGAGTACAGTGAATTCCACCCCCTTGGCTAGTCTCTCTTGTCTCGTTACATTTACTTATCATGGAACAAAAGATAACCATTTTCTTTTTCTACTTCTTAATTAGGAGTGATACCATATGTTTTGCCATAAACTCTCATTTTTCGGTGCCTGGCATCACTTCTTTGGTCACCAGTGTTAGGTTAACCAGGCACTGATGGGGCATTCACAATGATTGTAACCATATAGCACATGTGTGCGCTGGGTTCGACCAGTCACACGAGAAAGAGAGAGAATCAGGTCACCGATGTGCAGATGGGACGCATGTTTCCGCAGGCCTCAAGGTCAGGCAAAGTTGGTGAGATTATTGGCTTTGCATGCAAGCCTTCATGTATGTCGTGTATGTCATGTATGTTATTTGAACAGTGCAGAAAGAATATTTCATCACTACTTACTCTAGCGCTTTTACTGGGTGCAGCTGCTAGAGAAATAGCATGTTTATGAGTCAGATAGAGTCCGACAGGAGCAAAACACTCTGCCCGGCTTGCCTATTGGTCTCAAGAGTGAATGGTGACACGCAAGCAGACTCGTCGTCAGGTACCGCATCTCCCCTTCCCACTCGGCGTATCACTTTGATCAAAGGGACACTGAAGACAGAAGCCAAGTTGGTCTAAGTAGATAGACTGGCATCCCGAGAAAATGAATATGCCAGTCTCTGGGGCAGTACCTTCAAAATAATCTCATAAATAATAAAAAAATGAAGCTATCTGTTGCCCAGCTGAGATGACGTAAATGGCGACTGAGTGGATGTGCCAAGAGTCATTTGACGAACAACAGAGCGAGAAGCGCACACATGAGCTCTCAAAGAAACACACAAAATCTTTCTTTGCACGTTAACCTTTATAAGACATAAACAATTATAAATGTACACGTGTACTTCAAGCCGTGCCGACATTTGCAAGCTGCCAAGCCGCGGCGCTGGTGGCAGTTGCGATGGTTATTGCAGGTTCGGCGTAATCACATGCCTGTTACCTCCAACTCTACGTACACCAAGGCTGCGCTGCATAACCCCATCTGTCGAGCCATAAATTTAAATAGAGAGTTTTAGCATAAGCAGCTGTACGCAGAGTTAGCGTAGGCCATTTCTTTGCGTTGTTCGCACGTACACTAGGAGGCTTGCATATCTCCTAGTTTACATCATGGCAGCAAGTAGCGCATCGGCCCTCCACGGTTACGCTCTTCTGTGGACAGTAATTTCCGTCTGATAGAATAAGTTTTTTGCTCCTGTGTTTTTGAATGTGCCGCGTGGTTTGCACGATGCCCTCACATAACGCTGAATTGCTGTGACAGCCAGGCCGGCGGCTGAAGCTGCGTGTGTGTTGTGGCCGCATTCGCTTCACGATGAAATGCAATGGCATGCTCCTGCGGATGGACTGTGCTTACTATGTTGGAATTATCACGTGATGGTTCAACTGCGCACTGGGTATGTATAGTGCCCGCGATTTTTTTAGAATCTTCTTGACTTTGGCCGGAGTGAAGTGACTTGTTTGCCCTGAAAATCACAAGAAGCGAGTGCTACCCTTAAGATGGGCATGAGGCAATCAATCTCCTGTTCATTTCGCGCTTTGGCCTCAAAGAGCATGCCATGACGATGTGTTTGTTCGAATCCCATTTCACGATTGTCTTGAAGTTGAGTAAAATGTATGTGTCAAACCGTATTTTCAGAACATTAAGCTACCAAAATAAAGAAAGTAAATCACAATCCATATCTTTTATCTGTATTCAGCAATACAATTTTCTGCATCTGGAAGAGTATCTCAGAAATACCCCATTATGTTAAAACTAAATGCACCTCAGTACATGTATTTTAAGCACCCAACCCATATATTGCGGTACTTGTATTCCGGAATAAGTTTTAAAGTAACTTTGCTGGCCCTGCCCTGCTGCAGAAAAATGCAAACTTTCAAGCTGCACCAGACGGCACGCGTTTTCAGGTTGACTTTTTTGCACAACGCCGAAACAGTGTAAAGAAGCCTAACACCTGTAAGCATTGCACGAAACAAGTGTATATGTTAGCTGAAGTGTAACGCTACTTGTATAAAATTTATAAGCCAAAAAGAAGTTTCCTGTCAGTGTAGTGGCATGAGTGGGAACTAAGAGTTATTACTTGTTGGCTCGCAGTAAGGTCATACCCGCCACTAGCACACATCACTCTTTTCAATGACTGGAGGGACCAATCAAAGACACTTTGTGTATTCACAGCACATTGAGGTACCTGCATTTCTTCACGGCAATGTACACCAAATTTTTGTTCCACTGCTTTGCTATCTTGTCTTAATCTTGAATTTTATGTAGCATTTTCTTATCAAGCACCAGTACGCGAACAGTCAGAAGTGTGAAAGTCCTGACTGCCCAATTTACGTAACTCTTTTTTTTTTTTTTCAACTTTCTTTTAGAAACTGTACATACACTGAAGCAAAGATTTCGTATTTTGAAATATCGCTTCAATCTGCTGTCAGTTTTTACTGTTCTTTCTCGAAAATATTTTATTTAATCTCCGGGCCAGTCTCTACTAGGTACTTGTATTCAATTTTCAGTCCCAAATTTGACATTACACACAACTGCTAAATGCTCAGATCTGACAAGTATCAGAACAGAGTACTAAATACTCGAAAAACGTAACTTGTTACTTTCAAGATACTCTAAAGTACAGTTTATGCTGCAATTTACTGTTAAGCAACCACTGTAGTAAACATGTACAGCAACATTTCAACAACACATCTCGGATTACATGAATTAGGTACAATACCAATTTAAAAAAATTCCCAACTGAAGTGCATTGCACCCAACGGGCCCTATCAAAGTGGGGCAGCTTAAAGAGGGAGCTTTCTTATTCTTCTACGCTCACAATGTCTCTCGAAATACCAACAACTTTGTCAATCCATTTTCTTCCTGTCTGCAGTAAGGGGTCGCTGCTGCTTGGTCTTGAAAAGAGCAAGATTCCTGAAGGGAAAGATCTTCTGGCAAGTAGTCATTGCCGATTCATCGTAGTTTCTCTTTCTCAGCCTAGATGGCGGCGAAGATATTAAACACGAGACTGAAGAACTGCTGGTACCTCACGGAGCCGCTCATTAAAGGCATGCTACCGTTTCTGGGTGCCAATATCAATGCCACAGGTGTTGCCGATGTGGATGTCGGCAGATTTTCCTCAGGTGGAAACTCGAAAGTCATCAATGGACTCCAATCTCAAACGTTGTGAGCCAGGGACTTGTTAGCCTGGCCAGAACCCTTAAATTCATTTACTGGTCATGAAGCTTCAGCACCAGTCTCACATAGGCACAGAGTACACCGCTGCAGGCGCTACCGTCGCTCATAGGGCATCCAGACGCCACGCGTGACGCAAGCCGCTGCAACGTTTGCCCGGTCTTGGCATGAGAATGGTTGCTGCGTTCGGTCGCCCCACTCTGATTTCGCTGCAATTTTTAACCCAGTTTTGAGCAATATATTGACGAATCGTAAACATACACCTCCTGCCTTTTACAAGCGGTTTTCTTTTTTTTTCTTCCCCTACCCCCCAGATTGGCCCTGACTTACTCCTGCTGTGGCCGATGACTGCACCTGTGTCCTCAGGCTTTAGCGTACCATAATGTTAACCGATTTCTTTATTTTCCACTATTTTTTTTTCACGTATTATACTGGCAAAATAAAAAAAAAACTGAATGGAATAAAAAAATATGAATGTAAGAAATACGTGTCGTTCAGAGTACACAAAAAATAAATTATTAATTGAGCAACAATGCGCAGATCATGGCAGAAAGAGAATAATACTCGAAGTGAATGCACAATAATGTTGTCAGTTGGACAACTTCATACATAGTTGGAAGGATTCAATGCAGCTCCGCAAAGACAATGGTTTAAAACACGAAATGACATGATGTACTGTGTGTCTTTTGGCAGAAACGCTTTTAAATCCTTGCAAATATGAAAGCGCAAAGAGAAAATTAAAATAAATCTTATCTCATAAATTTACTTCTTGCCGTATAATGTGCTGCATATGGTGGAAACAGAATATGTATTGAAATGAAAAGCACACAGGCAACATTAAAAAGCTTTCTTACGCACCAGCCTGTGCAGAAGATAGTGCAAATTTTCAAGCAGGTGATTAATGCACAGCTACTAAGTTGCTGGTCAGAAAAAATCAGGCTTTAAGTTCAGCGAGTGTTGTACAATGATAGGTGCAGGGGGCTCAAAAAAGGGCACCTTTCGTTTGATCACTTCTCTGTCAGCTTGATTTTCCCTTTCCCGGCTGGGATGTTGTTCTCTTCGTCACATGCAATCGTAAATTTTTTTTTTCTCACGTGAAGAAAATGCAGGCGGCACCGAATAAGAAAGCGAATCACTTGAGCCGTCATTCCCACAAAGTACAGCCAACAGAAGCGGAAACTGTCTGACTGTCGAGCAAAACCTGTTTGACAATGCTCATATAGACCCTGTACAAGCAATTTTGTTTGTTGTAAATTGTGTAACGTGCTCTCAGACAATTCGGCGCAGACTCAACAACGTTGTTTCACAGCTGGTCTTGTTGTCAGCACTTGTGATCGCAGCTTTGACTTGTTTAAACAAGCTGGCAAGCCATCGAACTTTTCTGGAATGGCGTTAGGCCTCAGAGTTGGTTTGTCGCGCTGCAGTGACACCACATCGCCGTTGACAACTAATTCATCTGCACGGACAATGTCAGTGGCGTCAAACTGCTTCTCGCACAAACGCACATACTCGGAGCCAAAGCAGAAGTCGTCCATTTCTTGTCGCGGAATGGCCCGGTTCCATTTCTAACATTGCCTTCCATATCTGGGTAAACAGGACAGGGAAACTTCTTCCATTGTAACCTTGTACCGAAGGCGCCATCCCGGGACACAACACGTGTTTGGCATCATCCTTTGCACGCACTTATTAAGTCGCATAATAACAAACACCGTGAGTTCATTGCACGCCCTTTTCACACCAAAAACACTCCCAACTGACCGCGTCCTTGTCGCCTTGGCCAGCACTCCACCACCCGAGGAGTGCCCTCAAAAAGATGGTGGTGCCACCGCATGGCAGCCAAAGGCAGCATATGAAGCTCACCCTTACAGTTACGGAGCAGTTTCATGACCAGTAAAGCATTAAAGGGCTCTGGCCTGGAAGAACTGAACCGCTCAGTCAATGCAGCACCTTGACGCCGCGGGTGCATCCACTTCCTGTGCAGACCGCCTTGTCAGCAACGAAGCGTGCACTTCACAGCCAGCGCAGTGAGTGGCAGAGCGTTCATGCGCACACAAAGAAATGGTGGTGCGGGTTTGAGTGATAGGGCAGGAGAGACCGTCTGGCAATGCTCAAATAAAAATGTGCTACAGTTCTCTCTCCGAGTTGTAAAAAACTGCTTGACCTGCAGAATTACTGAATGTGCCGAATAAGTTGCAGCGCTTCCCACAGTGCACTGTAACCAGGTCCTTCGAAGTGGTAAGTTGCATTACTAACCAGCTACAAATCTTACTGTGGTGCTCAGATTAGGCTTGAATGAGCCTCTGCTTTTAGCAAGGTACGGTCTAGTTAGTCCCCCCACACAACCTCAGCCAGTCCCCTAGGCGCTACAATCCCTTGCTCACTTCTACACTGCAGATTGAGGCATGTGGATTACGCATTTGCTAAATGTTGAAATCAGTGCGCATGCGAGTGCGAAACAGGTTCAGGGCATTCCCTGCACTGAAGCAAGAACAATTAAGTGAGCGAAAGTCACAGGAGAATCACAGGAGATGCGTTAGAGCTGTTTTTGCATGTAAGAGTCCCAGCATCAATTTTGCTCCAGAAGGGTAGGCTCAATCGGACAGACACACCATAGGTGGCGTAAAAAGCAGGGCGTGCATGTCGAGAATACACATACCGGGGTTGGGCAGTTCTTGCCCCGATCGAGGGCATCCTGGTCGAGAAGAATTCTCACGAGGCGTGCGTTGTCACTCTGGAGGTAGTCCCTGAACCACTGTGACGCCTCTGCAGACACCTCGACAGCGTTATAGCTGAAGGTCCGCATTCTGCACACAAGATGTGAGCAGTTGGCATTGTATTCGCGCTGTTCAACAACGGGTGAGTTCGTCGTGTAAATAAAACCAATGACAACCACCGGAGGCTAAAGTAAAGTTCTACAACAACCAGCAATTCACTTTCTTGGAGGGTAAAAAAATTTGATTAGCTAAAATTTATGATTTTATGATGCCTATAAAAGCAGACCAACAGCAGCCCAATGTGACTTACATCTGTAAACCGTCTTAAAAAGGAGCCAGCATGATTGGAAGGCCAGGCTATGAGAAGGGACGAATACCAGACCAGGACAAATTTTTCTTCAACCACGAAGCTTCTGAAAAAGCTGCGTAGCTTTTTATTGTAGCTGTATCACTGCATTTCAAATGGATGTCAAATTTTCCCTTTAGAGAAACTTACTCCACTTTAAAGAGTTTCCCCTACACTGGTCATTTAAAGTCCACGTTATGAAAGCAAATAGTTCTTTTAGAATATACACTTTAGAATATAGATTTAGAATATAGATACACTTTAGAATATAGATAAATTTAGAATATACACTTTGTACACATACTATCAGTGCAAAACCTGCAAATATCAAACGCTTAACTGTAAAATTTCTTGACTAACAAAAAAAAAATGTTAGCACTAGTGGGTTTGGTGCCACTGTGCAAAGCAGTTCCTCAAACATAGGTTGGCCACACATGCATTGGAGAAAACAATTGTTTTCTGCTCCACTTTTTTTTATTGATAGCACAATTTACACTTTCATTACATTTGCAGTTGATGGGGCTTGTGTTGAGCAGGGGTGTCAGGTTTTGGGCCGGTTTGGCGCACTGTCGCTTTCGGTGCTGAAATGACATGATGAAAAGCTGTCTTCACAGTCAGTGCTGCTAATTTCATCTAAAAAGTCGTGTGTAGAATCGTCCAAATCGCTAAAAATGTGGCGTTTCCGCGACGCCATGGCGTGCTATGTCGACACTCTCTCCATATCATCCGAGCATCCGTCACATGACACCGGCGGTGCTTTAAAAAATCTCGGCGCAGAGAAAAACAAATAAAAGAGGATGTAAGTATCCCTACAACTCAGTAGATGGCACCAGCTCTCCGAAAGCACTTGGAAAACGCCAAATTCGGATGGGAAAATGTCAAAATTTGAACTTGAAAGCATCGATAGTACGTATACTATCGATTTGAATAGGTGCGGGCACGAAAGTGTTGAGGAGACAATATCAGAACTAGAAAGCTTACTAAACTGAGGGTTCTGCCATTCAGTAGAAGTTACCAGGAGCAGAATTCTTGCATTATATATGGAGGTCTTCTATATGCGGAGTTATCTATCTTCGGCCACAGTGAGCATGTTGTGTTATACTCCACCAAGTGTCATGTCGCACTGTCCAAGGGGGACGGACAGATAAAAGGCACTGTCCCCTCAGGAAATGTGGCAGAGGTGATAGGATAGCAGCCATGTTAAACTGAATTTCAACAACATTCCACGACCAAAAAAAAAAAAAAAAAATCCTGAGCCTGTATTTTTGTGATTCAAATTAGGAACTGAATTCTTTTGCGAGTATTTTAAAAATTCTAAATTTTCATCCCCAGTGGGGGGGGTACGTCCATCCCGTGAGTAAATACACCACAGCTGAAGCTTGTTAACTTTAATAGAAGGGAACTGGAAATTTGTTCGAATGAGTTTGAAGTAAAAGCTTTTTCAGTGGAAGACTTACATGCAGTGGTGCATAATGCAGCACATGTGACATAACCGAACACACATTCGATGAGTTGCAAAACATGTATTAGCAAGCAGAGCGGCACATCATGGTTGGGAATAACCAGTTACGCTTGTCTGCAGGCAACGTATCTCCTGCACCTCAACAAGCAGGGCTTGGTGTTTGCCGACTGGTTGTAATGCAGCAACCAAATTTTCCCGGCAAAAAAAAAAAAAAGAGGCAAGACTTTCGTCTTGAGGTTTCTTGGTGAACAGCTGGTTATACACACCCCAGCTTGCCACGATGCCAGAAAAAAAGAGAAAAAAAAGAACAAGAACAAGAAAAAAAATTAAAAAGACCAGAGTGTGGCAACTGTCATCACTAAGGCAAACAAACATATGACGAATGAAGCAGACTGTGAGAGAAAGCTGCCTGCTTACCTCATGACCAAGTGCAATGCACTTGGGAGTATGGTTGGTGGCACAGTCTGTTCAAATTCATCCCGTGAACACCTATGTGTTCCAATTACCAATAGTTTTTTCATATCAACGTACACATGATTTTGATGGGACCACAGCGTCAGTTCCAACTATAACTGGAAGTTTGAGTGTTATGAGCTTCAACTGCATTTTTGTTTCGCAGTCTCTAGAGTGCCGTCCGACGGCTCTTTAGCTAGGCCTTGCAGTGCCGTCCAACGGCGCTGCAAGCGTATGCTCCCATGCCGTCCGGCCGGTCCGGTGCTTGAGCGGCTCCTGTACAAAGCTATCGGCACACGGTCAGCACGAAAGAATTAAAAGAAGTTCGTTATGACGCATTAGCCAGCTCAACATCGGACGCTCGCGAGTGCTTATATAAACTGTTGGGTTATGTATCTCCGTGAGGAAGCTAGCCGAAACAAAGGTGCAATGATGGCAACTTAATTAGCACGCCGCGCCACCTCGCAAAGCATGAGGGGGCCTTCGTTTTTCGTCGCTTTGTGACGGCAAAGCCGATCATTAGTGCCTAGTCGCGCGATCACATCGCAAAACCGGATAGTTAATCACGGCTGCAGAGTTACCTGACGTAGCCGGTAACGAAACGTTTAGATTCGCAATGCCGAACGGCGGCGACGGCGGCGACGCGCCGCCCGGTCAAAGTTGGCCCGGCCCGCCAATAAGGCGGGCACGCTGGCGCTGGGCCGGCAAGCAGCGTCCCGTGCACTTTAGTCAGTGGCTTCAGCGTACACATGTACCAATCGACAAACAGCGTGGGCCTCATCAGTGCGCAGAAACTACTTTGACTTGTAAAGCAAGTCATAGTAGTTGGATGCATAGCGGGACGGTAGCCTGACTTGCAGCCTTGTCGTACCTCTATCGGCGAGTAGTAAACACCCATAGAGTTTCAACGTGGAGTTCGAAGGTGCCAGAACTTCTGCGTCTGTGAAAAGAAGCGAACTTTGCGTTCTGGGTTGCAGGTTGTAGTGTTTGAAAGAAAACGTTTGTATTTTTTCCTGCGATAGAAGATGTTGAAAAGTGTCTGCTTGAGTTCGTTATTTTCGACTTCGTTATTGCGTCCGATCTTGAGCTAGTCAGTGCGTCGTAAGAAACTTCTTTTCTTTCGT
The DNA here is from genome assembly GCF_048455015.1 of Haemaphysalis longicornis. NCBI lineage: Eukaryota > Metazoa > Arthropoda > Arachnida > Ixodida > Ixodidae > Haemaphysalis > Haemaphysalis longicornis. The sequence goes on along the minus strand of NW_027526222.1, from coordinate 620,842 downwards.
GTAGGTATCCTAAGACGATTGAAGCTCGAAGGCGCGGTAGTGGCCGTGTGCTGAAAGCTCCGCCGCTCAAGCGCCGGACTGGCCGGACCAACGTAACGTTGGGCCGGACGGTACGGGAGCATACGCTTGCAGCGCCGTCGGACGGCACAGCAAGGCCCCGCTAAAGAGCCGTCGGATGGCACTCTAGACACTGCGTTTTTGTTTCCTCGCTGTATCACTTGGCCCTAAACTCAGGGGTGTGGCTACTACACGATTGTGACGGTACACTTGGGAGTGCAAATGCAGCATAGAGGTTGATACCAGCATTGGCAGAAACACTATTCAGAGGGCCACATCACAAGAACAGAACCTTCCCAACCCGCAGTTGCAATCACAACCTTGAAAAAGACTTTTCCCTTGAACCCACCCCTGGGTGCGCATGCTATTTGTCCACAATGGTGAAGGGCTGGCCTCCCAGGGCAGCCTACCTGACGGTGAACGACGGCTTGTTCCTCAAGGTACGGTCGCAGACGTCGATCACCAGTGGCGGGTGCCCGTCGGCGGTCAGCTTCAGCTGGCCCTTCTCGAAGCTCGCTCGGATGAGGCCCAGGCGAGGCTCCTCCCGCATGGAGACAAAATAGTCACCCTTCACAACCAGCATGAGCCTGCAGGCAACGAGATGGGCAAAAGACGCAAGTAAGGCTACAGCCGGAAAAAGGTGGGAGAATGGGTGGGAGCGTCATGGCAAAAGCAGTGACAAGCTGGTGAAAGCTAAAGCTACAGTGAAAGCTAAACTGTACAAGCTGCTACAAAATAAGTGACACTGGAAGGCTTCGAAGCATTCAGACCAACAGTTAAAACAAAAAAAAAATTGAAGTCCATTCTTTTGTGAGAAATGGGGTGGAACACACCATCTGAGGCTGGGGTGTTTCAAAGCTGGCTGAATCACAAGCACACTTCTTAGGGAAAGCTAGCAGTCTGTCTAATTCCACTGGAGGGTGTAGAATGACTGACCACTGTTACACGGGGTGCAAGACGACCCTCCGCTGTCTCAAATGCGGAGCACAATCACGATATTGCCCCTCATTCTGCAACCCATTCCAGCGAGCAGTGGGAGCACACAGCATTGCTTCCCACGAGCAGAACGATCGCCATCACACTCTTCGTTCTGCGCTTCTCCCAACCAACAGGGTATCCCCCCACCGTCCTCCAAGGCAAGTGTGATCCTCACCCAACTACCCCTAAACCTTTTCTTTAGCCAACAGCGGGTCGTGACGATGGTCTGTGACATACGCACATATCGCCTACACCTTCCTTCCTCTCAAGAGGAACACATCATGTGATACCGCGTGACACTGTACCTCTCCACCCCTGCATCTCATTCTTCTGGTTGGGTGATCCCCCCACCGTCAGAGGCATCACCGATTCCACTCTACAATCTGCTCTTAGCTTAGTGACGAAAAGGTTCACTCACAAAGAAATCTCGCCATCACTAGCAACACTCAGGACAGGTGTTCATCCATCCTGTCCGCTACACCCCAATCCTGCAAACAGTTTTGCGACTTAATGCTAGGGGCAGAACTGGGCTGTAATAGAGGGGCCGAGAGAACTCAGCTCCTTGAAGCCCTGCATATTAGTGGCACAAGTAAAACTCAGTAAGCCATCGTGGAGAGTACAATAAACAGATTAAAGTCATGGAAGAGAGGCATCATGATGTACGTACACCTATACATACAGACCTTTTTGACGGACACAGGTATACATCCCATGCTGTGATAAAATTAACAATTATTCATTGAGAAAAGTCACTGCTGGGCTAAATTTTTACCAACACCCTTAGAAATAAATGTGTTCCCAAGCATACGATAAAAACTTTGAGTAACTGGACCAACATTAGGTTATCCAATCACCGTTTATCACTCTTCCCAAATACTTTTTTCTTAATACCATGCACCAGGCGCGTAGCCAGGAATTTTTTCCAGGGGGGGGGGGGGGGGGGGGTTGACCAGAAGATGGGAGGGGTAAATAGGTAGGCAAGGCTTCTTGCGCGTTGCTTTTCAAACGAAGCTTGAAATAACTGACTTTAACATGCGATTTGTGTATGCTGAACACCAACAGTAAAGCCCACCTTAAGGAAGTTAGATAGATGATGATGATGATGATGATGATGACGATGATTATGATGATAACGACGACGACGATGATGGACTAAATTCCCGTTCGCCGGTCTATGGGTAGGCCACGGGTGATTCGTTTGTCCGTAGAGCAGGCGGTTATGCGGGCACGCGCTCGTGAGCGTGATCATTTGTGTGTTCGTGAGTGGCGCGCGGCCCCAGAAGTTCGTCAGGCGGAAGTGGAGGTCAAGATTCGCGTTTTTTAGGTTTTCCTTTAGGAAAGGGGCTAATAAGTTTTCTTATCAGCTATGAAGTACAGTCGAGCACGATTTGAAGGTTATCGCGCCAGGATCGATCGGCCACACGTGCCACCGTCCTACGGTTTCGTTTTCGAACCATGAAAATCAAGATTTCGCACTCTTCTCTCCCTTGTTGGCTGTTCCATGCGACAACAATGGCCTGCACGACTGACTTGCCACCCTTTGGGTTTCAATCTTTACATCCGTTGTTATTAAGCACAGACTTCGTTGCCTTTTATCTAAGCCGACGATAACAAAACTGGCATGGAAGATTTGCTAAAGCTAGTGTTCTGTCAGCTTCATTTGAAAGAGTAGCTTTCTCGCGATAACCTTCGAATCGCAGTGGACTGTATGTGCGGCACATTCGTATATTATGGCGGTGAAGCTAGAAAACGCGCGTCTTCGTCCTTAAGTAATCGCCTTTTTGTTAATAGTAAACTTACGCCTAGCGGAACACCTTATTGCACTGCTGTTGAATGTTGAGCTTGATGCACGTTTCTTAAATTTCATTCTATTTCTATCCGTTAAATCGAACAGACATGGCTTCAGTAAAATTCCGGTTAAGCAAATACAGAATGCTGATTCTAACCAAGAGGGAGGTCAAGGAAACAATGGAATAGTGCCAAAGCGACAAAGCTCCGCAATAAAGAGAATTGTACAGTTTTGTTGATGTGGAGGAAATACAAAATGGGCAGAGCAATGCTTTTCATACAGCAGAAATTATGGAACTGCAATAGTCAATGAAATGCGATGTCGGTAGAAAAATAAACATATCAAGGATTGATAGTTGACTGAACAAAATGCAGTGACATGCTCTGTCATGTGATTATACTTTGCACTAGTGTAAAGACAAGGAATGACATGCTAAAGTCCAGACCACACGTATGCCTATATGAGGGTTTTCCTGCAGTTCCGGCATTTACAGGCCGTGCTGTTCCGCCAACGAAACAGCGGGACTGCCTCGATTGGCTAGGGGCAGGTTAGCGGCGCTGCTCAGTGTATTCGTTGCAAAACGCACCCGGGCTGTATATGTTGACATTTACAGCATATGGAGCGGGCATAGAGATCAGACGTTGACGTAGCCCTTGTTTTCAGCTTTATATGAGCAAGAATGTCCTTAAAACTGCAGGTTCCGCGCCTGCAGGCGACTTCAGGCGGTTCTTGAGGCTACTTAAACCGCACCCCAGCCTGGCACGAAACATTTCGGAAGGGGGGGGGGCATAAGCCCGGTGTGCCCCCCCCTGGCTACACCCCTGCCATGCACCATATCCTCAAACATAATAAAACGTATGCATACAGTGGACTGCTGTTGAAATAGTGCACACCTGTTATGCTTATTCAACCCTTTACTGTTTAAAATAACGCTCCAGAGCTGGCACGAAATCCTGCCTGGAATTAAGTAAGGGATGATGCAACATCAATGCAGTGAACAAGTGCAGTGAAGGGCTTGGGCAAACTCTAGTGTCCTTCCTGGACGAGAACTTGCTCCAGTGTTTGCAAGGAAAACTCAGTTTCTTGATTACAATATCATTTGACTGCTTGTTGCTGCCTTCCACCTTGCGCAACTTGTATGGCTCTATCACTGACGGTAGGTTCACAGGGATTCTATAAAATATTCCCACTGACACAAGTCTACAAGCCCAGTTGTTTGCGTTAATTTATTTTCCACTGCAATGACGAAAGTATTTGCGGTTCAGCTTATTTAAGAATCCTGCAGAAGGAAGTTAAGCACAATAAGAGTCTATAGCACATCCTCAGTGGTTAGTTCATTATCACCCTACCAACCTAAAAGCAACCATAAACTGTAAACATTACCACACCATTACAGTAGAACCCACTGATGCATTTACGGTTATTGCATTTTCCCAGCAGTTATGTAGTGACAGCTTGGTCCAACTGTAACTCTTTGAGTTCAACATATGTTTGGGCAATGCCCTTTTCTTGACAATACATTTTTGTTTTGCAGTACGCTGAAAATAGTTTTAAATACTATCTAATTACTTCATCAGCCTAAAGCCTCTAGCAGAATGAGCAGGCCTTTTTTTTTCCCCCCATTTACTTAACGAACACTTTCCCAATACAAAGCTGATTCAGAAGCACCGTTTCTGATGTGCTGTCGATTTCGCGACATCGGACATGGCGATACATTTGTGAGTACTGCGGTAGAATGCAATGAATTGTGACCAGATTCAATCTGTGTAAAGTGTGCATTGAAAATGTAACCTTGAGATCAAACCATGACATTAACCATGAAACTGGTGCAAACCAAACATAAGAACACTCAGATATTGAAAAGCAGTGGTTTAATCTCATCCTTAAAACTTTATCAATAAACCAAGGCTTGCATTAAATAATAAAAAATAAAGAATTACACAATTGAACCACACAGTTGAGCCACAAAAAAGTTTGACAAACTCAATTGAGAGACCATTTAGAAAGTAGTCATTTGCTGAAAAATTGCTTATTACACCATTAATTAAAAAGGCTGTCTTGTTACCCATATCAAGTTTGCCGCAATAATTTGCTTTTTCACTTTTGGAATTTTGCTGCCAAGTCCCATAATGCTGAAATATGATTGAACTGTCAGACAAAATGCCGAAGTGTCAACACTTCTGTGCTCTTTCCGAGACATGGTGCGCCCTTGATGACATATTTAAATGACCATCTTTCAGTCACAACGCTGGCACCTAACCTCATAATAGGACATACAAGGCCTTAGCCTTTAAAAAAGTGGTATATCTGAGTAAAAATGAACAATACTAACAAAACAAGCAAGAAAATGTCAGCATTTAACTTTACTGAAGCACAAATTCAAAGCTACGTTTTTAAGTCCGCTCAGAATCGCATGAGTGTACTACAGGGCAGCCGAAAAATTTCACACTCTGGTGCTAAAAGATTGCAAAATAAGGCAGAACAAACTCATTTTTACCCCTCCCCCCTCCAATTATTTTGTGAAGTTTTTTCTTACGTGAACATGCTGATGAATGACAAGTTTCTAAATAAAGTTCTGCACTGTTGTCTACAAAACTACCGTGCAGTCTGCCGCATGTTACTACTACTGACACCTGTGAGGCGACACCAACATGCCAGTACTCTCAGGCATTTTTAATGCACCAACCAATTCCAACGACCACTGAATCAGCTGAAATTAGCGATTTAGTTCAGCAATGTATCAGCTATAACAGTCAAGCAAATGAGCAGTTGGTGCATTGGCAACTGTTGAACCTGTCATGAAGCCCTTGGTAGACTGGTCCTGTGACTGTGCAATCCGCGTAGGGCACCTCGATACCAGCGATGGACTTGATGGGGTAGATGAAAAGGTTCGCCAGGCGTCCGACAGGCACGAAGCCTCTCCTGGCCGATGCTCGCAGTCTCAGCCAGAGATAGGCCACCACTGCTCCAGCAGCAGCAGCGGCCGTGGCAGCAATGGTGCCCACTTGCGGTGCTCGCAGCGTCAAGGCTACCATTGCCGGCAGTGCAGATCAATGGTACGGCACCTAGAGTGGAAGCAAAAGTGAAAGGTGGAAACTTCAACAGTCTTTCAACGTCCCTCCCCTTGCAGACTTATGGGAAAACTGCAAGTGTACATTCGCCGAGCACTTGCCTCTTCCTGTTTGGCGGTAGTGGTGAGCAGTGCACAAGAATATGTTGTGACAGCACTGCGGCTCCATGTCGTGTTGTGCACTGACCTGCCATCCAAATGAGAGCACTGTTGAGGAGCACCTCTCCACAGTCAGAAATCCGCCCAACAGATATGTACTTTCAGTACTATTAAGAAATTTGAGCTCGCCACAGAGGGCACATAACGCAACAGTAGCAAATACGTGCTTATAAGTGCACTTTCAGCCCACCAGAACCTCATTTTCGGCAGTCCGGACATGGGTCGCTTCAAAGAAAGCTCTCTCTCTCTCCGGCGACACATCACACCACAGCTTGCTTGGGAAAACGATCAAATGAACTGAAAACATCTGCGTTTCGGAAGCAGAAAGAAGGTACAAAAGCAGAAAATTGGTTGCCCAACAGCCGGCATACAAGAGAGCAAGCAACTACACGTCAAGTGAGCTGGAACCTGCTTTGTTTCCGTGAAAACATCCAAAGGCGGCGACATCAGCGACATAGAGTAAAAGCAGAACCATCGCGTACACATGACATTCCCATGCTTTCGCTGAAGAGCCATTAGTGCTGGTTCTTTTTTTTTTTTTTTTTTTTTGCCTATACAATGAAGAGTGCAGCAAAAGTATTTTGTTCTTTCTGAAACAACGATGCATAGGTGCCCTCATTCACGACTTCAAGCGTGCTCATTACTTTATTTGTGCGGGAATCTTGAAAAGCACTATTCAATGTGACAGTAAAAAGAAAGCGTGTACGCAAATTTCAGGAACCTGGCTGCCAGAATGTCGATATGCACACGTTTGCGTTGCCGACAAAAAGTGTCAATTTCTATCTCGTCAAAAATCTGACTTCAACAATTTCTCGATAAAGTTGCAATTGATTTCATCTACACGGCATATTACCCTTACGAACTTACACGCTTGTTCAATCCCCGCTTATCGTTACGCAACTGACATTAGGCCACGAAATGCACTCACTAACCTATTGCACGCACAAGGTCGAATGTCATGCAACATTTACAGCAATCGCGTTTAAAAAACAGTCGCGCGCGTTTATACATCGGCCTCGCACGCCCGAAAGTGAGCAGCCAAACAAGCCGGTCGTACTCAGGCGCTCCGGTGACGGTGATGCGCACAGCACGGCGGGTTGTAACGGTGGTACAACACGTACAGCACGCAAAACAGGGAGCTCTTCACAAAAACAAAAATGTGCACATGCCACTGGTGTCACTGAACTCGGGAAACAAAACGTTAAACTAATTTTAACTAGTAGTGCTAGTAGCTCGAAGTGATTCCATTAAGTGATGGAGGGGAAAGCAGCGAACCGTGTAGGGGCGCTGCGAGAGTATCATGTGCTATCGACAATAGAGTCAGTAGTATTAACCATAGAGTTTCTTTTTTACTAAAAACTCAATGGTATTAACTCTGTGATAGAGCTATCGAGTACTAGTGGTTTGAATTATACTGAACTAGAATTCTTGGCTTCGAAACGTCGACGCTGAGCAGCGGATCCAGATGGTGTTCGGCGACGCGACTACAGTGAACTAGAATTCTAGTTCACTGTAGTTTGAAAACTCTATGGTTTGAATCATATGAATGCATAGCATTCTTTAACTGGGACGCTGGTGTTTGTAGGGAGGGATTCGGACAAAATAATTTTCATCCACCTGTTCTTTTTGGCTCCATTCGTTTTTTTTGTTTTTTTTTTTGTTCGAAAAGCGCAATATTGCAAGCATGGAGGCTCCATGCTTGCAAGCTGAAGAGTAATCCGTGATGCGTGGCAGCGCCACTGTGTTTCGGCGGTCGTCTCGAATTTGATCGTAGCAGACGACGTAGTTGACGCGGTTTCATTTAGGGCTCGGTCGCCTGATGAACGAGCCCTAAATGCTTTTCTAATGCATGCATCTATAGCTACCTAGCACTAAAGCACGTGTTAAACATTGGTTATTTCCTGAGAGCTGGTAAACGCCTCGCACAATGAGCTGCTGAGTGAAGTTAAAACCACTAATACAGGCCACCGGAAAAATAAAAAAGAGGAAAAAGTGACTGCGCCGGAATCCCAAACAATATATATCATATTTCTGCATGCATAAATTTCGGGGGTTGTTCTGACACTGAAACACACCCCTTGTTATGGTCATCCCCTGGTGCGAATTAACGGATAATTCGGCGAATGGTCCGTCGAGATGGGCTCCACCAAGCGCATTATCGTGTCTGTAGGAAAGTACACGCCTAAATATTGGTTCCACCCGAAAAAAGACATGCTTGCGCAAGCGTCAGCTGTTTGCGGACGCAACTACAGTACTACATTTGTAGGTGCTTTCTCTAGGCAATATTGGGCCTCGATCCTGGATTATCAGTCCAGGATCGTCCGCGGAGTGCCCGAGACGCGATTTAGCGCTCAATGTTCTCATGTATTCCTATGGTGCGAATTCCGGTCAGAACGCCGGATTGCCCGCGGACCGTCCAGGACTGGTAAATCGAGGATGCCCGTTGTTTACACCTTCAAAATAGCGATCTCCGAGAGTTTAACTTGGCCTGAAAATGTATTCGGATAAGGCATATGGTTATTCTGAGAACTGGGTCATATGGCAGTTAAGCATTATTCATATTTTTTGAGCTCGCTTATAATTCAGGTTATGTGGTGTCGGACGTGAAGAGCCTGCCAAGTATGTCGCCAAAATTATATATATATATATATATATATATATATATATATATATATATATATATATATATATATATATATATATATATATATATATATATATATATATATATATATATATATATATATATATATATATATATATATATATACAAAAAAAATGCGCGAAAGATAGGACTTACAGCAGGTTGAACCGCGCCGGAGGTATCACCCACAGACAACAACAAGACGCTTCAAACTGTTGGCCACTACGTGAATTCGCGTGACAATCTACGGAATGTCGAACTAAAACCGTACGTCTTTTTACCACGAATTAAGCTATCTGCACGGAGCACGCGCAATAGGTCAACCTACGATTTGAAATTCTTTCTTGGAAGAGAGCCTCCGCTACTGTCCTTATCTGTGATGAAATAGTCACCGCAGGCGAGATAATAATGGGAACCCTCGATTATCAGTCCGGGACCGTCCGAGGACAACCCGGGGCAAGATCCGGCGCTCATTCTCGCATGGAGTCCTCCAACAGGACGGCAGTTGCCTGCGGGCAATCCAGGACCGGTAAATCGAGGATGCGCAATGCTAGATTGACCCCCAAGTGGATTGCCCTCCGCTTCGAACGATAGCGCTGCGCCACTGTCTTACAACATTCCCCAACCTTCATATGTTGTACGATGCCGCTCGCCAGGTTACATCATACACTCCCAGCTGGCTTGCTGTTCTGTGGTAGGAAGACGTACGTGTGGCTATAGCTAAACATTCCGTAGAATGTCCGTAGAGGCCAACCGTTTTAATCGTCTGTATGTTGTCTTGGATATCTCCGTCGCGGTTTAGCTAGCTCTGTAAGTCGTATGTTTCGCGCATTTTTTTTTTAATTTTGGCGGAATACTTCGCACTATCCTCACCCGAGACTTTTCCACATGTCCGTCGAGATCCATGCGTCCATCTCATGCACTTCAAAAGACGACCCACACTCAGCAGAGTAAACTGACATGACCCGTCCCCAGAATAACCATGCCTTATCTCCGCTCATGTTCAGGTAACTTTAAGACGGTGTAAACAAAATTAAATTTTTGTTAAAGCATACCGCCGCGAATGCTACAGCTACAGATGACCCCTGCAAACTTGTGCCATTTTTTTGGGTGGAACCAAAGTTCACCGCATACTTTCCTTGCTCGAAAGGAGACTGCCGCAGAGACAAAATAATGCGCACGGAGCCGCTTCAACGGACCGTTCGCCTGACGGTTTCGGTTGCTTGCACCGTTACATTCGCTCAACCGTGTCACCCGTGTCGTCTGCTATTACAAACGAAGACAGCTTGTTTTGCGCAGTCACTGTGGATGTAGAGTCACGAAACCGTGAGTTTGCGACCGCATGCAAATGCACACTTACGGGTATTTACAGCCGCAAAGTTCTAACAGCTTGCTCAGATTTCACAGCAGCGCATGTAATCCGCTCGCTTACTGCTGATTTGAAAATGCAGAAACCGCGGCTTCGTATCAAGAAGAAACGGGGGCATTGGCGGGAAAATGCAAAGCCTCGAAATTGCAGTTGCGTCAGGACGCGGTTCGGCGGGAAGGTGATAGCTCCAGTGATAGCATGGCTTCTGACGCACGCCATTACCAGAGTGCCATTACGAACAGTTCACGTGCTTCCCGCTACTGAAAACGAAGGCGGTCGGCGCGGCTCGACCATGCCAGACAACTCTTGGATGGTCGAGTCTGCCGCGGCTGGCGCTGCGCGTTATCCACAAAAATCGGCTGTTAGAAATTTATTTCTTCACATTTATTTCTTCGTTTTTTCCTTCCTGGCTATGCGCAGTGGCGTCGCTAAGAAGGGGCCGGGGGGGGGGGGGGGGGGGGGCAGGGCCCCGGGTACCAGCCCCTCAGTGAATGGAGGGGGTGCCACCTGTGCTCCTCCACTGTGTAATGCGAACGTCGAAAACTGGAAAACGTAACGAGACCGCAGCTTTGGCCTGTTCAGCTTACGTCTCCACCAGCCTATTCAAATTTGCTACCGGGTATAATAAAATAAATTTGTGAGGAGAATTCTGGCATATATGCGGACGACTTGACGCTGTGGGTGAACAGGGGTAGCCACGGTCAAATTGAAAGTACACTTCAGAAGGCCGTAGATACAATAGAGAAATCGCTTGAGCCGATCGGGTTGAAATGCTCGGCAGAAAGTCAGAGGCTCTTTTTCTACCATCTCCAAAGAGGAAAAGGAACAGTCCCCCTTGCAAGAGCTACGACATTGCTTTACGAGTGAATGAAAATGTCATTCCGACCGTAGACAGTATTAGAGTCCTAGGGCTGCGCATACAAACAAATGGCAAAAACACTGAAACTATCAGGAGATTTGAAGCGAGTACCAGCCAGACGTGCCGGTTACTTAAGCGCATTTGTAACAAGCATGTGGGGATGAAGGAGGCCAATCTCTTGAGATTGGTTCAGGCTTTCGTCATAAGTCGAGTACTATTCGTTGCACCCTATCTCAAACTTTGTAAAACAGAGAAAGATAAAATTGAAATCATACTCAGGAAAGGGATCCAAACCGCACTAGGTCTTCCTCCGAACACCCCGACGGTAAAACTTCTAAGACTAGGTGTGTCAAACACTCTGGATTAGCTCATAGAAGCCGCCATGGTGTCTCAGCATCAAAGACTTTTGAGAAGTAAAACTGGAAGGAACATCATAGAGCGCCTGGGATTCGAACCGTCTCAGTGTTCCAAGCAGACTGATATCGTACCTAGGCCAACTTGGAATAGACTCATGATTATACCGCTGCCTAAAAACATATATTTCACGAAGGCAGACAAAAAAATAGGGCTATCACCTTGCAGGCCAAATTTGAAGGGAGGTCCGGTGTGCTGTACACGGACGCTGCCGAATACGACACTAACACGACCGCACACACAGCGGTAGTAGTTCGTGAGAGTGGAGACCCGGTCTCGTGCTGCACCGTCAAAAACACAAATGCAACTGAGGCAGAAGAAGTTGCTATTGCTCTAGCAAGAGCACAAACCGGTACAAGGGTGGTTGTTAGTGACTCTAAGGCAGCCATTAAGAATTATGATATGGACAGGGTCTCTGCTGCAGCCGCCAAAGTTCTCAGAGAAGGTCAAGTACCAGCACATCAAATTTCACTGATATGGTGCCCGGCCCACCAGGGTCTGCGGGGGAACGAGAAGGCGCATGCGACCACCGGAGGCCTCACTTACCGGTCGATCGCAGCTGACTCGCCGCCTCCACGCGAGGAACCCCTTCCTTCAGGTGACGAACTAAGGACATTCCAAGAAATAATTTCTCATTATAAGCTCCGTCGCAAGACCTATCCAGCGGCGGATAAACAGCTCAGCAAAAAAGAGGAAGTTATGTGGAGGAAATTGCAAACCGGGGAGTTTCCGAACCCTCAACTATACAGCAAATGGCATCCGGAAGTCTTTACTCCTATAGTGCACTCACTGCAATAGCATTGCGGACCTAGGTCTGGACATGCACTTTCTATAACGACCCGAACAGAAATGTGGAATCCTAGGAGATCTTATTACTCAACCATAAAGCAGAAGAGCAACGCAAAGTCATCGGTCTGGCCCTGACCGCCGCCGAATCCCAAGGGATTCCGGGGTCTAGGCTAATGCCCTAGGCTAAAACGGGGGTCTAGGCTAATGCCCTCTCCCTCGTCATTTTAGATAGGTGCGGCTTGAGGCGGCAGGGTGAGCGGAGGGGAAGTAAGGTCCCTGAAAGAACTAAGGTAGCGCCAACTGCTCCCTCCTTCTCCGCTGCCCTCCTCTTTTTTCTCTCCCCTCACCCGCGGCGCCGCCGTCCCTTTAACACCGCGGCGGGGCCGCCATATTTGTTGGCCACTTGAGAGCAGACGCCCTCGCTACGCTTCAGGGCGCTCGCTGCAGTTTGCTCTTGTTTTCGCGCCGAAATCGCTCTTTGGTAGCATTTATAGGATTTCTGGAGCCCCGTTTTACCAACACGCACTGAGTGATAGTGTTTTGTTTTATATTTTTGTCTACAAGGGGATATTTGCGGGGCGGATGCCGCTGGCGCATACGCACAGCGCGGTTTTTGTTTACGTGTGCGGCATTCTGTAACACCTCAGGATAGCTCGTGAATGCGAAAGGATCGAGCGTGGACATTTCAAACTGCTCTGTTACGGTAGTTCCCTTCTTGCATTCGCGTGACTGTGGTCGTGCAATCACTGCACAGAGGTCTTGCGCATGGTTCGCGGCAGTATACAGTGCGCTTCATTCGCAAATGCCGTAGTTCGAGCGCTGCGCTGGCGTCCTTGCACTCGGCTTTCTTGCGATAATTGTGTATCCTCAGCGGCGTTCACTCTGCGCCCGCTTTTACTAACGACCTACAGCCTACCTTAATTCCGCGCAGTTTAGAGTGCTTTGCCGTTTTTGTAGAAATGTTTCCTTCACCTTCATGTCGTTATAGGCTGCTGTGAGTAGACTAAAAACATACACCTGCTGTTGTGCGTGTGTGCACGTACAGCGACGTGAAAAGCCCCTGCTTCCCCGAGTTCGCAGCCGGATACACTAAACTACACTCGCGGCCGTACGTTCATGTGCGAACCTAGTGAAAAACGCAGACTTGTAATTCTGGGAATACGCGCCAGAGAAGACTGCGATCAATCGATCGGGTAAACTGAAATTACAGATTTGTGGCCTCTTATTTCTCATACGAACCAGAGATCGAGTCCCTCTAGGTACAAATTATGTAACTAGTTACTGCAGTTAATTAATCATGCAATACGTTTTTTCACCGGGCGCGGTCTTTACAGCCGTTATTAATGGAGGCGCCTGGACAGAATTGTTTTCTGCTGGGATATATTCTGGCAGATTTGTACATTGCACTAACACAGGGATACACCCGAAAGAAATTCGAAAGAGGACCAATGTCACGATGATTATCAAGAGAAAACAATAAATCACAAAAATAAATTGGTGCCAGCAAATAGATATTTTATTGGAACAAACGTCCGTAATGACGTCGTGCAGGTGGCTTGTGCTGCTGACGTGGCTTCCCGTGAGAAAAAATGTTGGGAGTGGCATTTGGGTTTAGTTTTTTTAACGCCAAGCTTCTCCAATATCCGTTGCTCAAATTGATCCGTGAAATAATCCTATTGAGAAGGGAAAAAAAATGTCGCCACCGAGTTTGAGATGCGCCACAAACACTCCGCAAATATAGGCAATAATGCATTGCAGAAGGGAGTTAGTGACTGTTCTACCGTAGCATGGTCAAATTCGTGTTCGCGCATCTGCTCAGTGCCGCGTCCGCTCAACTCGCTACACTAAACCCGTTTAGCAAGCGCTTTGCTGGACAAAAATACGTCTGCTGAAAATAATATAGTCGCCCAGTGTGTTTTGGTTCAAATCGCAATGACTGGATACGCTGCGCCATTGACTACTAAGATGAAGTAAGCGCGCACACTGCAAATGTACGGCATCACGTGTAATGCAAACGTAAGTCGTAATTAACGTTCCTCTGTGCATACACGGAAGAAAGGGCGTACAGCGGTTACGGTGCGAATATGCATTTGAAGTGCTCATTCAAACGTGCGCGAATTTAATAAAGCGATAACAGAAATTGCGCATCAAACGTACGTCAACGGCGCGGTCACTATATTAGCTGACCTTAAAATGTTTTACCTAGCCGCAATTTTTTTTTCTCGCAACAGCCTCAATTTGCGCCGCACCGACCAAGCCCATATTACGCAGCAAATCACTCCGATGTCATAACAACGGGATTATAATACCACCCGGGTAGCTAACACACAAAACATGACTTCACGCCAAAAAGAGCGTACACGCACTCGGAACGCACACGATACATGGTCAGACGCAAGCTGCCGTCGGCCAAAACAAGCATGAATTCAGGTGAACAATTCTCGCGTCACGAAACCCTTACGACAACTGACTGAACATGCTACGCCGCTGATATTGATGCTGGAAGTTAAGCGCGCACATGACAAATACACGGCCTCTTATCCAAACCAAAGCTTACGACGGGACGAACTCGGCGCTGCGCGCAATGCCTACTCAGAACAAAGCGTGGACGACGGTCGCGAAGGGAATACGCATCTCTTCGTAAGTGACCGCTCTAGCTCGCGCAGAATTTAACAGAGCAAGAACAAGCATTCAGAAACTTACCTCGCAAAAGAGTGATGGTAGCGTCGGCCTGAAGTATGCCCGTTCAAATCTATGCAACCAAACTTTTCTCCTTTCTGCGTCGCGTTTCCCGGACGGAATAACGAAGTCTTGTGCCCTGCCTGACGATATTCGCGCTGCCTAAGGCACAACACATCGACACCGAGAAGCAACCTAAAACGACACCGGTGCGACATTTTTTCGAAACGAGCAGCTAATTCTTACTTTGCTATTAGCTGGCGCCTACGATAAAGCCGCCGCCGGTACTGAAGCACGGTGGCGACGGTGGCTCGGAAGCCAGCAATGGCGTCGCAGCGGCGGCATTGCGCAATGTCCCAGCCGGCGAGGCATCGGCGAGGCGACCCGGCGGCGGAGCAAAAAAAAACAAAACCACGTGACTTTTCCCTTGGCCAATGGCGCGCGGCGTTCGCCGGCGAAAAAGAAAATGGCAAAAAACGAAGTAAGAGAGGAGCGCGGGCGAGGGCGAAAGGCGGCGAGATCTAAAGATGGCGCTACCTTAGTAGGAAGGAACTATTCCTGGAAAGGGTGTGACATCGGTATGACTGCTACGCGCGGACGTGTGTAGCCAGCGAGCTTGTTTTTTAATGGACGGCAATGGGGCTAACAAAGCCCCTTCATCCCGTCCAGTACCACTTTTAGGGCAGCGGACGAGAACAAGACTGGTCATGTGTCCTCGGCGGCTTTCCACGTGGCGTTTTTTTGTTTTTTGTTTTTTTGCGGGCATGAAATGTTGTGTACGCGCTCATGGTAAATGTTTACCTTTTTCTGGCGCCTTTGTGGTGACGCGTCCGAGACCGTGCACATGTACTCCGGACCGCTTGTCAGATTTTCAGAAGGCAACCAATGCGGAGGAGTAAGTTGTCGAGCAAATTATGCAAGAAATACGGCAGTTATGTAGACATTTATTGTTTTAGGTAACTGTTAATCAGGTAAATCAAAGTTTTTCATTTTATTTTCCTATCCGTTAAAAGCAAAATAAACGAGTATTTGCCTGTTTTCTGTGTTGCGCACATAAATAAAGCGGATAGCCTTGTGTTATTTTTTATTTAATCACGCTTTTCGTGTGGGGGTCCCATATACGCACTTCTCTGTAAAGAAATGAAGCTGATGACCTAAATATAATTTGCTTTGGTACGTGTATCTATAGGGGTAGAGGGCGAGTAAAAAAAGGACAGGGCAACAAAATTAACTACATAACAATTACATAAACACCTGGTACGCCACCCCATTCCTATCTTTGGCCCTTCGATCCGCTGAGTGCTGCCCATCTCCGAAGATGGTCGGGGAATCGTACGATAATTGAGGTGGGCGAGAACGGCAGTTTCTGTGCTAGTGAAAGCGTTCGGCTGAGTGCTTTGTGAACATTTCTAGCAAAAAAAACTATCAAAGTCTGTGGCACCGGACGCCCGGTGTCGAATACAAGATTTTTGCGCTGAGTGCCCCTCCTCATGCATTGGGGAGAGGGAAAATCTACTGGAACGAGTCAGGCAGAGCAAGAAAGCAGCCGGGAAAGGAGGAAAATACTCTCAAACCAGTTCTCTCGGCGGCCGACCAGTGTTGCCTGTGCGCGCTGGGCTGTTAACATCGCTCGGCGCGGTATGCTCCGCTGCGTATACAGGGGGTATTTCGCACCGCGTGCTTAGTTTTTGCGGAACTTTCAACTGTTTTAGCCAATGCTGCGATGCCGTTCAAGGCGCACACGTCACTTGGTCAGCACTGCGCGGTGGTGGGTTATTGAACAACCAGAGAAAGCGAGAAACAGTCGCTGACAGCACGCATGTGCACGACACTGCCTGGAGAAAATGCAGTGCGGTTGCGGCGTGTTTTTGCTGCATCGCTTCCCAACACACACCGAGTTGAGATATTGGTGGATGCCGCTGATAAATCGCAACGACTTTGTACCAACGACCAACTCCAGGGTTTGTTGGGTGCACTTGGACGGCAAGCAGACGGAGCAAAATCCATTTATCACACGCAAAGCTGCGACAGGGAACGGAACCCCCTGAAATGTTAGAAGCAACTTTATCCTTTACCATACAGCATTGATTGATTAATTGATTCATTATGGTGTTTAACGCCCCGACGCTTCTGGGTGATGAGGCACGCCGTAGTGGAGGGCTCCGGGTTAATTTTGACCACCTGAGGATCTTTCACGAGCGCCGATACAATACAACATTACAATACCTTCTGGTTCCTTGTAGTCAATTTAAAATACCATATATTGTTTGGTCATTACAGCCGATTGGCATTAAACAATACGCTTTTCATCGAATCTAACCTTTAAAATCACGGCGTTTTGTTTACTTTTTTTCAGGCCAACGCATTACACTGCCAAACGATATGAAAGGATAACTTTCTCCTTCGCACACTGCTGGTCGATAGCAGGATAAGCAGGCAGCCCAATGTGGAAACGAAGCTCGAGATACGCGTGAACGCTGCATTTGAAAAATAGCTCAACCTGTTCACAACGCGGTCAAAGGAAAAGCTTCTAATCCTTTTACGTTGTCACGGAATCTAATTACAATTACAAAACAGTTACTGCTGGTCGCGTAAAGCATTTGGTGCAAGTAGCGGTTTCACAAAGGTGGGCTCCGAGCGACAGGCCACATGCGTTGCGCAGAGTTAGGTCAATCACAATCACGATCATGATCAACCAGAATTAACTCGCCCGAACGTCGACCCTTCTGCTCATCCTTCGAATAGTAATTTGTCTGGTTGTGCAGTCGCGTTATTTTTCCGCCCAGGTAATTTCGTTTCGTCAGTAACCGTCATAAGTCTAGTTAAGTAAGATTATATTACATTGCAATGTCAACAGCGGAGCAATCGCCTCGTCGAAAGTCCATCGCGAGCACGGATCACCGTGACCCACATATGCTGTGCGCGCTTCGCATTCGACGCCCGCGCTTCCGTAAACATGACTAATCGGTGAACATAACGAGCACGGTGGCATTGAAAACACGTATTTACTCCCCGATATCGATTTCTATGTCAGTCGGTGCCATACCGGTACGTTTGCATCACGGAACTGCGGAGCACCACCGGCACCTGCTACTGCTACACTGCTACTGCTACTACACTGCTACTGCTGCTCGCAACAGCCGGGAGCGGCATTTTCCGCTCTGGCAGCAAATTAAGACCTAAAATCCGTCCGCAGATGATGAAAACAAAACAGAACACACACACACAAGCACTGCAACCGCTAACTTAACGCCAAACCACTACGGTTCACTTGGTAATGCACGGGTACCGAGCAGACGCACGGAAAGAACGGAGCACTTAACAGCCCAGCGCGGAAGTTTCGGCGGTCGCTTCATAGACGGCGCTAGCGTCCGGTCAGAAAAAGCAAATGGCGGCGCCCATCTCTAGCAAGGAAAATGGTGTATATAACTGTCGCCCAGCACTGCGAAACATCAGTCCTCAAAAGAAACTTAGGTGAAACGTTCCGACAGCGTTATACCAACTGGGGAAAAAGAGTGCTACTTAAGCCGTGCGTATTTACAGAGCAGCTAAGAACATAAATCCTTCCCTCCGAACCCTCCCACTGGTGTAGACGCAGGCACTGCATCAATAATAATCCTAACAGTAATGAGCACCCAGATCCAAGCAATCGAGATCCAAGCAATCCAATCAACAATGAGATCCAAGCAATCGCGAAGGATCTGAAATCGAGTGTTGATAGCTCATATTTTTTCAGTCGTTGACTTTCGTTCATCATGCCCAACGACGCAGCCAGCGCATGGCGATTGCACGACGATGGCGATATATGGAAGGGGTGTATCCGATGCGGCCCCATGTAATTAAACTAAAAGAACAACGGACGAGTAGGTTGTCGAACAAATTATGCAAGAAATAGAACAGTTATGTAGGCATTTATTTTTTTACCTAACTGTTATCGGGTAAATCTACGTTTCTTTTATTTCTTGGAGCACTTTTCAGACACGTAGGGCAACCGGTGGCCCTTCTACTACAGGAGACAAGAGGTACTAATCCATGCATCCAGGGATACGAAGGGCATTTTCAACCTACCATTGTGCACACACAGACAAACAAGAAGAAGCAAGGTCAGCAGCCAGACGAGGTAGTCGAAGCACAGGCGGCAATCTTCATTCGTAGAGATGTTCCGCACGTCAAACTCGACACTGGGAAGTACTGCAACAGAATACAAGAGGTGGTTGCCGTGCGATGTGAGCTCGGCGGTCGCCAGACCATCCTGGTGTCTGCCTACCTACGTCCCGAGAGCAGCTGCTACAGAAAGGGCAATTCGGAGACTGCAAATTTCGCTTGGTTACGCGAACTCCGACATCGGTACCCCAAAGACCGATTGCTGGCCGGGGGGGACTTCAACGCTCGACACAAGAGCTGGGGATACGACAAAGAATCACAGAGGGGGCGCCGACTTTACGAAGAGACCGAAGCGGCAGGACTTACCTTGGCCAACGACACAGACTACCCTACTCGTCATGCACTTCACTCCAGGCAGCGCGACACTATACCAGATCTGACTTGGACAACGTCCAGGCTTGTAAAGGACTGGAGGTGCGGTCCCGACGGAATGGGTAGCGACCATTATCCGATCTGGATTGAACTTGAAGTAAGAGCCACAGGGCGGAAAAAACGGATGACCGCAGCTGTCGACTGGGACAGGTTTCGATCCGGCTTTGACGCTTACGACGAAAACGTCCCGTTTCTTCAGAAGCTTTCCAGAGCTGCCCGGGAAGCCACTAGAGAGATTGAAGTGGATGAACACCTTCCTACACCCGACAAGCACCTTCTCAACCTGTGGGACACCCGTAGCCAGCTGCATCGAGTTTACCTTGATAGGGGGAAACGGCATGTCGACCTTGTCAAGGTGCGCAATAAGACCGCACAAGCGCGCCGTTACGCAAAAATGCTCTCTCGGGAGCGATGGCACAACCACTGCGCCTCGTTCAATGAACGGACTGGCGGGCGGAAGCTCTGGCAAACTTACAAGGCCATGTCAGGCAACCGCAAGACTGGAAACACCGTCAAAAACGTCAGGCTGGCGACCGGCGACTCGGCGTCCGACTTCGAAAAAAAGGCAGCAGAGACGCTCTTCCCGCAGCCATCAGTGCCACCAGACCCCAGAATTTATCAACGCACAGCACCTACTTCCGACAAAGATGTTGAGTCGCCTTTCACAATGCAAGAATTAGTGATGGCTCTCGAATCCGTCAACGCCAAGAGCGCACCAGGAAAGGATGGCATCACCTGGCAGATGCTGCGCAACCTTAACGAACACGGGAAAATGCAGCTACTTGAAGAAATTAACAAGGTTTGGTTGTCAGGCGAAATTCCCGCTGAATGGAAGCACTCCGTGGTGAGCCCCATTCCCAAACCAGGGAAGCCAGCCGTCAGCATCAGTAACTTGAGGCCCATTTCGCTTACCTCAACACTCAGCAAGCTCTTGGAGCGGATGGTTCTCACCCGGCTTAACTACCACCTTGAAGAGGCACAGAAAGAACCCTACTTCGACCCGGGCCAGACAGGATTCCGTCCAGGCCTCTGCACACAAGACAGCATTTTCTTGCTCCGCCGTTGTCTTCAAAAGCGGAGAGGAAGAAAAAGGGTTCCTGGCATACTGGTAGCCGTCGACCTGCGGAAGGCGTTCGATACCGTAGCGCACGAGGCAGTAATCTCCGCACTCGAAGACACGAAGCCAGGAGCCCGCATCCTCAACATCGTCAGGTCATTCCTGGAGGGACGCACCTTTGAGATTCGGAGTGGCATTAGGAACCCTAGGATTTACAGCAGCAGCATTGGCGTTCCCCAGGGGGCCATACTGTCGCCCACGCTATTTAACCTGGTGATGCGAGGGCTAGCTACACGCCTGCGGCGAATTCATGGTGTGCGCCTCACCATGTACGCCGACGATGTGACGCTGTGGACGGAGCCTGGTGACCCTCTCAGAACAACAGAAGACGCAGCCAACGCTATACAAGACGCCCTCAATACTTTAGCCGACTACTTGAAGACTACGGGAATGGAAGTGTCTCCGGAAAAAACAAAATATATTCTCCTGGGCGGCTCCACGGTTGAAAACGAAAAGGTCAAGCTCTGCCTCGCCGGCCAGACACTCGAGAGAGCTCCAGACCGGCACATCAAGATTCTTGGCATCCCGATACATGAAAGCGGAGGTGCGGCAACGTGGCTACGGCAGCTAGAGCCTAAGTGGAAACAGCTTCTGCATCTTGTAAGACGCATAGCCCACAAATCCGGAGGAGCCAGCACACGCACAGCTCGTACCCTCACAATGGCAATACTAACGTCCAAAGCTTGCTACGGAGCTGTGTGTTTTGACCTGACAAAATCGCAATACGACAAGCTGGAAATACTACACCGGGAGTGTCTTCGGGTGATAACGGGCCTGCCCCGCCATGCCCGGGTCGAGGAGCTGCACCGCTACTCTCGCATCCCGCCGCTCAGAGACATCATCGCAGAACGCAAGGCAGGACACGATCGCCGCCGTCTCTACACGCCAGCGGGCCAGTCGCTCCTAGAGCTGGACGGGGAACAGCTGGGTGAAGAGATAGAAGTGCTCCGCGCGATCGCTCCCTGGGACGACGTCCAGGTTCGTGTCACGAAGCCAGTCACGCGCCGACGCACGAAAGGGGATCACACGGCCCAACGAACCGCCCTTGCTGAGAGGGCTGACTTCCAGGACAACGCCATCTTCACGGACGCCGCCTGGGACCCAGACACCTTCCGGGGAGCGGTCGCTGCCGTCCGAGGACAGCAGCGGGATGCGCAGGCGTTTCAATACTGCCAAGAGCAACCTGTGAGGTCACTTGAACTGCAGGCCATCCTTTATGCACTAGAGAAGTTGACTGAATGTGCAAGGACCAGCCCACTTTCTGTGCGAGGACAAACCTTCACAATTTTTACCGACTCTTTGGACGCCCTCAAAAATCTGACGAAGACACCTAGAGCCGGCACTTTGGCGCACAACGTGAAAGTCGCTTGCGCAACCCTTCACGAGCTCTACGGCGTGATGGTGCGGGTGGACTGGGTCCCGGGGCATGCGGGCAGCATCGGAAACGGCGCCGCCCATGACGCGGCGAGCGAGCTGTTACGTTTCCGCTCGTCCCCCCTTGACACAGTCCCTCAGGCTTCGCTGCTCTTTGACCCGGACGAGGAACGCGAGCGGATGAAGATGCAAGCCAAACGAGAACTGAGGGCGAAGGTGCCGCACAATCCCCACCCACTTCCCAAAGGGCTTCCGCGCGGTGCGGAAGTGCTAATACACAAGGCTAGGACAGGTGCTGCCCTTACGGAAGATGTTCTGGTCAAGTGGCGAGCACACACTGCATCCAAAAGAGCTCGTGGCGGTGACCCACAAGTGGACATCACCGATCAGAACGAGGAGGGCGACCAGGCAGCCACTGCGACGTGCTGCACGTGCAGTACCGGTGCCTCTCCAACGTTAAGGCACCTACTGTGGGACTGCCCCGGCCTTTCGCCGCTGAGGAACAGGCACAAGGGCGCCGGCGTTACATCATTGGAAGAATGGACAACCCCGCCCCCTCACTTGGACGCCGCGAGCACGATCCTTTCTTTGTGGGAGTTCGTGCGAGCGGCAGACCTGACCGGACGACTCTGACGGCCGCCCCACTCCCTTTCCCTTCTCCCCTTTTCCCCAACTAGGCTACCAAGCCCCCCGTATCGTTAATAAAGTTTCATTCATTCATTCATTCTCCTGTAAGTTAAAAGCAACATAAATGAGTACTTGCGTTGCGCACATAAATAAAGCGGATAGCCTTGTGGTCATTTTCTTTCTATTTTATCATGCATTTTCGTGACAGCGTCCCACGGAGTTCTAAGTAAAGAAATATTTGAAGCTGATGGCCTGAATATGTTGCTTTGGTAGGTTCATCTTTCAAGGTGGAGGATGAGTAAAAAAAAAGGACAGGGCAACAAAATTAACTGCATAACAAAAAGATAAACACCTGGTACGTCACCCGCTTTCTATCATTAGGCATTCGATCCGCTGAGTGCTAGAGATCTGTGCTAGTGAAAGCGTTCGGCTGAGTGCTTTGTGAACATTACTAGAAAAAAATGTCAAACACTGCGCGGCAAAGGCGGGGACGTAACAGGCAAAAGTTGTGGTCTCGTTACAGTCGTCTTCCAGTTTCCGGCCTCCGCATTGCACATTGCAGGGGGACAAGTGGCACCCCCCCCCCCCTTTTTTTTTACCGAGGGTCTGGTACCCGGGGCCCAGTGCCCCCCCCGGCCCCCCCTTACGACGCCACTGCACTGCGCCCCACAGCGAGGCGCTTTGTGAGTGGCCGGCGCTACAAGGTCACCCCAGTCACTTCTGAGGAGGGAACATATGCGCTGGTTACCAAAGCATATGGTTCTTGGTTAGCACTTTTTGTTGAAAGGGTGATGATACATATATACTGGGAAAAGGTTGATTCATCTAGGAGCCGTCTTGAGCTATCTGCACAACGACGTGAATGAAATCGTTGTCGCCAACATAGCGGGATTGGCGCGAGCGAGGGGCTATTAGCCAGCGTGAGGCGCCGGTATACACTCGGGTCCGTACGAGAGTTCCTTCTTTATCACTTCGTGACCTCCTTCACTTCGGATTTTTTCCGTTGGCTCGCGGCTGCTCCCTGGTAAGCCCAAAACTTACATTTCATACTGGGTTCATTTTCTAAAGATTCCAATATCAATTAACTTAGTCGCAAAGGTGTGATGGAATACTTGTGCAAAAGCAAACGACGACATCGTCGCAGACAAACATCCACACGGTCAGCCGTGCACTGTCCGTAGACGGCTCGTGTACGGCCAGACGAGTATTTCCCCGTTTCATGTCCTCAATTCTATCTGCTCCCCTTCTCAGTAACGAGATAACAATTTAAATAAAGAGAGTTGACAATGAATCTATTTTAAACGCAAAACTCGTAGTAAAAGCGAATACTTCTTGGCTTCTGAAAGGCTCATCTAGAGAAATTTCCAGCATGCAGTTGTTGCCACAGAGGCTGTGGACAAGCGTAGGTGCTGGCGTCCTTTCCGAATATCTGGGGCGGGCATTTTCTTTAACATTATAAACCACTCTTGCTTCACAATATTTGGAAATTGCTTGTTTTAAATGCCAGTCAGAATATTGTTTAATTACTAGGGTTTCTAATCCTCCCCCAGCCTTCCTTCACCAGGCTCCGCCTGTGATCATTAAAGCGTCATGTAAGGTTTGTTCCTAGACACACAAACATTTACCTCAATGAAGCGACTATTTACCTCAATGGGCGCACTATTGATAACAATGTAGCCTCCACAGTGCTGCAGCTAGCTTGTGATATGAACTATAGTTGTCTTGCATGTGTTGCCTTCAAACAGCCCTATCGTTGCTGGCTACCCTTCTCCAAGCTTGCGTGGCGTCTGTACGATTTACTCTGCACAGCGGGCTGCAAAGATTTCCGAATACTCTGGTGGCCAGCTTATAGCGTCGTCGTGTCGTTACCTGCCGAGGCCTGAGACTCTCTCTCTCTCAGCTGCAGTGCTCTTGCAAGCATCCATTCGCATGGTATCGACTGTGTGATGTGGTATGCTCTCGCTGCCGCGTATCAGCCTTCATTTTTCCACTACCGCGCGCTCTGGTTTGGCGCATTACATCGTGTGCTGCCGCAAGTAGCTCTTGGCCACTCCTTTCTCGGTGCTAACGGTGTTTTTGTGCTCACGAGCGAGGCATCATGGTGCTACTTACTCTTCGGATCTTTATCGATGCCTAATTCACTGGAAAACCTTTTGTTTGTGTATTCGTGATTCGCACCCGGCGTCTGTGGTTCTCTAAACCCAGCTCGTGTAGGTATTATGGTTTAGTTTTCATAAATAACACAAGGCTCCTTATTTTGCTGCTTATTTTCGTGATATATTGCCGGTTGTTTACATAAATAACTACACATCATGAATTATCTTGTGACTTCATTTCGCATCGCATCTTGTACATTATGCATGGTTGTATTGACATTTCGTAGCCCACGCAGTCAACATCTGTGAAAAGTTTTTGTGCATTGATATCTAAATGAAAGATACAAAATTGGTCCAGACAAATCGCCCTGGTCGCGCGACGATAGCGACACAAATCGTTTTTGGTAGCTCCAGTCGCAAGTGTGAATGAGCCTTAATATGGTGACAATAGAAGACAGTAATATTAATAATAATAAATAATAACAGTTTATTATTAGTGATTGTTTTGTGTACGTGAGGGGGTGACAAATTTTCTTGGCCCCGGGTGCAAGTTTACCCAGCAACGCCACTGGCAGTGGCTATACGTTATGCGTCCTCATTTTTCGTTGCTTATATATCTAAAATTACGTAGGCCACAGCCTATTTGGCAGACAGCTTCATGACAAACACCCGCGTGGGTATGTTGTAAGATCTCAGCCAACCAACCAACCAAGAAAGAAGACGACGTGAAGTGACCGCTGAAGCGTGTCGGTGATTCTTCTCTTCTTGCCGGGATCCACACCTATTTTCCAGGCGGAATTATTGGCAATAATTCTGGCTCTTCAAAAACTTCAGCATAGATATTCTTTCTGACTCCCTATCTCTGTGTTCCGCATTAACATCTGAAAAAGATTCTTCAATTATCCGCACATTTCGGTCATTTGTTCCTCGTCAGCTTTGTAAGGTTAGGCTATAGTGTGGGTTCCAGGGCATGCAGGAATCTCATACAATGAAGTGCCTGATCAATTAGCCAGTATGTCTCTTGGTGGCCCTGTGGTCGTTCAATGCCCAACTGATAGCTTTTTATTGGGGGCACGATTTAGACGTTTACAACTACTCCAGACTTATCGGCAAGTTGCCTTCTAGGGATTATAGCCACCTTCGTCATGCATGGAAGCCGATGTTTTGTGAATCAAGGATATTCGAGGTAGCAATCACTAAACTTCGGTGCAAAATTCCCCCATTAAATTTTTATCTTTATAAATCTGGTCTGGCTCCATCTCCGCAATGTCCTTTTTGCGACGAACTAGAAAATATAGAGCATTTCCTGTTTAACTGCCGCAGCTTCTCCACAATGCGACGCACGCATCTGGAGTCAATCTTTAGACGCCTCCCCCTTCCGCTATCTACTTCCGAGGTGCTTTCATTAGGCGCTTCCGCCCTAGGAGTCTGCCACAGGGATGTTGTGTCCGCCCTTCACTCTTACGTTGAGGCGACAGGCCGGTTTTCCTGCTAGCAAGCTAAGCATTTCACATTTATTTAGTTTTTCTTCCTGACCCTGCTTTCATATTATACATGTTAAAAAATTCTGTTCTGTATTTTCTTTTCTAGATTTTGAGATCTAAAAAATTATAGGTCCCATCCTGATTAGGTACAAAGCTTCTTGGCCAATCCCCCGCGTGGGTATGTGCCATGGTATGAGGCAACCAACCAACCAACCAACCAACCAACCATCCTTCGTTTCCTTTATCTACGGAGCCGCAGCGCCCGCGAACGTCCTGCAAGCCATCGTATACGCCGACCATGAGGACCGTCTGCGGAATGAGCCAGAACCAGAGCCGAGCCCAGCAAGAAGCCGTCCGACAAGGTCAAGTGGGAGGCCACAACAGTCTACCTCTGCCAGAGCAGCGACGGCAAGGGCACCACGGACTTAGACGATGAGCACGCCAATGAAGTTTTCTTGTCGGACGATGAGTTTGACATCGAGGACTTTCTTCTGAAGAAAATGGATGAGTGCAAGAGCCACGAAGCTGACTTCAATGAGGCTCCTGCGGGATACTCCGACTGGGACGCAAACTCGGTTCAGGCGGTCTCCAACCACTCTCCAGTTAATGGAAAGAGGAATGCAAGGCACTTGTTGCCAGAGTGGGAACGCAGACAGAAGCTTTCCGGGGAGCAGGGCTTTTTTTACCCCGTGACCCAGTCTGCCGGAACTGTCAAGTTTGGTACGGGCCGCGGATGAACGGCTTGCGCTGTCGCTGAGGTGACATACCGGGACGAGAACGTTCTCTGGGAATTGGCCGACGGCCAGGAAATCAGTTTTGATGCTGTTCAAGCGGAATATAGTACGTGGATTGCCACGCTTGTTTGGATCGGGCAGAGGCGTGCGAAGCCACCTCTGAGCGATAGGGAAGGCGTTTTTAACACGTTCTCAAACAAGAGCAGAGGCGCCCAGAAGTCATTGCACAACGCCTAACCGAGGCCATGCGGTGGTTTTTTCGGCGATGAAATAATCCAAAATGTCGGGCCGGGATCACAAACTTGCCAGCCAGCGGTAAAAATCCCGCCATCCCTTGGAGCACACAATGAGTTGTCTGCCTGTGAAAGTGCTCCCGACCTATCGTTCCCTTCTGTAGGTGTGAGCGAGGAGGTGCTCGTTCGGCTGGTCCAAATGGTGGTGGAGGAACTCATTGCGATAAAGGCAAAGCTTCGAGTCGTCCTCCGCGAAGTTGGCGTACAGGTCGGTGACGAAGAGCCTTTCCAATCCCCGCACTCTAGGCCTTATGGCCTTGTCCCTGTCTTGGTGAGCTCCAGCACCCAGACTTTCTCAACAGGAGGCATCCAGTAGGAGGGGCTGTTCATACATCGATGAGCTTGTCAACTGATTGTCCAGCCTTCCGTCAGGAATACTTAGCTGGCATGATGTAATTTCCCTGCTTTCTTCCCCGTGCACCTGCTTTCCAGAAGTGCTGCGTAGGAAAAAAACGTTGTAAAAAACAGATGCTCCAGAAAAAGAAACACGTGAAATGTTCCAGCATGCAGTACTTCAACTTGTGTGTACATGTTCCATAGAAATCGTAGGACACATTGCTGTGATAATTTTATTCCTCAGAATATTCTAGCTTAACTTTCGATATGAATTCCCCACTGAAGCGGCATTGTTTTTCACTGTTGAGATTCTCTCACTTGTGAATCTTCAGTGCTAGTGCGAAGAGCTTGGTAACTTGAGACAAAGTTCTTTTTTTAATCCTCGATATGAATATCATGCAGACGATATTCCGTTCCGACATGGGTAGAAGCCGGCCGGCACTTCCGATGAGATGCAGAACGTTAAAGGAGTACTGTTACAAGATTCAAGTTTTTTCCGCTGCCGAGTGTAGGTACCTATTGGCCCACTAATCATAGAATGGCACATTAGACGGTCGATAGCAGAGCGTAGTTATTTACAGCCTCGTTCGTTTGTGTCAGTTTCGGTTTCGACAAAACGAACACTGTGGCGGCCGCCATGACAGGAATGCGCTCGTGACGTCACCGTTCTCGTCGCAACATTGGCGGTGTGGACACGCGCGCGTGAGCGAGCAGACTGGCCGGGGTGTCGACCACCTCCGCGCGCCGGGCAGCATAACCTCCGTCCCAAAACCAGGATGTGATACACACGTTAGAATAGCGCGCGCCTACCGCAGCCAGCGCGTTGGTCACGTCACAAGAGCCCTCATGTCGGCAGTTTGGGGCCAGGAGGAGTAGATGGTGTCATGCTGATGCCGATTGCGAAAGGGTATCCAATCTGAGCTTTCTCGTACGCGTGAAGATTAAAATGGAATTAACATGTGGTATACCTAACGGTTACTGTTGAAAATTGAAAGGAGATATCTCCACACACAAAGGAAGCCCGTTACATAGCTATCCCAGCTCGGAAATTTCGTATCAGTGCTCCTTTAGCTAAAAGTGTTCATATGCTGTGCCCCGCTCGTACACTGTCTTACAAGATACCGAACCACCCGCATTAATCAAAACAATGCATAGAATTGAGCTTAGAGAGCATTTCACATTACAAAATCGCGCATCTCCCGCAAAAGATTAGTTGCTGGGGCTCGAACCCAGGCCTTTCGCTCCAAAACTGTGATTGTACCTCTGGGCTGTTGAGGCCGAAAAGTGGAGTCCCTTTAGCAAATGTCCCCCCCCCCCCCCCCCAAAAAAAAAATACAAATGTTCCAAGCGAACCAGTGGACGGCGCTTTGTGCGCATAGGAAGTGTCTGTCTTGAACCCACAGGGAAACAGAATGCCGCGCCGTGGAGGTTAAATGACGCCTAGAAGACCTCCCTGGAGTTTTCTGGCTCAGGTGGCGCGGGTCACTATTTAGACTGTGTACGTTATGTTGTGTGAAGGCCGGAACTAAATAGGTGCTTTTCTCTCTTTTTTTTCTCCGTGCATAGGCCTTATGCAAAAGTGCCCCCGCCTATACTGAAGGAAAAACGAAACTAGCAAGCGACGTCATTTTGAGGGATTCCGGTCGCAGGATTGCCTGATGCGGACCGTGTGAGAGACTTTCGCAATTTGGCGATATTACAATTTAACGATTTAACAGCGAAATATTGTGCGACGAGTGGCCTGTGGACCTTTCTGTGTAGCCCACATTTCAGACCGACTTCCCAAATGCGTATTATTCGCCAAAAGCGCAGTCAGAGAGGCACCGGCAGCGAATTCGGTTTCGGAGGCTTTCGCGTTTCCTTGAATTTGGCTTTAAAGATGCAAACACTGAAAGTACATCCGCGCCTGTTGTGTGCCCCGATGCCAGCGCACATTGAGGCACCCTAAAGTCGGTTCGCATTCGGCGCCCACTATGGTGGTGTTTCTGAGGAAGCTTTAATCTCTGAAATGCTAAGGTTGAACGCGGGATACTCTCCTTAGTGATTAGACACGCTTAGGAACATCTGGGACGCACAGAAAACCGGTAGAAAAAAAAAACACGCATAATAAACTGCACGCCTTGAGACGCTTTTTTTTTTCCTTTTATGTTTCAGATGGCACGGTGCATGCTTAGCACGCCCGAACCTGCTTACTTTAATAGCTATATGAAGCATATTTTGTAGTAGCATATAGGCTCCGTGCGCTGGTATGGTGGCGACACTGCGGCCTGAACAACTAGCGCCACCTACGACCACTGGCAGCATTTGCCGGATGTTGCCATCGCCAGCGCGCAGTCCTCCATGCACTGCCCGCGCTACACTGCTGATTGCTTAAACCAGCGCGCTCATTTCGCTAGGCCGGGTGCCACGGACACCGGGCAGCTACTGCCCACTTTCAGCAGCGGCATTAGCGCCGGTGTTCTTTCTGTCTGAATCAACGAAATGTTAGTCGCATAGAGTTGGCCGCGACATCTGCGTCAAAGCAGCCGCCGCTGCCGCGCGGGCCGAGCTACGCGCGTACACGTATCAGCGATGAGCGCCGTAATACAAATAAGGAATCAAACATACGGATCGTAAAGCATAAGCGAAACGAAATACTAAAATTCCGGGGTATGCATATGCTCAACGACAAAAAACAGAAAAAAAGAAAAAAAATACGGCAGACATTGTCACTGCTACAAAGTGCACGATTAGCGGCGCACATTTATTGCCCATTCGTTTAGCTGCGGTGGTTGCCTGTGAAATCCCTGCAGCTTCGTCTGTCAACCGTTAGTCTACCTCATATTCCGTAGCACAAAGGGAAGATTGCTGGGGTGTATACGCTGGCGCGCTGTTTTTATTCCCAGAGAAGTTTGCGTTGCCTACGCACGTTTCGCCGAGCACCGGCTGTCACAGGCCCCTACCGAAGCTCATAGCGGGCGTGCACATAAACAAGATCCCCGAGTATATTAACCACATTCAAACAAAACCGCAAAACGAACGTTTATGGCCAGAAGTCGATCGGCGTTCTTTCACCGCCGTCGCCTTTGCACGGATTCATCTGCCGCCTTTCCGCTTCGTTTCAAGGGAACCGAGAGAAACTATTTTTTGAGCAGCCTACTCGCGACCGTTTTGAAAATGTTGCGCGAACCGGAGACCCACAATACACAGAAATAGGCATTAGTAGCTCGACGTTTTCGCAACGACTGCGGTCCGCGGAATCTCTGCCCCGTACTCCTTATAGCTAGGCTCCTTCGGGCTGACCAATGGCAGGCGCTGCGGTCGCGCTTGAAACACCAGCGCACGGAGCCTATATTCTCGAAACTCATTCGCAAGATAACTTCGTGTACACAGTGAGGCCAATTATCGCAAGTCAGTACTCATCAGGACGTTATGAGCTGTTCTGACATTTCTATATATTCTATATATATATATATATATATATATATATATATATATATATATATATATATATATATAGCCGAAAACGCCCGGTGATAGCGACCTGATCATGTGCTCGGCTGAGTGACTGTCCAAAAGACTGTTGCTCTATAGCACTACGCGACGGCGTTGCTATCGAGGTCACATCATTTAGTCATTAGCATGCACAGGGCTTTCAAAAGTGTACTGACACGAAATTTTCATGTTACGATTTTTTTTTTTCGCTGGTATCGGTGCCTGTTAGCCCACTAATCATAGAATGGCACATTAGACGGTCGGTCGCAGCGTAAACAATCACTTACGGCGTCGTTTATCGTGTTAGTTTCGGTTTCGACGAAACGAACGCCGAGCGGCCGCCATGACAGGAGGGTACACGTGACGTCACCATATACCTCGTCGCAACGCTGCCGCGAGCGCACGCGCGCGCCCAGATCGGCCGAGGTCTTCACCATCCCCACGCGCCCGGACAGCATGACGTCAGTCCCAAAACCATGACGGAATACCCACGGCGTAGCAGCGCGCCACAACCGCAGCCGGCACATGGTGTACGTCACGGGAGCCCCGATGACATCATGTCGGCCCGCTCTGGGCCTTCTCGTGCGGAAAAGATTAAAATCTATTGAAAATATGTTCTACTGAACGGTTACTGTTGAAACTTGCTGGGAGATATCTCCTGATAAAAAGGAAGAATTTTACATGGTTTTCTAAGCTTTGAAATTTCGTGTCACTACTCCTTTAAATGTCATGCAAATCCTCCCTATTCTGCGGGCATACCTACCCACTCGGACAGGTAATCACACTAATGCACACTCAAAACTCAACTTATGGCCGCGTCTGCTAGGCCGGGGGATTCATTCATTATACCGCTTGCGGACAAGGTCAATTCCGATTAGCGTAACAATGTCTAACAGCCACGCGCAGCTACAGCTGTGCGGCCACCCGTTAACAGACGCAATGAGGGACCTTTCTCCAGCCATTTCATTCACATCAGTATGGGAGAACAGGTCATGCGTAAGGCCATCGCCCTGTAATGCCATCACCATGTCCGTGAAGAGCAGCAAACGTCCGGATTACGCGGGTCGCCACTGGCCACCACCATGGCCACCACTACGAGGACTGGCTGCCGGTGGGGTAAGCGGACCGCGGCCCCGCCCCATGTAGAAGGTAGTGCCGTCCTCGTCCACCACTTTGACGGCCTCCTCGTCGTCGTCGTCTCCGAAGTCCGAGCCAGCTGCGACTGCGGGGCCGGACACGACATCTTGAATTCTTGCATTGCGCGGCGAAGCAGCACCAACCTCCGGGGTATGTTTGCCTTCTTTTAAAAATGAGCTCGCGACATCCCCATGATGCTCTACTGAGAAGCGCTCCACTAGGTCAGGCTGCTCGTCGTCGCCCAACACATCGTAGCGTGCTTGCAGCGCCTGCGCCTCCCTGTACTGTCCAACGAGGTCACGGTAGTGCTTCTTCCTCTGTCCTTTCGTCAGGCCTGGCGACGGTGCTCGAAAAAAGGGCTCTCGGGCAGACACCAACACCAGAGGGCTCGGCTCCCCGCACTCTGCTTCCCAGTCTTCTGGCCCGTAACGGCCTCTCGGCTGCTTCTGGCTGGCGTGGGCGCAGCCGGCTTTGCAATGGTTGAGGTGGAACTCCACCATCCACGAAGGAACGACGTGTTTCCCTCCCATCGGACACACCACCATGGAAGCATTCCGCAGCCTCACCTGCGGCGGCGGCGCAGGGTCGTCGTTGGGCCTCGCCGGCGGTGCCGCTTCTTCATCACTCGAGACAGTCAGCTCGGAGGTAAGGGTGGAAGTAAGGTCGGATGTAAGGTCAGAGCTCGCGTCAGAGGAGTCCGGCAGTCCGCTAAACGCCATCTCGTCGCGTTCTCGCTGTGCCTCTTCGTGTGGTTGACTGCGCAGGTACGGGCCGTACTCAACGTTTGCCGTGTTCGATTGGTACGATCTTGATGGCGCCGGTTGTGATGATGGTGATAATGCCCTCAGTGAGACAGGCACGTACCCACAATGGGGTATTGGCAAGGCTAAAACGTTGACTGTGCTACGGTTGGAGATTACAGGTTTGTTGCCATACATTACACAGACGTGAAATGAAATAAAGTGCAGTGAGATTACAACCTGGCTTCTCCAAGAGCTACCGCTTAGCCGTATGAAAGCGGCGGCAATGAATAATAAAATGGTCGACTGGTTACACCGTGCACGCACTTGAGCAGAAGAAACTTTTGGTCTCAGGAGGTAGAAATTCAGCCCCGGAAACGGCAACGGAGCTTGCAGGTTACCACAGAATGATGCAATTACATTACTTTTGCTTTGTCTATGATGATGATGATGATGATTTATTCTGATGTTGCGTTTCAATTCGCGGACGACTTGGTAGACAGCTTATGAAACAGTCTAATTAAACGTCTAAAGGAACAAGAACAGCGCAGCGTTCACCAACGCAGATGAAATCCTCGTAGTAGACATGCTGACAAATGCAAGGCGTCGGGTTCGTAAACAAATTATAGCATTGTTATTTTACGCACTACGCAATTTAAAAAGTAATAACATCTTCACCAGTAGCAAATTATGGGAAATATGAAAATAAAAAAACAAGTTAGTTTGCTACAACACTGATGTGTGAAAATATGGCGCTGGCATCGTTTTGTGGGTCATTCCATGCCAAACGTCCGAGCCGTAAAATCGACCATCACGGATTTGCTCAGTAAAAATTGTGGGTCATCCTCGCATGGCCCACAATGCTCCCTGAAAGTGTTTTTGTTCAAAAAAATTTTGTTCTGTTTCTAGCGGCCCTTTTATCTCCAGGGTTTCAAGCAAACTTACGTCTGTGAAAAAATTCATGAAAAAGTAAATTCTCTTACAGTGGCCACCATTTTTTGGTGAACATCATGTCGAGGCCCTGGGCTGCTGTATGCCGAATTTTTAAAATATTTTTCCTTTTCTTTGCTGTAATTACGCCATTCAGAAAATACACGATGTCGAGCATTTTCAAACATTTTTAGCATACACAAGCACGTTCTCTCAGCCAATGAAGCATTTGTAGCTGTATCTCAGCATTGTGGAAAATTGGTAAAAACTATATTTACACTGAAAAAAGGTGAAGTGTGCGAGAAAACGTTTGTCAAACTTGAAAAAATCTCCTTTCTGGCCCATATTCACCTTGGAATTGCGCATTGTTGTGCTCGTAGTAAAAATATCAAATACAAGCCATTCATTAGTACAAATGATCCGAGATTATTTCGGAAAGTTTAATCAGAACAGTTTTTGTTTCAGCAGAGAAAAAAAATTTCAATTTGTTCAGCGACACTACCTCACCCCGTTGTTCCACAGAGCGTTTTCTCTGCACGGCATGCACCTGCCTGCATGAAAGATCCGCGAGCCAGCGGGTTTGCGCTACAAGAATACCTTTCGCCGCATTGGTAGTTCGTAGCGTCAGTACAGGAAAAAGGAATAATTCGCGTGTTAGTGGGAAAAGTACAACATGCAGCTAACGGTGGTGCGCCCATTGTATGAGCGCGGGTAACTCAACGGCTAGCTGGACATGGACGTGTATTTAAAGAAGCAGGGTATGTTATACGCGGTCGAAAATACGAAATAAACAGCGGTTGAGTCATCGAGTTAAGCGGATTTATTTGTATGCGTTAGCGGGAATTGCATAACCCGATGCTTTAAATGCACATCTGATGTGCAGCCGCTGAGTTACCCGTACTCATGGAATGGGCGCACCATCACTAGCTCCACGTTGTACTTTTCCCACTAACACGCGAATTATTCCTTTTTCCTGTACTGACGCTACGAACTACCATTGCGGCGAAAGGTATTCTTGTAGCGCAAACCCGCTGGCTCGCTGCTCTTGCATGCAGGCAGGTGCATGCCGTGCAGAGAAGACGCTCTGTGGAACAACGGGGTGAGGTAGTGTCGCTGAACAAATTGAAATTTTTTTTTCTCTGCTGAAACAAAAACTGTTCTGATTAAACTTTCCGAAATAAACTGGGATCATTTGTACTAGTGAATGGCTTGTATTTGATATTTTTACTACGAGCACAACAATGCGCAATTCCAAGGTGAATATGGGCCAGAAAGGAGATTTTTTCAAGTTTGACAAACGTTTTCTCGCACATTTAATCTTTTTTCAGTATAAATATAGTTTTTATCAATTTTCCACAATGCTGAGATACAGGTACAAATGCTTCATTGGCTGAGAGAATGTGCTTGTGTTTGCTAAAAATGTTTGAAAATGCTCGACATCGTGTATTTTCTGAATGGCGTAATTACAGCAAAGAAAAGGAAAAATATTTTAAAAATTCTGCATACAGCAGCCCAGGGCCTCGACATGATGTTCACAAAAAAATGGTGGCCATTGTAAGAGAATTTACTTTTTCATGAATTTTTTCACAGACGTAAGTTTGCTTGAAACCCTGGAGATAAAAGGGCCGCTAGAAACAGAACAAAATTTTTTTTGGACAAAAACACTTTCAGGGAGCATTGTGGGCCATGCGAGGATGACCCACAATTTTTACTGAGCAAATCCGTGATGGTCGATTTTACGGCTGGGACGTTTGGCATGGAATGACCCAGGTGAATCAGAGGGCGGTAGGCGGGCTGTCCCTAGGGGCCCATAGCGAAACTACGAATGAAGCGGTACAGGGAGATATGGGCTGGTCGTCCTTTGAGGCAAGGGAAGCGCAGAGCAAGATAAAATTTGAGGTGAGACGACATCCCGGTGTGGACGAGTCGCGCGGGATCCGAAGCCTGGACGGAGGAGGTCCTGCAGAGGGCAGCAACGACGGTCCACGAATACGCCAAGACCTGCGGGTTGTGCTGCGCACCCCAGAAGTCGGAGCTCCTCATCGTGCAGCCCAGAAGACGCAAGAACGATGCCGAGCCGAATGTGGTCGTTACCATCGACGGCGTAGACATCAAGCCCACGCCGCAGCTGCGCATCCTCGGTCTCTTGTTACAACGAGACGGCAAGGCGGCAGCGGCCATTGCTAATATCAAGATGGCCTCCGAACAGGTCACCGGAATGATCCGACGCGTTGCGAACCGGAACAGAGGACTTAAAGAAGACGACGCCTTCCGCCTGGTCAGAGCGTTCATCGTGTCTCGTATCACCTACTCGGCCCCGTATCTCCAGCTAACGAAGGCGAACAGGAACACGCTAGACACGATCGTAAGGAAAGCCACCAAGACGGCTATGGGCCTGCCCCAGTACTCGTCTACGCAGAAGCTGCTGGACATGGGGGTACATAATACGGTAGACGAGCTCATAGAGGCTCATCGGTCTAACCAGAGAGTGCGACTGAGCCAGACTGAGCACGGCCGAGCAGTCCTCCGGAAGATTGGTTGGCCCATCGAACCACAGATACCCAAGCACCCTCTACCTCCGCCGTGGAGGGAAGTGCTCAAGACCAAGCCCCTGCCGCGCAATATGCAGGCAGGCAGGAACGACGAGAGGCGTGCCGCGCGGGCACAGGCACTCGCCCGACAGCTGGAAACAGACCCCCGGGTCCTCTACGTGGACGCGTCACTTCCCCAGCACAGCAGCAAAGCAGTGGCCGCCGTCACGACCATCGACAAGCTGGTGACCAGCGCGTCGCTACGGACGACAGACGCCAGCCAAGCAGAATAGGTGGCCATCGCTCTCGCCCTCACGCACGTAGACGTCCATACGATCGTCACAGATTCGAAGACGGCTTACGGCAACTACCGCAAGGGGATCGTCTCCCACGCGGCCCTAGCTATTCTCCCAAAACGCAGCCCACCGGGACAAGACGTAAAGCTCGTGTGGGTTCCGGCACACTCGACAGTGGAAGGCAACGCCCTCGCCGACCACTACGCCCGCGAACTAGCACACCGGGCCGAGGACGAGTCGGAGCTACCGCACCCAGTCACGAGCTACCGCGAGATTACCGGGTTGTACAGGAGGGCCAGGTGCAGGCTTCCCGTGCCGCACCAGCAACTCGACCGCAAGCAACAAACAATAGTGCGCCGCGCACAAGCGGGGTCACTGGCGCACCCAGCTTTATTGCACAAGATGTCCCCGGCAGAACACGACCCCATCTGCCCGTTCTGCAAAAAGACTGAAGGCACCCTGCCGCACATACTGGCGGAGTGTACTCAGCTCAAGAATCCCCTACCTTCCCTCCCCCTTCCCCTCCCCCCCCTACCCGAGCGATGGGAGATCTTGATGTCCAGCCCCGACCTGTCGACGCAGCAAGAGCTCGCGTCCAGGGGCCAGGAGCTATTACTCATATGGGACTTGTGAATAGGGTTCCACCCCGTCTGACGCCTGCGAGCGTCACCTGAAATGGGCTCAGTGAAAGTTCTCTCTCTCTCTCTCTCTCTCTCTCTCTCTCTCTCTCTCTCTCTCTCTCTCTCTCTCTCTCTCTCTCTCTACGTGACATGGAGGCGGAAAAATGGGCCGCGTGAGTGTGTTTCTTTTTTTATACTTCATGTTTTTGCCACGCGGCATATGAGAGAAGGTTTAAAGATGGGAAGAGGGAGGAAAGTAGGTATGCAAGAGAAAGAGAAGAAAGTATAGAGAGGGGGGCTCACAAAAGGGATGTCTTGTAACTTCCATGCCAAGGGTGCGAATGCGATGTTGAAGAGTAGCGGTGTTAGCACGGAACATTGCGGTACCCCACGATTCGATGTAAACAGGCCGACCGGCTTCCCAGCCACTCGTACAGAAAACGCCCTCGAGCACAGGAAGGAGTGTACCACTTTGGATACATGAAGTGGAATCCTTAATGACTGCATATTTCTTAGTATATATTGTCCTGTGGTCCACGTTGTCGTATGCCTTGGAAATGTCGGTGGCCACCACAGTCCGCACAAGGTGGCTGTGGGGTGAAACATCCAAGATATTATCAGCTAGAATAGAGTCCATTCTCTGTTCCTAGGTGCGGTCTGAAGCCAATTTGGAGCAGGATGGTATTTCCTGTTGTGCTCACTCCACCAGGATGATCCAGTGGCCACTATTCGCTAAAATATCTTGCATATTGTTGGTGTCAAAGAAATAGGTCTTAGTGCATTAATACCCATTGTTGATTTTCCCGGTTTGAGGATAGGCGTGTTTCCGCTCGGGTGTAATGACACCTTTCGCCCACACATCATTCAACAAACGGAGTAGCGTCCAAGGCCTCCCCCTCCAAGTTCTTGAACAGCTCGAGATTTCATCATACCCTGGAGAAAAGTGCGCTTTTGATTCTTCAATGAACGTGATGAGCTCGGCCATCGTAAACGGTTCGGTTATACCCGATTCGTCCAGTACCACAACAGACGGAGGGGCGGCCGGAGGTTGTTGGTGGTTAGGAAAGAAACTCACGGCCGCTCTGTCCGCTAACTCCTCTGGGCTGATGTCGTGAGCCAGGCGAATGCTAGCTGATGGGTCAGCCAGGCTGACACTCCTCTCCACGGCTTGGAAGGTCCGCCATAAGGCCTTGCTTCCAGTACCAGAGCCTAGGCCAGAGCACCAGTCATGCCCAAATGCCGACCAGTCATGCCCACCAGTCAAGGACTTTTATAGTTACTGGTTTCAGGGAACCTCTGATAAGTAACTTTGCTTTTATGTTTGGTTTGAATGTTAGCCATTTCTGTTCACTCTAAACAGTTACTTACCGCAAATGCACAGGAGAGTCCAGGAGCTGAATGGATATCTATACATATATAATAACTGAGGAAGCTTTAAATACTTCATAACATCATTGTCAAGTCTCTTATTTCCTCAAAACTAACGCCCGCAGGGGATTTAAGAGCAATTACGACAGCGAAGACACACAGCCGCCCAATCTCCGCCAAGCCATTCATGGGAGCCGGTGCGAGCGGCCGATGATGATGATGATGATGATGATTAGAGGCCCTCCCTTTGTATCGGGGCGTCGGTTGTCACCAACCTGTGTTATTCTACTGTTTTATTCTATTATTAGAATAACACAGGCTATCCAGCCTGTGTTATTCTACTTATTTGCCCTCCCCTTCACTAACCTAATGGGTTAGCCCCGCTCTCCCTCCCCCGTTTTAAACTCCCATGGCTCCCCCGCGCGCCGCCGGCCGGCCCCTTCCTGCCCTTCACCCCTGTTTGCCCCCCCCCCCCCCCCCCCCACCTCCTGTTCTAAATTCGAATTCGGTATATTACTCATCTTACGTCCCACTCTCTTCCCTACTTTTCTTCCACCACCACTCCAGCCGCCTCTTCGTCACCTCTATCGCCCTGAAGTTGAGGCTCCCCCTCACACCACACCCCAAAGCTTCCGTCAACGTCACTTCCCCATCGCCCCGCCGCGGTCTTATATCTGTGCAGCCTATGACAATATGCCCTACCGTTTCCTGATCCCTGCCGCAGCGTACACGTGCACAAGCTTCTTACTGTTGCCTGTAGTTAAACGTGTATGCCCGTGTTCTCAGACACCCCACCCGTGCTTTAAAAAGCAATGCACTGCCAAATTGCCACAGAAACCTTCCTTCCTGATTTCTTGTTTCTGTGTTCTATATATGTCTCCAGGGTTTCTTTCACTTCCATTCTCTGTACCCAATTCGTCGTCTCTGCTGATTTTACCTGCTTTTTGACTACTGTGTATATACCCCACATTCCCCTACCAAATTTCCGTACCGCTTGGCAAGCTGTCTGGTCCTCCGTCTCCACTGCGTGTACCTGCTCCTCATAAACAGGTACCTATAGATACATAAACACTCACGCGGCCCATTTTTCCGCCTCCATGTCACGTAGTGTCACCTCAAATTTTATCTTGCTCTGCGCCTCCCTTGCCTCAAAGGACGACCAGCCCATATCTCCCTGTACCGCTTCATTCGTAGTTCGCTATGGGCCCGTAGGGCCAGCCCGCCTACCGCCCTCTGATTTACCTATCAAAAACGATGCTAGCGCCATATTTTCACACATCAGTGTTGTAGCAAACTAACTTGTTTTTTTATTTTCATATTTCCCATAATTTGCTACTGGTGAAGATGTTATTACTTTTTAAATTGCGTAGTGCGTAAAATAACAATGCTATAATTTGTTTACGAACCCGACGCCTTGCATTTGTCAGCATGTCTACTACGAGGATTTCATCTGCGTTGGTGAACGCTGCGCTGTTCTTGTTCCTTTAGACGTTTAATTAGACTGTTTCATAAGCTGTCTACCAAGTCGTCCGCGAATTGAAACGCAACATCAGAATAAATCATCATCATCATCATCATAGACAAAGCAAAAGTAATGTAATTGCATCATTCTGTGGTAACCTGCAAGCTCCGTTGCCGTTTCCGGGGCTGAATTTCTACCTCCTGAGACCAAAAGTTTCTTCTGCTCAAGTGCGTGCACGGTGTAACCAGTCGACCATTTTATTATTCATTGCCGCCGCTTTCATACGGCTAAGCGGTAGCTCTTGGAGAAGCCAGGTTGTAATCTCACTGCACTTTATTTCATTTCACGTCTGTGTAATGTATGGCAACAAACCTGTAATCTCCAACCGTAGCACAGTCAACGTTTTAGCCTTGCCAATACCCCATTGTGGGTACGTGCCTGTCTCACTGAGGGCATTATCACCATCATCACAACCGGCGCCATCAAGATCGTACCAATCGAACACGGCAAACGTTGAGTACGGCCCGTACCTGCGCAGTCAACCACACGAAGAGGCACAGCGAGAACGCGACGAGATGGCGTTTAGCGGACTGCCGGACTCCTCTGACGCGAGCTCTGACCTTACATCCGACCTTACTTCCACCCTTACCTCCGAGCTGACTGTCTCGAGTGATGAAGAAGCGGCACCGCCGGCGAGGCCCAACGACGACCCTGCGCCGCCGCCGCAGGTGAGGCTGCGGAATGCTTCCATGGTGGTGTGTCCGATGGGAGGGAAACACGTCGTTCCTTCGTGGATGGTGGAGTTCCACCTCAACCATTGCAAAGCCGGCTGCGCCCACGCCAGCCAGAAGCAGCCGAGAGGCCGTTACGGGCCAGAAGACTGGGAAGCAGAGTGCGGGGAGCCGAGCCCTCTGGTGTTGGTGTCTGCCCGAGAGCCCTTTTTTCGAGCACCGTCGCCAGGCCTGACGAAAGGACAGAGGAAGAAGCACTACCGTGACCTCGTTGGACAGTACAGGGAGGCGCAGGCGCTGCAAGCACGCTACGATGTGTTGGGCGACGACGAGCAGCCTGACCTAGTGGAGCGCTTCTCAGTAGAGCATCATGGGGATGTCGCGAGCTCATTTTTAAAAGAAGGCAAACATACCCCGGAGGTTGGTGCTGCTTCGCCGCGCAATGCAAGAATTCAAGATGTCGTGCGACGACGACGAGGAGGCCGTCAAAGTGGTGGACGAGGACGGCACTACCTTCTACATGGGGCGGGGCCGCGGTCCGCTTACCCCACCGGCAGCCAGTCCTCGTAGTGGTGGCCATGGTGGTGGCCAGTGGCGACCCGCGTAATCCGGACGTTTGCTGCCCTTCACGGACATGGTGATGGCATTACAGGGCGATGGCCTTACGCATGACCTGTTCTCCCATACTGATGTGAATGAAATGGCTGGAGAAAGGTCCCTCATTGCGTCTGTTAACGGGTGGCCGCACAGCTGTAGCTGCGCGTGGCTGTTAGACATTGTTACGCTAATCAGAATTGACCTTGTCCGCAAGCGGTATAATGAATGAATCCCCCGGCCTAGCAGACGCGGCCATAAGTTGAGTTTTGAGTGTGCATTAGTGTGATTACCTGTCCGAGTGGGTAGGTATGCCCGCAGAATAGGGAGGATTTGCATGACATTTAAAGGAGTAGTGACACGAAATTTCAAAGCTTAGAAAACCATGTAAAATTCTTCCTTTTTATCAGGAGATATCTCCCAGCAAGTTTCAACAGTAACCGTTCAGTAGAACATATTTTCAATAGATTTTAATCTTTGCCCACACGAGAAGGCCCAGAGCGGGCCGACATGACGTCATCGGGGCTCCCGTGACGTACACCATGTGCCGGCTGCGGTTGTGGCGCGCTGCTACGCCGTGGGTATTCCGTCATGGTTTTGGGACTGACGTCATGCTGTCCGGGCGCGTGGGGATGGTGAAGACCTCGGCCGATCTGGGTGCGCGCGTGCGCTCGCGGCAGCGTTGCGACAAGGTATATGGTGACGTCACGTGTACCCTCCTGTCATGGCGGCCTCTCGGCGTTCGTTTTGTCGAAACCGAAACTAACACGATAAACGACGCCGTAAGTGATTGTTTACGCTGCGACCGACCGTCTAATGTGCCATTCTATGATTAGTGGGCTAACAGGCACCGATACCAGCGAAAAAAAAAATCGTAACATGAAAATTTCGTGTCAGTACACTTTTGAAAGCCCTGTGCATGCTAATGACTAAATGATGTGACCTCGATAGCAACGCCGTCGCGTAGTGCTATAGAGCAACAGTCTTTTGGACAGTCACTCAGCCGAGCACCTGCAGCACCCATGAGCGAGCAGGTACAAAGATGATCAGGTCGCTATCACCGGGCGTTTTCGGCTCTATATATATATAGAAATGTCAGAACAGCTCATAACGTCCTGATGAGTACTGACTTGCGATAATTGGCCTCACTGTGTACACGAAGTTATCTTGCGAATGAGTTTCGAGAATATAGGCTCCGTGCGCTGGTGTTTCGAGCGCGACCGCAGCGCCGGCCGTTGGTCAGCCCGAAGGAGCCTATAGCTAAGGAGTACGGGGCAGAGATTCCGCAGTCGTTGCGAAAACGTCGAGCTAATAATGCACATTTCTGTGTATTGTGGGTCTCCGGTTCGCGCAACATTTTCAAAACGGTCGCGAGTAGGCTGCTCAAAAAATAGTTTCTCTCGGTTCCCTTGAAACGAAGCGGAAAGGCGGCAGATGAATCCGTGCAAAGGCGACGGCGGTGAAAGAACGCCGATCGACTTCTGGCCATAAACGTTCGTTTTGCGGTTTTGTTTGAATGTGGTTAATATACTCGGGGATCTTGTTTATGTGCACGCCCGCTATAAGCTCCGGTAGGGACCTGTGACAGCCGGTGCTCGGCGAAACGCGCGTAGGCAACGCAAACTTCGCTTGGAATAAAAACAGCGTGCCAGCGTATACACTCCGGTTGACAGACGAAGCTGCAGGGATTTCACAGGCAACCACCACAGCTAAACGAATAGGCAATAAATGTGCGCGTTAATCGTGCACTTTGTAGCAGTGACGATGTCTGCCGTATTTTTTTTTTGTTTTTTGTCGTTGAGCATATGCATACCCCAGAATTTTAGTATTCCGTTTCGCTTATGCTTTGCGATCCGTTTGTTTGATTCCCTATTTCTATTACGGCGCTCATCGCTGATACGTGTACGCGCGTAGCTCCTGCCCGCGCGGCTATACGCCTCGAGCTTCGCGATCGCTGCGCCGCCTGCCGCCGCTTCTCCGCGGCGTTGACGGGATGTGCACTGCGTGGCTGATAGGGGCTCGTGCAATGTTTTGGTTCTGTTTCGCTTCTTTTCGCCTTTCCGCGCCCTAAAAAAAAACTTGTTATGGTGATGTGTATAAGCAAAGAGTACGTTTATATCACTTAAAAAGCAGCTGCGTCTTCGTATACAGCACGCGATCGCCTGCAAGAGCTACCCGGGGACCCGGTTCTGCGCGCATCGTCGCCGCTCTTCCGGGCGTCGGCGACGGTAGCAGCATATCACCCCTGTCATCTCCAAATACGTCAGACACAAATGAATTCTACTGTCGCCTCATTTAGACCTAATACTGGCACACTGAGAGGTTGGCTTCATTTTGCAGCGTGGACAACGAATGCGGCTTCGTTTCGAATATATACGTCGCAGAAAATTGTGTTTCGGGGATGTGTTAAGCCAATCCCGGACAATAACTTATGCAAATTATATAAACCATGCGAAATGTGAAGTATCTTCCAAGCCTGTACGTCGTTAAATATGTGCCCACACATGCCTTATAGCAAGAACCAAGGCAATCTAATATGAAACCACGGAAAAATACATGCTGTGCAAATGCGGAAGAAACATAATAGCTCTAACAGAAATGAAAAAAAAAAAAATACAGTGCAGCTTCTAACACGCTAAAGACGTTCGTCAAAACTTAAGCCAGGTAGGGCTCACCAGACCAACTATACGCGAAATGCACTGCTATTTCGCGAGACATAGGAAGGAGGGGGGTAGGGGGGGGGGGGGGGGGGACGCTGTGTACAAATGCGGAGCGGAATCAAGCAATGAATGTTTTAGTAATCACACACAAATCTCGCGTTCACTGTCGTTTTGTTTTTCGACTTCAACG
The DNA here is from genome assembly GCF_048455015.1 of Haemaphysalis longicornis. Classification (NCBI taxonomy): domain Eukaryota; kingdom Metazoa; phylum Arthropoda; class Arachnida; order Ixodida; family Ixodidae; genus Haemaphysalis; species Haemaphysalis longicornis. Next base: position 576,705 of record NW_027526222.1, on the reverse strand, counting down.
AACAGCTGATCGTTCGACGATCGCATTTTTGGAAGCATACAGGATAGGCAGTTCACAAGTGACGAAAGGTGTCGTTGGAAGAGTGTGGTATGTGATAAGGACCTCTGATTTCAGTTTCTCCTTTATTCTGCAGTCTCCCTATGCCATGTGACGATATTTCGCAGAAGCGTTTAGTCGCGGACGCCAATTATATTTTAGGCGTTTTAATCGTTTTAGGCGTTTAGTCGCGGACGCCGTCTGCGCACTGCTCGCAGAGGATATATGTAGCAGATGAATGTTTGCGGGCGCTCACCTCACGACAAGACGACCCTGTGGTGTGCTGATCCCCGAGTATAATTCTGCATTATCCATCGTACTTACGTTGAATATTCCAGAAATTAACACACACTGGCTTCAAATGGTGGTGATCAATACCTGAGGTTCATTATTGGCAAAAGTAACTGGCGTACTATCGGGTATGAGTGTTCCGCTGAACATGTAAACGCACAAAACTGATTTACATCGTAGTGTATACCCGTAGCATGAGCATCTGAGGAACCTGGGGTTACGGAGACACTGCTAGTAAATTCAGGGTAGTGTAACTACAATCAGGTCCATGCATACGCCGGTTCCGCGAAGCTGGCCTGTGACACACACCTGGCGCTTATACAGACCGAATATACCACACTAATATCGCGTCAGAAACATTTACACTCTCGTAAACCCACCTTATTTGCGAACAGAGTGACTGCTCCACATAAACATGGATTTCCAACGCTCGCAAACGCTAAATCTCAGTCGTGAACATGCCGCAAAAGCAGCGGCGACAGTGGGGAGCGAGACGGAGACTCCCGCGCCTGCTTTCGAAACGGGCCGCTAGGGGGATTTCAGTGGCGCCCCTATTAGAGTTCCTGTATATAGCTCCCGCAGGCAGCTAGCTCCCTGCGGGAGCTATATACAGGAACTCTAGCCCCTACAGGCGGCGCTCGAGGCGTATAGTGAACTACCTAGCGCGCGGCAGCGGCGGCTGCTTTGAAGCAGATGTCGCGGCCAACTCTATGCGATTAACATTTCGAACCCCCAAGCCATCAGGCCCGGGTGATTTTCAGCTCATCTATTGCCTGTTCAATTTCACTTAAGCTGATCGGAGCCTCGAGCTCCGCTTTGTCGTCGTCATCTAGTTTGGTCATACGAGGCAAGAATTCAGTTTTAAACCCTTCTTCAACGTGCAGTATTTTACCAAAAAAATTATTATAGTAGTCGACAAACGCGTACTCGCTATTTGAGCTGGGTCTCGATCTAGTGACCTTATTTTGATGACAAATCTGCTTGATTTCTTTTTTGACAGCATAGCTCTTTTCATCACTAAGGGAGCGCTTAGTGGGGGCTTCGCCCATCCACAAACGTTCCGATCGAGCTCGAACAACTGCTGCTGCGTATCTATTGTGTTCTATAATCTCGAGCTTCTCCTTTATTTCCCTTGTTTGTTTGTAGAAAATCCCGGGGTTGGAGCAATCACTAGTTATTAAAATCTCTAATCCACGCTTAAGCTCGCTTTCTTTTTCCTTTCTTGCTGCCGCAAGATACACCCTCTTTCAACAGCAAGCATTTTAACTTCGCTTTTAAACTCTTCTTATGGCGCTATGAAGGCATTCGACTTTGTCTTAAAGAGTTTTTCTAAAAGGCCATTGACACATCCTCGAGTAGCTTATCATTAAACTTCCACACCTCTCAGTATAAAGCGAGAGTGTTTCGGTTTACTTCCTAGAGTAAAATATACCAGACAATGATCACTGAATGAGACAGGCGTGACTTTATATTCGCCACACATTGGTACCAATTCTGCTGATATGTACGCCCTATCTATAGCCTAGCGTGACTAGCCTGCTAATAGCTAGCAGACTAGCGTGACTAGCCTGCTTCTAAGCCATGTTCCTGAATCAGCTCATTCAGATAACGCGCGTTTGGATCACGAATTAGTACACAAGAGTCAAACGGCTTACTTCCTCGTCTGTAACGGTCAGCTGAGGAGGAAGCTACTCCGTCCGCGTCCATCCGTGCGCACACCACCATGCGAAAATCAAGCGAAATTCGATTTGAGCCGTGAGCTGCAGTTTCATTTAGGTAATAATCAAGGTGCAACTCATGACGGCTCAAATCGGATGTCACTCGGGGCGCAACTTTTATGTCATTTCGAGGCCCCGTACTCCGCACCCTCGCCATCATCCACGGAGTGGGGATGCTGCCATTTTTTCTGATTATTCACCATACGCAAGCGTCACGTTTCATTGTCGCTTCGCCGCCGACATGCTCGCCTGTCTTTTCATAAATTGTATCACCATGAGCGCCTTCGCGACGATCGACAAGCTTTCGCTCACCCGCTGTTACATTTCCACGGCGCGATCACTCTTGCAAAGTTAAGCTTATTACATTGCCATTCATTTGCGTTCACACACCCATTCATTTTACGCACGATAATGGAATGGAATAACCTACCACATCACATTGCCACAGAAGCCAACATGCATAACAAGATTTCAAGACTTGTTAAGGAATGATAATTTTGTTAATGGTTGCGTACATATGCTTTTCATTTTCTTTCTTTGTAGTTATGTGCTTGAGAAGTGCTTGTGTTTTTCTACATAAATAATTTTGTTAGCACATAAGGGGGAGCATTCGCATACATCAAACAAACAAATGTATCAATTCGATCGAATTCATGTTGTGTTTGTTTGATGTATGCGAATGCTCCCCCCTATTTATTTAATACCCTTCTGCGGAGGGCCCTTAGGGGTACCTAAATAAATAAATAAATGAATAAATAAATAAATAAATAAATTGAAAGCTTAGGTTTGTTTTATTTTGAGAGAGAGAGAGAATAAATGTTTATTTGTCGAGCGGAGGCACCCCTAGATTGAAATCATCTCCCTCCTGTGTTGCAAACACGCCGAAGAAAAACTTTCTTATGCAACACCCTTTGCTCAGAAAAAAAGAAAAAGAAGAAACAACAACAAAAAAACAGTGGGGCGAAAAAAATATAAACCGATCATTCACACCCGGCCTGTGGCTGCCACACTATAGGTGCGGCGCAAGAACTCTTTACTTATTTAACGCCAACCCCAGGTTACGGTGGACTTCGACCAGAAATATTTTCTCCGTGATAAAATATCCCCATTGGTTAATGTTCGGTCGTTATTTCCTCCATATCGATCTATGGCACTTAATTACTCTAAAACATTTATTATTTTGTAATTTGTCTTCAGGGGTTTCCCCAGGCATCGAATCAAGGGGGGGGGGTGTCTCAATGGCTCTGGGAAAGGGGGGGTGGGGGTGGGGGTTCATAAACTAGAAAAGCTGTTTTTTTATCCCACTAGTTAAATAATAGACGTCTGTTAACCAAACGCTCATCCCCGTGACGTACGTTTTTCATTTTCTATATATATATATATATATATATATATATATATATATATATATATATATATATATATATATATATATACACCTGAGAGGCAGTGCTTTCTATTCAATCTAAGAAAAAAACAAATTTAGAGAAATTCATTTTTTATCATGAAAGGTCCGTATTCAGTTTTTTTTTTTAATTTCTCGCCATTTTTCAACATATAAGGACATTTTCGAACTTGTTACCAGGGCCAGTGACGAAATTTGAGTTCTTGAAACAATGTTTAGGTAGTACAAGAATTATGCAGCACTTATAAATCAGGCACCGATTGTACGCTCCCGATTTATTAAAACGCCAGGATTAGCTTCCGTAGCGCTTCGCCTCGCCAATTGCCCATTTTAAATGTACATGCTGAAATAGCTTCTGCAAAGATTACGGTTGTAAACAAAGAACGGCATCGAATCAATGAAGAAAGTAAATTTAATGTGTGTTTACTGCACTTAGTTCAAGTCAAAGGCTACTGCCAAGAGGCTACTGCCAAGAACTGCCAAGTTCAAGAGGCTACTGCCAAGAATAGCAGACGGGCAGCCCGCGCATGCGCAGATCGATATTGAAAAAGGTCCATACAAGGACTGACAAGAGTGAAATTTTGGGGATTCAAGGGTGGGGTGTCCAGAAAAACTAGGGGGGGGGGTCTACACACCCCCTAGAGGGGGTGTAGGGAAATCACTGTAAATTGTCTTAATCTTCGTGTAATCTTATGTTCTTCGTGTAATCTGATTGATTGTGGGGTTTAACGCGCCGACGCAACGTAGGCGATGAGGCGCGCCGTAGTGGAGGGCTCCGGATTAATTTTGACCACCTGGGGATCTTTAACGTGCGCCGAAATCTCGTACACACGGGCGTTTTTGCTTTTCGCCTCCATCAGAAAAGCGGCCGCCGCGGCCGGGAATCGAACCCGCGACCTCGTGCTAAGCAGCGCAACGCCTTAGCCACTGAGCCACCGCGGCGGGTCTTCGTGTAATCTTAAACACGAAGCAATGCCATTGCCAATGTATATTACTTACTAGATTGTGGGATTTTGCTATGGTGTTTGCAATGTGTTGTTTCTGTAAACCTTTATTTGCCAGAGGAAGGCACCAGGCCAAACAGAGAGAGAGAGAGAGAGAAAAAAACTATTTGCTCAGAGCCATGGTCGGGCCCGCTAATCCGGGGCTGCCAATGGTCGACGAGTAGCTCTCTCAGCCCGGTCCGCAAGCCATTTCTGGCAAGCTGGATGCGGGTTGAGCAGGGTGGCTTCCCATTGGGTTGTGGATCTGTTGTTCGGTGTGATGTTCTTCGTGTTGGGGTTTTGTGTGCAGTGCCACATCGTGTGGAGTAAATCTCCTGTCTGGTCGCAGTGCGAGCACTGTGGTGTTGGGTAGATGTCCGGGTAGTATTTGTGTAGGGTTGCGGGAATTGGAAGTGTGTTTGTGTGAAGTTGTCGGAGTAACACCTCCTCCATTCCTGTGAGCGAGGGATGAGGGGCTGGAAATCTCCCCCTGCCGAGCCTCTGTTCAAGCAGTATCTCCCTGTAGGCACCCCCTTCACTCCCTGTAGGTAGTGAAGGGGGTGAAGGTGATCGGCTGGCTCCCTTGCCTAGGGGGCAACCAGCGGGGGTGAACGCCCGGAATAAGGAATCGCGGGCTAACGCGTGCGCGGCGACATTCCCCCCGGTCTGTCCCTGATGACCCGGGAACCATATGATCTGTGCCCCTTCAGGCGGCTGATTCGCAATTATGCGAAGGGCCTGGCGACATATCCTGCCTCTGAGGAAATTTCAGCAAGCCTCTAGGGAATCGGTTAGTATAATGGCGCGAGGATGGGCAGAGATGGCCAGGGCGATGGCGACCTCTTCCGCGCGGGTCGGATCCGTCGTTTTGATGGATGCCATTGCAATGGGGTTACTGGACGAGCAGGCTGCTGCTGTGGTCACCCCATTGGTGGGGCCGGCACCGTCCACGTAGATTGTAGCTGGGTGGGAGTCCCACGTTTTGGAGAGGTATTGGGCCCGGAGTGTTCTGCGGACTTGATCGTGTTCCGGGTGCATGTGTCTGGGGAGGGGATGGATGTGAATGCGTTATCTTATTTCTCGAGGGATGTCGAATCGATCCTGCACCGCGGTCGGAGGGGTTATGTCCAGTCTATTTAGGATGGCTCTGCCTGTTTTTGTCCTCGTGAGGCGCACCTGTTGCGCTATTCTCTGAGCATCTATGAGCTCTTTTGTGGTGTTATGGACCCCCAGAGCCATTAGGCGCTCATTGGACGTAGATACTGGGAGGCCCAAAGATAGTTTGACGCACTTACGAAGAGCCCTTTCTAGTCTGTCCTCCTCTCTGGGTTTGAGGTTCAGAAAAGCAGCGACGTATGTGTATCTAGAGACCACAAAGGCTTGTACCAGCTTAGTGGTTTCAGTCTCCTTCATTCCGTGGTTTTTGGAGGTCACTCGCTTGATCATTCTGGCTACCTGGTTGGCCGCCGCTATCGGGCGACTCACCGCTGTGGTATTGTGTGCCATGTTGGAAAAGTGCACGCCGAGGACACGGATCTCCTGCCTGGCGGGGATAGGCATGAAATCCACGTGCAGCTTGATGGGGTCTTGTTTCGGGTATTTGGGCTTCTTGGGCTGGACCACCAGTAGTTCCGACTTATCCGGTGCACACTCCAGGCCACGGGACCGGGCGAAGGTCTGCACGATTTCTATCGCTCGTTGGAAGCTGTCCTCTATGTCGGCCCTAGTTCCTTGATTTGACCATATGGTGACGTCGTCCGCGTACAGTGCGTGACAAATGCCTGACACCCGGTTCAGTCTGGGCGGCAGATCCTTCATCGCCAAGTTGAAGAGCAAAGGGGAGAGAACTGCACCCTGGGGTGTACCCCGCGATCCCAGCTCAATTAGATCTGACTCGAGTCCCCCTATAGAGAGCTTGGCCTTCCGATCTTGTAAGAACGCCTTGATGTAGTTGTAGGTTCTGGAGCCGCAATTAGTCTCCGCTAAGGTGCGTAGTATGGCCGAGTGCAAGACGTTATCGAAAGCCCCTTTTAATCAAGGGCTAGCACCGCGCACGGTTGCATGCGGTCTGGGTGAAGGTATACGTCCCTGCAGACCTGCAAAAGCACATCGCCAGTGCCTAGGTGTGGTCTGGAGCCAAACTGTGTGTGCGGAAGTTGGTCTGTGCCGTCGAGAAACCGTTGCAATCGAGTGTTGATTACTCGCTCGAAAAGTTTCCCCAGGCAGGATGTTAGCGAGATGGGCTTAAGATTCTCTACCTTCAAGTCCTTTCCAGGTTTCGGGATAAACCGAATTTCCGCTGTGTTCCACTGTTGCGGTAATGAACCGGGGATCCAGTACTCCCGATTGAAATGGTCGACCAAAGCTTGAATGTCTGCTTCACCTAGGTTGTAGAGGGCTCTCGCTGTGATTTGGTCTGGTCCCGGGGCTGTGGTCTTCTTCATGTTGGCGAGCTCAGTTTTGATTTCGTGTATAGTGACGGGTTCGTCCAAGACTTCGTTGGGTTCTCCTTGGTAATCTGGGTAATCACCCCGGCGGTCCGTTCGGAGATACTGGGCCTTGAGGTCGTCAATAAGTTCTTGGTCCGTCCCGGGGTATTGGTGCACCAGCTTAGCAAGTCGATTGGCATGCTCAGTCCTCGTGGCAGTCGGCTCCATCATTGCTTTAAGAACCTTCCACGTCTTCGCCACGCCTAGCTGGCCCGACATGCTGTCGCAAAACTTTCTCCAGTTTTGATTAACAAGCTTTATGGCGTAATCTTCTGCCTCCTTACTAAGCTGGGCCACTCGACGTCGTAGCTTGCGGTTGAGGGGCTGTCTCCGCCATCTCTTGGTGAGCGACTCTCTGGCATCCCAGATATGGAGAAGGTGCGAGTCGACAGCTGGCACGCCGTCTGGAGCTTCGATTTTTCGCGTGTGGTGTTTCACGTCCAATAATAGCTCTCGGGTCCACAGCTCGATGTCCACTATGTTGGGTCCCCCCTGTTCCCCAAGCCGTCTTTCTCTGGCTTCTCTCCACTTGTGCCAGTCTGTTAGTCTGCAAGCTGGACGTCTTCTCTCCCATCTGCCACAAGCGTCGTCCATGCTCGTCTGTAAAATAAAGTGGTCGCTTCCGAGACTCTGCCCCAAGTTTTCCCATTTCTCCTCCCTAACATTTCGTACGAAGGTCAGGTCCGGGCATGAGTCCCTGCTGACGCTATTTCCTGTCCTAGTAGGTTGCAGTGGGTCGGTGAGTAACGTGAGATGCTCCCGGGCTGCCAGTTCTTCCAGCTTCCTGCCTTTTGCGTCCGTTCGCTTGTAAGCCCACGCCACATTGTGAGCCATGAAGTCCCCCGCCACCATCACACGGGCACCACGGCCGGCCGAAGTAAGGAAGGATTTGATTAGATAGTCCAAATTGGGGTTACGGTTGCTAGGGCTGCTGTATACGTTCAGGATGTGTAGACTACGCCCTCCCCGTTTCGCTGGGTGTATCCCACATATTCGTGAGGGGTATCCGAGTCAAATGCATCATGATGGCACACAGCTAGTTCCTTTTGCACGAGAATGGCGGTATTTCTGTTCGTTTGAAAAGTGTTGTATCCCTTAAGCTTGATAGGCATTTGTGCGCTTCCTGTATCAGCATGACTGCCGGGGAATGTACAGCCTTTTCTACATATAGTTGGAGGGACGACTGCTTCCGATTGTACCCGCGGCAGTTCCACTGCCAAATCCTCAGTTCGCGGCTGAATGGCACGTCGAGTCCGTATCTGACCATTGATCCTCTGTCGGTCCTCGCATTGCCATGCGCTTCCTGCGTTTTTCCTGCATCTCACGTCGAAGTGCCGTTATTGCTGTTTCAGTGTAGCGCCGGTTACCTCCAATTGGCTCGCTCATCTGTCGGAGTTGAGTTTGCACATCTTCTTGATGTTGCTTGGCTTCCTCTTTGAAAGCCTAGAACTCCTGTAAGACAAGTTGGTACAGTTTCCGAGAAGAGGGGATTGTGAGGTATTAGGGAGGTGACTAGGAGTTGACGCAGGGGCAACGGGATCTCTAGGTGGTGACTGCGTGCGGAGTGGTTGGGATTTTGATAGTACCGCCATTTGAGCCTTTAAGGCTGAGAGTTCTGCTCGCAGCGCTCTGATTTCTGCCTTTTGCGATTGGTTTTCGGTCTGGAGTGTTTGTATTTCTGTGTGTACAGAGAGTGGGGGTAAGGGAAGCCAGTCCCTGCTCACCTGACTGTTCTGTGCTTTGGCTTGATCCTTGGCCTGAAGAGATTGCTGGATGCCTGAGGACGTCTGCTTCTTTTTCGTGTGCTGCTACTGCAGCTGAGTGTTGCCCGGCAGAGAGCTGGCCCAGGCCCTGTCCCGGGTTTTTGCTCCGGTCACTGCAGTCGCCCACTCGTGTGTGCGGCCGCATGACGTCGTCCCTTTGCTCTCTTCACAGCAGGTGTTATTCGCTCCTGTCGCCAAGGGTGTATTATTTCCGCGCGCCAGTTGTTGCTGGGATCCCGGTTCTTGTACATCCGTGATACGGATTTTGAACTACGTTCTTGTTTTTCCCCGTTTTTTCTGGCCTGAAGAATTTCTCCGTGCACTCACTGGAGTATGTCTTGTGCGGTCCCTTGCATAGTTCGCACGTGAGAGTGCACGAATGGTCTTCCATGGCGTTTGGTTGTCCGCAGTATTCGCAGGCAAAGCCCTTGGGTTTCGGGCATACGTCCGTTCTGTGTCCCGCCTCTTCACAGTTGAAACATGCGGCACGCGTCTTCCGGTAGATAAAACACCGCTTCTCCAACCATGCGTAGCGAACCGTGTAGGGAACTCGTTTGCCGGAGAAGACGATCACGGCCGAACTCGATTTACCCAGTCGCCTGGCGCCCAAAATCTCGTATCCTGGTGCCAAAAGTTCGTGCTCGATTTCCGCGTCGGTCGCTCCGTCGTCCACCCCGTGAATGACTCCTCGGCATACTTCCTCTTGCATCGCTGAGTAAGTGCCGACTTCTAGGTCCTTTCCTTGTATGCGCAGGTGTCCTATCTTCAGGAGTTCCTTCGCGTCATCGAGGTTGTTTGTGCAGATAAGGGCAATGTTTTGGCTGTCGTGCACTCGGATGAGCGGGCATTCTTGTAAGGGAGTTAGGCAGGCTGCTCGAACGCTGCTAGTCACCGCCCCCTCCACTTCACACAGGTTTATGCCTCCTCGCGGTTTAACAACAATCCGGTATTGGAATGGCTTGAGGCTAGGAAGGTGTCTTCTCAGAGGTTTCCCACCTGTGTCAGTCGTCTTGCCCAGTGTCTCCGCTTCTTTCACGGGCTCACGCAGTCGCTCTCGACGTTTGTAGAGCCGAAGATTCCAGTCTTGGGTGTCTTCCCCGTCGTCCTTGACGCCACTAGCAGCGAGTTCGTTTGTTGGTGGTATGGGCGCCGCCGGTGTGGTGCGTCTCACCTCACAAAAGTCCATGGCCCCAGGGTCATACCCTCGTTGAGAGGTCCCTTCTGCCATTTCGTCGCGGTGACGTGCACGTCCGGTGCGTTCAGTAGTCTTCGCCGGGCATTCCGCTGCCTGAGTGTCGTTGTGGTGCAAGCACTAGGTCTAATAGGCCCAGCCCCTGCTCACAGGAGGTTGGAGTTCGAGGCCTTCTTGCCGGTAGAAAACGACGTCTTCTTTGATAAGACGGGTACCGGACGAATTCGTACACTTTGGTTCGTTAAAGCAGCTGAGGGACACGCTGAAAAGGCATTTTAACCTGAACAAAGCGCAGAAAAACGGCAGAGCCCATCCGAAGTGCGACCTCTCAAGAGGCGCTAAACAAACAAAACAGACCAAACAGAAATTTGTGTTAAAATACATTTTCATACTTCGCGCGTTCGTATTCTTTAAGCTTCATTCTTTAAACTTTAAGCTTCATTGAGACATTTGAACGTGTGAGATCTTTTTTGCTAATAAAATAAAACAAAAGCACGCATTATAAAAGTAAAAGTTTTATTTTTTTTAGACCGAGAGCAAGGTCTAGATGGCAAGGCCTAGGCGGCGTTAGCGTAGGCTTTAGCACGCGCAATTTCCGGTGATTTCCGGTGTGCACAATTCAAAATGATGGCTCGTGCCGCCCGCACCTCAGACCTACGTAGTAATACAGTGAAGTAACGTTGCCTGAGACCGTGCAGAGTGTAGTAGGAATTCCATCTTGCCGCGAGCTCTTCAGGCTGTTCTGGTGTCCTTTGTCTGACTTCGCGAAATCAGCACCGGCTTTGCCTGTGACGACCAGGCTTTGTCTGTCACTCTCGGATGCCGGCTGCGGCTCTCTGTGGGAAAACTGGCGGAGCCACCCCCGGACAACGTCCAGAAGCTCCGCGCTTCTCGTCTCCAGGAGGTATGGTGGGAAAGATTCAACCTTATGTTGTTAGCCCTAAGCAACTGTGAGTACGAGACTTCGTTCTGGGCAAATGGCGCTCGAATGCCGTTGTGCGACTACCAAACTCGGGGTCGCGACTTCCACCACGCCTGATGCTGTTGGCAATCCTGAAGAGGATGGCAGCTTGGGGCTAAAAAAGGGCAGCCGTGAGAATTAACCTTTTTCCAGTACCGGTCCTCCTAGCTGACGCCACGGCGAACTAAAGAATGGCAGTCAGTCACGCCCCCCGAAAGTCTCGCTGTCGAAAAACTCGTGCACGAAACATTCTCGTCCTTGAGCCCCTCCCGCACTAACCCGTCACCTGTACAGGGGGGATTTAAGAAATGCGAACAAGGGAGCACACAGCCTTTGAAGCATGCTGCACCGTCTGGCTGCAAAGTAGATGGGGCGCATGCGTAGTTCTTTTAGAGCGTTTGCAAGCGTTTAGAACCGGGTGCAAGAAACACTGCGAGAAGTTTGCTTGTCGTCAATCTTTTTTGCCGACTGCAGATATGGCAGCCACAGCACTTGTTGGGGTCTACATATCTCGCGTAGTGAGTGAGAAAGTCGAGTGTGAGAGGTGTATGGATTTAGTAAGGAAGCCAAAGGGAAACTCCGCTATGGATGGGTTGATTTCCCACCAAGACATGGTGGTCTCTGCTACCCGACACAAGTCGTTAGTTCTTTATGATCTGAAGTATGTAGAGGTGGTGCTGTCAGAATAAAATGCTCTGCAGAAACCTATGGAGCAGTGTTTGCAACACAGCACAGACGTAATCACAGGCTTGCCAGTGTTAAAATGTGAAATCTGCAACAATGACCAGAGGAACTTTTGTACAGCTTGTATACAAGAAATTCATGAAGCCACTTTTTTCCAACCATGCTTTAGACATAAGTGACAGGAATGCATCTGCTAAAATGTACCAGAACATGCCGCTGTCACGCGAAGTGCTGAAGCTTTGAGGTGCTTGCCTGGAACTGGCTTTACACTTCGATCTCAGGGGTGGAACTGCTGCGCCAATTGCTCCGAGCTGTGCCAAGAGGGTCATCCTGCTCCGTGCTGCTCCAAATAATTGCTCAGTCTGCTCCAAAACAGTCGCACGGTTATGGTGGCTTCTCCCAGGAACGAAAACGAAATATAATGCAATACTGCCCTTTTCCGTGAGGTGATACAGCTTCTGCTATTTTTCCACTAATGTTCGCTGACTCGCAGATTGCCACAAACTTCTGGGGTTGAAGAAGGTTTCTTGCATGGTATCTGGTGGATTGGGCCGTTACTTCAAGGGCATTGTAGTCCAGGGGTTGAATACACCCGGGGTCTTTTCCACGATCCAAATTGACGAGACAGCAATTCCGGAACAGCGCTGCCAACAGCTTGATGTGCTTGTTGTTGAAGACTTGTTGAACCTTTGCAATCATTCCACCTGGGATCAGCAAGAGCAGGCGTTCTCCTCGTGCTGTGAAGGAAGCAGTACACGACCTTCCAAGACACATCCTGTTGTGTTTTTACAGCGACGGGCCTTATGCAAGGAAGAGCCTAAAAAAGCTTAAAAAAATGTTAGTCCTGCGCTTCTCGATATTGGGGAGGGTTCGTTGCACAAAGTGCACGACGCCTTTGGGCAGGCTCTAGCTGCATTGGGCAGTGATGTAGAAGCAGCACTTGTGGATACTTATTGCTTCTTCAGAAACAAAGTGAGCTTCTGAAAGCCTGCCAGAATCCCTCGCCATTCACCATTCCTGAGAATGTTTCTCGTCGACACGCGAGCTCGTGTTGGCTGACACTTGGCCCAGCTCTTGACTGGCTCGTTCAACAACTGCTAGCAGTGAAAAAAGCGGTGCTGTCCAATTGAAATGCTCGTGGTGGTGGGCTCTAAAACTGCCTGAATCTATCTTGCTAAAGATAAAGCTTTTCTGTCCAAGGCACTTTTCTAGCGCAACTGTACTGATTTGTTCGTCATTTTTTTTTTAACCCTGTTTCAAAAAGCACCCACTGCTACATATCCTCTTTCTTGAGATTGAAGTTTTGATCAATAAGGTCCTTCAGGAAATTTTAATAAGCCAGTTTTGTGCCACCAGGCTTTTGTAGAAACTGCCATGAAATTTCCAATGGTAATTATCACGGCTCCAGTGAGAATAGACAGTGTGAAAAAAATCCCAGGTAATCCATACGGAACTAGTTGACCTTGACTATATTAAATACAAAATAAAATTCGTGTATTTTGTTGAACATACCCTAAAATCAAAAAGCCTTGGGCATTGCGGGTGTTGCACTGTGATATTTTGTATTGCTAGTGCTATACGCACGATGTAGTGGTTTTGCAAAATGGAAGCAGTATTATGCATGCACGGTTGACTCGACTGCACCCTAGAGCATATACTAAAGTGTCACTCCACATCTCAGATTCGAAAACGGCCATTCAAAATTTCGCCAGGGGGCTCCTATCCCTACAGGCACTCAAAATTCTCTCTCAAAATCCCCCCTCCACCTCAGTAGAACTGATCTGGACCCCTGCTCACGCCGGGCTGGGAGGTAATGAGGCGGCCCATTCTGCTGCTCGAGGGTTCACTTTCCGAGCCGGCCCCAGCCTCGTCCCCTCGCACGGTGCCAGATCAGCTAGACATAGCCTACTCGGCTATCACAACATAGCGACACATTTCCGCCTCGCCCGCCGTGTATATCCCCCTGCTCACGTCGGTCTCGACAACGTGCAAGAACGCACGTGGCGCCTTCTGCAGACAGGCAGCCTCCCCTGTCACGCGCTGCTCCATTGCATTCACCCATCCTTATTTCCCTCCCCGAACTGCCCATCATGCGGCATTCCCGCCACCTTGTCCCACACCATGTGGACTTGTCCCAATGATCCTTTTCCCTCCATCACCTGCGACGAGCACTGGGAGAGGGCGCTGGGCAGCTCTGATCCGGAGGTTCAAGCCTCCCTGACGAATCGGGCTCTCATTGTCGCCGCCAGGCTAAAGCCGGCGGCCACCACGTCCCCGTAACAGAGCTTGGCAAAATAAAGTTTACCTCCTCCTCCTCCTCCACACTAGCTTCTAAGAATGTGTGGAAGTATAATAAATTGAGTGGTTGCCTTGAGAACGCGTTTTGGAGTATTTCAAAAGTGTTTCGAAAAAGTAATGTACACTTAGCTATTAAAAATTGAGCTTCATTAACGAAGAGGTGAACGGGGCCACACTTGCACAGCTCTGCCTTGTAACCTCTGTTGGCTTATAAGAGAAAGAGCTAGATTTTTAATGAAATGTGCGTGGCTTATGTTTGCTTGCAATTGTCATTGTAGTGCGCTTGCTTTTTTGCTGCCTCAGGGTGTTTCCTGTATGTTCTTTTTATTTTCAAAGGGGTTAAAATATTCTATGCTCCATAACAGTTTCATTCGAAAGGATTGCATCACGTTGGGATTTGAAAGAAGGTGTGGCTTCAGCGCATATATGAATGAGCATTGTGTGGTTGCCCTTGTGCTGTGACAAATGTTTTCAACGGCACTTCAACTTGAAACTGCTGTGGCAAGTGGTTTGGAGAGCTGGCACGTGTTTCAAAAACCACGTTTGCTTTGCATTTTTTAAAATGCTGGCAGCATTAATTATAAGCTCAATTAGTGAACTGGTCGAGGATGTACGACACGCATCTGCATTGGCACGTGCAGTTGCGTGCTATAGATCCAGTGCTGCCTGTAATATTGCCTGTTGTGTCAATGGTGCTCCAATGGGAACAGTACGGACACTTAGCTTGGCTGCTCATTTGTGGTGTGGCATTGCAAGCAGGCGTCCCACCTTGCATCACCATGATCTTGACATGCAGCATGATAGGCAGACAGACACCAAGGAAACGTGGGTGCATAGGAGCACCAACTCGCAAAAGCTGGACAGACCTTGTGAATTGCGTTTCGGCAAAGTGGTGCTAGAGTTTGGTCGAGAGGCAAGATGAACCCCTTCTCCGCAGTACATTGGGCGTGGGACTTGTGTGCCCAGAGGTAAGGCTTGGGTGGGTGTCTGGAGAATGCGGGCTTCCTACCCAAGATTGTGCGTCCATGTGCTGTGCGCAAGTAGGCACTTTGGGTGTGTGCGTTTTCGTTCTGCTTGTGTTGCTTCCTGGAGTATTTGACTCCCAGATTCACTCTGCAGTTCCCACTTGGAAGCTGGTTGTGCATTGGACACTGTGGCTGGTAGCACTGGCTTTGGGGACTGAGGCCCTGCTGCCCACTGTGCCCTTGCCTCCGCTGCAGGTGCGCGCCCGGGCCAAGCTGCTTGCCAGCAAGGTGCGGGACCGGGTCGCTGAGAAGAAGCGCGCGGAGGAGGCCATGGCCAACATTCCACAGAAAGGGCCTGCAGTCAGAGCTTCCAAGGTACTGCAAGTTTGTGCACTTTACTGTTGCTGCATGGGTTGTAGTCCAGTGATATGAATGTTTTGACGGCCACTTGGGCCCTTGCAAACTGTTCCATGGGGGGGAGGGGGGGGGGTTGAAGGTTACGAAGTTCATTTCATAGTAATGCTGTATTCGGGTGGTCGCTCTGATACTCAGACTCTGAGTACGCCGATGCGCCGCTTCCCAAATCCGAGCAAGAGTCACCGCTCCCCAACCGAACGCGTACCCGATCTTGAAGCAGCACGCGACCGTGGCGCCGCGGCGCGGCCAACACGGCAACTTCAAACAGCCAAACCGGCCAAGGCAGCCAAGGTGTTTCAACAAATGGCAGCCTCCAGATCGGACACGTTAGCTCCAAGGCAAGTTGCGAACGTATTCCTGCACTTCCAACACAGGAAGCGGTGCGGGGAACAGTTCGGCGAACTTTGTCGCATAACCGTGAGAGCCTTCATCGTCTGAGCTGCTGTCCTCCTCTGCGTCGATTTCGAGCTGCAGAAGCAGCGGTGACGGTTTCCCTACACTCAATAGCCGTCTCTGTTTCGACATGACGTGGAGATGCCTTCAGTAATAGCGCGAGAAGCAAAAATCTCAATTCTTCCGCAACAACCTGCTGGCTAGGCCTCAGCGAACGCCACCGACTGGGCAGGAGAGTATGGGTGAGCGGGACGAGCCGCGGCGGCCGGGGTCACGTGACCCGATGTGACCCGATGTCTCCAGATTTCGACGGCGCTCCCACTTCGGAGTCAGAGCAGTTGGAGGCGCTCGGAGGGGAAGATGACGCTCTGAGACGACCAACCGAACATATGTCGAGCGCTCGATTTCGACCACCCGAACACGGAGTCTCTTTCCGGAGTGCTCTAGAGCGCTCTAAAACTACCACCCGAATACAGCATAAGTGTACCGAAGCTTCCTGTGTTCACATAACTTTCTATATGCGTAAAAAAAAGTGCTTGGGCCTGCAAGGAGCCTGTGGACCTGCATCTGACTCTGCTAACGTGTGAAACTGTCTCTCCACATGCATGTGAATATCAGGTCTGAAATTGTTTTATGCGTCTTTCTTGCGTGTTTGTCTTTAACACTTTCGTGACTGCACCTATTCCTTTCAATACTACTATGTTATTGATGAATACAAATTCAAATTTTGGCACTCGTCATCTTGTAGCATCAGCGCATTAATCCCCACAACCAGACTTAAGTTGTGGACTGCAAAAAAAAACTTCTTCTGTTCATACAATACTTTTTTTTTTAACTGCCCAAATGATTGCTCATGGCAATTATGTTCACATGACTAAATGTATGCTTCAAACCTTACAGCCTCTTCCACTGCAAAAATATCAGACTTTTTACGCCTTGTACAATATTTATTTAAGCTGAAAAATGTCCTGCTTTTTGTATGTGTAAAAAATCTAGCAGGGATGTTTCTCTCTGATCCCTTCTGTATTTTGTCTTATTTGGGGAAAGAAAAGTCTAAACTCATGGCCACGGCAACAGTGCTGTGTGGCAGCATTGTTAAAAAATGAAGTATCAGAAGTTGTGAGATGCATCATTTCCATGATTGCAAGAATGCCTGGTACATTTTGTCATAGCTTGCTTTTTAGCATGTTTTCCCACTAGGGCTGTGCGAAAGCTCTAAACTTTCTTGCAGTAAAATTGTGTACTCAATGCAGCCATCAAACCAAGTAGCTTCCATTCAGATTTGATATTTTTCTAATATCCTTTGAATAAATGCAACAGCATGAAGTTGAACTAAAGGGCACTCATTTTTCTGCTGAAGCAAGTGCGTGGGAATGAACCTGATGAAAAGTGTCATCTCTGAATGGTGGCCACTGGTTACGAGATTTGTGCAATTAGGAAATGTCCCAGCTTGCAAAGCAGGTGGGGGGGAGCTGACAAAGCAATACTTTGCAGTGCCTGTTTTCTTAAAAGGTTTGCTGCTATGGGACTGCTTGTAGCAATATTTTATTCCCCTGAATTTTTGTCCAAAATTTAAGGGTGGGACCTTCAGCCACTACATAAGCTATGCTTTTTAGTTACTCTAGTGGGACTCTTTCACGAGTGTGTATTGCCCTAGACCATGCGTTCTGTTTTGTTTACTTGTGTATTTTGTTGAGCATCTGGCCGCACCCGGCTGTGTTGTGTGATCGCCCTGTCGTCCCGAGACAAGAATGTTCATTTTTTAGTGCTAGTGTTCTCGATTTGATTTTATGGTTCCAGTAGGATTAAGGCGAAAAGATAAATGCTTGCAGGGCAATTGTCACGGCATTTGATTCGCCGACACCAGTCTGAGCATGTTACTTTATTTACTGCTCCTTCACTGCTTGTGTATTCTTTGAGTTCTAGTGGAACTCAAGTTCGCTCCAATAAGCTTTGGTCCGTGAAGATCTCTGCATCACCCTTGGCCATGTGCCATTATCAAAGGGCTGTGATTGTGAGTTGATTTATTGAAAACCTCTGGGTGTATCCCAAGGGCATTTCAGGTGGTTTACGAAGTTCTTTGTGAAACTGCTCCCCCATACGTTTCTCCTGTCTGCCAGACCTTGCAGCACAAAAAGGTGGCCCAGCCTGATAGCCTGTTCAGTCTTTTGCGCAACACTGCAGCTATGTTTGGAAGACAGCGCTGTAATTGGTGTATGGTCAACTGTAGCTGCAGGATCAAACGGATCGCAGTCTCCTCTACTTCATCGTTTGGCCCTCCCATTTCTTCCGAAGCCAGGTGTGGTCGCTAGTGCACTTATTCTTGAAACCTACTGTCATATGTTGCCAGGAATTGTGATGAACCAGGTGTTGTGACTGTGGGTGCTTCTCAGGTGCGGTCTATCGTAGGAAAATCCAGTCTTGGTGGGAGCGCAACAGCCGAGTGACGCATAGGGAATATGTCCAGTTCTCGTCCTTGCTTCTGTTTGACTGAACAGTTTTGGCCCATTGCAGCCTGGAGCCACCTCAGGCGTTGCATATGTGTCGCGCATCCCAATCAGCCCCTCTCAAGTGCGTACAGTGGGGCGCCTGGTCAGTTTGCCCGCGCAAAATTTCCCTGCTGCCAAGCCCCTCCAGCCCAAGAACCAGCTGCTCTCCGATGAACAGCGACTTCATCATCAGGTGAGAACCACTTTGACCCTGCACGTGGCACCTTGAGCGATCTCGGTGGCGGTGAGTGATAATTTGGTGCACCAACAGCCTTTAAATTGTGTTGAACCATGAGGGGTAAAATCGCAAATGGGGGCTGTTAGTGTCTTGGAGGCCATTACAGAAACAAATTGCAAACACTTGTCCAACCTTGTGTTCATGAAGTTAAACAGCTTTCACTGGTCTTTAATCGTGCGATCTTGGCCAACAAAGCAACCTCTGTTAGCGGTAAATCCGTCTAATTGCATAGTTTATTGAAGGTGTGCTTGGAAAAAATAGAACTCTCTGAGAAGGTGAAGGCAAAAGACCTTGTGTTTTGAACTTGTGTTTGTGAAGGCCTTCGAACTTGCTGTCGAACTTTCATGTTGCTCTTGTCGGCCGCTGCCACAGCTTCATCCATAGCCGCCTCCTCTTGGCAGTGGTTGCGACAAGTGGCATTTTCACAAAATGCCCATTCGCAATGTGGTACAAGCTAGACGTTGCGCTGTCGACCTGTGAAACAGCACCCCCTAAGGTCGACAATCTAACATTTCGAATATTGAAACATGTTCACAAAAACACACATGAAGCAGTACTTTCAGCACAATATGGGAAGCTGGGCATTTTCCCAAATCATTGAAACAAGAAATCGTAAGTCTAATCCTGAAATAGGCAGAAGAAAGTTTTAGCCAGCAGCTATGGGCCAGTCAGGTTTACCAGCTGAGAGAAACTGTTAGTAGACAGCTCATGTAATGCTAACAATGAAAAATTTCGGACAATTTACTGGTAGGTTTTTGAACGTGACACCTGTGCTTCTGTCAAGTCCCAAGTTCATGCTTAAGGAGGGAGCACTGCCTGTGTATTTTCCAACCTGGAGAAAGCTTGTGGCATTGTGTGATGACTTGGTACCATAACATGGCATGGCATCATGGTATTTTGAACAATTTTAGCTTCTTCGAGCCAGCAGTGACATGTTCTGTATTGTTGAGAATAAACTTGCCCACAGGGCATTCAGCTGTGCAATCACTAACATGCACACAAGAAAATGTCATTGCTTAAGGAGGGGCATTAACACTTTTGAGGCAAAGCCTTAGGCAATGTGTTTCATCAAAAGCATGAGGTGCAGAAAATTGTTGTGAAGTACTACCCATAATTGCACAGAAATTCGGACTGTGTGCTGGGAAATCGAAACCACCTGATGTGGCTGCGGCATGGGCAATATGAGGTGGTTTGAGAGAGAACTTGCATACCAGGGGCGAAAAGGAGGCTTCTGACAATGGCTTTTGCGTTCAAAGTCTTGAAAAGTTCAAACCATCTCCCATTTGTTCATTATTTCATTATTGTTAAAATGAATTATTTAATTTACCTCACTCCCTCTTTTGCTGTTGACACTGACGCTCATATGTTTCAGTGTTATGCTCCACATGTTTCAGTTTGAGTAGTATGTTTCAGCTTCACTGATTTCAGCCTTGTTGGACAGTTTAAAGGACATTTGAGTGATTCGTAAACATTGTGAGATTACTAATCTGTCTGGAGCCCCTAGGCCATGTTTCGACCACTCTGGGTGCATTTGCGTTAATTTATTTAGTAGAAAAATCATTTTTAAAGTACTGTTCTTCTTTTTGCATTCTCCTTACCAATTTTCTATGTCATATCCTGTGACGAACACTTTTTGGATTGGCTTGACTGTACCGACTGCGTGACTCGCCGACTGCAGTGCCAACAAAATCAGCAGGCCAGCCACTGGCGGGATTGCACAGTGAAGACTGAGTCCACGCTAGCACATATGTGATACATATGTTGACTTGCGACGTTTCACTGCCGTTGCTTCACACGAGTTGTAAGCTGCATTGTGTGACTCGTATGCTTGCAGAAAATCTAAGGCCAATCGAAGGCAGAAGAAAAATCGGTGAAGGGAATCTGGGTAACAAGGAATTTAAATCGAAGCTTTTATTGAAAAGCATAAAACAAAGGTACGAGAAGGACTTTCTCTGGAGGAACTACCAGACCGGCCTGCAGCATGACCACACATTTGTGACCACTTTTTCTGCCTGAAGGAACGTAGTGGCTGGGGATTAGATATTTGTGGGGGCTAGGGGGAAGCTTACTGCCCAAGCATTATTCAAAAAATGCTCAGAGTAGCAGCTCGTAGTGCTGCAGTCTAACACACCAATGTATGACATCACAGAAAAGGCCTCAGCGAATGGACTTGTGGGTTCCTCTAGCTAAATTGTATAGAGTACTACGCGAGTAACATCTCACTGTGTGGGTTCGAATCCCAAATGGGGTGATTTTTTTTCCAACATGGTCTGACTTTTGGCTTTGTGTCAAAGTAATAGAGGTCTTTAGTGAGTAGTGCCACCATGGTCCCAAGCCCAGCAGGGGGCCTATACTCGTAGGCAGTTTGTCTTTTTGCAACACCAAAGACCCTAGCACATAGACCCACTAAAGCCCTTGACTGTGTGGCTGTGCTGTGTCTGGGGTAAAGAAGAATCTAGTGGCTGAGCCAAAGTTAAGGTTTTTTGGATCTTCGTGTCACTTGGTGTGAATATCTAAACTGTCCCTTAGCAAAGCAAATAAATGAAAATCCAGTGCAGCCATCGAATCGAGTAGATGCTATTTGAAATTTCAAATGTCTTCCTAAATTCTTTTGAAGAACTGCAATGGCATAGAGAAGGCTTGAATTAAGTTTGAACTAAGGGGAACGTACTTACTTTTGAGGCAGTGTGGCAACGAAACTGAAAACGAAAAATGTTCTATCAATGGGGTCTGTAGCAGTGGTAATAAAATTTAAGCAGGTAATCTCCCAGCCGTCGAATAAGGTGTGCGAGAGCTGGCAAGGTAGGGCTGTGTAGTGGCTGCTTTCTTGCAGCTTCCCAGAGTTTAAGGGTGGTACCCTCCTACAAGGGCATTTCACCAACCAGTGATTCTTCATTTAGGTTCTGTGGACCTCTCGGGGTGTGCAAAGGCATTTTTGGTGGGGCGCGATGCCCTTCATGAAACTCTTCTTTCTGATTACCTTTCTGTCAGATCTTTCTGGCAACGCAAAAAGGTGGCCTTGCCACACATAGGTTGTTTGTATTTTTGCAAATCACTGTGGCTATGTTTGAAAGCCATATTAACACCGCTTATACATTTTTCACGGGACAGCGGGAGAAAAATGTAGGAACCGGGAAACGTAGAACGTGAACGTGCCGTCAGTACCGCAAAAATACGCTGCAAAAATAAGCCATGATTCAAACACAGTAAATTTACTTGGAATTTTCAAGGTTTAAAAACATCTGATACAAGTTTGGCACTTCAAGGCCTGTAGAATGACATTGCCCTTCTGCAATTGTTAGATCACCTTGTGGCTGTCCGCATTGCCGAAGTGGCTCACATACCTGTGTGCAAAGTCCAATTCAATTGGGTTCTACAATTGAGTTCAAGGTCGACAGTAGCAGCCGAAACTCTTTCGACGCCTTGCACATCGTTTTTTCCCCTTTTATTTTTTACAATGCCAAAAGCTTCCCTTGGCACATTTATGGTTGTAATGTAGTCTTGGGTTACCAGGAACTCTTTGAGGTGAACTTGATGTTATGAACACAGGTGCTTGGTATTTGCAGTCAATCATATCTGTCGAATCTATGTTCTCAAGGCAGTGTCGTGTGTCAAGTAGTGACAATCTGCGCCGGGAAAATTCCCCCATTCTTGGTGGGAGCGCAAGAGCAGAATAATGCGCAGGAAAAAAGGCTTAGTTGTCCTTTTGTTTTCCCTACAACTGAACAGTTTTGTCCCATTGCAGCCTGGGGCGCTCTCAAATGGGAAAAGTCCGGCATGCATGTCGCCAGTGCCTGGCCGCCTCCCTGACAAGCATCCGGTGGGGCGCCTCGTGAATGCTGCCTTCCATGTTTCCCCCGTTGCCAAGTCTCCCCGCGAGGGCCAGCAGCTTAGCAAAAAGCGACTGCGGGAGGTGAGAACGGCCTGAAGTTTAGGCCTGCTAGTTTACTGCCGTGCCATTTCACCTGCTAAAAATGTGCGGTTTAGACAGAAATTGCACCATTTGAGCCAAACTGTGCCACTGGACATATGTGGCCATGTTGCTGCAAAAAGGTTTTTTCTTCTGGGTTTTTTTTTTTTTTTTTGGAATGATTGTGTCAATGGTGGTTACTGAGCCTGTTCAACCTGCAAATATGGTTTCCCCCCCCTTCCCCGGCAGTGGGAAGGTCCCTCCCCTTTGGGCAAGACAGTCAGTAGCATCGCGAAAGGCTTTTTGGTATCTTGAAAACCGGCCGCAGTGGCTGAGTGGCTAAGGCGTTGTGCTACTGAACACGAGGACGTGGGTTCAGTTCCCGGCCGGGGTTGCTCAGTGGCTAAGGCCTTGTGCAGCTGAACCTAAGGATGCGGGTATGATCCCAGCAGCGGTGGCTGCTCTTCTGGCGAAAAGCGAAAACACTTGTGTTGAGATTTCGGTGCACGTTGAAGGTCCCCAAGTGGTCAAAATTTATCTGGAGCTCTCCACTACGGCGCATGTCATAGCCCAGGTGATGCTTCACCCCGTCAAACCTCCCAATTTGAATTATAATTTGACTTCTATGCTACTGGCAAAGGGTCCATTGCTGCAGTTTCCTCAAGCCCAAACTTTCGTGAGGGTTCACAAACTTAACTGCCACCATATACCCATTTGGGGGGAAAGCTGGGGCTGCAAAATGGTTTTACAGTACTGCCATGAACAGCAGTGTGTGGAATGTCATGTGTGGCAAAGGGAGAGGGTGGTGGGGATGTCGTCGTGGCAGTTATTGTCTCTACGGAACTGCTTCCCATCCACAGGCGAAGGCGATGTTTATCGTAAACATTTTACCACCTGGTAAGCATGGCTACAGGAGACGTGTCACCACCACCCCCTTGTGACGCCAATGGTGTGACGTGACATGGGCCATGGGTCGTATAGTATTCCTTCTAGAATATTTGTGACTATTGAAATTCTCCTCTGTCACATGACAGCTATGCAACAGTCTTAAATTTAGCAATTCGAAGGACTGTCCTTTCATGTACTCGGTATGGAGAGCCCTGTGGTGTGACTGAGTTGTGCAGTGCTTTTCAATTTTACATCGTGCGTTTTGGTATGAGCTATGACAAACCGAAAATTCTGTTTGGGTATCATTCAGCACTGGTTCTGCATGAAAAAAACAAAGCCAGTACTTAAGTATTGACACTTGAACCTGTTCCACACTGACTGCAGAGGAATAAACGGCTGCATTGCTTGGTGATTCCCACACTAGTGGAGTTTAGCGAGTGTGAAAATCGCTGTTCCTGTGAGCCACCACGGTCTGTGCAGGGTGTGGATGTCGGCAGTCACAGAGTGAAGTTTTTTCACTTTTCACCCCATGCAGTTCTGCAAGCACATCTTGGAAGGAATTGAGGCTCTCCCTACCACTCCACAAACTCCGTCACGCCAGCAGGTTTGTTTTGGCCTCATCACAACTTAACCATTGCATGCATTAAAAAATCTCAAATTCAAATATTCAAAAAGCCCTTGAGCCTCCTGCTGTGGTGGCTCAGTGTCTAACTCTTTCGTTACCGTGCCTATTCAAAATTGTTCAATTTGAGCGATACCTTGGGAGCCATATTTCATAGCGTTCCAGGCGTTTCTGGAACAAATAAAGCTATTGGGGGTTAGCTCTGAAAATTTCCTTTCAAAATCAGCTTTCATTTTTGCAACAAAAGTGTGATTTTTGACACGTGTTTGCATCACCTGGGTGTGGAAAAGGGGCGTGGGCTTCGCGTGTCACTAATACCAAGGAAGAATGTGTGCACTCGTAATTACTGTGCATCAGCGTTTAGTTTTTGTTATCGGGGCACGGATGGTGAATCGGAAAATGATTTTCAATCGTCAGGTTTGCACTGTGACCGTAATAACCCATGAAATCGCTCAAAATATCAAGCAGTGCCTGTTTTCAGTGTTTCTAATTTTAGGCAGTTTCATTGCCTTTGCGCACGTTGTTCCAAGTTGTGTTGTAGTTCTGCCTCGCGAAATTGATATTTGGTGCTGCTATGCAGTTACCCAACTTAAAGCCTACTTGCCATGGTGCCTTGAGCGCCCACTACTGATTCTCAAAAAAAGCATGCTGCTCCTGATGTCACCCCACCCTAACCTGATTTCTGCGATAAGAACTTCCGATGTAACTCAACAGATAACACCCAGTCACCAGATATCGGTTCCGATGAGGAGAGTGCTTCAAACCAACCTTGCACACCGCCAGCTGTTTCCCTGCCAGTTTCCTTTCCATATGAGGGTATCTCCGGAGGTGTATGTTGCTCCTTAGTTGAACTCTCTATTCGGATGGAGTCTCCAATAAGTTTCGTAGTGGCGCTGCATTGCAGGAGGCACGTAGTGCTCATCTCTTTCATCGCACAACAGCTAGTCGGCCAATGTTTGCAGGGCACATTTCTAGCGCATCGCACCTCATTCCTGCAGGCAGGGCACAATAGCGAGTCAGTAGATAATAAACCGCAAGTTTGTTTTGAGAGATAACTGACAGTGAACAAGCATCAACCACAGTTTCGTTTTCAACTCCATACGTTTTTCCGCATCGTGTGCTTGTCCTGAATACTGTTCTGGCTGTAAAAGCAAAGTCAATCATTGACAAGATGTATGTCGCATGGGGACAAATCGGTGCATCTGATAATGTCAAACCACCAGGTTTCTCCCACGGAACCACCCAAAATTGCATTTTGAAATTGAGGTTCGGCTTCACTGCATGGCACCGCGCGTGCTAACATTTTTTTTAATATCTGAAACTGTTCTGCGCAAGTCAACATTTTTTATGGCGTGTTTTTGAAATTTTTTCCTACAAAATGTATATTCGAAATTTTTTCTATCGGTGGTTTGTTATACACAACTCCTTTTTTATCATTTTCTTCGACAACTTGACAAAAATGGATTTTTCTTTTCTTTTCGCGACTATGATGTATGAAAACATTTTAAAAACTGCTGTTATTGGAAAGGACATTAAATCATCTGCATTTTGCGTTCCTGCAATTTGTGCCTAACCAATTTCTTTAGCAGAAAAAATTTTCTTGGACCCTTAAAAATTGGTCAAATTTCCCGCGGTAACGAATGAGCTAAGCTGCTGAGCCTTATCTGCAATGGCACTCTCTATCTGCCACTCTAAAAGGATTCAGTTGCTCGACATCTGCCATTGCAGCATGTTTACTCCAAATGGAGTGAAAACATTGCTCTGAAAGTGCTCCAGATCTGCCATTGGAATTCAACATTATTCTCTCCCTGTCACTCTCTCTCATCCCCCTCCCCCCGTCAGAGTTCGGGACCGTGCTCAAGCTCGTGTTGCTTATGTTTGACGTGCAATGTGATGGCATCCAGCTGTTTTGAATGCATTTATACGGGGCCGAAGCCATTAGCGTAGCCTTTTTTTTTTTTTTTTTTCTTTCTTTCTGCGCACTGATGAAAGTAAGCATACCTTCGAAGTGTTCGACCAGTGTGCAGGGCACCTGGCTAGGGCTTAAGCATTGCTGCTGCTTGTGTAAGCTGCACTGTGTTAGTTGGAAATGCTTTGCACCGAGAGAAAACTGAGTGAACTGTTGCATGCATTTGAGGGAGTACACCCGACTACAAAATAAGGGTGGATTGAAACAGCGTAAACTCGGCAGCATTTGGGGTGGGAGCTGCTCTGAGAAAACCTTTTCTCTTTTCACTCCTGAATGAATTGGAATTGAAGTTTGATGCTGAGCAACACATTAATGTTACTGGTGTTGCATTGGAGTTGCAGTGTTTCAACAGTTAGGAAATAAATGTGTGTGTGTTGGCAAGTTCTCATTATTCTTTTGCTGTATCTGTACATTTTTGTAGGTGACTCCAAATACTGGTGCTCACAACGGAGAGGAGTCTGGGGACGCGGCCCTACATGGTGAATATGCAACAGCGCATTCTAAGCGAGTGATGTGATTGAAGTGCCAAATGGGGGGGGGGGGGGGGAGGGAAAAAAAAAGTCGCCATCTCGTTCTGTGAAAGTGGATGTCCATCAAAGATGTTGTAGTAAACCACTACAAATGGTGACGGAGGAGGGTATGAAATGTTTGTCGTCCCAGTGGGCTTGTTGCTTGCACTCTGCTAGTGTCACTAGATAAGGGTACAGAGTATTGGCACTCTTCTCGTATTTTTCCGTGCCGCCGCCATAATCACTGGTGAGTTCGCATTATGGGAAATTTGTTTACACTGTGACGGTTCATGGGCGCCGCCCTTTTGTTGTTTATGCATTTTAGTCGGTCAACTCTGGCAGGCTTAGCTTGTACTCTCTGCTCGGCGGCTGTGCGCGGCTGACGTCATTCCGAATCGGATAACGTGTGTAACAGCATTTCAGCAGCAGAAGTGTGTCCAAAGATGCAGCAAACGCTGGGTCCTGCCTAGCCAGACATATGCGCTCGGCGTCTTGGGCAAGAACTGCTCTATTTCTTGACACTAGTCCTGCCTAGCCTTCAAAGATAATCTGCAAACATAATCTTTACCAGGAACACATGGTGGGGAGGTCCCATTGTTCACAGGTGCCTTATCATCCATGATGCAGTTTTGGTGCTTGTTTTGTGGTTTCCTTAAACGAATTATGAGCTCTGTGCTGTATGCCTGATTAGCCTGACGCATGCGCTCGGCGCCTTGGCGTTTTTGCCCACGGAGGTTAAATTGTGTGGGAGTCGAGGTATACAGCTTCACTGCAAAAAGCCTTTTGGTGGGGCATTAGCTCTTTCGGGACCGCTCCATAGGCCATCGATCACATATGATCGATGGTTTCGCGAGCCTGCAGAATACAAATTTTCGCTCGATGGAACACCTAGCGACATCTAGGAGATAGTTTGAAAACTGGAGTTTTCTCTTTTGTGAAGTTTCTTTTTTTATCGCCAGGCGGCAACGCGTCAGATATTTTATTCTGACGGGCAGTGGTTTCGAATGTAAACAAACATGGCGTCGTACTCGTGCGAGCGCGATAAGAAATCCGCCTCGTCTCGGCTCGCATATCTTCGCCTTCTACTGTGAAGTTTAACGATGAGAGTGGCAGTGAAGAGTCGAAATGCGGCTTTAGAGATCGGATTTCAGCTCGAGTGAGGATTCGGGTGTCGATCAGCCTGGAACATCAAATCGCGCTCAAAGGTGGGTGTTGGTTTCGGTTTCAATTGGCTCTGAAGTAGGTGTGTGCGCTCGAACTATGTTCTGGCTAGTTTATATTTATTCGCTAGGGTGTTAACTACCTATGGTGGTGATCTCCTGCCACCAGTGCAGAAACGGATCAAGTTTTCGCCGAGACAAGAGCCCGGCGTGTACCTGGGCGACGACGTAGTCATGGCCCTAGTGCCAAAGAGATCACACACAGAACAAAAAAACAGTTACACCTAGCCGCATCAAACTTTTTCAATGAAGAAGCAACGCATTGTGTTAGATTTTGTATATCCTGAAATAATTTTATTCTTGTTTAATATTTTTATATTTACGCTTTTTTTCTATCTTTTTCTGTAGTTTTTTTTACAAAGTTCTTAGTTTCAGATTTTTTCATGGTTGTATCGTCAGTGTTGAAGTAAAACTTGGTATTGTATGTAAAAACATATAATTAGCTGCATTTTGGTATATGCTAAGGCAGGATGGTGCCTTTGCTTTATGTAAAAAAAAAATTTGTACCGAGACCTCCCTTTTTCATCACTTTTTCCGGCGGTCCCGAAAGAGTTAGCTGTTAATTGTTAATTGGCTGACATGCATTGAGCGGAACACTATGCCAAGCATGCTTGTCACTAGGACACTTACAAGGTCCTTGTCAAGTTTGGACATTGCCTTAAATTCTGCTCCATTTTCCTTGGATGCAGTGGCAAAGATGTGTGTTATGAACTGGGAAAAGGCTTTAGCTTTATAAGGGACTGCAAGAAGACTTTCCCTCCACGAGCAAACCGTGTTGTCTGCATGCATGTTGGCAAATGCACACAGAGCACACAGAGTGCAGGGTGTGGACTGAATGCCCGTGACAAGGTGAGTGAATTACAAATGCACATGTCTAAGAGGCTGCACAATCCCGTCCTGGAACATTTGTGAACCAGTCCTGGGCCGGAGTGGCACAGTACCAGAGCTGTGTGCTGTTGGCGGTGGTGTTGGAGGTGTAGCGAGTAAAAAAAACCCGCCCGCATCTTCCCACGGGGGGAACTCGAGTAAATGCGTCGCAGAGTGGTGGGGGTATCGCGTGAATGTTGCGTAATTGGGTATGGTTTGGGAATGCTTAATTGTTATTTCGTCTTTATTATTCTTATTTATTGAATGAAGGAGAATCGAAGGTAAGGAGTGTAAAGTTAAAGTCTGTCTTTATTGCTTGGTGCCGTCGTTGTATTGGACGGAGAGGATTGTCATGTGTTAACGATAGGAATTGTCATGTGTTAACGATAGGAATTGGTTTTATAAGTCCAGTTAACTCCAAGAAACCGCCAGTGATAGTAAACCTCAGAAAGCTTAATTAAGGATGTTTGTACGTTTGTACCGTTGAGACTTCCAGATGATTCAGGAGCCCCAAGAATATCGGCAGTCACTGGATTGTGCTAATGCAACTGCCACCCAATACTTCTTCCAATTCTCTTTAGGGAAACCAAAATAGGCTCGCTTACCTGCATTGCCGCCTTATTGAGGGGCATTTCCAGTGTTTATATGGCTGAAGATTGCTGCTGGCTGTGGGCTACTTCAGTTTCCCTAGCACGTGGCTTCAACCACAAGGTGGTTTAATTGGCATATGCAAGTCAAGCCCAACCCACTTAGCAACCATATGCAAATGCCACAGAAAAGCTAGTTATAATTAAGGGGTAATTTTGTCAGCATTTAAATGTTACACAGCGTTTAACAAACAGGAAATATAGCTGCACGGCACTCGTACTACTACTTAGTGCATGTGCCAACCGGCTCAACACAGTTCACAGGGAAGACTTGCTTTGGATAAGGAAAAAGCCTTTGCATATTCCTATTGACATACTTTATCTCTTAAAACTGATTTGCAGGTTTCATATTACTGCATGTTTTTTCTTTTTTATATTGACAACTGAGAGGATCCTAGAAGATCCGGTTCATTTGACTATAATGACGCAGTGGGCGAGACATTCCTTTAATCTAGAAGGTATTGCTAAGAGAGGATCGGCAGTTGCAGGGTCTCTTCCTTAAGGGCCAGTGTGGCCCCTTAAAAGGCACGGGTGCCCAAAATTTTTTGGCAGCTGCAAAAATAGAAATGAAGGACGTGGGTTCGATTCCCGGCTGCCGCCAGCTGCTTTTCTGATGGGGGGCTAAAAGCAAAACCGCCCGTGTGTACGAGATTTTGGCGCACGTTAAAGATTTTCAGGTGGTCAAAATTAACCCGGAGCCCTCCACTATGGTGCACCTCATTGCCTGCGTTGTGTTGGCGCATTAAACTCCACAATCAATCAAAGGTAGAAATGAGGGCATAACTGTTGGACTTTTGCTTCAAGAGATGTGTTTCTCGCATATGCCTGCAAATATTGAAGCTGTAATGTTCTATTGTTATCGCCCGATGATGAAAAAAACCAGCAGTCTTTTTGCCATACAATATAGTACGGTGAATTTCATGGTGCCGTGAGTGTTCATTGTTATGTCCGATATGTTGTTGTAACCGGTATTGTTATACATGGGTTGGACTGTATAAAGTGTTGCACTCCGTATCTCGTCTGTGATGAATTCTAACACTGCTGTTTCGGAGGTACTACTCACACTTGAGTGTTTCAGGCAGGATTTCTGGCAAGTTTTTCATTCTGTATTCACTCTTATCTAGCAATGGGCGAGGACTTTCGTGCTGTCTGGTGTTATCAAGTGTCTTATTAGCACATCTACAAGTCGAGCTAAGTATTGGTTGACACATTTTTTTTTCTCCCATCCCTCCACAGAGTGTCATGACAAAAACGAGTGGTGCCACAGTGATAGGTGGGCTGGTCATTAGCATGCAGGGGAAGAACTGAAGCAATTTCCAGACAAGACATTAATTTGTAGGTGTTTGACAAGGTGGGCAGCACTGCGTCTGATGGCTTCGAAATTTAGTAGCACCCCTCGTAAAACTGTGCCCCTTTTGCACGTTCATTTACCAATTTTTCTTGTAGCGTAACTGCATGCGTAGCTTCGTCACAATGTTACAGTTGGGGGCAAATTTTTTCCCAGAAATATTTTGCGGAAATATCCTTGAAGTGCTTGTCGCAGAGTGCCCATGGTGCTGCAGTGGCGCTTGTTTATCAAATGTCAACACAAAGGGAAAAAATTGAAAAGCTGCCACCCTCTTAATGCTGAACTAAGGCATCTTGACCCTGCATTTGGTGCAGTTTGGGGCGAAATGCAAGAAAATCCCTTTGCAGCCACTAAAATGTTGGTGCGTGGGTACTTGTGTTGAGCTTCTGTCAGCCTGTTTGGAAACTCTGGATACAGCCACCAGATGTGCTTGCCTGCTGCTCAGGAAGGGCTGGTGTGCTAGTCGGTGTTCCATAGCATGTAGTAGGACAGGGGTTGGCAGGACGCAAAGTGGTTGCCAAAAAAAAAGCGGCGATTAGTTTGTGCATCCTATCGCATCTCTGGAGTTCCCTCAGGGTCCCCTTTGCGTGGCCTTCTGCTGCAGGCAAGGGTGGCTGTGGGCCGTCCATGGCACGTGGGGACTCTCCGCAGTTGCCAGACGACGTGCCGGTCAGCCCTGTGGGTCCAGAACGGGCGGTCCCATCTCGCGATCCAGGGCCGCTCTCAGTGCTGCACAGCAGGTGTGCGCCATGGGAGCAGGCTGACCATGGCTCTCCCGGCCAAGACAAGGGTAAGGGTAAGCGGTTGGATTGTTTGTGGAAGATTCCCAAGCGATGTGTAAACTGGAAGCTTGCTTCGCGGAGCTATTTCTGTGCATGGTTGCCCAGCTGCTGCTTCATGTGCTGTGCGGTTCCCAGTCACGTGTAGCTGGATGAAGGGATCGCATGGCTCCTTGGAATCATTAAAAGCCCTTGATTATAAAACGCTTTTTGAGGAGCTCGAGATACTCTTGGTCTTGGCAGCCTTTCTTTTTGCAGAAATAGAAGAGAATTCAAACAGAATCGGCACAGCTTCTAGGATCGAGAGGCTGTGTACAAAGCTGCGTTTATTTAGGTCTGGACAGGTGCTGTTGTGGTAAAATAAGGGGGGTCCTTTTGATGCCAGATACCAGCCTTAGCAGCTTTGTGGTATCCTCCTGCTCCGTGTGAGGCCATCACGTTTTGTTGGCGGCTTGATTTCTGGAAGCCTAGCATTAGGGGACCAGGAGCGAGGCACCAGAGTCGGGAGGAGGCTGGTTTACTGCTCATGCCAACAGGTGCAAGCCCCGTGGTGAGCTGCCGCTTTACCCGCCGCGGTGGCTCAGTGGGTAAGGCGTTGCGCTGCTGAGCACGAGGTCGCGGGTGCGATTCCCGGCCGCGGCAGCCGCTTTTCTGATGGAGGTGAAAAGCAAAAACACCCGTGTGTACAAGATTTCAGCGCACGTTAAAGATCATCAGGTGGTCAAAATTAATCCGCAGCCCTCCACTACGGCGCGCCTCATCGCCCGGGTAGCATCGGCGCGTTAAACCCATACAATCAATCAAAATCAATCAAATCGAGCTGCCGCGCTGCACAAGAGTGCACAGAGGTGACTGTGTTTCAGCAAAGTTGACGGTAACGTGATGCTACTGTTGCTACAGGTTGATTTCCTGCTTTCATATTTGTTGCCTGAATGTTCAGTTGGAGCGCAAATTTCAGCCTTCCTGGATTAGATACTGCAGTAGCACAGGTACAGGCAGTTCTGATTAGAGCGGTGGCTCTGCAACAAAGCTCCAGATAAAAGGTGGGCATCATGGCTATATGAGATGGCTTGGCTTGACTGCACTACTGCACGGCTCGCCAACCCTCCAACAGAATGAGTCAGCCTAGCGTTTTGTCGTTTGGCTGCCGGCAGGTCATCGCAGTTTATTTGCTCAGTTGAAACTAAGGCAAGACACATTTGTGCCTGGAAGAATGCGCCTTTAGTTAGGGCTTGATACAGTCTACAAACTAAGTCAGTCTCTTCACACAAGCGCATATGTGACGCTTCGCTGAGTGGTAGCTAGTAGAAAAATAAGGCCAATTGAAGGCAGGAGAAGTCAGCTAAGTTAATATAGCTAACAATTAAAATTAACCAAAACTCTTACCGTACAGTGTAAAACCAAGGTGCGGGAATCGCGTTTTGCGCTGGGTGAACTAGCACAGCGGTCAGCAGCGCGACCACACATTTGCAAACGCTTCTCTGCCTAATGAATTCAGCCGCTAGACGAGATATTTGTGGAAATTTGGGGGATGCTTAATGCACAAGGGCTACTCAAGAAATGTGTATCGAAGCTGCTTGGGATGCTAAAACTAACTAAAAATGTAAACTGGCTATATGTTATATGCTTTGTGTTTTTGCCACTGGCAGCACTGGCTTATGGCCAAGTGGTCTGCAGCACTAGGTATATTGTTTTGCAATTTGCAAGTTCGAATCCCCGATAGCGCGTTTCCTTTCTTTCTTTCTTCTTGTTTCTTCTTTTTTTTAATTTATTTCTTTTTTAGCAATTTTTTCTATACTGAATTCGCGGATTTTGTGCTGTAACGTTCGTTGCTCCACGAGTGAATGCACGGATCTCGTGCAGATTAACACTGACGCACTGGCGAGTTCTCGTTGGCGGGGTGTTGTGAACGAGAACTTGCCAATGAGAATTTCTAGCGGGCACAGTCCCAAATCAGTCCCTTGGCCTGGTGGGAACCATGCCTCTTACGATACAGGCATGAGGCAAGCTCCAAAGGGGGGGAAAATCGCATCGAATTTTAGCGTCTCCCGTGAAGCGTTCGGCCACTGCATACGCCTCGGCTAGTGATTGTTACAATTTACAGTTGACAACATTATACAGCTGACAACAATTTACAGTTGATAATATTATACAAATATTTACAGCTGACATGGCAGAAGTGCATTATGCAAATTGAGAATTGAGATATTGAGAATGCCCAGCCAATGATAACGTTGGATGTCTGATGGAGGCGAAAAGCAAAAACGCCCGTGTATACGAGATTTCGGCGCACGTTAAAGATCCCCAGGTGGTCAAAAGTAATCCGGAGCCCTCCACTTCGACGCGCCTCATTGCGTGCGTTGCGTTGGCGCGATAAACCCTCCAATCAGTCAGTAATGTTGG
Source organism: Haemaphysalis longicornis (assembly GCF_048455015.1). Lineage (NCBI taxonomy): Eukaryota > Metazoa > Arthropoda > Arachnida > Ixodida > Ixodidae > Haemaphysalis > Haemaphysalis longicornis. Next base: position 543,221 of record NW_027526222.1, on the reverse strand, counting down.
ATGCCAAGCATGTTGTTTCACAGAACCGAAACCGAAACTGGTTTGAATTCTAATCTTTGACATCATCCAATCACGTAGCACCTTGTATGGATGTCACGGCTGTTGTTGGTGCGGCTGCCAACATGGTAATTTTTCTTCTTTCGGGCTTTATAAAATAAATACCGCATTATCAACCGGATAAACAATGAAAAGTGTTTATTTGAGCCAGTCTACGCAGTGGAAGCAAAAACTGGAGCTTGACAAATTAACTTCAGTGTCCCTTTAATGCTGTTTCACAGTGGATGCTAAGTGCCGGTTGCGCTAGGGCTGACCTCGTTTTATATCCAGCTATTTAAGGGAGAAACTTTTGAGCTCTGTATCCTTGCTTGTCTTGTACCTTTGTGCAGTTTTCCTCTGCCAATGGTGCGAGCTCATGGAGTTTAAGTTGAACGGTGCAATACTTCTGGAGAAGCATTGCTTTAACTGCAGTGAAGGAGCAAGGAAATGGCAGCAAAGAAGTATTAAAAGGAACACCACCATCAGTGCAGTCCACTTGAGTGGCACCAACTCGGGTCATGGTTCATTGTAATTCTGAATTGTCTTCTGCTGAATGTCCTCCACCTTTTTGAACCAAAACCTTCAAATTAACATTCTTGGGTGTGTATCTTCCTTTTTCGGTGTTGTGCATTTGTTTCGCTGCATTGCTTGCCACGAAGGAAACCGCATTGATTCCCAGGAGGGGAACCTCGTGGGCCTGGTGCAGTAGACAGTCTGGAACTGGCCGGCCGAGGACATGCGAGGAGGGAAACGCCCGTCACGAGGGCCGTTGCAGGCACCTTCCAGGTGCCTTCTCCCCTGTACTGTTCCCCGGGGTAAGACAATTGCTTCGAACATTTGGTGCTGCTCTTTCAAGCCTTGCCTCTTGACTTCACAGAAATGGCTCTCGAGGGCATGGATGCCCCGTGTACTTTGATTCGAAGTGGTGCCCTCTTGGGAACCCTCCCCATCCCTCCTCCTTTTTCTCCAAAAGACATGTTTGACATAGTTTCTCAATCCCGCATAGAGGAGAGTCTGTCACTGGTGTCTTGTTTTCGAACTTGCATTTCAAATTTCAAAGCAAAACGAGTTTTTCTGGTTCCCACCTTCCTAGCCCATACCTCAAACGGTCGTAATATCTGCTACAGACCAGGTAGAATGATACTGTTAATCTTATTGCACTCCTTGATTTGTGCACAGTTCACTGGTACCTTGTTCAGCTGCATCATTCCAGCAGTTCTTTTACAAAAGCTGTCAAAAAATCAAATATAAGAATCCTAATAAATTTGAATGTAGTCATTTTACACAAAAACAAACTTTATATCTACAATCAGCATGAAAAACCACATATGTCCTCCAATTTTTATCATTAATGCAAAAATAAATTTGGTTTAAAACCAGTGTGACCCCTTAAATAAATGAACCAGGATATGGGAATTAAGCCATTAGCCTCCTGAAAAATGCTAGAACAAAAACACAAGCAAAATAGATCCTTCACAATGAACTACACGCTTGCTATTTCTAGTGATGGTAATTTCCTCTACATAAACAGTCATGGGCACATTACGAGAAAAAAGTAACTCTGTTGCAGTTAGTTACTGTGAAAAAGTAGCAACTTTTTCGTTACTATATAAAACTACGTTATGGATAACAAACCAATCATGGTTTATTTAATAGAAACGTACGAAGATGAGCGGAAAGTCAATTTTGCGTGGTAAAACCCTAGACAAACGGAACCTAAAGGGGGGCACACTCAAGCCCAACAACAACGATCATTGTGTATGCCCAATTTTGTTTCATCAGCTTGTTTTTTGATGCACCCTTCGTGTCATATGTGCCAGGTTCGCGGTGGGCCCCTTGGCTTTAGTCTTTCTTTACAAGGGTAGGCCAGCTTGCTATTTGGAAAAGATCTAGTTGCCAGTTTCTTTTTTTTTTTTTTTTTTTTTTTGCACCTGCTCGACTCGAGGGGAAGGAAAACAAAACTAAGAATCACCTCAAGAGGACCGACCTCTGACCTTGGTCTTCTGTAGGGAAAATAGCCTTACTAGCAGCCTTTTCTCCGAAACTGTGAGGGGAGCCGTGTTGGGGAAAGGCGAGAGCTGGAGAAGATACGAAAAAGTCCGAAAAGTGCAAAGCCTGAACTGTACATCGGTCTTCAACGAGTGTTGCTGTTAGGTTGTTTTCCATGAAAAAGGAAGTAACTAACGGCATTTCCTGTTACAGTTACTGTGTAAAAAAAGTGTTACAGTTACAAGGTACTATAACTTGAAAGTAACTAGTTGCAGTTACAAGGGGCTGAAAAAAGTAACCGGTTACCGGTAAAGCATTACTAGTAACTAGTTACTGCCCAAGACTACCTAAACCCACTAATTAAGTTTGAAAGCAATGAGCTTACTTTCTTCGTTTACTCCTGTTTTCTTTCCATTTCACGCCAATACAGTGTTGATCAGAAGGCTTTTTAACTGTTTTCATTTTTATAATGGCAGCTCATCTACCCGTTCTACCCGTGATGACACATAGAGCGGAAACTTGGCGTTGTACTAAACTGGGAAGTAATCTTAGGTCGGCTCGGTAAGCCATGGATCGAAGGATAAAAGTAATGCTTAGGGCCTGGATTACGGAACTAACTCTAGCAGAAAATATCATAATTCAAATTATGAAAAAGAAATGGACTTCGGGCTGGCCTTGTGGCGAGACGAAATAACACCCACGCACCACTAGGGTAACAGAACGGATAGTATCAAGAGGCGGGTCTGAAAGAAGGGAAAGGCCGTTAACTCGATGGAGAGGTGAAATGAGAAAACTTGGAGGCAAGGAATGGACCCAGGCAGCGCAGGACAGGAATGGGTTCAGGTCAATGGGAGAGGCCTTCATTACACAGTGGATGTAAATAGGCTGATGATGGTGATGCTATTCAAACAAAATCATTAATTGCTTCGTATTTGCGTCGAAACCAAAAATCTCTATTCAAACGCGTCCTAGTTTGTTGCAAGTCTATACGATTTTTTTTTTTTTTTTTTGCAGCATTTTGATGACACTGTGTCGAACTGCAGGGTCTCAACAAGTCTGTGTCATAGCTGCAATAGTCAAAACACTTTCTGCAAAACTTGTTTGAAAAAATGTGGTTTTGCAGCAGACATTACAAGTGCTGCTCCAAACAGCCAGTTCCGTCACTGTGCCTCGTTGCCGAGTGAATGTTCAGTGATTACCATTTGGGCATGTTAAGTGCGTACAGCCAAGACAGCTTTGCTGTGGCCTTTTCACAGTGTGAAGTATGCACGTAGCTTTTTTCTTCAGGTCTCCCACTTGTTTGTGCAGAAATAGGGGTGTGCAAATGCACTTACAGTCCATGCCAACTCCACTCCGTTTACCACAAGTCACTTCTGAAACCTTGAACTGCTGGAGCATCCAACACTTAAAACATGCCAGAAAACCACGTTCCAAGATGAAGTGGACCGTGTGCTTGCTTCTGCCGTAGGGGCCCCTGCCAGACGAGCACCCCGACCGGCCAAGGGCACCCGGACTCCGAATCCAGCTGTCTGGGCAACAGTCCTCTCCGGCCAGTGGAGGCAGTGCTGCCACCCCTGCCTACGCCCGACTTTGCCCGTTTTGGCAGGGTTTGGCAGGGCTACTGGCCGTCCAAGCGCCCTTTTGCCAGTGCGGGTGAGTCGTCAGCTGGGATGAAATTGGGGCCTGCTCCACTTCTGCTAGCCCTTCATTCGGCTGCGTGGATGCCGTGAGAAGGAGTACAACCTCGTCGCAGCCAAATTGAAAAGGAAGCTGAAGCAACTTTGTTACATTTTTTTTTTTTTTTTTTCACATCTACCATTTAATTGATGAGTTCGCTACATTCATTAGTTCTGTTGTCCATTTTAGCCTACAAAGAGCATCCCTCTTGGCACTGTGATTGCCTCTTGTCATTAGCGTCCTTCATAAAAACATTCACTGAGTGGCTCGAAAATAGTTGAAAACTTTGATCATGCAAATGAAATAAGCATTTGATTGTTTGAACTTTGTTTTTTATGTCTGAAGGCAAAAGTATTGAAACAGCATGTGCATATTGTTAAACAAAAATCCTGCCCTTTCTTTTTCTTGGTCATTTTGTGCATGGTCATTTGTAATAACCGGAGTTCTTCGGCCTCATTAAAATAGGCTGAATGGAATGTTTGGGTCAAATATAGCAGCAGTTACATGTCTTCTTATATTGAAATGACCTATAATGAAGTAATGAGACATACTTTGTAATATCTATTATTCAGTGCAAATTAAGACACTGTTTACGTGAAAAGAATTCCTGCTTCCCTGTCTGTATACCATTATTATCACTAAGTTTAATCATAGTGCGGTATTTTTACTTGCACTATTAGTCCAGTTTAACCTCGATGTAACGATGTCGGTAAAATTCGTAATTTACTTTGTTACATTGAAATTTCGCTACATTGAAATTCGCGATTATAATGAAGTGTTCATCCCGTGAAGCGTTTCCTGCAAAAGAAAAAGTGGCGCGCATACACAGCTGGCGCACTGTTTCTGTTTCTATCGGAGCTTAATCGTCTACGCGGGCATCAGCGTGAACCGCATGGAGCGTTTTTTCCCCGCAAAAATGCACCCCGTAAGCTGCAGGCGCTTTGACGCAGTCGCGGAGACCACCCGCGCGACGAGGGTAGCTCCAGCGACCGCTTCTAACTGCTCGCCTGAAACGCAACTCGAGGGGCAAACGATAGGGGCATGCGAGAAAAACGTGGATAACGTGGGCGAAATTTTCACTGCAAAACATCATACTCGCCGCTTACGACAGCGCCCATAAAATATCCTTCGCGGGGGTAAGCCTAATCGTCTCTGGCGAGGGCAGCCGGCATCCCCGAGCGCTTCGAAGCTCCCGCCATAGGGTGCGCGCCTACCCATTGGCAAAACCATTGCCGCGTGCAGCGCAAGTCACTCAGCGCTGAGGCAGAAGCCGCTGCTGGCGTGCAATTGCGGACGCGGTGTGAAAAAAAAACGTGCGCGCAAGGCTTATAAAGATTCACAAATGCTTGCTGGAACGATGACACCTAACAAACATGAGCGAACTCGAATGAAGGGTAAAGCGGCGGCATGCGGTGGTGGTGCCCCCGCCAGAGGAGAGGCGATTAGGCTTACCACCACGGAGGATATTTCATGGGCGCTTTCGTAAGCGGCGCGTATGACGTTTTACAGTGAAAATTTCGCCCACGTTATCCGCTTTTTATTCTCGTTTGCCCCTCTCGTTTGCCCCACGAGTTGTGTTTCAGCGAGCGGTTCGAAGCGGTCGTAGGAGCTACCCACATCGCGCTGGTGGTCTCCACGGCTGTGTCAGCGCGCCTGTGGCTTGCGGGGCGCGTTTTGCGTTTTTGCAGGGAGAAAACTCTCCACGTGGTTTACGCTGATGCCCGCGTCGATGATTAAGCTCCGACAGAAACAGAAACAGTGCGCCAGCCGTGTATGCACTCCACGCAGTTTGTAGGCAAAGAGCTTGCTGCCTCCGCGTCATTGGGCGGCCCGTGTCGCCGTTCGCGTTTTATTGAGACCCCATTTTGGCGCCTCCGTCTCCCAAAATCTACCTCTACAACTTAAATTTCATGCCTAGTTCTCCGTGAAACTTCACTACATTGAAATTCCGGCAAATGGGACTTCATTACGCAGAGGGGGAAACTACATGGTGTGCACACACTTAAAGTTACAGGAAATTCCGCGATTCGTTACATCGAGGATTTCGTTACATTGAAGTTGGTTGCATCGAGGTTTAACTGTATATTAATACTATGGTTGTTCCTATCAAGTGTGTGAAAGTTATTGCTAGTCATTTCTGCCACTTTTTTTTTTTATGTGTACAGGGCATAACCTTCTTAATACTGTGCATTTGGCCCACCGCAGTGGCTCAGTGGCAACGGCATTGTGCTGCTGAGCCCAAGAATGCAGGTTTGATCCCGGCCACAGTGGCTGTTTTTTTGATGGAGGCGAAAAGCAACAATGCCCGTGTGTTCGAGATTTAGGCACGTGTTAAAGATCCCCGGGTGGTCAAGATTACTCCGGAGCCCTATTACTCCGGAACTCTACTCCGGAGCAGTATGCATTAAATACAACGTGGTATTCATTCTAAGGTAGAAAGGCCAACTGCAATGAAATTTTCGGCTTTTTAACTGCTCTATTTTATGGTAGCATTACCTTAAAAATTGCTACCTGCAAAATTTGGAGGCCGAAATATGGTTCGCTGCGTCGTAAACGAAGATTAAAAACGCTCTTTCCAAACCGAAACTGGAAAAAAAGGGCGGCCATTACGGACGGCCGGGAGTGATGTTACCCGGGAATCGAGTGGGCGCAGCCGGCGGATTCTCCCACGGCCGCCTGTGAGAAGACAGCGTGCATTCGATGTGTTTCGGGTCGTCCGTTTCTTCACGTTTAAAACATGCGTGAAACGAAGTTGGGAAATTCGTGCAACCATTATTGCTTCGCTGTGAGTGGCTGAGAGGCGCCTGCAGTCGCCCGGTAATGTGTAAACAAAGGCACCGCGAGGCGTCGTGGCAAAGCTGGGAGCTAGGGAATCGGCGCACAAAAGGCAGTGTTGAGCGCTAGATGAACACCGGCACAGCCAATATCCAATCAAATCAAAGTTTATTTCACTCACAGTTACATCGAAGTGAAAAAAGGTACATCGAAGGGGCAAGGAAAAGCTGCAAGCGGCAGCTTGACAGGGCCTTTGCCCCCGTCCAGCAATGAACGGAGTGTGCGCTAAAAGGGTATTTGTATAAAACGCTCCATAAAACTAAACTATCCTGTGTTTCTGAGAGAGAAAAAAAAAAAACTACCGTAAGAGGAAGGCGTGGAAACATGCCGGCTAGCATGTAAGAATTCGGTTTCAGCGCATTATCAAAGTTCAAATCCAGAATTTTATTAGTTTTGTTTACACAGGCAGTTTTATTTGTTAGCAAGATGCCTGCGCTAAATGTTTAGATAATGGTGCCATGTATTGACAAAAGCACTGCAGTGTCTTCGCTGGCATTGTGAAATACTGACCTTTCCCGAGACAGTGCTGCCAAATGTGCCCCCTTTTTCATTTTTTTTTTCTAACTGGCAAGAGAAATGTTGCAAACAGAGCCTAGTATTTATTTGTTTTTCGACAAAGTTGTTTGAACTCAATCGATCCCGTGCAGTTCGCCGCGTGCCGTACTTGTTTGCACTTCGACTGGCAACGACAACAGCGTATTGTCTTGCGTCAGCCGTTCTGCGTATTGCGCACTCATAGAGATGCCCGGCCGCGAGCTTGCAGTGCGCCTCACGGCTGCCGTAGTCGTTTGCGCGCCGACGCACCGACCATCCGGCCAACAGCGTATCGCCTCGCGTAGGCCGTTCACGCGTCTCGCGTGCTCGTCTAGTCGGCCCCGAGCCTGCTGCCACCGTCGCGACCACGAAATCGGCTGGTGTGCAACAGCTGTACTCGCTCGCTGACGGTGTACTGCCTCTCGTAGACCGGCCCCGGCACTCGTCGAATTTGCTCTTTGTCTCAGCAACCCATAGCTTCTTCAGCTTCTCGCATTATGGAAATGCGGGAAAACAATTATTCATGCAAGAGGCATGAATTACACTGTTACTCGCATGGGGCCACACGTAAAAGGTCTACTGAGGGGAGGCGACGACCGCACGGGAGTCCTGACTGGCACGTCGCATCCGGAAGTTCACCGCAGTGGCGACAAGTTGTGGCGACATTCCGCTAGGTGCTGCGTCGGCTGAAGTGGTGTGTTTTCGAACGGTTTTAATAAAAAAAAAAGCTGCACGTTTATGGAGTTTAAAATTAGGTCACAAGAGACTTTAGTGGTGCATACCACGCGTTGAAGCAGAATTTGGGGCAGGTAAATTTTCGTTGCAGTTGGCCTTTAAATGTAGGTCAGGTAAGGCCCTTACCTCACCTCACAGGTAGGGTAAGGACCTTACCTGTAAGGTGAGGTCCTTACCTCTGGTTCGTTTTTGCTTTTGGGCCTATTGTTATTGGGTCCAGTTAGTTTTGTTTCAGGCGGCATTTCCTCACTTTTTCCATTGCCTGTAGACTCCGCTTCCCAGGAGTCGTCGCTCCATGGGCCTCACTCAGCCAGCAGCGGAAGTGCAGTTGCCGTGCCCCTGCCAGACTCCCCGCCGCATTACAGTAAGCTCGCCTTGTGCCTTTGCAGGCTTTGCCCGCCTGTCTTGAGAGCGACCAGTTTTCAATGCACTCTGCTGTTTGCTGGGCATGCAACAACGTGGGTATGCCAGAAGGAAAGCAACCTTCTAGGAGGAAGCTTATTTACTAAACTGGTGAAATGGAAACTTGTTTGAGCACCACGGCCGCTGGACTGAAACAGCCTCATAGTGGTTGGCTCTCCTGTTAACATCGCGATTATTGAGGAAAATTTCTAAATCCTGCTGGGTGGAACTGTTTCCATTGAATCAGCGTAACTCGTCTTTGCTAGCTTATCTGCAAAGTCCAATGATCAGAGCTGAGGGATAAGTATTTAAACTACCGTATTTTCTGGTCTATAAGTCGCACCTTTGTATAAGTCGCACCCCCCTCAAAATGACAGTTTTTCCGAAAAAAAAAAAAAACAACGTATATATAAGTCGCACCGGTGTATAAGACGCACCGGTGTACAAGACGCACTTGTTAATTAGGTAAACTCAGTGAATCAGATCGTTAGAAAGAGCGGCGAAAGTACATGGTTTTTGCGGCCGCTGCCTATCAACGCATCGCCTGGTGAGGAGGGCTAGACACGTGCATCTCCCGTCCAAAGTCTTGACAGAACAAAGTTCTCAAAAATGGTTTATTGATACACACAGATGGCATGTACTTACAAACGGCGTTAGGCAAAACCATCGAAGTCTTCTTCCTCCGACTCGCTAACAAACAATTCAGCAACTTCAAGTGGGAGTTCTGCCAGCACATCGCTATCACCCTCCGACTCACTGATATCTTTTTCGCCAACATCGTCACCACTCGCGGAACGGATCATTCCGGCCTTTATGAACCCGGCTACAACTGCTTTTGTAGAAATGGAGTCCCAAGAGTCGGAGACCCATTTGGCCACCTCTCCAAACGTCGCGTGTCTCTTGCGTGCTGTCGTAAAAAAAAGGTGTCATGGCGGACGGAAGTGACGCGACCGGAAGCGGCCTGAAAATCGATACTTATCAGCAAACTGTCATTTTAAAAATTAGCAGCACGTTTACCTCCTTCAGAGTAACTCTGTGATAATTTATAAGCTGCATTTTATTTTTGCTACCCAGTTTGATATTACTTTGAATATATTCTGAACTGTAGTTACTGCGTATGGCAGAAAGTGGCGCGCGGTTGTCGCAGGCCATTATCATTGTTTTCGACTGGAATAAACTGCTAATTCTTTGATTTAATGTCCTGAAGCGACATATGGGCTATGAGAAACACAGTAGCGGTGGGCTTCGGATTCATTTTGACCATAGAGCTGTGTCTCCTAACGTGCGCTGCCCACGCGTGGCCACCGCGAACCGGAATACAGTTAAACCTCGATGTAACGAACTTCAATGAAACGAAACCCTCGATGTAACGAACCACGGAATTTTTTGTAACTTCAAGTGTATCCACACCATGTATTTTCACCCTCTGTGTAACGAAGTCCCGTTTGCCGGAATTTCAATGTAACGAAGTTTCATGGAGAACGAGGCACGATATTTAAGTTGTAAAAGTAGATTTTGGGAGACGCAAGCGCCGAAATGGGGTCCCGATAAAACGCGAACGGCGACACGGGTCGCCCAATGCCGCGGATGCAGCGAGCCACGGAGTCTTTGATTAAGTCCCTTGCCTACAAACTGCGTGGCGTGCATACACGGCTGGCGCACTGTTTCTGTCGGAGCTTAATCGTCTACGGCTTAATCGGCATCAGCGTGAACCGCACGCAGCGTTTTCTCCCTGCAAAAACGCAAAACGCGCCCCGCAAGCCACAGGCGCGCTGACGCAGCCGCGGAGACCACCCGCGCGATGCGGGTAGCTCCAGCGACCGCTTCTAACCTCTCGCTGAAACGCAACTCGAGGGGCATATGAGAGGGGTGTGCGAGAAAAAAAGCGGATAACGTGGGCGAAATTTTCATTGTAAAACGTGACACGCGCCGCTTACGAAAGCGCCCATCAAATATCCTCCGCGGTGGTAAGCCTAATCGCCACTGGCGTTGCCGCCGCCGCCGCCGCAAGCCGCCGCTTTGCACTTCGTTCGAGTTCGCTCATGCTTGTTGGGTTTCGTTGTCCCAGCAAGCATTTGTGAATCTTTATGAGCCTTGCACGTGCATTTTTTTCTTTTTTTTCACACCGGCGTCCGCGATTGCGTGCCGGCGGCGGGAAGTGACTCGCGCTGCGCGCAGCAGTGGGAGGAGCCTGACCAGTTTCGCCAATGGGGAGGCGCGCACCCTATGGCGGGAGCTTCGAAGCGCTCGGGGATGCCGGCTGGCTAGACGATAAGGCCGTCGCGAAGGGTATTTGATGGGCGCTCTCGTAAGCGGCGCGTATGACGTTTTACAGTGAAAATTTCGCCCACGTTATCCGCTTTTTTTTCTCGCATACCCCTCTCGTTTGCCCCTCGAGTTGCGTTTCAGCGAGCGGTTAGAATCGGTCGCTGGAGCTACCCGCATCGCGCGAGTGGTCTCCGTGGCTGCGTCAGCGCGCCTGTGGCTTGCGGGGCGCGTTTTTTCGGGAAGAAAACGCTCCATGCGAATCACGCTGATGCCCGCGTAGACGATTAAGCACCGATAGAAACAGAAACAGTGCGCCAGCCGTGTATGCGCGCCACGTTTTCTTTTTCAGGAAACGCTTCACGGGATGAACACTTCATTATAACCGCGAATTTCAATGTAGCGAAATTTCAATGTAACGAAGTAAATTACGAATTTTACCGACTTCGTTACATCGAGGTTTAACTGTACTTCCATACATAAGTCGCACCGGTGGATAAGACGCACCAACGAAAATTTCAGAAAAAAACTGCGACCTATACACCGGAAAATACGGTACATTTGCTTTATGTAAGGTCCTTTTATGAATCCAGATGACAACTGCCTAGCCTCTAAGGCTGTGCACCAAGCACTGGGTGCCAACAATCGCATCACGCAGGCTGAAATAAAGTGGCTGTTTTTTTTTTTTATTATTAACTTCCCTTTTTATAACCTGGTTATTCAGGAAAAGCCGTATGAAGCTTTGGTGCATCCTTTATGCAGTGCACAACAAAGCAAGGTTACAGATTTCTCAACCTTAAAATTGTAGTTTGTGAGGTGCTGGCTTTGGAGTTAGCCAACGTTGCCATTTCTGAAGTGCGATGCAATGCGAGGGCATGATAGAGCAGCCATTTATGCTTCAAGTGGTGGAAAGACTTGCAGTCAAACCCCAAAAAAACGACATCCGACGAGTACGAAACTCCCACAGCAACGAAATATTTCCCCATCCCTACCGAACATCCATAGCAGTCCATGTATCTCGTATCACCTGGCAACAAAATGTTTTTGGACAGTGATATGAAATTTGCTGCAAGTTCACTCGCCATTTTATCTGCCAATTTGAAGCTAACAGTGTGCAAAAAATGCTCAAATGCATTTTTGGCGGGCTTGAATTGTGTAAACGTCTGCCTCAGCCCTCTTGCATGGCCACCGCCATTTTTGTTTACAAAAGACTGTGCTGCATGCGGCCGTGGAGGCAGCCTCGCAGAGACTACCACGAAGAGACACAATTTTTTTTCAAGGTAGGGTGCCTCGATGTAGACGGACAAGCATCAAGGCACCATAGGTCACTGGCGGGGACTCGTGGCACGGCGGCATGGCTTGGGCTTGGGCTACACCAGCCGGCTACCACTGAGCAGCGTGCGTTTGTTGTGTGTGGCGATAAGCACGTTTGCTCTCGATAAGATGGCCGTACCAGCCCAAAAGCCGTTTTTATTGCTACAATATAAAGCAGCCATCATTGCCCAAGTCGGTGGCCCAAGTGTAGGAAGGGGGGATAGTGCCAACGATTGTGGAACAGTGTGCAACTCTCTCTACTACGCATGTGCGCAGTACAAAACAGTAATGGCTGCGGCCTTTCCAGCTGTACCAATTCAGCCATTTAGGCAACTGTGTTCTCCGCTACTCTTTCGGGCACTTGTATTTCGCACAACTGTATCTGACGGTTCGGGGTGGTAGCCAGCACTGCTCTGACAACACGGGGTGGAGGGGACCTTCTTTTTGACCCCTGGGTTATGACTTGAGCGCCTACAGCCTGTCATCCTGCTAATGTTCACCTTTTAATTAAAGAACTAATAATGCTCACATTTTTTCTAATTTTTGCGCTGCTGTATCCACAAAGGTGTATCAGGCACAATAAAGCCATTCACTAGTCCTTTCTGGGCTCTGTAGCTACACTCAAACCTCGTTACAACGAAGTTGAAGGGGAGCCACAATTATTTTGTTATATTCATTATTTCGTTATATCAATTATAACAGTTTACGGCAATGTATGTTCAGTTGGTACACAACTATACGCATGCAAAAAAGGAAACTGCCTCGCGGTCGACTGTACTGCTACGCGACCACGTATGCAGAGGAAATTGAATAGAAGACGAGTATTTTGCTTGCTCAATGTGCACACTGCCTACGGTATTTTCCGGTCTACAAGTTGCACCTTTATATAAGTCACGCCCCCCTCAAAATGAGTTTTTCCAAAAAGAAAACATATAAGTCATATAAACATATAAAATATATAACATATAAAATATATAAGACGCACTTGTTAATTAGGCAAACTCGTAGTGAATCATATCGTTAGAAAGTGCGGTGAAAGTACCTGGTTGCGGCGGCCACCGCCTATGAACGCATCCCCCGGTAAGGATGGCTAGACACGTGCATATACCGTCCAAAGTCTAGACAGAGCTTTTCAAAAATGGTTTATTGATACACACAGATGGCATGTACAGTGGGGTCCACTGTTAAAGGGAAACGGCGAGCGCGTGGCCACTGCACTCCGCGAAGCGCCGGCGCCGAGAAGTGGCGAGAATCGGAGACAGCCGGCACATGCGCACTGACCGCATGGGGCCGGATAATCCGCTCTGTCGTCGGCTACGGCCCTTCGCCCAGCTGCTCACATCCTACGATTGCGAAAGTGGAGCGCCGTAGCAGACGACAGAGCGGCTTCTCTGGCCCCATGCGGTCAGTGTGCATGTGCCGGCTGTCTCCGATTCTCGCCACTTCTTGGCGCCGGCGCTTCGCGGAGCGCAGTGGCCACGCGCTCGCCGTTTCCCTTTAACAGTGGACCCCACTGTACTTACAGATGGCTTTTAGGCAAAACCATTGAAGTCTTCCTCCGACTCGCTAACAAATAACAGTTCAGCAACTTCAAGTGGGTGTTCTGCCGGTGCATCGCTGTCGTCCTCAGACTCACTGATGTCTTCTTCGCCAACATCGTCAGCACTCGCGGACCGGATTACTCCGGCCTTTATCAACCCGGCTGCAACTGTTTTTGTAGAAATGGAGTCCCAAGAGTCGGAGAGCCATTTGGCCACCTCTCCAAACATCTCGCGTCTCTTGTGTGCTGTCGTAAATCATCGCAACAAAGGTGTCATGGCAGACGGAAGTGACACGAACAGAAGTGGCCCGAAAATCGAAACTTATCAGCAAGCTGTCATTTTAAAAATTGGCAGCATGTTTACCTCCTTCAGAGTAACTCTCTGTAATAATTTATGAACTGCATTTTGTTTTCGCAACCCAGTTTGACGTTACTTTGAATTTATTCTGAACTGTAGTTACTGCGCATGGCCAAAAGTGGCGCGAGGTTGTCGCAGGCCATTATCATTGTTTTTGACTAGAAAAAGCTGCAAATTCCTTGGTTTTAACGCCCCGAAGCGACTTATGGGCTATGAGACACGCTGTGGCGGTGGGCTTTGGATTCATTTAGACCATAGAGCTGTCTCAACGTATGCTGGCCACGCATGGCTGCCACGAACCGGATTTATTCCATACATAAGTCGCACCGGTGGATAAGATGCACCAACAAAAATTTCAGAAAAAAACCGCGACTTATACACCGGAAAATACGGTAGTTTATTGCCCGCTAGACACAGCTGGAAAAAAGTCCGTGATTCTCCTTTCTTTCGGACATCACAAGTGAAAGACTTCCTTTTCAGTGGTGACCAACGCGTTGATGCCGTTTTCGCCGTCGCCATGGGCACCGGAGAAATGACGCAGGTCAACCGCTTCGAGTGCGTGCGACATACGGCACTGGCACGTCGAACGTGAGGGCATGGTAGACCACGGCGTCTTTTTCGTTGCTTGCGTCAGTTTGTCCGGTGACATCTGCGACAATAGCACGTCGGCATTGACGTTAAGAGTCGTGCTCCTTGCTCCACCCCGCTGACTGAGCAAGGAGGATGGCTCGCTCGGCCGTACATGTCAACGCGGGAGTTTTAAAACTGCGGCGCCGAACGAGTGTGGAACTCCGCAAAGCACCTCACGCACCACGGAGGGTTTTTTGTTGAAAGGGGAGGCTAATATTGTTCATTATATCCATTGTCAGGCATATTTTACTTCGTTACGAGGTTTCAAATGCATGGTTCTCTATGGAGATTTCAAGGGAATTTCATTTGCTTCGTCGTAACCTGTTACGTTGTGAGGTTTGAGTGCAACTAAAACCGAAAAGTATATGTACAGATTTTCACCATACGCAGTTTTTTCTCATTGGATAGGGTATGAATGTTCGGTCATTTCTGTAGATACAGTAAATCCTTGTTGCAAGAGTTACTGTTACAAGGGACAATTGGTTATAAAAGACACCTGAATGAAAACGGTTTGGTTGGTTTTCCAATGATCACCATGTTAGCAACTTCGCATACAAGAGACCTTGGTTACAAGATACAAGTTTCTTGGGTCCCTTGAGTGTCTGTTTTAATGAGGTTTTACTGTATATTTAATGAAGCTACAGAAATAAATGAACAACTTTATTGTGCCGAATACACCTTTGTGAAAAACTTGAAGAAATTTAAGCTTTATTAGTAAGATTCCAATTAGTAATGCACAGCTTCAAATGCCCCAGATCAGATATCTATACACTGATTTCTGTTTTGACTGTCGTTGTCAACTGTACTTGTTCACCAAGCTTGATCACTTTTGGTGCTTGGTCAGCTCGCTCACAATTCAAGGAGGGGGTTTAGGCTTGGTGCAGGCCACACCTGACCCACGCTATCCGTGTCCACCTTCTACAGCAGAAGCAGGCCCGTCGACCAGCGGCAGTCCGGATTTCGTCAGGCCACCTATGGTCACTCGGAGGCGGAGGCGTGGTGGGCGCCCAACCCTTGCGACCCCTCCTGATCACTCTATGCTCAGGTATGTGGGCCTTGGAGCTTTGGTCGGCTCCTGCTAGGCAGATTTTGGAGCAGTAGCACCTGGGCAGAACTGCTGTGCTGTTGTATTTAAATTGACACTGAAGGGATTTGTAAACATTGTGGGATTACTCGCGCTCTGGAGTCCCTAGGCGTTGTTTTGACCACTCTGGCTGAGTTTACAGTAGAATCTCTATGATCCAAATCTTGCGGGACCGCTAAAAATATTCGTATCATCCGAAATTTGTATTAACCAACACAAACCCAAAAATTGAGCACTAAAAATTTTTTTTCGTTTTTTTTTTTCTTTTACTTTCGTGTAAAGAAATCCGCGATGTTTTTCTGCTTTTTTTTTTTTTTTCCCCCCAACCTCCATGTCGCCAAGCGTGTAAAACTCCGCATCATCTCCTTTCTGGAGCACGTAAAACTTCGCCCTTGTCTCCTCGCTTGCGGTACCCAAGCTCGCTACACGCCACAACAGTCAAGGTGTGGACCGCATGGCGCATTTTTGCATGCGATTCGTGCGCGTTGGCATTGCGCGCGTGTGGGAGGAGCCTGACGACTTGCACCAATGGGGATGCGCGCGCCTCATGGCGGCAGTTGCGAAGCGCTCAAGACAGCCGGCCATGGAGTATTCTTTCCTCCATGCAGCCAGGGGACCCCGCTGGAGATGTTTAGGCTTACCACCCCGGAAGATATTTTGTGGGCGCTTTCACTAACGGCATGGATGTTTTATAGTACCGTTTTCGCGCACATTATGAGCTCCTTTACCACACAAGTGACTTCGTGTGTGCCTTAAAGAGCGGTTAGAAGCGGTCACTCGAGCGGCCCGCAGCACTTCGCAGCCGAAGCCGCCACCATGTTGCCGCCGCCGGCCATGCCGCGGGCAGCGTGCGAGTGCTTCCATGGGGTGTCAGTGTGCCTGTGGCATGCGTGGTGCGTTTTCGCGAGCAGAAAACAGCCCAGCCGTTCCAGAAAAGTGACAAAGATGGGAGGCAGGTCCCATACGTCGCCGTCGCTTGCTCGCTCGGCAGTCCGGCTCCGCCGGGCCGCGCAGTTCCTTATGTAATAGCCGAATTTTTTTCCCATTGCAAACAATGCAATTTCGCCGGGACAAATTCGTATCATCCCGAAATTCGTATTGCCCAGAATTGTATCACTGAGATGCAACTTTATTTAGTGAAAATATCAATATGAAAGTGCTGTTCTCGATGTCTTTTTCCTGTGTGACGCTTACTTTGGCAGGTTAGGCAATTTGTTTGCTCAGTTATAACTAAGTAACAACAAGGTTTCTACACAAAAGAATGTGGCTTTAGTTTTAGTTTGTAGACTATCAAGTTTAGTAGGTCTATGAAGTCAAAGTAGCTTTACACAAGTGCACAGGACTTTACTGACTCCGTTTCTTTGAAGCTGTGAGCTGCATATGCCTGTGAGACTGGTACCCTGCTCGAATCCCGCTACAACAAACTCCGCTTCAACGAAATTTCCACTGCAATGAAAGATTTCCAATTCCCTATCAGTTAGCCGTAGAAGTCAATGCAACAAAGTCCTCGCCACAACGAACCGTTTGTCTGACTTGCTTTCGCTTCAACAGTTAGCTCATTGAGGCTAGGTTTCAACATTTTCTTTACAATAAAATAAGCATAGCGCCAGCTATCTAACTTTTTATACATTCAGGACACGTAGTTTCACCAAAAACATGCACCGCGTGCCCACACCGTCACCCAGAACGAAAACAAACTTAGTTGGCTGCCTTTGTTTGCCAGTGATAACGATGCGGCTGGCCGTCTTTACATGAGGCGCAGGCCCTGTTTGCCAAGCTGTAGCTACAGCCAATCTGTATCCACTTGAAATTGCGCAAATGTGCTCTGCTGCTGGTGCGGCGCCGTCATGTATGCGTTGTAAGCGGCCGTCCTTGCAGTTTTCGTTCTACAATTCCTCAAAGTCAAAAGCAAAAATGTTTTCATGTTTAGTCTTGAACCCACATCATCCTATCTTAGTCACGAGCGCAGTCGCGTTAAATACAAGCGTGCGCGGCTTGCCTGCCACGATCGGTTGCTGCGGTGCCCAGTCAGAGGATAGGAAAACAGCACCCCTCCTGCCACAAGCAAGAGTGGAGGGGGGGGGGGGGGGCTTCCGTGGCCTAGCAGCTATCTGCAAGTAATCAGCTCGGTGGACACACCTTGTTGTTCAGAAATACGTTTTGCACATGCATTTCTTCACCCCCCCGCCCTCTCCATAACACTGTCTTTCCGTACGGGTAAAAAACATAACCATTGGAATGTTCGTTATCTGGACAAAGACGATGTTATTGCACGTCACTTCTTTTTCTAAACATTTTATTATGCTGCCAAAGATGCGGAAATATACGGGGCTGTTTTCATTGCCCTTCCGTGGTGTGTTGGGGTAGATTTCGCCTGTACGGATCTTCGCTTCAACGAAATTTTTTGCACGTCCTGTCAATTTCTTTGTAGCGGGATTTGTCTGTAGTAGAAAATCTAGGGCGATCACTTCTTTTGCCTAAGGGACACAGTCACTAGTCGTAAGATATTGGTGGGTTGAGGGACGCTTGCTGCACAAGTGTTATTCAAGAAATACTTGTCTAAGCTGCTCAAAATCGTGAAACAAAAAAAATGTATAATGGCCAAGTGGTTTGAATCACTATATGTACTGTATTCTAGTTAGCAGGTGCAAACTTCGATCGCATGCGCTTTTTTTGTTTTCTTTTTATTTGGGTAATGTTTTCTGTACTTCATTCTCCATTTTGGGCTGCAACATTCATTGCTCCACGAGCCAGTTGGCAGACTCTGGCAGTTGGCAGACTCTGGCAGTTGGCAGAGTTGAGGCAGGTGGCAGGCCAGTGCCACCTGCCTCGCTCGCCACGCACATCGTCGTCCTCACACTATGGTCATCGGTGTGTGTTCTGGGATCTCCGCGCTCGACCTGGGCTCGCTACGAGCCTGTCGCTCTTTGCGAGATTTTCCTAATACAGTCGAATCCCGCTACAACGAAATTGACGGGACGTGCAAAAAATTTCGTTGAAGCGAAAATTCGTTGAGGCGAAATCTGCCCCAACACACCACGGAAAGGCCAGAAAAATAGCCCCGTGCGTTTCCGCAACATTGGCAGCATAATACAATGTTTAGAAAAAGGAGTGACGCGCAATAACTCATGTTTATTCGGATAACAAACATACCAATGGTTATGTTTTTTCACCACCCAAAGAACGCGTTACGGAGGGGGGTGAAGATATGCAGGCGCAAAACGTAGCGCTGTACAACAAGGCGTGCCCACCGAGCTGATTACTTGCAGATAGCTGCTAGGCCTTGGGAAGCCCCCCTCTCGCTTGTGGCAGGAGCAGTGCCGTTATCTTATCCTCTGACAGGGCACGGCAGCTACTGACCTTGGCAGGCAAGACGCGCGCGCTTGCATTTAACAGGACCGCGCGCTCGCGACTAAGATAGGATGACTAGGCTTCAAGACCAAACGCGCAAACATGATTTTCGCTCTTGGCTATGAAGAATGGTAGAAGGAAAATGGCAAGGACAGCTGCTCACAATGCATACATGACGGCACCGCGCCAGCAGCGTAGCACATTCATGCAATTTCAACTGGATATGGATTGGCTGTAGCTCTGGGGCTCCGCCTTGGCGAAGCGGGCCTGCGCCTCGTGTAAAGACGGCCAGCCACATCGTTATCACCATCAAGCAATGGCGTGCGCCTATGAGTTATACGAGTTATTTTTTGTTTTGTTTTGGGTGGCGGTGTGGTCGCAACGCGCATTTTCGGTGAAACTAAGCGTCCTGAATGTATAAAAAGTTACAGATAGCTGGCGCTATGCTTATTTTATTGTCAAATAGTTGTTCAAACCCAGCCCAAATCATCGAAAATTTCGTTGAAGCGAAAGCAAGCCTGACAAATGGTTCGTTGTGGCGAGGACTTTGTTGCATTGACTTCTATGGCTAGCTGACGGGGAATTGGAAATATTTCGTTGAAGCGGAAATTTCGTTGAAGCGGCGTTCGTTGTAGCGGGGTTCGACTGTAAACCGGTTCTCAACGCTTGCGGGCACAGTGTCTAATCAGCAGACTGTCGACCTGGTGCGAACCATGTGGGGACCACGGGTGTCCCCATGCTTTGCTCAGAGCTAGGTCGTCACTGCCGACGGGGCCGCTGCCTTCAGTGGCAAGGAGCGCGCAGTCTCGCGGGCTCAAGTCCGAGACGAGATGCGTGTACTCCCCCACAGGCCGACGTGCCGGCCTGCTTGTGCCTGCATGCGGACACCCTCCTCTTTCCCTGTTCTACCTTTTAAAAATGTATTGTCACGAAGCCAAAGATGACGCAGTTGCCTTGAATGAAAACTAGGGGTGTGCGAATATTCGAAACTTTGAATATTCGATTCGAATTTTTTGGTATTCGATTCGATTCGAACGACACTTTTATTGTTCGAAATATTCGAACCACCCAAAACTTAAAAAAAAAAAAAAAATTCAGAGCGTGTCTGTATCGGTGTTTATTTACAGTGGACTCTCGATGATACGATTCTGGGGGTGCGAATTTCGGGATGATACGAATTTCCGAGAAGTCCCGGCGAAATTGCATCGTTTGCAATGGGAAAAATTTCGGCTGTTACGAACGGACCTGCGCTGCCCGGGGCCGGTGGAAGATACGAACGAGCCGGCGAGGCACCCGACTGCCGAACGAGCAAGTGACGGCTCTCACTCCCCTGTTTGTCACTCTTTCTCCAGAAACGGCCGGGCTGTTGTTTTCTGCTCGCGAAAACGCTCTGCGCACGCCCAACGCGCTGACACCGCCGCGAAACAACCCCCACACTGCGCGCGGCGCGGCCGGCGGCGTCAACATGGCGTCGGCTCCAGCCGCGAAGTGGCGCGGGCGCTCGAGCGACCGCTTCTAACCACTCTTTAAAATGCGGCTCAAGAGAGACACGAAGTGGCTTGTGCGGTAAAGGAGCTGATAATGCTTGCGAAAACGGTACTATAAAACATCATCCGCGCCGCTAGTGAAAGCGCCCACAAAATATTTGTCGGGGTGCTAAGCCTAACCATCTCCGGCGGAGCCAAGCCGGCTGTCTCGATTTCATCGCAAGTAGTCAGGCTCCTCCATTCTGCCGCGCGCGTCGTGCGTCATTTTCTGACCGAGGTAGGCGCTACCGCGGGAGCGAAATCGTCGATGTGGGCGTGAAAATACAGCGCTCGCAGAGCCGAGGCGAGCGAATCGCGTGCAAAAACACACCATGCGGTTCACGCTTAGCTGTTGCGGCGTGTAGCTGGTGTAGCGAGCTTGGTACAGCGAGTGAGGAGACAAGCGTGAAACTTTACGTGCTCAAGAAAGGACTGCTTTGCGACACGGGGGTTAAAAAATAAAAAAAAGCAGAAGAAATCACGAATTTCTTCACGCGAAAGTAGGAAAAGAAATAAACGAAAACTTTTTTCAGCGCTAAATTTTTTGGTCTGCGTTGGTTCATACGAATTTCGGATGATACGAATATTTTTCGCAGTCCCGCGAGATTAGTATCATCAAGATTTCACTGTATCAGCGCGCGGCAATGTGCACGGGCTCGGGCATGCCAGCTACTAGTGTCTCAAGTGAGCGGCTGTTTTCGGTATCTGGTAAAGTGGTGACGAGCAGGAGGTTGTCACTGCTCCCCGAACATGTCGAGCAGTTAACCTTTCTCCATGTTAACATTTAAGTGAGTGCAGACCTTAACCTGTTGAGTGCAATGGTATTGTGTATACGTAATTCCTAATTTTACTTTGTGTGATTTGTTGTGCAATAAAGTTGCAGTTTTTGTGTCTCTAGATGGTGAAAACATTAATTTTACAAAAAAAATAAGTATTCGTATTCGAAAAATATTCGATTCGATTCGAACTTCGTTTTTATTATTCGAATTCGCTTCGAAATTAAAAAATTGATATTCGCACACCCCTAATGAAAACACATTTATTGGAGTGAACTTGTGCTCCCCTTACAACTCAAAGAATACACAGGCGGCGAAGCAGCAGTCAACACAGTGACGTGTGCGGGCGAGCGTCGGCGATTCGGATACTGCGGCGTCTGCTCTTCAGCGCGAGTGTTTCTCGAACCGTCGATTTACATTCACAACATTGCAGATCAAATTCATGCAGATCATGTAGATTATTCTAGGCTAGTGACGTCAGCGCAAAACGCTGTCCGTATTGGAATGAGATAATCCGTGCGGCATAAAAATAAAGAATGGAACACTTGCTTCGCTTGGGACACAGATAACACAGCCGGGCGTGGCCGGGCAGCAAAAACAAAACATAAACAAACAAACAAACCCAATGCCTAGTTCGCGGCAGTATTCCTGCAATTTTCGCGGTAATATAACTTCCCAAAGGTTATGTTTCTGTTCTAGTCTCCTTCCTGGTTAGCGTGTACACTGCCTCCCGCCCTCGCCTTCGCCTTCTACAGTTAAACCTCGATATAACGAAGTCGTACTTGGGGCCGCAAATTTCGTTAAATCGAGAATTTCGTAAAATCGAGGTTTCGATTTTACAGTTAATTTAACCAGTTATTGGGGTTTTAACACTTTGGCCTTCTCCAGGCAACAACTGCTATGTAGTTACTTTTCCAATTAAAGCGAAATTTGTACTAAAACTGGCCGCGAAACACTTGGGCAATGGAATTCGGATAGCCGACGGTAGTTCATGTGTCATCGTAAAACCGGTGCTTTTTCCGCAACGCCTCATTAAATATGATAGCAGACTAGGTTTCCACTTTTTCTTTTTTCATTTTGGTCATTTTTCGTGTACGTGTGGCAGTCAATTGAACCCGCGTCCATGTCCCGTGAACTTCACCCCGCCGAGGTGCTCGTTCGAAGTTACGCCTCTTTTCGTCCATTCAGTGGTAGGCTTAGGCGCGGCGGGCCAACAGCGGAAGGATGCTATGAAACTTTCGAAAGACTTTTTCCATGTACAAGGGCTCCGCAGTATGGGCGCGTGATTCAACCACAACACTCGAGATAAAACCATGATTGCGAGTTGAGCGGAGTACACGCGGACCGCTTCACTGTGTGGAGCAGCGCTTACGTGATCCGGAAAGCGGAAAGCTTACATTAAAAATCTTCCGGCCAAATTCGATTAAGCAATTACTTTTATGCCCACTGAGCCCTTACGAAACTGATTTCTCCGCACCGCAGCTGTCTAATGAACGCTGGTGAAACGAAGATGACCACGTTCAAAGAGAGCAATTTATTGCCACCAGCACTCGATGTTCAAGCCGTAGTGAAGAAGTCCGTAAGCAGTGCTTGGCGTTTCTTGACCAGGGCGGGCTTTACGTGACGCTCGTATGCTGACAGCGCTAACAAGGTCTTAAACATTCGTGTGCACCTGCGTGCCTCCGCAGAACATCGATGGCATCCATCACACTTCGGTGGCTGTCAGTTTCACCGAGCTTCCTCAGGCTCTTGTTCGGAACACTTTTCTTTCTCTTGGAGTGCTCATGCTGCTTACAAGACTCACCTAACGATGCACGAACAAAATATTAATTTGGTTATCAGCGAGCACAACCTAGCGCAGCAGCACCGTGAGCAATGACGCGTAGAAAAAAAAAGCTTAAAGTAGGCTTCGGTAGCCTAAGCATAGAGGGCGCTGGCGTAGGCAACGATGGAGACTTCAAAATAGTGGCTGCACTATTAAACCGTCTATGACCGCTAGCGGTTTGTGCAGCTTCGTTCTTCGCTTTTAATTGTTGTTAACCGTAGATTTCACCGCTTTTCTTTCATTTTAGCCTTCAAGAGTCAATTTGAGTACTGAATTTTTTCAATGTAGGGCCTGAGAGGCAAAATAAAACGTGCCTCGACCGGAATTTCGTTCTTCCTTTCTTGCCGTGACTTCGTTAAATCGAAAGCGCCGCACAAAATTACTTTGTAAAATCGAGACAAAAATACATGCATTTAGCAAAATTTTGTTAGAAAACTTGAAAAAATTCGTTATATCGCGAATTTCGTTAAATCGAGGTTCGTTATATCGAGGTTCAACTGTATACCATACAAATAAAATAAGCATTGTATGCTCACAATATTAAACGGGTCTCAGAACTGCTGAAAGCTTAGGTTTCAGCACTCCTAAGGTTTCTTTAAGAGTTATACTCCCAGGCCGCACGGCGAAAATGCAAAATACGCAAGCGTTTCTCATGGTTTATAATGTGAATGTGCTTTGGTGTGCATTTCTTGTGGTATTCCAAAAACCTCAAACCTGCCGCGGTGGCTCAGTGGCTAAGGCGTCGTACTGCTGAGCACGAGGATGCGGGTTCGATTCCTGGCCATGGCTGCTGCTTTTCTGATTGAGGCGAAAAGCGAAAACGCCCGTGTGTTTCAGATTTCGGCGCACGTTAAAGATCCCGGGGTGGTCAAAATATTCCGGAGCCCTCCACTACGGCACTCCTTATCACCTGCATTGCTCTGGCACATTAAACCCTACAGTCAATCAATCAAAACCTCAAAAACTGATATTAGTTGCTCCAAAAAGCTCCAAAATTCGCTTTTCAATGCTCTAAACTGCTCCAAATTGTTCTTCAGGAGTGGCATCACTGGGAGCGCGCTGGAATTGAGTAAACATGGTAGTTCAGTGACTGGGCCCGGTTTGAAAGTCTGCGTGCATGCGGTCCTCGCTGAGGTATCGAAGCGATCGATGGTTTCCACCTCCTGGTCCAGGTTCACAGGGTTGCTGGCATCCTCCCCTGCCGACATGCTGCCACATGGTGATTTTCATGGGCAGGAGGAGGAGAAGGAGGAGAAGGAGGAAAGTGAGGGTTCCCTGGCCTCCTCCCCCTGGTACCTGTTCTCGGAGCCCTCGCAGCATAGTCCTGCCCTAGACCAGTCTCCGTTGCCGGCCAAGTCTCCTCCGAGCGAACCAGCTGATGAAGCAGAAGGGCCAAGCAATGCAGGTCAGTTTTTTTCTCTTATTAAGTGGATATTTCTGCTTGTCTTGAGTATGGGATAAGGTGCGGGACTGTGATATTCACTTAAAATTTTATTTTTTTCTGTAATCTGACACTGCCTAATGGACCTTTTTTGAGTAGCGATCTGCACATGCGCGGCTGCTGGTCCGGCATTCTTGGCAGGCACGTCCTACAAGGGTGCCCCTCAGCTTTCTGCTTGGGGAGCAGCTATGCTGGCTAGCGCTTCGCGTTTTTATTTTTTTCTTCTGATAGGTCAAGGTGGGCTCGTACGTACACACAAAAAAGGCTTTCTATGGAAAGGGACAAAGACGTTTGAGGCTGACCACGCTGCAAGCACACGCTGCAAGCTCACGCCTGCCAGTGAAGTAGTTAGGGGTGAAGAAGTAGTGAAGAAGTAGTGAAGAAGTAGTGAAGAAGGGTGAAGAAGTAGTGAAAGGGGCGCTTTCACCACATCAGATTAGTCGCAAGAACATGCGCCTGCTACCGTGACACCCATGTGAAAGGTATGGGTGACAGGTGGGTGCAAGGGGTACTGCAGGACCGGGATATTTTGTGCACAAGTTCTCCGAAAGCACTATTTTCTTGGGCGCGTGCCTTACTGCCACTTTTAGTTTGTCGTGGCGGCCGCTAGGAGGGCCAGTACTGGAAAAAGGTCCATTGGGATTTAAAAGCTGCAGCAAACATATCAGGAGTACTGTCCAGTGTCCCGCTCTGTTTTTATGCCTTTTGGAATTTGGCATTTCGGGCTATGTCTACAGTTCATGTTGAACATACAATTTAGAGTAAAGCAAGCTGATAAACAGTAATGGGTGACTATTTGGTTTTCTGAATAGCCAGTGCAACAAGAAACCAGAAGTGTCGAATCGCTTAACAAACTTGTCAAAACAGAGCGGGGAGTTTTAGCGTGTAATAATGCTACACGAGGTAACATAACAGCCTTGGGGGTTTTTCTTGTCTCTGAAGGCTACCACAGTTCACGACTTGAGCTTGCTTGAGCCCCCAGTTCCTCCGAGATAACTGTGTGCATGATATGTCCGCAATTCCTTCGCCTGCAAAAGTTCTAGCGCTGTTGCAAGAGCTATTCAAGAGATGGTACATTGTCCCCACAACTTGTAAAGTTTATCGTAGTGTTTGCCTACGATTCATTATGTTACTGTCCTGTGACTGTCAGTTACGTTATTGCAACAAAAGAATTTTTTTTATACGAGCAAGTTTCACCGGCAAGCATGCTATTTAAATATTCGCTTCATTTGTCTGGCATCAGCCAATAGCACACATTAACTCTTTCGCTACCGCGCCTATTCAAAATCGATTAATTTGATCGATACTTTGGGAGCGCCTTTTCATAGCGTTCCAGGCATTGCTCAAACAGGTAAAGCTGTTAGGAGTTAGATCAGAAAATGGCCTTTCAAAATCTGTTTTGTTTTCATTTTTGCAACGGAAATGTGATTTTTGACACGCTTTTGAATCACCTGGGTGTGGAAAAGGGGCGTGGTCATCGCACGTCACTGCTACCGACGAAGAATGCGTGCCACTCGTAATTACTCTGCACCAGCATTTGTTTTTTGCTATCAGGGCATGAATGGTGAACCAGCAAGCAATTTTAAATCGTCAGGTTCGCACTCTGACAGTAATAACCCCAGAAATCGGCTTAAAATGTCAAGCAGTGCCTGGTTGCAAAGCTACTTTATGATTTTAGGCAGTTTTATTGCCTTTGCGCAAGTTGTTCTAAGTACTGTGGTAGTTCTACTTACCCCAGGACCATTCGCAAACAGTTTACAACAGTTTCGGTTTCGTTTCTGCATCGCGAAATTCATATTTAGCGCTACTACGCAGTTACCCAACTTCAAGGCTACCTGCCATGGCGCCTTGAGCGTCCGCGACTGATCCTGGAACAAAGCACACCGCCCCAGATTTCCCCCCACCCTAACCCGATTTCTGCGATTAGAACTTCAGATGCAAGTCAAAAGATCACACCCAGTCGCCAGATATCTGTTCCGCCGAGGACAGCGCTTCAAACCGGCCTTACACTGCCAGCTGTTCGCCTTCCAGTTTCGTTTCCATGCGAGGGTATATCCGGGTGTCAAATGTTGCTGCTTAGTTGAACCGTCTATTCGGACGGAATCTCCGATAAGTTTTTGTACTGTTTCATTTGAAAACTGTAAGGTGGCGCTGCAATAGAGGAGGCTCGTTGTGCTGATCTTTTTCATCGCGCAACTGCTACTCGGCCAAAGATCGCAGGGCACGATTCTAGCGCATCGTACCTCATTTTTGCGAGCAAGGCTACAATTGCGAGTAAGAAGATGATAATAAAGCTCAGCTTTATGTTTTGAGAGGTAACTGACCGTGAACGTCAACAAGCATCAACCACGGCGTTCCGTTTTCAACTTCATGCGTTTCTTTCCGCATCGCGTGCTTGTCCCAAATATTGTGCTCACTGTAAATGCAAAGGCAGTCATTGACAAGA
Source organism: Haemaphysalis longicornis (assembly GCF_048455015.1). Taxonomy (NCBI): domain Eukaryota; kingdom Metazoa; phylum Arthropoda; class Arachnida; order Ixodida; family Ixodidae; genus Haemaphysalis; species Haemaphysalis longicornis. The sequence continues at coordinate 516,457 of NW_027526222.1, read as the reverse complement.
TGTTTTTTCGTTGTGGGGGCAAATTGGTGTCTCTGATAATGTCAAACCGCCAAATTTATTACAGGGAACCACCCGAAATTGCACATTTTGAAATAGAGGTTGGGCTTCACCGCATGACACGAGCACCGTGCGTGCTAAGATTTTTTTTTATATCTGACAAACTGTTCCGCGTAAGTCGACATTGTTTTCTAGGGCGTGTTTTTGAAATGTTTCCGTACAAAATGTATATTCTAATTTTTTCTACTACAGGTGGTTTGATATACACAACTCCTTTTTTATCATTTTTTTCGACAACTTGACAAAAATTTTGATTTTGATATTTTTTTTCACAATTATGATTATAAAAACATTGAAAAAACTGGTGTTATTGGAAAGGCCGTTAAATAATCTGCATTTTGTGTTCCTGTAATTAGTGCCTAACTAGCAGGAAATAAATGTTTTCTTGGACCCCTAAAAATTGGTCAATTTCCCGGTGGTAGCGAAAGAGTTAAGCTTATAGTGTCAGAATTTGAGTGCATGAAAGTGAGTGGCCACCCTTCCATTCTCCTTATTAACCCTTTCGGCCCTGGCGTCGTCATTTGACGACAGAACACATGATTAGCGCCTTAAGAACGAAACGAAAACTGCTAGTTTTTTGCGCGAGGTTCGTTCGAGGGTGCCTCTTGCAATAAACATAACCATTCTTGAGTTTTCGGGGGGCTGGACGATATGAAACAGAATAAGCTTCAGTGGACATGTGGTATGACGACAGGGCGGGTAAGAAAACTGAAATTCCGGTTTGTCATAACATCTATAAATCTGTAAATACTTGGATTACCAGCTTTATATTTTTTTTTCTGTATAAGGGCGCTGGCACTGTGCCGTTATAGGTTTCAGGAAAAAAAATCTTTTCATGAGAAAGAAAAATTTTAATTGCCTAATGACCTAATTAATTGTCATGCATATAAATTCTATAGGTGTAATTTTTCATTTCTGTGCTTCTGAGGTCCGAAGCTGTGCGAAAAAAACCCATAAAACAATTTTCGCTTGAAATAAAAAAAATTCGGGGCTTAAAGGGTTAAATAACTTGCTCTATTCCCGTTCGGATTAAAATTGGCATGAGCCCAATTTTGATCGGACTGGAGTGAAGTTAAATACTTTATTTGTTTTAAGGGAAGCGCTGGGCTAGAAGGGGAAACATTGCACGCACTACTTAAATTTATTTTACCTCGTCAGGTCTGGCTTAATTCTTTACACACATGCAAGTGATGTATATTCGCCTCAATTTCCTCCCAGGAGCACGTCCTTGTGCAATGGCCCGTTTCAGGCGCTTCCCATGTGTGCTTGCCTTGTTTGGCTTTTATGCGCAGCTTCAGCGTTGTGTAGAAAATCCAACATAAGGGCTTAAAGGGGCCATGCAGACAAAACACAAGTTTGGTTCATTCGAAAGATTACCTCGTTAGCTTATTTAAGCGAAGTTTGGTGTCAGTATGATTCTATGTAATTAGGAAAAAGGTATGGCCATGCGACCCACTAGCTCATTTCCCGCAACAGAACCTATGATGTATGCCCGTGCGATTGACTGAAGCCGGCAAAAGCAAATTCAAATTAGGCAGGGCTTATAAGCTTGCCGAACGAGCTATTTGCTCTTAAATTTAGGGCACATTCTTTTTATAGCAGTAAGAATTGTGGGGCGAACAATTAGTCACAAACAAGCACATAAACACCAAAGCAGTTAGTGCAGCACTTAGCTGGCTGACACTGGCAGCCCTCGGACACTATGAACTTGTCTGACGCAACACTGATCAACTGAAATAAGCGGCATGGCCACTTACATGACCATGTTTTTTGAGTCATAGCTTACGTTTTAGGAAACGACTGCAGTCGAATCCCGCTACAACGAAGTCCGCTTTTACGAAATTTCAAATTTCTGCATCAACGAAATATTTTTGAATTCCCCATCACCTAGCCATAGAAGTCAATGCAACAAAGTCCTTACCACAACGAACCATTTGTTTGGCTTGTTTTCGCTTCAGTGAAATTTTCGCCCGGTAAAACTGGGTTTGACCATTTACCGTATTTATTCGAATATAAGGCGGTCACGATTATAAGGCGAGGGGGGGAGTTGAGGGACCCAAGAAAAAGAAAAAAAGTTTGCACAATAATATAAGGCGAAATAACGAAAGAAAAAAGGCAACTAAATTCCTTACCTTTAAGCAAAGCAGACACCAAGTATTCATGAACTATCTGCACACAACGATATTTATTCGGAGAGATGGAAATGCAACTTAGAAACTGTCTTCAGAGGTGGTGGTATCCGAATCTTCCTTGTCACTTACGCACACAAAGAGGTCATCGTCCTCAGCGCCGTCAAGAGCATTTGAAATGCAGCACTTGCGGAGCGATGCCGCAACCATGGCTTCGGGGATCGCTGCCCAAGTGTTGACCACCCACTGGGCGAGCATAGACGGGGACGCCCGCTTCAGACGTCCCGACGGCGTCAGGGCCACATTGTCAGACGCCATCCATTTGTTGTACAGCCATCTGACGTGTGCCTTAAAGTGCTTGTTAAGGCAATTGTCAAGCGGCTGTAGTTGACTCGTCATGCCCCCTGGAATGACGACCAGCTCCGTCTGGTTGTCCATGAGCTTCTTCACACCTTCTGTGAGGTGCCCGCGGAAGGCGTCGAGCACCAGCATTGACCTCCGGGCGAGAAGTGCCCCTGGTCTCAGGCTCCACACCGACTTTGTCCAGTCAAGAAAAAGCTCTTCCGTCATCCACCCTTTCTCCTGGCAACGATTGTGGACGTTTTGCGAGAACGCCTCGTTCTTTGGCATAGTCTTTCTGTTTGGGATGATGAAGGGAGGCAACTTCCGCCCATCGGCGGTGCAGGCTAACATCGTGGTTATCCGAGCCTTCTCGTTGCCTGTAGTGCACAAGCTCACTTGGCGATCACATTTTTGGTGAATGGTCTGGGCCGACGGCATGTCAAAAAAAAAATCAGTTTCGTCGGCATTGCCAATCTGCCCAAGTAGAAGTTGTGGTCGCGTTGCAGGCCGATAACATATCTTTGAAAGGAAATTAGTTTTTCTTCATAGTCTCCTGGCAACTTCTGCATCACGGAGGTCCGCCTTCGCAACGAAAGCGCGGCCCTCTTCATGTACTTCTGCACCCAGCCCCGGCTGGCTTTGAACTTGAGAGCGGGAATGCCATGCTCTCTCGCGATTTCGCGCGCCTTCATCTGCACGATGTCGGTAGTGACGGCCAAACCGCGGCCTCTTCGCTCTTTGACGAAGTCCATCAGCACTTTTTCCACTTCGGGAAACGCTCCGTTTCGTGGGCCATGGAAAGCCTTCCTCGTTGCGGCGCATGCTAAGAGCGACGTCTTTTGTTTGCCCCAACGATGCACGTTGTTTTCGGGAACGTCACACTTTCGACCCGCCTCGCAGTTTCCAGTGACTTCTGCCTCTGCTATGACTTTCCTCTTGAAGGCTGCATCGTAGTGGCAACGACAACTCGCCATTGCGCTGGTCGCGTGAATCAAGCACAGAGAAAGAAAATCTTGCAGCAGGGACCCCGAGAGCTCTAACAAAAAATGCAAAATGGCGTCCCGCCTTGTTTACAAGCTTTGCGGCTACTACTGGCTTGGAATGGCTACTGCTGGCTCAGCTCGTTGACATGGTCGAAAGCGCCTGCTGCCATGGCCTCTGCTGTATCTCGAACTGTTCAATACCCTTGCAGTTGCCAAAACTCGGTAATTACTATCTGCAACCTGCGTTTGTGTAAAATTTGCGTTTTATTCTGAAATCTTTGTTACATTTCCAACAGTGTCTTGTTTTATTCTGAAATCTTTGTTACATTTCCAACAGTGTCTTCGGGCTCTTTTGGAAGCTTGGAAATGGTTGGATGGTGGAAACCAAAACCGTGACACCAAAATCGGCATATTGGGAAACTGAGCCTCGAATATAAGGCGGCGTATGACTTTGCGACCGCACATTCTGGAAAAAAACCTCGTCTTATATTCGAATAAATACTAGGGGTGTGCGAATAGTGAAATTTGATCTCGAATCGAATAGTGGACAAAAATATCGAATATCGAATACCAAAGCTTTTATTTGGAAGAACAAGTAGGTTGGACACTAACAAACGCATGCTCATGTCCTTGAGCTCTAAATAGTAAATACACTAAAAGGAATTAAAGAAATCACAAACTGTCATGTTAAAAGTATTACAAATTCTCCAAATCTCAAAGTAGTGAACGTGGTGTTTGCTCATCAAGTGATTCAAGAGCGGGCTTGTCGTGCTTGCCGGCGTCTTGAGCGTGGAGCCGCATTTCTTGCAGATGGCAGAGGATGGACTTGCCTTCTCAAAAAACTTCCAAATTACGCTTCTTTTTTCACCGTGGCTGTTCATGCTGAATGGCACGGCACGCAGACGTTACACAGGAGGATAATCACTGGTGTGCGACGACCATGGCGACGACGGCGACGACCGTCAGATTGGCTATGGATAGGCGTCGAGAAAGGGTCTAGGACGGGGGATGATAGTGTGTTACAGCAAGGCCAAAATCACAGAAATTTAACAAGACCATAATTATACGCTATTTTGCGGCTGCACAGTCGTGTGATAAAATTAACAAAAGAAAAATGATATTTTACGGCCGACTATCAGGGGGGAAGAGTCAGTGTCATTGCCTTCACGAAATGGCGTCGTCGTATTAATTTGTTTGTTTTGTCCCGAGTGCGACGCATCATATTTGTTTCCAATGACGTGAAAACGGCAACGCACCTCATTATTACAAAAACCTGTATGTGAGGAACGTTTTCTGCACGCTAAAGACTGCTGTGTCGCTCCTTCTTTCCGTGTATGCCAGTGACGCAAAAAGATCGAGGAACTATTCAATTACATGTCGGCAATGAAGTCTCTGCGGGCGAAAAGGAGGGATATGTTCAAACCTCAAAGACAACTTTCCTGGTCGAAAATGGGTCGCTGGCAATTGTTTGACCAAAACCTTTCGACGTTAGGGTCAGTAAGGGCCACACTAATCTAGCCGCAACTTTGGCAGCGTTCGGAATATTTGTCACGTCGAATTATTCGCAAGTCCGAATCACTAAGGGCACTTAGTTTCACCGAAAATAAGTGTCGTGTGCCCACACCACCCCCAATAAACAAAAATGAACGCATAGATGGACACCATTGCGTGCTGGCGATTACAATGTAGCTGACCGTCTTTACACGAGGTGCAGTAGCAGTTTGCTAAGCTGGAGCTACAGCCAATCCGTATCCAGTTGAAATCGCATGAATGTGCCATGCTGGCGCTGTGCTGTTATGCATGCATTGTGAGCAGCTGTCATTGCCGTTTTCGTACTACCATTCTTCATAGTCGAGAGCAAAAAATTGCTGCTGCTTAGCTCAGCTAACCTTGGATACGCAAAGCAAAAGCTTGGCTTGGTCTGGTTGTCTTGGTTTCGCTCGGTTAAACCTTTGATGCAGCTGCACTGCTGACCACGGCTCAAAGCTGTTTGGAACCATGCAATGCTCACAGGAGAAGGCCCAGCCTTGCCTTCATTCTCGGCAAACGTGGCGTTTCTCTTTCACGGCGAACGCGGCGCAAGATGAGTCTCGTCGCCCGAGGCGCCCCAGTGGCGCAAGTGTGGGAGGCTGTGGGTTTGATCGGCTGTCGATCAGCTGAGCGGCTGCTCCGTCGTCACCGCAAGGGGAGCGGCGGCGATGTGAGCAGTACAACTAAAAATGGGGCCTTGTGCGCAGCGCCGACAGCGGGCCCGGCGAATCGCGCGATGCGCTTCGAGGGGTATGTCTCCGGTCAAAAGGTTAACTTGCGCATCCTCCGCGAAACCGCTGGACGAAAGTAGTAAAGCTTTGTTTTAAAATCATGTTTGCGTGTTTAGCCTTGAACCCACGTCGTCCTTTTTGCCTGCCAAAGGCCAGATGCTGCCGTGCCCAGTCAGATAATAGGAGCCGCTCCTGCCTGAAGGGAGACACTCCTCTTAACGAGGGGACGTGTATTTTGATGAAAATTGGCACAGCAGCTGGAAATTCTTCTGTGATAACACCATAAAAATTTCAAAGTAATATTTTAGAAACTTTTTTATTTATTAAATTTTCTTTCTGTTCCGCTTGTACCGAGCTTCAGCGGCTTATAAAACACTACAGAAAGCTTGTTCAAAGTGCTTTGCATTCCCAAATGAATGGACGAGGTCGTGACAGTCTTGGAATTTTTTTTACAACACGATGTGTTTTAGTTTTCATTTATTAGAGGTTAATGTGCAACAGGCATGTCGACTGTGAACGACTATTTGAATAAAAACAAATCTCAAAAAACAAATCTGGAAAACCAAGAGTGTCACGACCTGAAATGTTCATCAAGGAATGTAATGCAAGAAACGAAATCAAAATAGACCCAGCGGTCTCGAAACCCCTGGAACAAGCGACACAGGTGGCAAAAAAAACTGTTTTTAGAAAAGGGCTTCCGAAGGTCCCACATAGGTTTCACTTATCAAAAGTCGTCAGGGTTGTAGCCTTTCATGTCCTTTTGAACATGTGGCTTCTGGAAGGCCTTGCCTTGAAATTGGAGTGCCTTTTACAGCCTTTCTCTTTCCACAAAACATCATTTTCAGCTCCTCTGTGAAGAGTACATAGCCCAGTTTGCAGACCAAACGAAGGGGGAGTCAATGGGCTTTCAATGCAAAGTAGATTAGCTGGTTGGCTGTATCGCCCTGGACAACCTCCTTTTGCAGGGTTGTCACCATGGCAACAAGTTAAGCATTTTTTTTTTACTCAAAATTTGAAAATTTTTGGCTTTTATGTGTTATCATCTTGCAGGGGTGAGACAGCTGCGCATATTGCGCAGATTTGATACAAATTTGTTTTCCTGCGCCAGGCTGCTCCAAAAGCTTGAAAATTGGTAAAATTGCGCCAAACTGCTCCAAAACAGTCTGAGAGCCAACGATTTTAACGCTCCCATCAGTTTCAGTGGGGAAAAATGCTTACTGACCACATAATTTTCCATTACCCCCAAGATGATGCTGTTTCTAAAAATTAATTGACTGATCATTCAATAAAAAACTCGCATAAAACGGTACCCGAAATAGTTTTTTCGGAAGACAATGTCTGGTTGCACATGTTATATTCTGTATGTTTTTAAAGCTTTCCCATCGAAAATCATTGCAAAGTCCTGTATAAAAATACTAATGTTTACTGAGGCGACAAAACTTGTTCAAGTTAATGACAAAACTGCAATTTTCTGAGCGCCGTATCTCCGGAACGACATTACGTACGTATACGGGGCGCCGCCATCTTGGTATGGTGAGGATCGGAAAACATGGCCAGCGGGCGAAGCAGTTGCTCGTAGTTCAGGCTAGTTAATTCTAGTTCAGGCAGACCGCTCTCCGCAGATTTCTACCGTGCTTTTGGTTATGGGGGTGGCTAGGTTTAGATTTAGTTTGATCTGTTACGGGAAGTTGCGCCACTCGAAAGGTGTTCATAGAAAACAACGCGGTGCCCGCGAATTCACCGTGTTTCGTGTGAGGCGCGGTTCGCGCTTGAAGTAAAATTTTTGACTCATTGCGTTGTTATAAAACGCAGAGTTATTGCTGCCTTTGACAGCGAGCTTGCAAGCGGCGGGAATGGGACGGTCGACACTTCAAAAGGGGCGGCGCAGGCTACATCGCCGCAAAATGTTCAAGCAATGTCCGATAGCGGGACGGGCTATTATTGCACGCTAGTAATAATGGTTCATCAATCTGAAGTGAAATTTAATGCCAAAAGGGATATGGATAAACATATCAACGTTACTCAAATTACGATCGATCATAGTGAACGTGCACCTTAGTGTTTGATATGGGAAAGCTAGTGGGGTGCGACGACTGTCACCTCGCTTTGCGTAACTTTTGCCGTGGCTCTACACTTGTGCTTAATTAAAGCCAAGTCTGGGATTACAAAAATAATAATTAGGCATTCCCATGATAATAAAAATGCCTTACGATTGCTTAGTTTTTCAACTTGATATTTTCAACGGAACTCCATGTTATCTATACATAGGGCCTAAGAATTTAAAAATGGTTTGTAAAAGGTAGTGCATTTGGTACCTCGTGATATTCTGGTAGAAAAACTTTATTAAGAGGCTGTTTCAGTGTTATATACATTCAAAACCGATTAAAAAGTGCTCTTTCCCCCCGAGTTGCCAAAAATTTGATTTTTTGGGCACCTAAGGTGACAAAAAATATCGTTAACTGCTCCAAACCAAGGTTCTTCTGCTCCAAAATCGAGATTTTGCTGCTCCAAGAACTGCTCCCAAACTTGATTCAGCTGTCTCACCCCTGATCTTGCCTGGCGCAGCAACATAGTACTCATACGTGCAGGTGTTCATTGCCAAAACTTTGCATACCACAAGGATGCAAATGAGCTACTTTGAAGCTTGGTATAATATTCTGCATAACTCCAACTTCAATGCAAGGGGATTTTTTTACTGCTTTTGACATTCAAGACGTCCAATATTTCTCACAGCACAGCCAGTATGCCCTAAGCCATAGATATATGCATTGGTATCAATAATTTCCCTTAAAAATTCACTGTTAAATGCTGCGACAGTAAGGTACATTTTTAACGCAGAGAACATATTTTTATTCCTATACAGTTGAACCCCTTTATAAGAGACACGTATTGGGGGGCAGTTTCTGTCTGTTTCTGTCTCTATGAGATGTCTCTTGTAAGCCGGGAACCGTGTTTTCACTTAATAATCGGACCCTAGTTCAATGTGGACACCGTATGACTAAAATAAGCTCAAAAGAACGCTACAGCATGTTTTGAAAGATTCATTCTAATTTATGTTTGGCCCCCAGAATTTATGAAACAGTTCTGAATCTTTGTTTGCTTCATGACTGTATTTACACTGTCTTTTACAACCGATTCTACAAGATTTTTTTTTCTTTTCACTGTTTGTGGAAGATGAATCGTAGATGTTGAGTTCACAAGCCTGATGAATAGCCAGAGCACACAGCTTCTTCCGCTGTGTGCTCAGGCTATTCATTACGCTTGCAGGACTCAACATCTGCGATGCTTCTTGATTGGGAGCTACGTGAGTAGGAGAGCCCGCATGTGCAGTCACGCTCCATCCAATGGATGGCAGTAAGCTTCAACCACTTCTGTAAGTTGCATTTCCATTGGCAGGGCTTCTCATCGTCATTTCATAGCTGACTGAACCACTGTATGTTTGCTGAAGTCGTCTGTCGTCCACCTGTGTTTCCAGAATGGAAGCAACTGCAATTAGTGACTGGTGGCACTGCATCTGAAGTTAAAATGTCTGTTACAAGCGAAATTATTGATTAAAGTTCAAGGATGACTTGTCCCTTATAACCAATCTTCTACATCCGATGTCTGTTATAAAAGAGGTCAATTTAATGGGAAAGATAGGGCAGCCAACCATGTTGGTGAATAGTCTCTTATACCCATTTGTCTCTTACATCCATGTCTCTTATAACGAGGTTCAACTGTATTCCTAAAACGCAAAGAACATATTTTTATTCCTATATTCCTAACTCAAACTTAGAAGCGCACGGGAAACGTTGCTCAAGAAAGGCGATATGGCTGCGCGCATCGCAGTGACATATCGCACTTTGATTATCCTTGATATTGCTGGTCAGGTCGCTTTTAAAATGAAATCTAATGCCGCAGGCATTAATTACAACTACTGGCGTTCAATCGTAACCGGTTGTCCAGTCATGTGATGCTCCAATGCGCGTCGGCTATGCCGTGCGTGCCGCAGCGTTTGACGCGTCGACAGTTTTCTTTCCCAAGGCTAGCGAGCCCACAGTCGAAACACAGCAATAACTAAGGGTGTAAGCATCGCAAATCCGACTAATAGTTCACTTCACGAACCGCTATTGCAAGCACGCACACCGCGTCACCCTTCGGGGGTCTGGTGACGGTAGTCACGCGCACCATGAAGCGTTCGATGACCTCCGCCTTTCGAGCCACACAACTTTCCGTAATCTGGCTCGTGATCTCGGGCATTCCCATCGCGATAACGTCCGTGTTGAATACCATAGACTGAACGAAAACTTGGTCGAGCGCAGCAGCGAAAATGAACTCGAACCGCACACTACGCAGTTCAGGCGGCCGCCATCTTGCGTTGCGCCGTGACACCCAATCAGGAGGGTCGTTTTAGCGCGCCCCGACCGGAGGACCAATAGCACTTCAGCATCTATTTCTAGCTTCGTTTGCGCGTCGTTTCTTTTCTGCTGTTTGTGAATGAACAAAGATAAAAGAGACCAGCGAAACCGGAAAGGCAATCGCTCGGCCGATCTAACGATATCAAAATGGCCGCGCCGGTGGCACCATTGCGGAGATACAGCACTCCGAAAATTGCCGTTTTTTCGCCCTTTTGCACTGATAGTTTGTCACCGCGCCTGCGAAAGTATTTTTTTATGCCACTTTGTGACGCTTTTCAGCGGAAAAACTTTGCAGGCGCACAGAATAGGAAACATAGAAGCCGAATATGTGGCTTTCAAAAAAACGATGTTTTGGTCATTTTTCCGAAGTTGAAAGCCGCGTCCCCCCTTAAAACAATTTCTTCTGATCTTCAAGTAAGCTCTGAAACTTGTCAGCCTTGCTGCATTTTTGTCACTGATTTCAAATATGCCATTATTTTTTAGTTAGTGAAGTAGTTCTCAAGATAATTAGATAATCAGCCATTTCTGGAGGAATAGCGAAAACGGTGGTAGCCGTAAAACTGTAAACTTTATGCAATACTTTATGAACACTAGTGAATGCAATAAGAAAGCGTTTTTTTTTTTTTTTTATGTAACGCTTGGAACTAATTTTACGGCTCATTAAACTTTGGTGTTTGAAATTGGCGTTCGAAATGGGTCCTGGCCACTGCTGCCACCAAAGTTTAATGAGCTGTAAAATTAGTTCCAAGCGTTACATCAGTAAACTGCTTTATTGCATTCATTAGGGTTCATAGTATTGGTCATAAAACTGTAATCTTTATATTTTCTAACACCGTTTTCTCTATTCCTCCAGAAATGGCTAATGATCTTTACTTATCTTTGGATTTGACAGCTCTCGGACACTCTGAACGTTCTCCTGAAAGGAGTAATGACGCGAAATCTTTGTGCTATGTTTTTTTGCAGCTATCGGTGCCTACGAACCCACTAATCACTAGATTGTCGAACGCAGCATAAATAATTACTTCCTGCTCCATTTCTTCGTGTCAGTTTTGGTTTCGGTTAAGCGAACACCTAGGCAGCCACTATGACAGAAATGCGCATTTGACGTCGCTGTTCATGTCGCACCACAGCCGATGCCGGTCTGGGCACGCTTGCCGTACTGGCCCGACCGGCTGTATTCGCACATGACTTCAGTCCCAAAAGCTGTGACGTGATGCACAAGGCGGAAAAGCACGTGCCAACAGCACCGTGGCCGCCTCGATACATCACAGGAGCCCCGACATCAGCCGTTTCAGTCAAAGCACAGATGACGTCATGAGCTTGCTCGATGGCGCGGATGAGCTTTCTCGTGCGCACAAGGATTAAAAATGATTTGAAATGTTCTACTGAATGGTTACGGTTTAAACTTTTGAGGCGGTATCTCCACATAAAAGGAAGCCTTTTACATCGTTATCTGAGCTTTGAAATTTCGTGCCAGTGCTCCTTTAATACTGATTTTTAATTTAAATTGTGAACCCCACAATGTGCAGCTTTGTTTGGGCTTGAGTCCTGTATAGAGCAGCAGTAACCAGCTCCAGCTACCTGTGCCTGCCTGCGCCACTGCGCGGCCACGGTTGGCCCCCGCGCAGCGATCGTGCTGGTGTAGTATACACGGCTCCCTCACTGTGCGTGCGGTGTGCCCGGCGTGTTATAAAAAGCAATAAAAATGGTGCCTGTAATTGCTGCAGAACTTCGGTCACCCCCCCCCCCATCCTTCTGGTAAGCCTGTTATTTGTGCTCGGGGGAAAAAAAGTTAACACTGGTACATTCATTATTTGGTTACGACGAAATTGTACGGTTTGTTTTACGTAGCTAGAAGCATGCATTGCTTGGTCAAGAATGGGTAATGCGCAAGGTTTTTCTCTTGTGTTCTGTGGACAATTTTTTTCGTTGGTGCCCAGCACTTTGGCGGCCGCTACCGTGGTTTGACATAGGCGTCGTAACCGAGCGAACGAAGACAGAAAGAAAACGGCGGCAGAAGTGCAGTATGCTGAGCCAGCACGAGACTCTTCTCGGCGGTGATGCATGGTGAAAGTGTGAGGAGGAGGCAGTGAGACATGCTGGGCAGTGGCGACGTGCTGCAAGACGACGCCGTAGCAGCGCGTGCCGTCGTGCAGTCGACAGTGATGTGCGGTCACTTCCTGAGACACTGTTCGCGCACCAACACAGACACTTACTATCGCTGCTGTTAAGAGAACGCATGAGTGAGTGTTGCGTCAGTGCACTGCAGCACTGAGGAGTGATCGCTGAATGGGCGAGGCTACTGGTGGATGTGCGTCCTCGTTAAGCGGCTCATCCAAACCACGTGACATTTGCGCGGGCGATTCAAACAAGATTTACGACATGCTCAGTAGCAGCGACGCGCTGCGAGATAACGGCAGAGTATCATGCGCCGCTGTGCATAAGCTGATCGCGTGAGCACTTCCTGAGACACAGCAGCTATGCGCCGTGACCGAGAAGACTGCAGTTCGCGCTGTGCACAAATTATTACATTAAATTAAATCGGCCATTTTTTTTCTCTAGTCTAGTCAGGTTTGGTTATCTCTTGTGTCCTTTATTTTTTTCTCAATTTCTTTCTCTTAGTTTCTTTTATATTTTTGTTTTTATTTGTCTAGAGTGATTTTTGGTGTGTGCAAAAGGTACAATTTCACTATCTCTAATCTCCTCTGGGTTTCTTGCAACTGATGGTCGCAAGATCACAATCACGATCACGAACATTTTTTTTGTCTGAAGTCTAGTTAACTGTAGCTATAAAACAAAGCTTATCTCAAGTTTTCTCTAGCTATTGCTCTGTCAGCTCTTATGTTTTAATTATGGGAATGTGTTTTACAACTCATTAAGAAAGTGGTCAACTTGATATTAAATGTTGAGTAAATACAAACAGGAATCATTTTTTGTTTACAAAAAATTTAAAAAATTGAACTTGGACTTTTTCTGCTACAACTCTCCTTTTGATGCTCCAAAGTTGCTCCAAAACTCCCCTTCGATTGCTCCAAAGCTGCTCCAAAAGGCTCAAGCCCGCTTCCACCCCTGTGTTTGATACAGAGGGATGAAGCCAGATCCAATTGAACTATGTTCTTCACGTCGCAGGCCGCTTGTATTTCAGCCACGGTATTCTGTTGAATGAAGGAAGCGAACTGTGCAATAATGTTAACGCTGAAAATTGGTGTCAGTGCTCCTTTAATTCCTCCTGGGAAATAGCCAACCTCATTGTGGAAGTATCTGTTGCTGAGAAGTAAACTTCCTGCTTGTGGCCGAGCCACTTCGCTATCATCAGTGAACACTAGCTACTAGCCAAAGCCAAACCAGGCCAAAGTTACTACTAAATTTGCTCTGTGGCTGGCTGGCTGTGCAGTGTAGGCCATGTTGTAAAACACAGTAACACCCAGCCTACCTAAACCTACACGCCAACAAATCTCGTCATTCAGGCACTGCTGAAGCCCAGGAGGTAGTATTTGCAAGTTTTCATGCATGATAGTTTTTTGGGCTGTTTAAACATGAAAATTTGGTATGTCTGTCACTCAATATATATATATGGGCAAAACTGTTCCAAACTACTAAAACTGCTGCCGTGGCCCGCGCATATCCAGGTTGTTCAACACATGTTTGGTGCAAAATACCAATCCATAACTGAGTACCAGCAGAGAGTATTAAGTGTACATTGGATTGCTTTCCGCGATAGCAAATGGAAAAAGGTGAAGTGGTATGTAAGGGTCCCGGGACATGGCTCTTAAAACAATTTTTTAATTTTTAAGCAAACTCTGTAAAACTTGCCAGTCTTGGTGCTTTTTCTCCACTGATTTCAAATAGGCCATTATTTTTTCAGTTGGTCAATTAGTTCCCAAGATAATTAGAGATAATTAGTCATTTTTGGAGGAACAATGGACAAAACAGTGTTAGTCATAAAACCGTAATCTTTATATTTTCCAATATTATGAACCCTGGTGAGTGCAATAAGCGAAGCTGTTTTGTGATGCATCGCTTGGAACTAATTTTACAGCTCGTTAAACTTTGGTATTTGAAATGGGCATTCGAAGTGGTTCTTTGCCACTGGTGCCACCTAAGTTTACTGAGCTGTCAAATTAGTTCCAAGCGGTGCATCAAAAAACTTGTTCTTTTATTCGCTCACCACTGTTCATAGTATTGGAAAGTGTAAAGATTACAGTGTTATGGCAAAGACTGTTTTGTGTATTGTTCTTCCAAAAATTACTATTTATCTCTAATTATCTTAAGAACTAATTGACTTGCTGAAAAATTAATGGCATATTTGAAATTAGTGGGGGAAAGCAGCAAGGCTGACAAGTTTCACAAAGTTTACTTAAAAATTAAAAAAGTTTAAGAGCAGTGTCCCCCCCTTAAGAGGCAAAAAAGCAAACGCTAAAAGAAATGCTTTCTCAAGCTGCTCCAAGCAGAACAGAAACAAAAGGTCCCAACTGATGGTGCGCGAGCAGTGTGAACATCAGAGAATTAAATTGTTTTTTTAGTTCTTTTTTCGCCACAATTAGTGTAGCGAATATATTTCTGTGTATCATAGATTTTTGAGGATTCGTTTTCTTGTTTCTGTAACATGCCTGTCTGTTTTCTGCCCACACAGCGGGTAGGGCGTTTGAGTGGGCCATTCCGTTGGCACCGCTTCCACTGGATTCGTCGTCGCCAGTGCTGTCATCGCTTCATCGCCCGCCACTTCATCATACGGGCCCACGCAACAGACTCAGCACCGTGCCTGAGGTCACAGAGACCACCGCAACAGCCCTCGGCGGCAAAAGTGGCACAAGCACAGCACTGGTGAGCAGCACCTCCTTCCCTCTGCTGCACTGCTTTGTGGCACACTTGATGTGGTGGCTCGGCAATTCAGGCATTTGGCTACGTAGCCCCAGGACTCCTGTTTCAACTCGGTGTCTGTGCATCCCTTTCTCTGAGAGGGGCAAAGAAATGAAAATTCCTGTGTTAGGAGGGGCCTAAAGTAATCCGTAGCCCTCATAGCACCTCATACCCCAAGTGTAGCTTTGGCGCGTTAAATTCCCAACATTGGAAAAAATTTTGAAGCCAGTAGCAGCTTGTTGGCTGCCTGCTGCGGTGGCTCAGTGGCTAGGGCGCGTTGTGCTGCTGAGCACGAGGATGCGGGTTCGATTCGTAGCCGCGGCGGTCGCTTTTCTGATGGAGGCGAAAAGCAAGAACGCCCATGTGTATGAGATTTTGGCACACGTTAAAGATCTCCGGGTGGTCAGAATTAATCTGGAGCCCCCTACTACGGCGTGCTTCATTGCCTGTGTAGCGTTGGCGCGTTAAACCTCATTAAAGTTGAGCTGTGTGTCATGAAGCGGCTGCCATTTTCAAACAAAGGCAACATGATCACAACCATCCTCCTTATGCTCTTACTACTTAGAAGGGGTTGGTCAACATCAAATTCCAAGGAAAATGGGCTCGTGTGGACATTATCAGCGGCAGTTTGACACTTGAGCTGTTAGTTGTGGAACTCCAGCAAATAAAACTTGCTTCAAAATGTTATCAGGCGTGACAACTCCGCAAGTTTGCTGACAAGGCTTTCCTTTCCCTGTGTGATGATCATATGAAAAAAAGCCATAATGAAGCAATGCATATGCTTGCTGCACTGTCGTTTCATGCGCAGTCAGTTCAGGAAGAAATATCTTTCATGGTAAAGCTGTGGTCTGAAGGCCTTCTTGATTGGAGCCAACCAACAATCACTACTCTGAAATCCTCTTTCTAGATGGCAAACTTTGCTCTGTTGTGAAAAGTTCTTTTGTCAACTTGAGATTCATAACGTCTGTAGAACTTGCTTCTTCGTTATGGTGAATCGTTTCCAAATAATCTAATAGTCTTCACCATTTAGTGTGATGGCGATAATGTGCATCCAGTAAAGTTTTGGCTTTGCTTGCCATCTAAACGTGCATAATTTTCGACTGTGATCCCACAGAAAAGAAAAAAATGGTCCTTAAAGGGGCCCTGAAAGGAGTTTTGAGCACACTAAATGAAGTAGCGCAATCGTTAGATTGGGTCGTCAACGTCATTTGTGCCAACTATTGCTCTTTTACGCGCAGCGGAAAGCTCACACTTTTGTTGCAAAGTTGTCAGTTTTTTCTCACCCTTCCCTTCGTGTTTTTGGACGCCGCCATCTTCACATGTCTACGTCATGGATTCCCAGATGTTCGTCATGAGCTAGACATCCTGCTATTGGGCGGCTTTTTCACGCACTTCCGGCGAAGAGATGAGTCGTCTGCTCAGCGTCGGCTCGCCGGCTGATCTGCCAGCGGAGTGCCGGAGTGCTTGGACATTTTACGACAAACAAAACAAGTGTAAACAAACGCTTAACCGTTTGTATTGAATGCAACACGGCCATAACACGACATGGATATTCTCTTACCTGAGTACATTCCATAAAGAAAGCGTGGAAGCCCCGTGGCATTTCTTTCGTGCAATCGCAGAGAACGCCCTAAGCCGAATGCCCGGGTTTGACGCATACTTTTTATTCAACTTCCAAACAATCCAGAGATGCGTTTCGAACGAACACAACGTCACAACATGTGTTGCAAGTCCGAACCGCGATTGACAGACGATGGGTTGCCTCCTCCTGCCCGTCGTAAATTCGGCACTCACCTCGCGCGCGGTTTGCGGGGACGAACAGCAAGTCACTTAACTCTGGCGCGCAAGCCGAGATGGATTTTAGCAACGCACACTGCACATACCCCATGCGAGGTTGAGTCGTACGTCGCTCGAGAAAGATAATCCAGACCATGGGAAGCACTATCCACCCGCAGAAGCACAACGTCGCATTGCATCGCGAAACAAAGGCGTCCACAACACGCACACCATCGCCTCCTGTAATGTCAAACGCATATCGCACTTCCCAATGGGAGTGAGTGGTACGCCTGCAGTGCTCACATGTCGCGAGGTGGGGCCCCGAGCTGAACCGGGATCACGCAACCGTAACTGACTTCTAGAGCGGTTTGTGCCTTGTTGCCAAGGCAAACGATGTTTGAGATTGTCAAAGAAATGGCACTCGCTCCAGCGCTAGAAAGCTCAGAGCCGCGGCGGAGCAAGTTTTGCCAACGTTGCCGCCCTCCACCACGCGTCGCCCCAAGCTGAACTGGTCATATGGTTGAAGCGTTTTGTACATGGGTTCTGTATCGGTTTAAAATGTCTTTTTCACATGCCGCCGGCAGGAATTACCGCCACAAAATAAGACCCGGCACCAGCGGGGCCACATCTGATACGGCGCTTTTTGGATAAACAGTGTCGGTGTATCGAAGGGAACGAGCGCACGATCCTCCCCGTGCGGCTGCGAGTTCGCCGCCGATAGCGACTGCAGCAACGTACACCGCGAAATGGCAAGGCCAGGCCGCCGCACACATGCGGCCAGATTTTTCGTTCACTTTTCCAGCCTTGAGCGGAGTGCGGGATTCATGGTGTCAACAAAGCTTGCCCGTAGCAGACGGCAGTCGTAGGAGCGTAATAGCGGAAGTACGTCACCGCTGAGGAGCGCAGCATCATGGGAGGGGGTGCTCGCGCGCCGTCAACAGCGAAGAGTGTTGAAAGCGGGAGGAAATGCGGCGCGACGATAATGCGCGGTTTCTTATTTACGATTTCTCAGCTAATACTCATCGCTTTAACAAAATTCTTGCGGGAGGACATTGCTAATACATTGCTTTATATGGTTACGTGTACATCCTTGCATCGGCGGAAGGTATTTCAGGACCCCTTTAAACTCGGGTAATTGTGGTCCTCTCCTTTTTTTCGTTTTTTCAAATGATAAGTTGGTCTCTAAACAAGTGGATGCTCTATGCGCCTTTCTTTTCCTCATTTTCATTCTCAGAGCCATTGTGCCACGAGTAAAAGCTACTAATTTGACAAGGCTCATAGCAAGCTGTTTTGGCCAGTGCAATTTTGGGGGAAACAGAGGCCTTCAGCACTCCATTACATGGTCATTTGGGATTCATTAGTATTCTGATGGGCAACTGTGCAAAGTTTGTGTGCAATGCAAGTCAGCAGAGAAGGTTTTTGCTTTGACCTGCGCTGCCTCGTAAATTATAGGTCCTGCTGTGATGCATGCAGTCCATCTGGCTTTGAAAGAACCAAACAGGCTTGCTCGGGTCTTTTGAGCAGGACTGGGCTAGTTCCATTATCCTGGGATGTTGTGGCTGCATTTCAGTGGAATGGTATGATTTTGTGTGCAGTAAGCGAATTAACTCTACGTGGCTGAAATTAACTCTGCAGCCCTCCATTGCTTTGTGCCTTGGTGTGAATATGGTGTACAGCAGTGCATGTTCATCAAAGCTACCACACCTCCTCTGTGCTACCAACAAATTTAAGACCTACCTTCTGTTATGGGGGAAGGCAACAACAGTAAGGAGCAAAGGAAGATGAGAATACAAATGATACACACCACTGAAAGTTAAAAAAAAAAAGGAAAAGTGAAAGATGTGTTTAGCTGGTAAAACAATGCTAATTTAGGAGGCAGGAAAAGAAACCAATGTGTTGGCATTTTTAGACGTAGTGTCTCGTTCACGATTTTCCCCGGTAAAGTGTGCGTGGGGCTCATGATGCTCCACTTTCATGAAGAGTTTGAAATGGTGAAACAGGTCTTGAAATAGAATTTCCAATGTGTCCATCGGTGTAAAGAATGCGTGCCTGGGTACTCAGGTCGTCGTCGGAGGTCCACTCTGCGTCAGTGGCAGAGTGCACTTGGCTGCATTGCCCAAGAACGGCGTCCCCCCTCTGAGTGTGCAGTGGCCCACGCTTGAGGAGTGTAGCCTGCTGATCGATGCCCGGCAGCCCTGGCTTGTGGACACCACCTTCAGCTCCCCAGCAGGTCCACAGCAGTGCCACAATGAGGCAAGTGGCCCCTCCGTACCAGTGGAACCCTCGAAACAGCTTGAGGGGAGCACACCCATTGTTCTGAGCTGTGCATCCCTGGTGCAGCAGCACTTCTGGCACGGGTTGCGCATGGGCAAGAGCCGCTTAGGAGCAGAAGTGTGCCAGAATTGGCAGTGGATTGAAGCAGTGCTGCCCGCAGTACCCGTGTGGTCCACCTACCTGACATGATGGCAGGAAATAAGTTCAGCTTGGCGCTGTGCACCTGCAGACTTAAAGGGACCCTGGAACACTTACCATCGACTACTCGGAGTGTATTTTAAGGTAGTCTTTTGTACCAGAAATCTCCTCCTGCAAGAATTGTGAAAATCTGTTCACTATCACCGAAACTATGTGCGATGAAAAATCGCACGTAATTGTTCCCTCTCAACTCGACCGCTGACAACGCGACAAAAGCTGCGCGCTCTCTCCCGGAGATGGGGGCGGCTCGCGGCGTCTTCTCCGGCTGCCTTCGATATATGACAGGCCGGGGAGTTTTCCCTTTTTCTCGGAAACGTGAAGGGGTCTATTTCCGGTTTGGTGCCACAAAAAAGCAGGCACGACTGCCTGCTCGCAAGCGCGCGCTCAGGCTGGTAGGGTGTTTTTGAAGCAATAAACGTTTGTTTTCATGTGATCTGGCTGAAAGGGGAGTATTAAGTTCGTCACTCAAACTCCACGCGCACTCAAAACACAAAAGAAATGTCAAAACTATGCGCACAGGCTATGCACACTGTCAAAACTATGCTATGTCAAAACTATGCGCACATCCATACAAGGTGCTACATGATTGGACGATGTTCAGTATTAGAATTCAAACCATTTTCAGTTTCGGTTCTGTGAAATTCTCGATATCTCAGCAATTGGCATACCGCGCTTCTGCCATGTTGTCGGCTGTAAAATGAGTCTGATAAGCCTATTAGCACGGCTTGGGATCGTAACAATCACTAGCCGAGGCATATGCAGTGGATGAACGCCCTCCGCATCACCGGAGACGCCCAAATGCGATGCGCTTTTCTCCCCACCTTTGGAGCTTGCCTGGCTCGCGCCCATATCGTAAGAGGTGTGTTTGCACCAGGCCAAGGGTCGGCCGATTCGGGACTGTGCCCACAAGCGCTTGGTGGTCATGGCAACATCATGTCAATGAGAACTCGCCAGCACATCAGGGTCAGTCTGCACCTGTTCTGTGAACTCGCACGTGGAGCAGTGAACGTTGGTGGGAAAATGGCGAATTCAGTGTAGAAAACATTGCTCAAACACAAATAAATCAACTTAAAAAAAAAAGACATGCACTATCACGCATTCAAAGTTGCGAATTGCAAAACAATGGAGCTAGTGCTCCAGACTACTCGGCCATAAGCCAGCGCTGCCAGGGGAAGAAATATACACTACCGTATTTACAAGATTGTAAATCGGCTCTAATGTAGGTCGACCCCCCCCCCCCCCCCCCTCCCAAATTGCATCTAAAAAAAAAAAAAAAGAAAAGAAATGCAAGCACAGAAAGCAGCCTGTTTAAACACTGCTGTGAATGAGCGCCGAGAGAGTTCTTCGAACCCAGGGTACTCGTGACAGACGGGACGATTCAGCATAACACAGAAGTGACACAAGCACGCGGCAACACGGCCGCCTTGAAAATCTTATCACAAGAAGCTATTTGTCAACTACCAATACCCCCCATACGGCGGCTCTTCAATCAATGATCGATGCTTCCACAAGAGCCGTACACTTGTGGTGCATGCAGTAGATGTTAAAGAAAAGCTTTTGTATAAGCACGTGGAATAAGCGTGCACGGTGGGTTGAGCGGGAAACTTTATTCCCAATCATGACAACACATTCGCTGCGAGATGACAACCATCGAAGCTACTGGCAGCAGCCAGTGCCGCGTGATATCGAAACAAACATGGCGACTGATGTAAGCGGCCACTTGCGATTTTCTTTGATTCGTGATTACGTTACTCGCATTCATGAAGTGTTTTGTTCGCCTCTAATAAACAAATTGAGTATCACCGAATCTCTTGAATCAACACACAGCGCTGATGTAAGCACAATCATCACTTTGTTCAGTACACTTCCGAACGCGGTGGTAGAAGGTTAGCCGCTCAAGGTATGGTGGACAAAGGGCACAGATCGGGAATGCCAACTTTCAAAGTCGGAATCATTTTTATTGACGGCAGATTGTATGCAATGGTAAACGCTACGCTTCGACCATAACCATAGAAACAAGGGTGTTGCGCTTTCCTGGGCTCGTAGCACCCCTGATTTCTCATTTCTCTTGCTGTTACAAGCGGCACAAAGATCGATTTTGATTCTAAGTCGACCGCTAACATTTAATTGTCAAACTTGAAAAAGAGGGTCGACCTACAATCGTGTAAATACGGTATATAACGTATAAACAGTTTACATTTTTTAGCTTTAGCGTTCCAAGCAGCTTAGATGACTATTTCTTGAATAGTGCTCTTGCAGTAAGCGTCCCCCAAATTTTCACAAATATCTCGTCTCTAGTGACTGCATTCATTAGGCAGAAGAGCATTCGCAGAAGCGTGGTCGTGCTGCTGACCGCTGTACTAGTTCACCCAGCGCAAAAAATTACGCCCATCTTCCCGCGAGGGAACCCTGATGTGATGCGACGCATCAGGGGGGAGCGTTTGGACTGATGCTGGTATTGGTTTGCGTCAGTCCACTCGCTCAAGAATCAAGTCAAGCACGCAGTCGTCAAGCAAAGTGACGCGAAGTCGAACGAGAGCGAGCGGTGACTGAATCATCGCAGCGCGCTACCTGCTTTATATTCACAGCGCCTGAAGGAGAGGAGACAGCGGAGAAGAGTCGCGCATGCGCGCACTTGTGCGACGGGAGCGGAGCGGAGCGAGCGCACGCAGCTGTTGTTTATAATAATGAGACGGAGTGAGAGTGTTGTGCACAGCGGTCGGAGAGAAGAGCGGAGGAGAGTCGTGCATGCGCAGGTGGCATGCGGACAACGCCGCGATGACGCAGGAGGGACATGCCTCAGAGCAAGAGATGTGTCGCATCTAAAAAGTGCTTTCCACACCTTGGTTTTACGCTGTACGATGAAAGTTTTGTTTGATTTTAATTCCTTAGTACCTATAAACTTCGCTGACTCTTCTCCTGCCTTCAGTTGGCCTCAGATTTTTCTACTAGCTTACCAGTCCACGAAGCGTTGCATGTGCGCTTGCATGGAGCAACTTGGGCTTAGAACTTGATAGTCTACAAACTAACAAACTAAAGGCACATTCTTCTGAGGAACAAATGTGTCGTGGCTTAGTTTAAAGTGAACGAATGAACTGCGACGACCCGCCAGTG
Organism: Haemaphysalis longicornis; assembly: GCF_048455015.1. Lineage (NCBI taxonomy): Eukaryota > Metazoa > Arthropoda > Arachnida > Ixodida > Ixodidae > Haemaphysalis > Haemaphysalis longicornis. The sequence goes on along the minus strand of NW_027526222.1, from coordinate 494,066 downwards.
GCCGACTACTTTTGTTGGAGGGTCGGAGAGCTGTGCAATCAAGCCAAGCCATCTTGTTTTGGCATCATACGAAACGTCATTGGAAATCGGCACGGAGAATGCAGAGAAAACGGCATTTTCGAATTGATTTTTCTACTGAATAAAGTCATGCAAACACAGCGAGAGTGGGCGAAACATGGCCTACACTCCAGACTATAATTTGTGCTAGTAGTCTCGCAATGTTTACAAATCACTTCAATGTGCCTTTAACTGGGATGTGGTAAATAAAACACCCTACCTAATGTATGCACAGATTGCAACCAAACTTGGCAAACCAAATTTTCATTTCATTTTTCATTTTCTTCTACCAGTATTTCTGGCTGGATTGCCGAGCTAAAAGCTGCAGTAGCAGTTTGACGAGGCTCAGCAAACCGTTACATGGCAGCAAAGTCTGACAACATTAACATGTTATGCAGTCTCGTGATATAACAGAACAGAAAAACTTGCAAATCCAAGACACAAAAAAATGAAGGGAGCTCACACTAACGCGCAAGACTTGAAGGTAGTGAAGCTGTACGCAACCTTCACGACCATCACGAAGGTTTAACTCCATGATTGCAGCTGATTTGCTTCTTTATTCTCCTCAAAAGCCCTCAAAGTAGTCCAGGTTGAAGCTGGGTGCTCAATAGGGTTTGTATCATATACAGTGCTGGCTGGCCTAAATAGTAAAAATTTCAAGCACTACGTACAGCCTCAAGTATGTGCAAGGCATTAGATGAAAGCTTTAACGCCACGCTGTCCTCACCTGCAATGAAATGCGCTTCACAGGTTCAGCAGTGATACATTCCATCATTGACGCCTTCTTTGTGAATTCATTGCTGCAGCCAAACCACCTTCCCTAGCCTTTGCTATGGGACAGCAAACAAGCCGACACGTGTGAAGCTTTCGTTGTGCGGCGTGTTTCGAGTGCGCTTGTAGGAAGCGTAAACAGCGCAGTCCGCCATTCCGTAGCAATAACAGCTGCTTGCTTCTTATGACAAGGCAATCGCAAACACACAAATCGCGCGGCAAAAACACTGCCCACACAAACTGACTTGCCAACACGATGGCGCAAACTGCATTTCGCGTCTGGAAACGTGACAGCGCGCAACCGTACAAATGGAGTCGGGGACACTGCGCAGGTAGCGCCGCTGTGTAGAAAAGAGGGAAGTGCATGCACCCTGTACATATTTACAGCACATGCGCATTTCTTCACCTGTTAGGTGGGGCGTGACTGTTGTGCTATTTTTGTTATTACTGAGGCTACAAAAATAAACAAGCAGCTTTACTGTGCACATGGACACCTTTGTGAAAACAGTAGCACAAGAGTGGAGAAATTTAGGCTTATTAAAATTCATCAATTTAGCAATGAAGTGGTTAAGGATGCATTCATGACTTCAAAACTATACCGGGTAACAACAAACTGATTTGTTTTGACATTGTCATAGTCAACTGTACTTGTGCACCAAGTTTGCTTTTAATCGGTGCATAAATAACGAAGTTTGTTTTAATTGCCACGTCCCCCCCCCTTAAGCTAGTCGTGTGAGAAAGGAAAAGCATTACCGTATTTACTCGCATAATGAACCCACTTTTTTACCAGAAAATTCGCCATGAATTTGGGGTGAGGGTTCATTATGCGGAAAAAAATTGCAAAAGATTTTTTTAAAGTTGAAATTTCACACAATAAAGTTGCTAAGAGAAGTGCGTCAGGGCTTACCATTTTCATAAAAACACCCGAGTGATTACGTAATGGATTTTATTTTTTATTCTGAACATGCCAGTGGCCCCCTACTCGCCATGGAGCTGTCCTCCTCACTGAAATCGCTAGCGGCTTCACCTTCGTAGTCGACCCACTGCGCACCGTCTTGCGTGCCGTCAAGGCACTCCAAAACTTTTTCTCACACCCGGAAACTTTCCTTTTTTGGGCCCACGAAACACACGGTGGACCTTGTTTACCGCCCAAAAACCTCTTGTTTTCGCCAGTAGCGTACACGCGCTGGGTGAACACTGAAGTGCCGCCCAGCCGCGCGGTTTCCATGTGCATCAAAGCATGCTGCACCACCTTTAGTTTAAAACCGGCTGTATAGCTCATGTACTGGCACATCGTACGGGGCGCACCAGGAGCCCCAAAAAGGTCGCAACACGGCTGAGAAACAAAACCATAGAGCGTAATGGCGATGTCGCGGAACAGCTAGAGTAGTATGTTTAGTGCTTTATTCGCACGACGCCAGAAGCAGCCAGAACGGCAAAAAGCAGGGAAGGAGTGCGGCGTGCGTTTTGCGCTTTGTTCGCGCGCCGCAACGTTTTTATGGCGGAAGGTTTGTTTTGTGTTCAGCAGGTGGCGCACCACAAATGCGCAATTTTTAAATTGAGCCACAGCATTCGCGCTCAACATCTCTGGCTGTTGTTGCGATTTCGTTTTGTTGAAATGCGTTTTTGGCATTTATGCGTGTACTGTGGCGTGATATCAAGTTACTGCGATCGTATACAGCATCAGCAACCATGCTGAGATAAAAACATATTCCCGCTGCATTTTTTATTCAAAGTGACAAAGTAAATTCTGAAGAAGAAAAGTGGGGGGAGGGTTCATTACGCGAGTGGGTTCATTAGGCGAGTAAATACGGTATAGTCCTGTAGGTGGAATTTTTTTTTTAGCAATACATGCATGAAAGTTGTTTCTGCCAGTATTACCCGCCGCGGTGGCTCAGTGGCTAAGGCGTTGCGCTGCTGAGCACGAGGTCGCGGGTTCGATTCCCGGCCGCGGCGGCCGCTTTTCTGATGGAGGCGAAAAGCAAAAACGCCCGTGTGTACGAGATTTCGGCGCACGATAAAGATCCCCAGGTGGTCAAAATTAATCCGGAGCCCTCCACTACGGCGCGCCTCATCGCCTGCGTTGCGTCAGCGCGTTAAACCCTACAATCAATCAATCAATGTTTCTGCCAGTATTGTGAGTGCTGCCACATTCCTCAGTTCCAAGAGCAGAAACGATAATGCCGGTGGGCAGTGCAGCGTTGCGCCGTGCAGACAGTCCAGAGTGTCTGGTGACTGCTGGGCGAGGCAACAGTGGTGGCGTGAAGCTCTTTTGGAGAAGCCAGTGCTGCAGTCAGCCACCAGCAGTACAGTGGAGTGCCCCAGCACCGCCGTATGCGTGGGCGTGCTGAAATCGCGTGTCCCCTTTCGTCTCCGCTGTACTCTTGTTCATCCTCCTGCATTTTGCACTCGCACCAAATGTGTAATGATCTATTTTTTGTGACCATCTTTTGGGCTTGACAGCAACGATGCAGACACCACCTTTTCCCCGCATGGGACGTTTATGGCTTTTACCCTAAAGTGAACTGCTTAAAGGTGTTGCGCCACCAAATTTGTTGCTTGTGCATTCTTTGATGCAAACGTTTTATATTTCATTAGAAAGCATGATACATGCTCTCACATGCACATATTCTGAGTAAAGAATTTATTATCGCACGACTCATGTGAACAGGATTCGGTTTCGGTTTCTGGGCGCCGATTCAAGCAGTGACGTCACAGCGTTGCGCCATAGCCTCCTTTAGTAGGTTATATAGGCGGCTATGGTTGCGCGGACGCTCTGCCACGCGTGTCTACCATGCGGCGCTGCGGTACGTTGCGACTTTACTGCGGCGTCTGCTCCCCCACATACGTGCTTCACCACGGAAGTAAACACGCCGACTCGTCACGTCAAGCCGCGACAGCTCCGACGCGGATTCTTTGTCTGCATCCTCGGATGCAGACAAATGAAAACCATGGATTTGCAAACCATACAAATGCTAAAAAAAACGCTAAAAAAAAAAAAAAAGCTGCCCCCGCCGCGAATCGAACCGGCAACGTCGACCGGATGGGCGGAACGCGCGAGACCACTGAGCCAGCGAACAAACGATTCCACTCCGCGATATAGCCGGTGTACTAGATGGAGGCCCATCCTTGGAGTCGTACGTCGGTGTTTACTAGCTAGTTTACAGAATTCCTGGCTTGCAAACTCACATTTTTTAAATAGCGCTTGCGCAGCAAGGTTCCGCGAAGCCCCCGCGACAGCTTATCGCCATCAACTCTGCTCTTCTGCGAAAGCGCTCGCAAAAATAAGTGTGCCCGGCTGCGACTGCGATTTTGCACTGAAGGGATAGTGCTTGCCGTACTTTGGTTTTACGTTTTACGTTAAAAACCTTTGCCGATACTGATCTCTTATTACCCAAATTACCCTACGTAACTGTTCTTCTGCACGAAACTGACCTTATATTTTCTACAGGCGAGCCGATCGCACACGCATTCCGGGGTAGCGGCGTCGCCGAAGAGCACGGCCGAAGCGTCGAACGCCAAAATACGGATCGCATTAGCGCTAGTGTTGAGTTGTATGGGCTTCATGGAACTTACTGAGTTTATTACCCTCCAGAAACTAACAAAATAGAGCCGCGTTCATTGCGGCACGAATGTTGTCGGGGCGCAGTTTTCGCTTCTCGGTCGATTGACGACGCGTCGTGCGACCAGTCAGGCGACCGGTTTTGTTCGCGTCTTCGGTCGGCGAGTCAGTCACACTACGGCGACTTTCCATCGGCCGACGTGTTTGTGTCGCCGTCGGCGTGGTGTGACAACACGGTCTGGCAATTCGGCAGTTGGCCGATGTTTTAACGACTCGTCGGCGTCGCGTCGTCGTCGCCGTCGTATCGGTATAGTGTGTCGATACGACCAAGCGACCAAACAAACTGTGGTAACTGGAGTTCACGTTCACGTCGCTCGAGTAGCTAGCGTTGTATGATGTCACAAACTTTGCTGCGCTGGCAATTCACTGACGTCATGGTTAGTGGCGCTAGCGATGGGTCCCGATTTCCAGAAGAGCATTTAGGTAATTTTTAGAAGCGAATTAAAATATATATTAAGCGCTTGCTGTACCCAGCACTTCGTGTTGAGGGTCGTTGCATGCAGAGGAAGCCTACAGCAGGCTTTTTACAGACTTAAAATTTGGTGGCACAACACCTTTAAATTCTCCCGTTGCTCGCATCAAACCTTGGACCTTGCAAGGCCTTCCTTATTGGTGCCACTTGTGGAGACAGGGCCCACTGTTTGTATGCCGAGCATCCGTGGCTTTGCAATTGTAGAAACATGTACCATCAGTGGTGTGCAAGGAAACGGGTGCTTTCAACGTCTGTGTACGTAGTATGAGACGCCTTCATTGGAGACTTGTGTGCCACGAGTGTGTCGCCAAGCCTGCTGTTTCCTCCCCCCTTGCAGGACAAGTCTTCGTCAGCCGCTTCCCCACTATCACAGTCGCTGCTTTCGTTCATCCGGCACGAGCAGGACATCATGGCCGAAGAAGCCGAAGAAACAGCGGCAGTGGCGGCAGCGGCGACCAACGAATCTGAATGAAGTGGGTGCCGAGACGACTCCTTCTCTGTGCACTCCTACCACAGTCCCCAGAGGGACTCTGCTTAGATTTTTTATTGCTTTTATCCTGGACATGCATTTCTTTTATCTAGTATACACGGAGACATCCACACATGTGCTGGCCAACATGAGGGTGCTGTCAGTTGTGGGGTTTCTTCAGCTACCGGGAGCAGGTGTGGGAGGTCAGTATGTGATGCCTGGTGTGGTTCCCTGGCGAGGAGCCACCGTTGATGTGGGTCAAAGAGCGCCCACGGGCATGACTGCTTGACCTGTTTCCTCCCCCCTCAGTGAAAGGCTGCGCCCCATTGCAGCTGGAAAGGCAGAGAGCAAATGCCACCAGTGTATTTATTTTTTCATTTTTTTTCAGTGCGCATGCCACTCAGTTTGGTTCCCATCTAGTGCACGGGTCACTACCAGAAAAGGGGTGATGTGGTGATGTTTGATGTTGCAGTCAGTTGCACTTGTGTTTAGGTGGCCACTAAACTGATTGTCGTCGCGTAGTGGCTGGGCCTCTGTTTCCTGGCATCTCGAGGCTGTGGCAGTCAGCATGTACATAAAATCATGCCAAGAAATGTTTTGTGCCTGTAATTGCACGACTGCATGTTTGGAGCAAGCCATATCGGTGTTCACAAATTAAATTTTGGCATTGCACTACCCTTTTCTTCTACTTATCCCGTGACCTCTCCTGCCTGGTATTCTGCGGTGCGTTTCTGGCCTTCCTCTGCTGCCTTTGGGGCTGCAAGAGAATCGCAATAAATTTTATTACAGATGTTATGAGAACACTGTGGTTTTTGTTTTGTTTACAATCTGTTGTCATCCAGTGCCCGCAGGAACACTGGGTTCAGCTTTGCATTTCTGGCTCTGTCAAAACAGCTGTCATGGCCCGTGCAGACTGAACAGTCTCCAAGGGTATTCCTTAGCTGTGTTAAGGGGGCAGTTGGGTCTTTGGGGCCGAAAAACGGTCAAAAAAAGCGTTTTCTCAAAAATGGAATTTTTGGCCTCCACGGCCATTTTTCTAACAGCCTGTAAATTTCCTCATCAAAAGGCATCATATTTTGTTGTTATTATATTATAATAGCATTTTAAAGTGCACTCTACAGCTCAGTTAGCGCAGAATTCGATGGTGAAATGGCACTTTTCTTGCAATGCAAAGCTAGCATTTCATCCTCAGATATCTTGGCACCCAGAGCAGGTACAACTTTAGTTCTTTTTGCTTCTGATACCAAAATGTGTGGAGAATACAATATAGGAAACAATTTTTTTAAATGGAGGCTTTGGAAAATTATTATTGTGTTCAATCGGCACCACCTGCGAGCCATTTCTGGCAGAGCGCGGGAGAAGCGAACGCGGGAGAAGCGAAGTTCCCTGTGTTGTAAAACGACCAAAAATAGCTAAATCAAAAAAGTTCTTCCTATGTTGTATTCTTTAGTCATTTGTCTGCCTAGCCACGTGGTAATTGCCATTCTGCATGGAGTGGTTATTTTGCAACTGTGTCCCAAAATAATGGCAATTAATCATTAATTAACTAAAAATATAATCAGCTTACAAAAAATCTAATAGGAGATTTGAAATCAGCACAAAAAACTCTAACGCAGTGCAGTTTCATTAAAATTGGTTGGTAAATAAAAAATATAGCTCTAAGACCAGTCTGCCCCCTTAAGTGGTAGTTGTGTGGTGGGGAGGGATCATCAAAAACCCTTGATGCCGTTAGGGCTTGCATCGAGGGTTTTTGATGATCGCAGAAGTGTTATAGAATGGCCACCTCTGTGTAGTGGAAGGTGCAGGCGCTTGTAGCTGAATGGGTGGCTTGGTTGACCGCCGGCAATGTTTCGATATGCTTTCCAAGCTGTCATCTTGTTTCCATTGGCACGCTTCAACCTGTGGTGCCGGTTTGATTTTACCTAAAATGAGAGTATTCCTTACCTCGTGTACGTGGCACTCCCGCGAGAATATATCGGTTTTTGTGCAGTGCGTGTGTGAGTGCATCTGCAGGTTTGTTGTTTATATTCAGCAAAACTACATGAAACATGGTAACTTCAGGCATATCTTTCTCTAATGACAGGGCAGTAATTTTGAGGAACGCAGTGTCTAGATTGCCATCTGACAGCACCCCAGCTCAGTGATACAGGCAAGGCTAGAGTAGCTGTTCAACCAAGTTCGAATTTTAAAGACAGGCACTCTAGCACAGCTTTTGAAGGAAGGCATGTTGTTATAGAAACTGCAAGCAGATGCACCCATTGTAGTGAACACGGGCAGCTTTGCTGTTGATGGCTCAGGTTTGGGTCGGAAGGTAAATTTTTGCTCAAGCTAGTGTCGCAGCAGTTCACTTTCATACCTGCTGAATCGGCAATTCTGGTGGGATATACAAGGCATAAAAAGTTCTGCCTAATAGCCAATCTTGTGTGAAAAATTTGCAACATAAATGAAAGAACCAGAAGTGTTTGAGCATGCCTTAGCAATGCATAGGCATCTGCTTCAAGCTTGAAGGAGTGCCGCATGCTCTTGATGATGGCAAAAAGCAGTTTGGGCAAGTGGCAAGCCTGAAGGAATTTATACAGTTGTGCAAGGCATTTTTTTATTGCCAAATTCTTTAATGCCAAGTGACCGATATGTCGAGATTTCTTCTATATTTTGGCGGAGTTGTCATTGTTTCAGTCAGTCTACAGGCAGTTCCTGCTTTTTAAAGGTTTTGAGGGACTCTTCCAGTGTTGTCAATATTCTGATATCGTAAACATACTGGTCAGTCTCTACTCGTTGATTATAATGCCGCGAACCATGTATGGGTTTGTTTATTTATTGTTTGTTGTTACTGCCGGGCCACGCCCGGCTGTGTTATCTGCGTTCCAAACGAAGCGCGTCTTACGTTCTTTACTTTTATGCCTCACGGGCTATCGCATTCAGATAAGCAGACTGTTTCGCCCTAACGTCACTAGCCCAGAATAATCTTCTGTGATCTACAATGTTCTGGATGTGAATCGACGTTTCCAGAAACACTTGCGCCGAAAGATAAAAGCCTGCAGAGCAGACGCCGCGGCATTCATTCGACGGCACTCGCCTGTGCTAGTCACTTTGTTGACCGCTGCTTCACCGCCTCTGTATTCTTTTGAGTTGTTAGGGGAGCACAAGTTCGCCCCAATAAACTTGTTTCTCCTTCAAGACAACTCCGTCGTCCTTGGCTTCGTGACAATAACAACGGGTAGTGGGCTAAAAGTGGTTATCTCTGAATTACATTTTTTCAGGTGAAAATAGCTTTTTGGGTGAATACAGGTTTTGCTTAATTGAGTATGAAATTTTTGTCACATTTTGTGTAAAGCATTGCAAAATGTTCCCCACAAACTAAGCATTGCATACACATGCTACAAATTGGGCTACTGGGAGGATTTTTGGTTCGCATATTTTTACATGCAGTTCAGTTTTGTAGTTGGAAATTTTGGCCAGGTTCTCACTTCGAAAAGGTATGATATTCTCAAATAAGCATCAATAAAGAGAAGGCCTGTTCTTGGTTTAATAATAACACTAGGGCAGGACACAGAGGAGGAGACACGACTCTCCTCCTCTGCGTCCTGTCCTAGCGCTATTATCAAGCTATGTACCAACACGCCCATATTAACACCGTTCTTTAGCCTGTTGTTGGCTCTGGTAAAAAAATCGCGCCAATCCACCCCGTGAATGTGGTTGGAAAGCAAAGCTGTAAACGGCACTCATAACGATTACCCATGCGACGTCACTTAAATTCACTCACATCGCTCTACAAATTGTAAAACCAGAGAAAAGTGAAATGTACTTAACGACACCATTTATTACTTCAAAGAGATATTCTTGGTAAGGTTAAACCAATGCATGATGCATGAACGTGTTTGGTTGAGTTGTATTGGTGTAGCACAAGAGTGGGAACTTTTTTTATAAAATTAAAGCTCCAACCCGGTGTTAGACGATCTGACTTCTCCGTCGCTGTGCCGCGGACGGAGGCAACGAGATTTGCGGCAGAGAAGGAGGAGGAAGAAATACTTCTGTTGAGATTTCTGAACGGCCCAGAGTGCAGCCCTGGGGAGTGATTCCTTCTTCTGTGGGGCCCATATGCAGTCCGCGTGGCCTGTGTTCTGTCCACGCGCTGAAGCTGGGTAGGTAGAGAGGGCCTGGACAGCAGCATCTCCCATTGCTCTTGTTGGGTAGTTGACCGAAAGAGAGGAGGGTGCTTAGGGCTAAAGTCATACACCCCGATTACGGGGTGGAGTGTTCCTACTTCTGAGCAAATTTACATTCAGCATCGTAGCGATTCGGATGCATTAAGTGAAGACGCGTAGGCTGTGGGAAGCAGCCCGGTTTGTATGAGCCGTAGGGTAGTTTGTTGTTCTCTGGAAAGGTCAGGGTAAGGCGAAGGTACGGTCTGTCTCAGAAGGCGATAATGATGGGTTATCTCCCTGAACGTGACAAGCGGGTAACTGTCATCGTGCAGCTCCATAGCACGGGAGCTAAAAGCGCAGGCTTGTTGGGTGGGCGTATTTGTTGCGCTCCATTGAAGCGTGAGGGGGTGTCCAGATGAGCTGAATGGAACCGTTTGGGGAGTGGTTTTTTAGCACGCGCAGTGCAGGTAAGGACACCCAACCCGACTGGTAATTCCAGTAGGCTTGCTGGAGATCGGTGACTACCCTCCGAACCCCTGGTTGAGTGAGAGCCAGGGTGATGGCTGCCTCTTCTGCTGCCGTCGTTTCTTGGGTTCTAAGTGAGGTACACGCAAGGAAGTTGGTTCTGGAGGTAGCTAGCCACGATGATGGCGTATTGCTGCCCTCGATGTTTGGAGGCGTCTGTGTAGATAACTGCATGATCCCCACCGAGGGTTGTGTTTAGTGCTTCAGCCCGTGCTTTTCGGTGACCCTCGTTATGTGAGGGGTTCATATTTCTAAGCAAAGGGAGCTTCTTTAGTTATAGTCGCCAAGAGTCTGGGTGTACGTCAAACGGAGTGACATTCTGGGCTGCCCAGCCAATCTGGTGAAGCATGCGGTTACCCACCGCAGTTCTGAGTCGGACCTTCTGTTTAGAAAGATGGCCTTCTATCAGCTCTTCCATCGCGTTGCGGAGCCCCGTGCTAAGCAGCCTCTGTGTGGACGCACTCATGAGAAGACCAATGGCCTGCTCGACCGCCTTTCTAATCATTATAGGAAGCATCTTGATGTCTTCCTTGTCGAGAAGAAGACAGGGGGTTTACGTAAGTGACTCTCGAGAGAACAAAAGCTTCGATTAATCGAAAGGTACCGGATTCCTTTAGGCCTCGCTTCTTGGTGGCAACTCGCCTGATCATGTGTATGATTTGATTAATGCTGTTTTTGAGGCGCTGCAAGGAGATGTCACTCTTGGTGTTAGCCTCGAGATGTAGGCCCAGGATCTTGCGATGCTGTGGCTTGGGGTGATGGCCTGGCCATCAAGGAGTATTTGAATGTATTCCTTGATTTGGCGTGAGGGCGTATGACAAGGAGCTGTGATTTTTTACGTGAACACTGGAGGCCACAGGCTTTAGCACATTGGCGTACTAGAAGTGAGATGCCATGCATTCGTATTAGCTTCCTTTATTTTTGTAACTCTTAGCACATGAGCAAGGTGCGTACAGGGCCGCTAGACGGGCGTGAGTGGTCGCGTGACGCTTTCACGTGGCATTCAGCGAGTTTGCAGGGGGTAAACCCGTAGATGTGCTTGGTGAGTACACCACCTGTCTTCCCATCTTCACGTGGGCTCGTAGCTGAATCGGTAAGACGACACGCTCTCGCTTTGTTAGTCTATTAGTTCCAGGTTCGAGACCCAGCGGTGCCAGTAAATTCTTTTATTTGTTCGCTGGAGTTTTCTGGTGACACCAACGGTCGCGAAAGAACCCTTGGGGGGTAGAGGTAAAAAGCTTTGCTTTAAAACGGATTTCCCGTACAGGGTGGAGACACTCTTTGAACGGTCCCGTGCCGTCGCTGCTGGGTCAAAGTGCTCAACACGTAGGTGTTATCGTTTCCCACAAGACCTAGCCATGCGAAATAGATAATATGGGTCAAACGTCGCGAGTGAACCGTGTTGCGGCGCAAATTATAGCGCGGTCTTGCTACAGTGACTTGCTGGGGCGGCCGCTCAGTGACTCAAAATGGCGGTGCCAACGTGTACGTGTTTCCGCCCTTGCGGTGGACCACGGCCTCCGCGACCGGCTGCCGGCGGCGCACTGCCGGCAGCCAATCGCGGAGGCCGTGGGTGGACTAGCGTGATTGTAGGTATCCTAGCAAAGAAAGAAGTGATGTGACAATGCCGCTTTGAAATACACTGGTAAGCAGAAACCCTGGTAGCACAGAATGTTTCCCCTTAACGTTGCCAAAACGTGGCTAATGTCCGCTTTTTTTAACGCTAGTGCAATGTTTCCCAGAAACATTGCGTCACCGTGATATTAGCATTGCTCCAACATGGGGACACCGTTTGAAAGGTGGTGTTCTAATGTTTGGATAACGTTGGATAGCCACGTGCGGGACACATTTGAACAACGTTTATGAGACGTTTTTGATGACGTTGCAGCAACTTTCCACCTACATTTTCGCAACGTGCATACCACATTTAAGCATATCCCTGTATCATTCAGACGTATTGATAAAATTGCTACAATCTTGCAGCAACTTTAGATCTACACTTTTAACATGCAGTTAGCGTAGAAAGAACGTTGCTTCAACATTCAAGCAATGTTTTTATGAAGCTGCAATACAATTTTGCGGTAACTTTCCAGCTATATTTTTCCAACGTGCGGGTAACATTTAGAAAATGTCGCTTTAACAAGCGATGCTTCCTACAACGTTACCGCGACTTTACAGATATGTTTTTTCGCCACGAGGGCCGCATCCGCGCACTGTTAACATGACATTCAAGCAATGTTTCTCTTACGAAGCAATAATATTGTAGCAATGTACAGGTAACTTACAGTTACATGTATTTATATAGATGCAACGATAACTAGATGAAAATAATAGAAGTTAACTTTTTTCTAGAGAGACGACTGTTGACTGCATGATAAGCGAGCATTTCAAACCTCGTCCGCATAAACTCCTGAAAGGTATAAACCGGCATTTTAGACCTGTATATTCATACATTTTGACCAACACACACAATTAAGGCAGTCCGGCAAAGTAACGAACTAAGAAATGGTGGAATTTTAAAGCAATTGCAGTTAGCGTAAATAACAACACTGAGACTCTTTAAGATGAAAGGACATGTGCGTTTTATTTTACCATTGACAATGGAGCCGAATACGTATTCTGTTAAAGCCTTGAATTTCGCAAGTACTCTATTTCAGCCGATGTCTTCATTTTCCTCCTCCTGGCTTGCTTGTTCTAGCTTCTGCCTTTAGTCAATTCGATGACATACTTGACGGCCATGAACCCAGTAACACAGTGTTGTTACTGCGACGCTTCTGTGAAATGAACAAAGGTGGCAAAGTTGTTACAGCATAGACAACATTTCACCTCTCAGAACACCAGGACTTTTGGTATACAATATGGCCTCATCGATTTTCTTGTACTGACAGTTCCAAATGAGATTTGACAGCCATTCCTTGAAAACAAACAAAAGGGCACCCTGTAACACATTGGGTGCTCAAAAGCTCACCTGCAGTTTGGATGACGTTTGCTGCCAGATGAGCTTATTCGTGTGTAAGTTTTGTGGTGCTGGTAGATCTTAAGGCATTTCTGAAAGCAAAACAGTATATAGAAGTGGTGAAGAAAACTGAAGTGAAGCAAATTTTAGCTAATAAAGAAAACCTTACCTTTAGGAAGGAATACTATAGCAATACAGGCCTCTTCACTTTCCACTTTGTCTTGCTTGATTAACTTCTTCTAGTGCCTGTGTCAACTTTATGACACACGCATCACTTTGAGTGGGTTTCTCAAGCATCCATGGAAAACATAAAAGGATAAAAGTACTTAAATACCTTACAACTTTCTTTGCAGGCCATTGAGTAATTCAGTGAAAAGTCTTCAGACAGCGTGCAAGATAATTTTCAATAAAAAAGAGAAGCAATATATTGGTTGAAAGAGGACAATAATTGCCTCAATGCCCATAAACATAAAAACACAACGAACAAAAATTATACCCCTGTCACACGGGCACTTTCAATCGCGATTGAAGTGAATCGCGATCGAGTTTACGAGCGCGCTCGACGCACTGCCGCTGCTACACGGCCCGTTTCAATCGCGATCGAAAAAGTTGCACTGGTTGCACTCGTGCACGCTAGATGGCGCTAACATTGTACTTGCGGCCGGCGTCTGGTAACTTCTCGCGGTTGTAGGTATACGTAACTATGTGTTACCTCAGCTTATTTGGGTCAAGTTATTTCCCACAGTTTGTGGCGTTAGTTGAAGTTTTCACCTCCTGTGTCATTACTGAGCGGGGACGAGAGTATCGCTGCTTTCGTTCGATCGCGCTTGAGAAACCAGGATTGAGTTCGAGCGGAATCGAGCTCGATCGCGATTGAAACTGCCGTGATGCATGCGCCCGATCCGGATCGACTCAATCGCGATTGAAAGTGCCCGTGTGACAGAAATCAGGCAATTGTCAAGAATGGGAGCATTACTCAATTAGATGAAATTACAACCCCGTATTATCTTGGTTTCCTAATTTTACCTTTTGCTCTCGAAAAACGTGCTTAAAGGAGCCATGAAGAGAAAACACAAGTTTGGTTCATTCGAAAGATTGACTCGTTAGAACCATACTGACACCACTTTTAACACAAACTTCGCTCAAATAAGCTACATAATTAGGAAAAAAGGGAATGACCATGCGACCCACCAGCTCATTTCCCGCAACAGAACCTATGATGTCACACGAGAATGCTCTGCGATTGGCGGAGGCCGGCAAAAGCAAACGCAAGTTAGGCAGGGCTTACCAGTTTGCATAGTGAGCTATATGCCCGTTAAACATACTGCACATTCCTTTTATGACACTAAGAACGGTGGAGTAAACGGTTGAAGTTCCGAATAAACACGCAAGCGTGTAAGCCAATGCGTACAAAACTACCGCCAGCCGAACTCGACATCTCGCCGTCGCCACCGTCGCGCAGACGAATTTTCGGGTTCGAGGCTCTTCGGGGCCAACGAACCGATCCAGCACGCACAGCCGCGACCTTGCTTGGTATCGTAATCCCTTCACAGGAGGTTGGCCGTCATATCGCCAACCAGCAAAGGTAAAAATAGAAACGAGGGGAGTAAGGAACAGCAAGCAGCGACGAGATAGTGACAGTCGTCGCAGAAGTTTCGCAATGGTGTTGGCTTGCTGCTGTTGTTAGGAGCTCGTTTCCAGTTTACAACCACTGAAAACTTCAGTTTGTTCGAGTACTTTACAATGAAATTTCGTTGCTGCGTTTTGAAATGCCCATGTAGTACGGGCAAATCGTCGAGGGAGTGCGACATCCCCGCCGGTGAGGAGATCACATTTCATGTGCTGCCCAACGACGAACCTCGGCGAAGCAAGTGGCTACGTTTTGTGAACTTTGCAAACGGAGGAGAAAGAGAGCTAAAGGAAGTACGAGTGTGCTCGCTTCATTTCCGAGGAAGTGATTACGGCAGGGACCCTTACGTTAGCTCACTCCTGGGACATGCTGGCGCTCGTCGCCGACTTCGTCAAAGCGCTCTGACCTTGGAGGAAGAAATGCCATACACACCGCGCATTGACGCTCGTATCTTTCTGGTCGGAGCAGAGAGCTCGCGCGAACGGCTTTCCATACACGACACCGGCCAACTGGCATAAGCGATATTGCTACTGAAATTGAACTATTATTAACCGTAATAAAAATACGGCACATACGTACCAGTCTGTATTCGTCCGTCGCGACGGGGCTGACGAGGCAGCGGTGCCGACGGCTGGGCGTTCGTCTGTTGTGGCTATCGCGGAATGGTCGCTTTCCGGTCCATCCGTGTATCCCACAACTCCTGCCGCTCGTGCACTTAGAAGCATTGAGCGTTCGAGTGGTGTGAGGTTAAATGCAAGCCCGAGCTTCTCGGCGAGAGTTTTGTTCTCCCGATCAGGCGATTCCTTGACTAGGGCTGCGGGTGCACTAGGTTTTACTAGTATTTTTAAAATGGCCGCCGTCTCGGTTTTGGCACGAGTTCCGGTTCCTGTTTGATTCCCGCGTGTGGGTGCTATATGGAGTCGACATACTAAGTATCTGTTTCATGGACCGGCTCGTATGACGCCATTGTTCACGTCACGAAATGTGTAATGTAGCTGGAGATTTAAAATTTTGGCTTAAATTGCCTTATTTCTCAGTGAATAAAGCATCATTTGCTTCCGGGAAAGCGCTTAGGGTACTATGAAACACCTAATCTTTCGAATAAAACAAACTTTTGTTTTCTCTTCATGGCTCCTTTAAAACTGGCATTGAGGTGTTTTATTTTTTTTGCGTATGCCATTTTCTTTATAATTATAAGCATCCGAAGTAGACCAGCTTTTCACATGGAAAGTTCGTGAATACTACAAAGACGTCAGGCGTTGTTTTACATCGTAAGATGGCTAGCATAAGCAGCTGATAGCCTGGCTTAGATGCAACGCTAAATTGTGTTCTGGAACAGCATGCCGGTGAAACTCGCGTGAAATTAAACATAACAAAGTTAAATTTATTGGTTATATTTTTCGCGTGCGTGCACAGCTGTGGCGAGAAGTAAATTAAAAGCCAATCGTACGTATCAAGGTTTTTGCAGCCTACACTCGATTTCAGCATCATAACAAAAAATCTACTTCTGAGTGCCCACCTGATTTAGCATTATATTCTTTCCATAGAATTTAAGCGCTGAATACATGTTCCACGTTTTACAACCGTACGCATTCGCAAAAGCAAGAAGGATGCTTAGAAGCTAGAAACGGGAGGGCAGTCTTGTTCCCGCTCTTTTAAACTGCGTTCGAAAAAAATTGCCCCCACCTCCCCGAAGGGAATCGTGAGGAAGGGCGAATGAATTTCTTGCGCCGAGAGTACACGGCGTAGTAATTCTGCCATCGCCTTGAGAGGCGCAGTACCGGCGAGGGGGAGTTGTCAGGCGAGGGGAGAGGCGCACGCCGAGGGTGAGTGCAAACCTAACGGTGGGAGAGGCGCGCCAGCTGCAGAGCATGTGACGTCACGGCGCGAGGAGAGGGGGAGCAGACGCAAAGGCGCCAGCGCGCGGTCACGTGGGAGTGTGACGTCACGGCGCGAGGAGCGGTGCGGGAGCCGGCGCGGGCGCGCGCAGCCACGGCGCTGGAGGCGGAGCGCGCGCGGGTCACGTGGGGTGGGACGTCGCTGCGCCGTTGCTACAGACGCTCCTCTCCGCTCCTCGCGCCGTTGCTAGGGGAGAGGAGGAGGAGCAATGCGGACGGCGGATTCAGGGTCGCTTATAAAGTGCATCGCACTTAAAAACGAGGCGAGCTCAGAAAATCGAGCGTAATACCTTCACTGGTCGGTTGATGAACTTTCCGGCCCACAAATATTCGCCGTAACCTGCGGCCACACAACAAAATTTCGTATGACATGGTTCCTTCTCCATTCCGTTTGTCAGAATGGCTGCTCGTTTCTGCAAAAGCGCGCGCTTTTCGTTCCCTCTCCCCAACCCAATACCTCAGCCACGAATGCCAGCAACACCATATTGATGCCAGGCGCAGAGGCGCAGGAGGGGACCGCTCTGCGAGGGGCGCGCCAGTGTTCGTGTGTGAGAGGAAGGTAGGACGTTGGCCAAGGATCAGCAAGCTGGACGTCCTCATACGGAAAACATACAAAACGGCCTTAGGCCTCCCCACTTACACCTCCAATGAAAAACTACTCCGGTTGGGGCTACACAACATTCTTCAAGAGCTAATTGAAGCCCAGCGAAATGGACCTTTTTCTAATTTTAGGGACCTTACCTTTTTCCAGTACCGATCCTCCTAGCGGCCGCCACGGCGAACTAAAATTGGCAGCAATGCACGCCCACAAGAAGTCGAGCTTTCGTAGAACTCGTCCACAAAAAATATCCTGGTACTGTAGCCCCTTCCGCACCAACCGGTCACCCGTGCCTTTCACGTGAATGTCACGGTAGCAGGCGTCGTTCCTGTGACTCATTTGCAGTGGTCGAAGCGCCCCTTTTTCTTTACTTTTTTTTTCATTTTTGTTACTCCCTCACTGGCTTGCATGTGCTTCCAGCGTGCTCAGCCTCAAATGTCTTTGCCCCTTTCCCTAGAAAGACCTTTTTGTGTGCACTTACGAACCCACTTCGAGCTGTTGAAAGAGAAAAAATAAAAACGCGCAGCGCTGGACGGCATTATGGTGGGATAGCCTCTCCCGTAGCATAGCCAGCATAACAGCATAGCCTCTCCCCAAACAGAAAGCTGGGGGGCGCTTTTTTGTTTATTTTGCCGGAGGCGCCTGCCAAGAATGGCGGACCGGCAGCCCGCGCATGCGCAGATCGCTACTGGAAAAAGGTCCATTCCTAACACTTACTCCTACAGGGAGGAAGGTGCTTCATGACATCGGAAGACCAAGCCCAAACACCAACGACTTCCCTCAACGAATCCCGCTCCACATTCGCGAGAAACTCAAGGTTGCTCCCATTCCCAAGCATATGCACCCAGCCTTTAATCGAGGCCGCCGTGAGGCAAGGGTCCGCCAGCTTACGAAGAAATATGCAGACGACTGTCATACCCGATACACGGATATCGCTCAGAATCCCAAGATACCCGGCACCACCCTGGTCACGCTCAATTTCAAAGGAAAAATTGGCACTGCAGCCACGTACCATGACTTATCCACAAGATCGGCAGAAGCTCTAGCTATAGCCCATGCAACCACCACTCACCACAATCAACCCTATCTTACCATCATCTCGGACTGTCAGGAAGCCTGCGGAATGTACCAAGCTGGGCTGGCACCACCCCATGCCATCCCAATCCTACAGCGATTGCATAGAAGTAGCCATTGTCTGGACTCCTGGCCACTCGGGTCTTGCTGGGAACGAAGCGGCGCACGCTTCCGCCCGAGAACTCCACTCCCGGGCATTCCCATCCTCAACGCAAGCTACCCTGAGGGGCACGGAGAGTGGAGCTACCCACCTGGCACCCCTCGACAACAGATACAGCTCACTCGTCACATTACACCCACACGAGAAGAACATATCCTCCCCCCCACCACACGTTATCTACCTACGAGGCATATATCTACCGCAGACTACAAACTGACACCTTTTACAACCACACCATCCTCGCACACATATCTACCCCGGTACGGAAGACCAGCTGCTGAGTAGTCTCAAGCAGTCCCTCCAGGAAGACCCGACGCAACCCCAAGCCCGCAACCCGCCCTACAAGGGACCCCCTAATCCCTCTCTCGACGCCCCATTCACGCTGCAGGAGCTGGAAGCTGCACTCCTGAAGCTCACACGAAACACCACCCCAGGCAATGACCAAATTCCCAACAAGCTTCTCCGGAACCTTGATCACGCAGAAATTGACCATCTCTTAGATTACTATAACCACCATTGGGCTGCTGGCACTCTCCCCCAGCAGTGGCGGCATGCGGACATTACGCTGGTCCCTAAACCAAACAAACCCATTACCACCGCAAACCTTCGTCCCATGCATCTCCCTCACGTCCTGTGTTGGCAAGCTTTTAGAACACATGGTGCTTAACCGCCTCACTCTCTTACATCGAGGACAACGGTTACCTCCACACTACCATGTTTGGATTCCGCCCGCACCTTTCTACTCATGACATACTCTTACAAATCAAAGCGGACATCACCGATCACCTCACCACCTCGAGCAAGAAGTCTATCCTTGCCCTTGACATTAAAGGTGCATTCGATAACGTCACACACGAGGACATCCTCAAGGGACTAGCAACCACAAACTGCGGTCCGCGATTGCACGCCTATTTCACTGCATTTCTCCAAAACCGCGCGGCCACCGTCCGCCTCGGGCATCTCCGATCCACGACTTTCACTCTCCGCTCCAGGGGGACACCGCAAGGATCAGTGGTGTCTCCGCTACTATTCAACCTAGCGATGCGAGAGTTGCCACCATTACTTAGCGCAATCCCCACGGTCAATCATGCTCTGTATGCTGACGACCTTACACTGTGGGTGGCACAGGGCTCCACCGGCCGGCAGCAGGATTCGCTCCAAGCTGCTATTGATGTCATTCAGGAGTACCTGCAGGAGAGGGGCCTCAAATGCGCCCCAGAAAAATCTGCGCTCATCACACTGTGCGCTCGCACGTACAAGAAACGCACCGACCCAATCCCAGATCCTGACCTCTTCATCGACAACCACCCAGTACCCAATGTCGCCTCACTAAGAATAGGACTAAACATCTCTAAGAACGGTAGCGAGTCTAGCACCATCCCCCAACTCCAGCGGACGCTCACTCAACTGACTTAACTAGTCCGCCGTGTTGCCCACCGTCGGTTCGGCCTTCAAGAACACGATGCGGTTCGCATAATTCAGGCATTACTGACCAGCCGCCTTATGTACGGGACCCCATACCTGGCCATCAAACCTGCGGAGCGAGACAAGCTCAACGTGATCATTCGCCAGGCTTATAAGACGGCGCTCGCCCTTCCGCCCACTAGATCCACCCGCAAGTTGCTTCAATTAGGAATCCACAACACCTGGGAAGAACTTCTTGAAGCGCACAAGCTGTCACAGCAACGACGCCTCCTCCTTACATATACGGGGCGCTGCACTCTTCAACGCTTGGGTTATGCCACTCCCCCAGCCGACGACTGCCCGGTTGTCATACCGCCTGATATCCGGAATCGAATCACGGTGGCTCCTATCCCCAGAAATATGCATCCGGAATACAACGTCTCCCGCCAAGCGACTCGTGCGGCCGCGTTGCACCGGCTACATTCATAGCTCCATCACTCGGTACACGGACGCTGCCCGCTACTCCACCCAGCGAGCCTACGCCGTTGCCGTTGTCGACCACCGCTTTCAACAGCTTTCGGCAGCCACTATCCGCACCACCACTGCCACAACGGCCGAAGAAGCAGCCATTGCGCTAGCAGCCACTACAGCCAAAGACTACGTCACCATACTTAGTGACTCGCAAGAGGCTGTGGGATTCTACATTTCACACACTAGTGATTTCCCACCCCGCAGCCATCCGCGCTCAGCAAACATGCCTTGCGAGCGCCGGCTGCGGACGGGTCCGTTGTTTGCGGAGACAGACAAAGGCAGGAGGCGGCGAGGGCAAAACATCAATGGCAGCATTTATTGCAAAGTGCAAATCAAATACACTGCATACAGACTACTCGTAGGCCATAACGGTAACACTGGGAGCGAGACATTAAACAACGCTAGAGATCGAGATGGTTCGACTCACCGATGGCATACCGGAGCAGCGGAGCGCTGCGGAGTGCGAGCGCGGTTGCAGTCTCCCAGCTCGTCCGAACGCGTCCTTTGTGGCGCGTTCCCCAGGTCAGGACCCGCGCGCCGAAACGTCCGCGCGCTACCGGATCCCCGAGAGAAGAGCCCGTCCCCTCGTCATGCTACGTCCCACCAGACTTCGCCTTACGGTGGCGCTAGTATCGAGGAAGAACTGGTTCTCGGATAAGGCAGAGGGGAAAAGGGTCAACGCTTCCACCAGGGCGAAAACAAACCGTCCGGTCGCTGGCGCCCTCCCGTATGGTTCCCGTCGCGTGAGCGAGGCGCGTGTGCACGCCGGCCGCAACGGGAAGCTAGCCAGAAAAGGGGTTCACGTGAAAGTCGCGATCCCCACATCCCTCCCTCCTAAATTCCTTGCGTACGCCGGTGAGAGCTGACTACAGGACTAGAGGCGACGAAAAGTTCGTTCGTCGATTAAATCGTTAGTCACTGCATCGTGTTGCCTACGCCGGCTTCCACTCGTCCAATGCCACCGCTGGTAGTGTACCAGCAGGCCCGGTC
The DNA here is from genome assembly GCF_048455015.1 of Haemaphysalis longicornis. Classification (NCBI taxonomy): domain Eukaryota; kingdom Metazoa; phylum Arthropoda; class Arachnida; order Ixodida; family Ixodidae; genus Haemaphysalis; species Haemaphysalis longicornis. Next base: position 472,764 of record NW_027526222.1, on the reverse strand, counting down.
GTCGCCCGCTGATGTCTGCAGGCGGGTAGCTCCGGGAAGAATCGCACCAGCCAACCCAAGCAAGCGTTGCTCAAGTGGCGGCACATCCGTGATGGCCCGTGGCCGCTGAGCGACCAGACTGCCGACTCTCTCAGCCAGGCTGGTGACGGCATGCCGCACCGCACCCCTTCAGCAGGCTCGGCAGCTCGCCCGGAACAGTAGACAGCAGCATAAACACGCTCCATCATGTGGTCCAAGCCGGGGTGGCTTAGCTGCACAAAGAAACTCCCCGCACCTTCAGTGTACGGCAGAAAAAATAGCTCTCCGATCGCACCGCCTTTGTGGCGCGATCCTAACGACAACTGCCGAGTTGTCAGCATTGCCATCGCTCTGTTAATGTCAACAAAGCCCAATAAATAGTCCAAACCCTACAATGCATAGGGCAGGAAAAAACAGGCTGCAGTAGCCCTTTGATCCCATCGATCATGTGGTTCGATGTCGAATATCACAACTGCCAAGGCTTCGGCATAATTACCAGCTTGTTAGCGTCAACAAAGCACGCCAAATTGTCCTAACCCTGCAGCGTGCAGGGTAGGGAAAATACGAACTCGATTGCATCGATAACGTGACACAATCCGATGGTTCAGCTGCTAAGTTTCTCACCAATGCAACCGCTCTGGAAATGTCCACAGAGCTAGAACCTGTTCTAACCCTATACGGTACAGGGCACAAAGAACACACACGGTCGCATCGACCGCCCGGCGCGATGCTTAACCACACAAATGCGAAAGCAGTATTTGCTCGCATCAGTAACACTTCATTCATACACATGAACGCGGAAACAGTATTTGCTCCCAACGACAGCCCTATATGTTCACACACATGAACACCGCTTGCGTAAAAATGCTGAAATACGTTTCAACACACTGACGCTTAGTTTACGTGAACAGAGCTTGTTCTCTCGAGCCGAACAAGAGGGCTCCTGCGACGTTACAATCAGCGGGCGCAAAGTTTGCCTCGCGTAATTCTCCCCGTCAGTGGAAGAGGGATGAGGCCCCCCTTCAGTCCCGTCGCCCGCGTGGCGCGACAACAAAACAACTACGCTGCGGAAAGCAGTTTTTCAAGCAGCGAGGGGTCAAAGCAAGTCTTTCCTGAGGCGGGAGAGATTCCTTTCTCTCGCGCGAGGCGATCAACAAAAGAGGGGGAGCGCTCCATGCGCCCTCGCATTGTTCCCAAGGTCGTGCCTTCTCCGGGAGGACCGGCTGTGAAAGCCTTCGGGTCACTCACTTCGGCAAACGACCCGCATCCAAAAACACAACAAAATAAAACAGACCAAACGAAAGAAACCCTGAACGTGCCCGTACGTGCAGCCGTGAGGAGACATCTGCTTTTTAGGGTCCTACACGCTCGCTGCAACACAAGCAGCTTATGAGCGAGCGGCGCCTACCGCATTCCGCGGTATCGGAGCGCCCATGCCAGGCTGCAATACCAGCTAGCCTTTTGCGGCACACGTGGCCCAGCCACACGGCTCCCAGAGCCTCGACTCCCGGAGTCGACAAAACAAAAAGAAAAACTCGGACCCAAATTGCAGCTTCCGTACACACTCACTTCGGGCTGACACAACGGCGCGGGCTCCCGGCCTCGTGTGGATGCAAACTCGGAAACCCTCGTTTCCATAAACAACAACGTCCCGACAAAAATTCGGACACCACGTGTTAATTGGCACCGATGTCCTGCCATATACACGATTGCTGCAAACTCGGCGCTTAACAAATTAAAAACGCTGCAGCAATAAATCATTCGCCTCACTCTCAGGAAAGTTCGCCTCTGCTAATAACTCGCTCCAATAAGTTAGGCCTGCAGTCTGTTGTCTGTGCTCGGATCGTCCGACGCCAGAACAAAGGATGCTGCCGTGCCTCCTGCTCGTCTCCGCAAACAAGGCCTCACGTTGGGGCGCCAGATGTGGGATTCTACATTTCACACACTAGTGATTTCCCACCCCGCAGCCATCCGCGCTCAGCAAACATGCCTTGCGAGCGCCGGCTGCGGACGGGTCCGTTGTTTGCGGAGACAGACAAAGGCAGGAGGCGGCGAGGGCAAAACATCAATGGCAGCATTTATTGCAAAGTGCAAATCAAATACACTGCATACAGACTACTCGTAGGCCATAACGGTAACACTGGGAGCGAGACATTAAACAACGCTAGAGATCGAGATGGTTCGACTCACCGATGGCATACCGGAGCAGCGGAGCGCTGCGGAGTGCGAGCGCGGTTGCAGTCTCCCAGCTCGTCCGAACGCGTCCTTTGTGGCGCGTTCCCCAGGTCAGGACCCGCGCACCGAAACGTCCGCGCGCTACCGGATCCCCGAGAGAAGAGCCCGTCCCCTCGTCATGCTACGTCCCACCAGACTTCGCCTTACGGTGGCGCTAGTATCGAGGAAGAACTGGTTCTCGGATAAGGCAGAGGGGAAAAGGGTCAACGCTTCCACCAGGGCGAAAACAAACCGTCCGGTCGCTGGCGCCCTCCCGTATGGTTCCCGTCGCGTGAGCGAGGCGCGTGTGCACGCCGGCCGCAACGGGAAGCTAGCCAGAAAAGGGGTTCGCGTGAAAGTCGCGATCCCCACAAGGCATGCCGCCGATATCTTCGCGGCCGCATTACTCCCACAGCTATCCGCATCCTTCAGGCTAATTACGAATTACCCGACATCCAACTCATCTGGGCACCCGGCCACGCTGACCTCCCCGGAAACGATGCGGCCCACGCCGCTGCCTGCGAGTATGCACGCCAGGCCGTCTCCGACCGGCAGTCTCCTTGCCCAGATACCCCTCTCACCCCCCCTGATCTCCTCACCCACTACCGCCTCAGCCGCCGCAGATATCCTCCCCCTCACCCTCGCCTTAGTCGTCTCGAAGCCACTACCCTCCGAAGGCTACAAACTAATTCTTACCCCCACCGTACACTCCTCCACAAAATGTACCTACCCAATACTACGCGACCTGTGCCTACTGCCCATCCCCTGGCACCCTATGCCACCTGGTATGGGAATGCCAGCAATCCCCGTTTTTATCTCCAATCCCCAACCCTACTTACGAGCAGTGGGTGGACCGGCTGACCAGCTCGGACCTTGCGGCGCAACAAGAAGTCGTCGCTAGAGCCCGGGCAGCCAGCCAGGACCAGGGCATCCCGGACTAAGGTTGCCCCCCACAGGGCTGGTGCCCCTGCCATCTAGCACCAAATTTGCTCGTTTTTATTAAACGTTTATTTCTCTCTCTCTCTCTCCATCCACATACCCCTCCAACTGCCCGCACTGCGACACTCCTCTCACAACCTACCACCTCGTTTACTCCTGCCCACGCAACCCTCGTTTACTCCTGACCACCACCCCTCACTCCCGTCCTATTGCTCAATAAATGTTTCCTCCTCCTCCTCCTCCTCCTCCTCCTCCTCCTCCTCCTCCTCAACTTCGCGCTAGGCTGCTAAAACTTCCTTTGCGACACACTCTAAAAGGGACGGGGCGACGACGAAAAAAAAACCCGCCCGCATCTTCCCACGGGGGGAACTCGAGTAAATGCGTCGCATGTACTCGAGTCAAGCAAAGCGTCACGTCAAGCGAAATCCAAGCAAAGACGCCCTTGACTGAATTCCGAACGCGCGCTCCGCCGCTTATATACACACCGCCCGCGTTCGAGGGAGAGGAGTACGGGGGAGAGACGCGCATGCGCACACTTCTGTACACAAGCGCGCAAACTTTCCACGCACCCGCCACGCCGTTATCACGTGTACACGCCCTGATTATTTTTGTCTAAGGATATACAGGCGGCAACATAAAAACAAGCCGGCCATGCATGTTTTAAAGGGGCCCTAAATAGGCTTCCGAAGGTCGCCATTTCAATCGCGCGCAATCGCTAGAATACCCATTCACGGCAACATATACCGAATATTACACCTATTACACCTAACCAATAAAATCGAAGTAAAAATTTTGTGTCAGTACTCCTTTAAGGGAGAAAGTTAACAGTGCGAAACGCTGGTGAAAACTTAGCAAAATGGAACTGGAAGTTTCCCTTGTCGATTCACGATTACCTTTTTACAATACAGCCGTAATCTACTACCTAAGGAAGGCGCGCAATGTTTTAACAATAGGAAAGGAAAGTTGGGAAGTCATTTCTGGGTGCTGTTTTCAGGCAGTTACAAAAAAAAGCTGTATTAAGGTGTATCTGCGCGAACTTCTTAAAGATACGGCCAACACGTCGAATGAAACACGTCGAATGAATGAACACGTCGAATGAAAACACGGCGTATACCCGATCACTTTGTCTTTCCATATGGTGCACGTTCCCCAAAAGAACACATCTCCATTTTGTAAAGAGGCCGCGTTAAATTTCGGTATGTACATGGTAAAGTGAGCGGCTATAGGAGCGTAAAGGAAGCCAAGTCGGAGTAGAGTAAACTCGATACAGTTTGACGACAGCATAAAAAGTTATTTTATTGTTGTAATTCCAGTTTATATATTTATTCAGCAAAGAATGAGCGCGAAATAACACACGGCAATGAAACGTTCCGATTCGTGCCGTGCATGCATGCACTGACATCGGAATGCTGCGCCGTCCGTTTCATGTGCGCGCTGGGTTAATTTAATTAGTAGGCGCTGTGCATTCGGTCAGTTTCCTGGATATATGCGGCATGCACATGGACAAAAACGCACCCGACCGGCATTTGTAAAAGACTCACGAAAACAGCCCGATAGCTGGCCATACGTGACAACGCACAATCGAGAGTGAAAGCTGCACGCGGCTTTATCGGTGCGCAGCAGCTGTGTTTTGCATTATGTGTTAAAATCTCCCTAAAATATCTGTTCTGATTGATCATGAGGTTTCACGCGCCAAAGCTACACAGGGGCTGAGGCGCGCCGTAGTCGAGGGCTGCGCATTAATTTTGACCACCTGGTTGATCTAATTAACGTGCGCCGAAATCTCGAACACACAGGCATTTTCGCTTCTCGCCTCCACACACACACAAAAAAGCGGCTGCTGCAGCCTGAAATCGAACCCGCGTCCTTGGGCCCAATTCTTGGGCTCATGCCACCGTCGTGGGTTCCTAAAATAACTAAAACACTATAAGATGAGTCAATCGGTATACCAATTTTATGAGCGACATGGCCTGCAGCGGATGGTGCGAACCGTTGAGCCCTGACTGGATGTTCCAAGAGCGCATTCGAAGAATGGCGAAGTTGGTTTCGTACATCAGTGAAATTGTGCTTAAAACACGCTATTATTTGGCTGACATTTACGCGGATCTAAGTTGATTTACACTGGAGGTAGCGATTTTTCAAATCGTGACTGTCGCGCCTATATAACTTGATTGCATGGCTTTCATCTATAGGTGTGGCACAGCGACGCTTCATCGCACACGTTCATAAATTTCACGGGCGCACACGTTCATAAATTTCACGGGGACTGTATACTTCACGGAAACGCGTCGATAGCCAATAAAAGCGACTTCTAACAGTTATTGTAAGTCCAATCTGTCCTCAAGAAATTCATGTGTCAGATGCACGCCGCCAAGAACTTTTTGCGTGTATACTACGCGTCCTCCAGGGAAAGTGAATGAAAAAAACAAAAAAAGAAACGGAAGAGTATAGAAATAAGGTGCCTCGTTGTTGAATCATATCTTCAAATTATTCTGGGCAGCTCACCGTAAAAAGTAGACATTTCTTCAGCAACTCCATATGAAAAGTGCGACTAGCACGACGAGTATAGAGAATTCGTGATTGCTTCTGAAAGTGACTGTTTTTGAGCGATATTACGAAGGCTGAAGTGCAAATGGGACATATAAATGGAGCAGAGGGAAGCAACAAGTAGGGGGCGAGGGGGAAGGCAAACTTCTCATTATTGTTTATTGCTGAAAACAAATAACGCGCTGCAAAGATTGGCTTAAACTGAGCTTGCTATACCGTAAGACCAAGAGGAAACAGGTACAATACGGACATTATAGGACGTAATTAATTGATTTGATTGATTGTAGGGTTTTAACGCGCCGACGCAACGCAGGCGATGAGGCGCGCCGTAGTGGAGGGCTCCGGAATAATTTTGACCACCTGGGGATCTTTAACGTGCGCCGAAATCTCGTACACACGGGCGTTTTTGCTTTTCGCCTCCATCAGAAAAGCGGCCGCCGCGGCCGGGAATCGAACCCGCGACCTCGTGCTCAGTAGCGCAACGCCTTAGGCACTGAGCCACCGCGGCGGGTGCGTACGTAATTAATACGATGATTATAATAATTACGCCTGCATGACTAACAGATGTTCGATTTCTTCCACGTGGACGAAATCGCCGCAGGCCCATGGGCCCGACACAAAGAAATGCCGCGGCCAACACAATCATTGCGAATGACGCGAGCTCATGCACGACAACGATAACTTAGTGAGGCTGGAAAGAGTGAGGCTCAGTGAGACTATGATCGGGAATCTGCCTGCCTGAGCTGTTAAAATTCTGTTCTCCAACATAAATGAAGCCTGTTTGTGTATTTTTATATACAGAATGATACAGCAATAAATGAGCGTTTTTGCAAGTTTTTCCTGAACAAAACAATATTTTGTTTGCGCTCAATCTTCAATCGAAGGTCTCATGTTTGTGGTATATTTTGATTAAGACCAAGAACGGCAATGAGATTTACCCGCTTAACAAAAAATGTAATAAAAACGAATTTCATTTATGGGACAGCCGGCGGCCATCTTGAAAAATGACCGTCAGCACCTGGCTTTAACGAAACGCAGGATGCGCGGAATGGCAGTATAATTTTATTTTAGGCTGTATCCATTCTAAAGTAACATTGTGTGATCATCCAACAAATGACTAAAATAAACGGATCTGCAACCGGCTGCGCCATCCATCGAACCGGCACCACGCGTTTCTTTCGTTTTGTGAAACGTTCAAACGTTCGCAGTTCCTTTTAGATTTCATGGGGGAATCTACACGCTCAGCGTGGTGCACTCCTCCACATGCATTCTGCAGTTTTTCGAGAGCTGTGCCTCTAAATGATCACACATCGATGTAGGGTGCCCTGCTGTCTGCCTCTGAATAACTTCAAATCTAGTACAGGTACCGCCCTTTGTTCCGTTATATTCCCCGGTCTGGGGTGCTGCCTGGTCCTGCGGTATATCATCAGCGGATATCAGAGCAGCTAAACCAGATAGCCGATGCCTAAGAAGACGGCATCCGTTTACGAGAACAAGAATTGTCCCCTTTGGTGTAGCATTCGGCGAAAACCTCCCGTATTGGGAGCGGCCCTCGTCCTGCAGTAGACAGGCTGACGATGGGGATTTCATTTGTGTGCGTGCGTCGTGCATGCGTGTGTGTGTAAGTGCCGCATTATACGCAGCTAAAGTACAGTAAAGTACAGGAGGCGATGGTACAGTGAACTATGGCTAAGGCGTCCATTGTGCATAACCATTTGAACTTTTATAGGCGACTTAAATCACGTAATTCCTCCAAAACATGGGTTAGTGTGGTGTTTCACATAATAAATAAATGGAAAGCTGCTATACATTCAACATTCCTCAATATTGCGGCAACCACGCAAACATGTACACAGGCAATGTTGTTTGTAGGTTTTTCGTGAGCATTGCTAACTACGTAGAAACTGTTGATCACATTTAACCACACTCCCCGAAATTAACGTATCCTGGCGTTGCATGTACTACATCGCAAACATTCAAGTCTGCTGTACGGGATTATTTGAATTTTTAGGCAGCTTATGTAACTACACATTCAATCGTTTAACAACATAAATATGACATTTGCCAACACTTGGCAACATTGCTGCAACGCGAAAAAAGCGCATAAAGGGCAAAGTTTCCAATGCGTTGTTCTTAAACGTTGCATGAATGTATCCAACGTTGGCCCACATTTGGCAACATTGCTGCAACGCAAGAAAACGCGCATGTGGGAAACGTTCCCTATGCGTTGTTTGTAGACGTTGCGTGAATGTTGTTGAATGTGTCCAACGTTGGCCCACATTTGGCAACAGTGCTCCAACATGAAAAAACGTGCATACGGGAAACGTTGCCTATACGTCAAGAGTGTTGCCTATTCGGCAAGAGTGTCACCACGTTGTGTCACGTTGTCTAACGTTACACAACATTGGCAACACGGCAGAAACGTTGCGGCAACAATTTCTGCTAACAGGGAAGCAGAGAGAGGGAAGAGAGCGTCGGGAAAGGGAAGAAACTTGGATCGAGCGGGTGAAGAAAGCGTGTGTTCACAGTTCAGTCATCGCCGTGGGGTTGCGTCGTATACTGTTTTCCCATTCGTCGGCGGCTCGATGGGAGCTTCAAATTCACGGTCCGCCAGCCACCTGTACCCTGAACTACGACTTCTCGCGGTTGACGCGTTGGCGTACTGCTGCCGCGTGGGGCCGTCGAAGGTTAACTCCCGCTCACGAGTACCCGCATGCTTGCTTGCGTGTGTACAGCAAGTGGTTTCGCCTGCATGCGGACCTTTACACATCAAGCAACGTCTAACGGGGGTTATGAATAAAGATTGGGACGAGGCGGCGAAGCGGTGTAAAATATGGAAAAAACGCCGGTTTATCGGCTCCAGGGTCCGTCGTATGAAGCGGACCGCGTGCAGCCGAGCGTCATATCATCGGGGTTTTTAATGCATTGTTTCCTAGGGCCGCGGTGGTGCGTCGCAAGAAGCGGCTCTTCGTAAGTCCGGGGGACATACCAGCGGGGTTCCACTGTATATACAGGGTGGTGCGACGATAATTGGAACGCCTTGAAAATTTTTCCTGAGCGAACCGCCGCTCTGTTCGCTCTCAAACTTCAGACGAAGGTCGCATTTTGTGGTCTATCGGGAACAACGACGATACTTATCTGTTTATTCTGAAAATAAATAAAAATGATTTTCGCCTATAGGAAAATGGCGACCGATTTGGACGGGCGACCCAGCGCAAGTTGATCTTGGAACGACGGCGCCACCTGGGGTATGCAGAGCGAAGCACACGCGTGGGATTTACGGTAGGAAGGTGCCAAATGGTGTAGCAGACGATCAGAAAATCTCTTTCGTCCGTTGTTTACGATGATCACAAATACTTGCATAGAAACTGATACCAATCATAATAAAATATTCCCACGGTTGATCGTTACCAATGAACGTTGGATTTGTTTCCTCACCTGCTTTCACATTTTCCGATCGTCTGCTGGCTTATTTGGCTCTCTCCTACCGTGAATCCCAAATGTGCGTTTCCCTTGAATACCCAAGTGGCGCCATCGTTCCAAGATAAGCTTGCGCTGGCCCGCCCGTCCAAATCGGCCGCCATTTTCCCATAGGTGAAAATCGTTTTTATTTATTTTCAGAATAAACAGGCAAGTACCGTCGTTGTTACCAGTGTCAAACAAAATCAACCACAAAATGCGACCTTAGTGCGAAGTTTGAGCGCGAACAGACCGGCGGTTCGTTCAGGTTGTTGTTGTTGTTATAAAATTTATTATGAATAGGATGGCACTAGGCCTGTTGCGGTGGGAGGGGGAAAAATGAAGGGGATTACCTGCGTCGCACTATGGGGGCTTCACACGGAATTTTTTTTAAAGTGTTGCAATTATTGTCGTACCACCCTGTATATATATTGCCTCAGGGCCCTGACGAAGGCAAGTCTCTTTGCTAAAACGTTGCCAACAATCGTGGTCGCCACCTTGTTCAAAGTTGAAAGTTTTCTTCTCTTGCGTTTTCTACCATCTTCCAAGTTTTATTGCTCTCTCTCTCTCTCTCTCTCTCTATATATATATATATATATATATATATATATATATATATATATATATATATATATATATATATATATATATATATATATATATATATAGAAAGAAATGCCGGCAGTCTACAACGCCAAAGAAGGCATAGGGGAATGGTTAGACTAATTCTTACCGTTAGTGAGGTTACATTATTTGTTTTTGTTAATTACGTGAGAAATAAAGAAAGAAAAACACGCGCCCAGAGTGGGGACCGAACCCACGCATTTCTTTCTGTATTTCCTAACGAGCCCCTCATTTCCAAATTCTCTCTCTCTCTCTCTCTCTCTATATATATACAGGGTGTCCCAGCTATCATGCACCAAGATTTAAAAAAAGAGAAATTGCGTAACTCGAAGAAAACTTCGTGCATAATGTTTGCAGTACTGTGAAGAAGCGGAGAGTATTTTTTTCGTTAATGAGACTTAATTAATTAATTGTAATTAATTATCTAACTCGAGAAATACTGTCCTATCACTAAAGTGTCAATGAGGCACTTGTAGATAACCACGAGGGGCATCTAACTGCGCTATTTTCAGCGACGAACTAATTGCGTACTCATTTATTCTGACTGGTGAAGGAAACCCGCGAAATATGAAAAATACCACGTGACGACGCTTACGCGCGCATTGTAAAGCAGCGTCCCCAAACAAAGCTGATGTAAAGCAACTGCTTCGCGTGTTACCCGCCCGAAGAGACAGCGCATCACCTTGATAATAGCATGCATGGAAGGAGCAGCAGCAGCAAGATTCGCGGGACGCGTGTGCAGATAAGGAACAAACTCGGTCGCATTTCTTCTTTCTTTCTTTTGTCTATTTCATTCTGGCTAACTCAGAGGCAGCCTGTTTGAGGGCGTTGCTTTACGGTGCGCGCGGAGGCGCCGTCACGTGATATTTTTCATATTTCGCGGGTTTCCTTTATCAGTCAGAATAAATGAGTACGCAATTAGTTCGTCGCTGAAAATACCGCAGTTAGATGCCCCTCGTGGTTACCTACAAGTGCCTCATTGACACTTTAGTGATTAGGACAGTATTTCTCGAGTTAGATAATTAATTACAATTAGTTAATTAAGTCTCATTAAAGAAAAAAATACTGTAGGCTTCTTCACAGTACTGCAAACATTATGCACCTGGTTTCTTTTGAGTTACGCCTTTACTCTTTTTTTAAATCTTGGTGCATGATAGCTGGGACACCCTGTATATATATATATATATATATATATATATATATATATATATAGGATAGAAATAAGAATTGGCAGTCAAGACAACCTCGGAAAGCAAAGGGGAGGATGTATTACGTCAAGATAAAGAATTTGGAAAATAAGAAAGTGGAGAAAAAATGCCCGCCAGGTGGGATCCGAACCCACGACCTCCAGAATACCGGTCTGGTGCGATAACCACTACGCTACCGGCGGGGCTACTTTAGCCTCCACTTTCTGGGGTATTTATGTTCACGTGTTTCTGTTTCCTGCGCTTGGGGGTGGTAGCCAGCGCCACTCGGACTACTCGGGGTGAAGGGGACCTTCTTTTAAACCCCCGGGCCGTGACTTGAGCGTCTACGACATGTTGAGAGTGGTCGACCAGCGTTGAACCCTCTTAAGCTAACCACTTATTTTCCAAATTCTTTACCTTGACGTAATACATCCTCCCCTTTGCTTTCCGAGGTTGTCTTGACTGCCAATTCTTATTTCTGTCTTATTTCAACGAGCCCCTCATTTCCTATTCTGATTCGCTACATGCATAGCGAGGGCCTCTGTTCTGGCAGTCTTGGTGCCAAGGTTAGCTTAAGAGGGTTCAACGCTGGTCGACCACTCTCGACATGTCGTAGACGCTCAAGTCACGGCCCGGGGGTTTAAAAGAAGGTCCCCTTCACCCCGAGTAGTCCGAGTGGCGCTGGCTACCACCCCCAAGCGCAGGAAACAGAAACACGTGAACATAAATACCCCAGAAAGTGGAGGCTAAAGTAGCCCCGCCGGTAGCGTAGTGGTTATCGCACCAGACCGGTATTCTGGAGGTCGTGGGTTCGGATCCCACCTGGCGGGCATTTTTTCTCCACTTTCTTATTTTCCAAATTCTTTATCTTGACGTAATACATCCTCCCCTTTGCTTTCCGAGGTTGTCTTGACTGCCAATACTTATTTCTGTCTTATTTCAACGAGCCCCTCATTTCCTATTCTGATTCGCTATATATATATATATATATATATATATATATATATATATATATATATATATATATATATATATATATATATCTATAAAGAAGGGGGTTAAAAAGAAGGTCCCCTTCTCCCCGTGTAGTCTGAGTGGCGCTGGCTACCACCCTCAAGCGTCAGATACAGTTGCAGTAAATATAAATACCCAAGAAAGCGAAGGAGAACACAGTCGCCCAGATAGCCGAATTGGTAAGGCATTCGAGATCTAATCGAAAGGCGTGGGTTCGGTCCCCACTCTGGGCGCGTGTTTTTCTTTCTTTCTTTCTCACGTAATTAATAATAAAATAAAATGATGTAACTTCACTAACGCTAAAAGATCGTCTAACCATTCCCCTATGCCTTCTTTGGCGTTGTAGACTGCCGGCATTTCTTTCTGTATATATATATATATATACTCTTTCATTGATGTGTGCCTTGTTCAGCTGCTCTAAAGCAGCTGGACTACAAAACAATGGAATTATTTCTTCAGTGGAATTAACAGTGCAATGATTTATTAGCAAGTAAGAGTGCGCAGTTTCAAACAACTAGATTGTTATGTACAGAGCAACCTTTCAAAGCACAAATTTTCTTATGGGCACTGGCATAGCTTGTAAATCATTTTTGTTCACACAATACAGCATTTTACCAAAACAAGACAGACAAGGTAACATTGTTTTATATACAGACGGAAAGGCCGGCAGTATACAACGCCAAGGGAATTGTTAGGCTTTTTAAACTACGATTAGTGAAGTTAAAATTTGAAATTTTTATAGGAAACGAAGGGAAGAACACGTGTCCAGAGTGGGGACCAAAGCCACGCCTTCCAATTAGATCTCGGATGTCTTACCAATTCGGCTATCTGAGCGAATATATATTCTCCGTCACCTTGTGGGGTATTTATATTTAGCACAACTATCTCTGACGCTTGAGGGGGGTAGCCAGCGCCACATTGACATCGCGGGGGAAGAGGACCTTTTTTAACCCCCGGCCCGTGACTTGCGCGTCTACAGCCTGTCCCATTCGTCTACAGCTTAGTGATTCCCATTTATACCGATTTAAACTAGTTTTAGTAAGTTTCAGAATTGCGAGAAAGCTGAGGGAACTCTTATAATCGCTATTTATCAGAACCAGTCGCTCCTTTCGCCTTTTGTAATACGTACCTGTTAAAACACAACTGAGTTGGCATTCACCAATTTAGAAAACGGAATCCCATTCTTGGCAAGCAGTGCGCAAAAGGTACTGTTTGTTTGGCGACCAGATGTCTGTGTGGTCTCTACATTTTGTTTTCGTGCCCTGCAAACCAATCCTTAACGTATCTTTGCTCCGTCGTGTCCGGGTTACCCAGGAGGTGCTGTCGAACAATTTAATCAAGCCGTGCGAAGGAAGTGCTCAATGGACGCGAAGGTGCGCCTAAAAGGCCCAAAACAACCGTCGCTAAAGGAGACATCAAAGCCGGGTCGCCCCGATGCGCCCGCCGGCGAGAGCGCGCGGGGAACGCTGGGTAAATTCGCCGCGCCATCTACACTGTGCTCCGTGAGTGAAAACCACCCTCCCCTCCGCAGCCGCGTTTGGAGTTTCTTGTCCCGTACGCACCGAAAGAACCGTTGACTGATAGAGGTAGAAAGCTTTGCTTTAAAAAGACCGTTTCGCCCACCCCAATCAGGCCCGCCCTCAGTACTGGGGCGTCCATGGGCTTTCGGTAGAGCCGGAATTTACGCGGGCTCCATCGGCTAGCAATAAACATGTGGTCAATCAGAGACATCCACTTTGCCGGCCGGAAATTTGGTGAACGGGCCATCTGGCAGAACGGTAGAATATCCCCCTGCTAGTCATGACTGTTGTTGCAAAAGGCAGCTTCTCAACACCTCATCAGCGCCCAAACCGACCGTCCACTCACAGGGTGCGTAGATGTAAGCGCCAATGGAGAGGTGTTGATGTTTCCCGTGAGTCAAGAACGAGGGGGGTGTGAAATACATCCTATGACCACTCGTAAAAATATCGCGAATATATATAATTGCTGGTGCGTGAAGGAAGGTATACTGAACTGCAGGGTTCAGAGCCCAACGTACGAGGCCTGATGCGATACACTTCAGCGATCGCATTTATGAATGCACCCCGAAACGAGTGGACACAGAGACCGGCACTGGCTCTATGTAGTTCGCTGTTGCGTCCGCGTCTCTCGAGCTGCATACATAATGCATTTCAATATGCCCAGTTCCGTGCTTTGCTGCAGAGGTGATAGTATGCTGCGGAAGTAAGAAAAAAATCCTCCGTCGCATGCCCCCGCGCGAGGGACACGAGTAAATGCAGAGCATTGGGGGTGGTCACGTGGCGTAGGTTGTGGTAGTTGGCGGTGGTAGTTGTAGTTGTTGTTGTCGTAGGGGTTGGGTAGTTGGGTTGCGAGACGAGAGAGAGAGAGAGAGAGAGAGACGAGAGACGTAAGTACGTAACGTGTTATTTATTGCCATCGTTTGCACCCCACCCTCTCTGCGGGGCAATCGGTTGGATCTTTATTATTATTCTTTTCTTTCTTTTTTTTTCTTTCTTATTATCCCTCTCGGGAGGGCAGTGCGCCATCGTCGAAGTTCATAAGCGATGGAAGCAACACCTTCAACCAGTACCGCGACGCGAGCCAACGTCAGCGTTGCAGTACCAGTTCAGGACATCGTGCCATCCTGTTCATCGACGGCGGCAGAAGACAAGGCGGCGAGACGGCGCGCTGCCGACGCCGAACGCAAGCGTCTGAAGCGCGCTGCCGACGGCGAACTTCGCTGCCGACGGCACGAGAAGCCGCGGCCAAACGTCAACGTCAAGCCGCGGATCCTTCGCTCGGGCAACGAGTATATTCGTAGCGCGCGCAGTAGAGGGAGAGGAGGTAGCACCTGCTGCTGCAACGCCTCTTTCAGCGCCGGAGCACGCGCATGCGCGCCCGCACCTGTTGTTCAGAGCGAGGAGGAGTGGGGGAGAGGGTGCAGCTGCCGTGGTGCGGACGCCGAGTTACGGACGCATAACATCGTGAGTTAAAGAAATGCTCTGCATTTAAAATAATTTATTCGCACAAATCCCCCCTCCCCCCTCCCCCCCCTTCGGCGCTCGCACGCACACACGCACGCGCACCACGACGGGCAAGGTCATGGCTGGGTATATGTATCATGCACTTGACCTACCGGGTGAAGTTGAGCTCAACAAAAGGTATTTCTCTCTCCCTAGAGCTCGCGCAATCAATGAAAATCGCAAGAAGCAACAGTCTGAACTTTCGCGAATAAAACGCGCGCGAAATGAGATTCAACAGAGGTACGCGTTGCTCGCATAGCATGAAGCAGAGTGCTGGTTACTCTGAGAGCCCTCATTCGTGCGGCAGAAGTAGCGCCACCCTGTCGCAACAGCGTAGTAGTAGTTAACTAGTAGTAGGTGTTAACACCTGCCGCATTCTCTTAGCCAGCCGTACAACTACCTCACAGAAAAGGCGCTGGCTCGATTTGAGGCAGAACGTCAGCGAGTGAAAAGCGTTTACTCAACACAAGGTTTCAATGTTGGGACGTGGTTTACGCGAGAAAACGGCCCTACTGTTCTTTGTCTTTCTCTCAATGAACGTTCGTTCCGTCGTGCCATCATCACGAATAAACATTTATTTTGCCTAGCGCATTATGGCACTGCAAACGGGCAAAAGGTGATCAAACGATGTCTCGCCGAGGAAACTCGAAAGGCTATCAGTGTATTTGCTGTAACGGTTTCAAACAGAAAAGAAAAAGATATCAGTGGTGGTTAGTTACGTCGTGGTTGCCGAAAAAGTACGATGGCAGAGAAGGGGTCCGCTCAGCTGCTGTCCCATCGCTGCTTTGTTTTTACTTTTTCTCCTCGGCGAAGACCGCGGTGACTGGAGGAGGTCACGGGATCGCGTGATTCTCTCGCTACCAATGGCAAAGGGCCTCGGGTTTTCCGTTGAAGTTTGGAGCAAAGGCAAAGCTTCGAAGTTCTCCGGCGGGCCGCAGCGGCAACGCGCGCAGCAATACGGTGCGCGAATGTAGTACGGGCGTGCGTGATCCTTGACGTCGTTGACGTCGTGCACGAGATTCAAAAATTCAAGCGCGATGGATACGTACTGCTACGGGCAGAATTTCGTGCCAGGCTTTTTGCATCAAGGACGGACGTGTCTTCGAGGTACGCACAAATGCTCCGTTTGTCCCACGCATTTCACGAAGCTTTTGTCGCTGGACTGCGTATTTGTTCTTCGCGCACATTTTGTGGATTGGCGTTATACGCGATTTCCAACGAAGACGAAATTCTTCAACCCTGTTCGTTTGCTGTGCACGCCTGCCCCATAAACGGCGAAGAAAGCGTTCAAGTGCTGTGTTGTCGGAGTCGTGCAATACTGCGATGTTTATCGTTTACGCGTGGAAGGTGTTAGATACAAGATATAGCGCTGGAAATCTTTTGATACCGTGAACGGTAAGCCCTGCACATTTGTTACTTTAACTTCCTTGAGTGATCTCAGCTCCAGCACTGTGTTTCACAAGACAAGGGCGGTGCGTATTGTTGGGCTACATTCCGCTGCAATCAGATCGTGTTTCTTGGATGATCAACTTACAAACAAAGTTGCCTAATTACTCAACTGTTGCTATCTCTGCATCGAGCTCAGTGCACTGGTTTTATTATATGAGAGCAATTCTCTCGATATATATGTTTTAATTCGTGTGGATCTGCAAAGTGCCTTAAATTTGAGAGAAGCTGATTTTTTTTTTGTGGAGGAAATCGGAAGCGGTTTCCGTTCTTACCAGCCGTCCAGCGATGCCTTTGAATTCTTATGTACACTTCAGGAAAAGGAATCGCTACATCGATGCTACTTTAAAGGTAAAAAAAATATATATTCCTTATTAATTTTTGTCGGTCACTCTACGAAACGAGGCTTATGTTGTGTTTTCTATTTTTACTTTTACAATTCCTGGTATAGCTATAAAGTTACAGGGAAATTTATAAAGAAGCTTTTTTGTTGCGAATGTTTTCATTTCCAACGAATGTGGCTCACTTTTGCAGAAAGTTTGCTTAAGCTTAGGCGCACATTTCGGGGACAGCAGCCTGGTGAGTTACTGAATTGTCACGAATATTTTTTAGGTACTCCGGCCGGATTTCAGGGTCATGTTGAATGCTTGAAAAGGTGTGTTCACACGGCTTGAGGGAAAGATATCCTGAACATGAATATCTCGGAAGGCTGCTCCGTTGAAATGTACTGCTGCTTGAAGGATTATTTATTGTCCACATTTTTTCCGTGCCTGGACTGCATCGTCTTTGCGAGGATGACGCAATCGCAATCGATAACGAGCATGCTAATAATCCACAATAAGGCCCGTTCTCGCCCTTCGGCATCGGGCTCTACAAATGCACTCTCCGACGCTTTTCATAACACTACGGTAAATCTGACGCTTCTTGGCTAGACGAGGCTTGTTAGGCTAAAACGAATGAATTTGGTTGTGGTCTTTCAAATGGATACTTCTTTTTGAGGGCACATTTCAACAGATCAAGCGTGTCAAGAAACAGTTGTGGGATGCATTTTTCGTTCTGAAATTATTGTTGGGTCGAATAAAAACCATCGAGTTTTGTGAAAGTGTTGTTTTGCGTCCGCCTGGACGCCGAATATGCACGCTAAAGGTTACCTCCGTCGCCAGAATTGAATTTCGGTCGTGGACGACAAAAAGCGACGACAGTCGTCTTCGCGTTGTCGATTTCGCGGATCAGGGGCCAAATTCACAAAGCCTTTACGTTACACTTATTAAGTGCTACCAGGTTGCGCATCGCACGGGTTTACTTTTTGAATCGTCGCTGCGGCCGTCGTTAAGGACGGGTCTTCAGACCGAACAGCTGATCGCTCGCTAGCGCTCTTGATCGGCGTCGCCTGTCCTTCAGAATTTTATTTCGCATTCGGCAGAAACGTGTACTGCCAGCTCACTATTAGTCCTGCAGCGGGTCCCAGTCTTTTTAAAACTGCATACAGGACCAGGACGCTGAGTTTTTTTCGTACAAAAAATGTCCATTCCGCGTACGCTACAAGACGCGGCGGTTTTCTGGCGGAAGAATACCGATGGATCTTAGTCTGACCTCTTGCTCGGTTGCGAGGCCTTTGGCCCCCAGCACCACTGCACGAAAACCAACGCCCTGCCTGGTCTGTCTTGCGTCACTTTCTTGCCGTCCGTCCTCGGCCGGTCAGACAAGGTTCGTTCGAAGCGAACATTCCGAGACGGACACGAAATGGACAAAGCTTAAAATTCCGCTGGGGGGGCCTTTGGAAGCCCAACACCCGAGGCGGAGTGAAGCGAAAAGACGAACCACAGAATTTCCGCAGTTAGACGTTCCATCATGGGATAAAATTGTAACGCAAATAGCAAGTGACATATGTCTACGGGACGCAAACCGTTCCCCCAATTTCTACTTTCAACGAACGCGCGGACTATTTATGGTGGCGTAAGTCCTTGATGTGAACAGGCGTTCGTGGCAAGCATTAGTGCGCACTCCACGCTCAAGCCATCTCTGCGAACTGACGCATTCGTCGCACTGTTACGGTCTGCGGTGAACCGAATTTGCGAAGACAACGTCACGACAAAGACCAAACTCAACAATGGCATCGTCTATTTTTCGTCGAGGTGATGTACCTCTCGTGCTGAGAGGTTTCAACAGTTTCCTGGATGTTAGGCCTCTTGTATTCGTCGACGAACCACCGAACATCCTCGTCTGCAGCGTGTGCGGGGAGCTGTCCTCCTCGGCGTATCAAATCCCATGCGGCCACACACTCTGCGAACCTTGCAAGAAACTAATCATCGCGCACCCTTCGTCAGAGTGTTGTCCTTGCGGTGCTCCAACCGCTGTGTGCCCCATCGATGGCCTGAAGTTTCTTCGCCGCGAGGACTACTACATCCCCCGAACCGGCTTGGAGAAGCTGATGGGTCTTCGAGTGCGTTGCGTCAACGCCGCGCTCGGCTGTCGCTTCGTGGGCCCGCTCGGTGGTCTGGAACGCCACTGTCTTCACAACTGTGCTTATCTGGTGGCGCCAGGTGGAGGCCCGGCAAGGCGACACGAGTTGACGCCGCCCAAGCTGGACGCCGATGGCGGCCACGGCGCGTTCGGTGCCAAGAAGGACGCCTCTACGCTGGTTGCCAAGGTCCTTGAGTCAAGCGCCGAGATGGAGCAATGCATGGGCGAGATCACGCGCTTCGCGGCACGAGAACGACCATCCAGCGCCCCCATTTAAAGCGTTCCAACGGTGTCACTTCGGGAACTGGAGTGGAGGCTTCACCCGGGTGCAAGGGAACCTTGGCTGATGGGGAGGACGTTCTCGTTACGGAGAGAGGCGTGATGCTCCGTGGCGGCCAACCGAGTTTCACAACCCCTTTTGCTGGAGTAAAAGTTTCGTCTTGGACGCACGGCGAAAGTCAGCTCCTTCTTTTTTTTCGTAATTCATCACAGAGTAATTTGGTATTGCTCACAAACAACAAAAGTCTGCATGTGAATTGTGTTACTTTAGTATTGTTGTTGCTTATGTGAATGATTCAGTTCCGTGCTTTACGAAAATGTGGGCTCAGTGCGTAACCAAACCGAATGCTTCGCTACATTCGGCATGTTGGTGCGTCGCATGTCGAGAGTTCATCTAAATGCTCTAGTGGTTAATTTTGTGTGTGCGTGCGCGTGCGTGTGTGTAATCAGGAATTTTAAATTGTGGGTCGTATGTCCTTGTTTTAAGATTAATATATTCCCAGCTTCCGGCACTAAGCGTGTCACGTTTGTTAGCTGGAAGCATGCGATGAATCTCGGAGCCGATTAGAAAACATGCAGGACCTAGTGCGAATTTTTTCATTCCCTGTTAATGACATAAAAAAACATGACATCTCTCTCTCTCATCTTTACGATGCCATGACCCCTGTGGTCTTTATTGGGAAGGACGGGCGGATGAGTAGGAAAGAGAGACGCAGGATCGTCTGCCTTGACGGAGCCTGGTTTTTCGCCGTGAAGGCGTTGTAATAATATTCGCTAGAATTCAGAATGATTGTCGACGAGTGTATATTTAGCATTTAACGCTTCTAAACGGCCGGTTTGACTTGATCAACTGACGTTGTATTGCACGGAGTCCAGCATAACGGTACGAGCGGAAGAGGGCAGGAGTCGCGTTTACAACTCGTTCGCGATCGCAGTCGCGATCACAACTTGAGCAGACGTTGATGATCCCGATTCTGCTACTGGTCGTCCTGTAGTACCGTTCTTAGCTCGGCGTTCTAGTCGGAAGCTGAATCGCGATGCGTTGTACGGAAGCGATGGGGGTGGACATCGGCCTTGTTGAAGAGGTCGCCTGCGGTGTGGAATGAATAATGGCAAGTTCAAGTCCATATTATTCACAATATATAAAAATCGTTTTTATGCTTTGAGGCAATAAAAATCCGAGGACGCCTGAGCACTTCGTAGGGGTTGGGAAGGAGAAAGCAAGAATGTCCAGTTAGACGCTGAGATGCTCTGCTTCCGCATCGCGATGCCGAATGATTTTTAGTATAGAGGATATAGAAAGGTCTAATTTTTAGTGCGCAAGCGCTCTGGCGGCCGCTACTGTCGGTCAGCGGCAGAGTTCTAACTGAGTGAACAAAGACAGAAAGAAAACGGCGGAGAAAAGTGGCGAAAGAGTTAGGGGGAGCGCAGTATGCTGAGCCCGCACGAGACTACTACTACTACTAAGTGGTTCAAGAAAAAAAGGAAAGGAAATGCACTGGGGATATTATTGAGCCCAGCTGGGGGCTCACCTGCATACAACCCAGTGCGGGGGGGAGGGGGAGGAGGGGGATGAAAGATTAGAGGAGAAAAGGGGTGATGAAAGAGATGGGTAAGCTAGGAAATTAAAACGTGGAGCCTCTACTTAAAGCTAAGCGAAGTAGCAGCAGCAATGGCGCGGACAGCAGACGACGCTCGTCGGAGTGGTTGGCGAAAGAATGAGGGGTAGGACGGCACACTCTGCTATGGCGCCGCCTCTCTCACTTCCTCCCCCTCACACTCACTCCAGACGCTACGCTTGCGTGCTCATGCGAACCACGTGACATTTGCGCGGGAGGTTCAAACACGATTTGCAACAACATGCTTGCCGGCAGCCGTGACGCGCTGCGAGAGCGCGCGCCGCCGTGCTTTCTCTGTGCACGCGATCACTTCCTGAGACGCAACAGATATGCGCCGTGTAAGCCTCCGCGGTGTTTTATTTTTTGTCAGCGCTCGGGCCGCTGTGACCAAGGACGACGCGCAGCCGCTCGTGAGGCTCAAGTAGTACTACCTGAGTCAGCACCGGTCTCATATTCTCTTCATCGCGGCGCGGCGTACAGACGCGTAAGCGGCGCCGTACCATTTCGTGTTGGATTGTTTTTTTGTGTGTGTTTTATTTGTTTGGCGCGAACCAATCCAAACTTTGCGATCTGATGTCAGGCCGGGTAGCCGTCTGACATCATGTGAACGGGGACGCCAGCAGGGGCGCTGCCCAAATCCTATAAACACTAGGAACCCCATTGCTGGGGGTCAGATTTTGCTCCTCGCAGGTGCGCCATCGACTATGCCGACTGATTTTCTTTCTAAGATCCACCAGTTCTGTCCATGCTCGTTTACTCTGTACTTTCGGCTACGCCGAGAGTTGTAACCAGTTACCCCATTTTATGTATACATTGTAAATTTCTGTTGTAAATAAGTTCTGCCTGTAAACTTTAAGTTCTACCGTACCCAATTAAGCCTTCGTCTCAATGCTGCGGGAGACCATCAAACATCGAACTCTTCGACCCCTCGACACCGCTACTGGCGGGTCAACAGATCTACGGCCGCAACGGCGGACCTCTCGTAACCTGATTAGCTGACGGCGGTACGGCGGTGCCAGCGGATCTACCTTGGGGGAGGAAATCGAAAGCAAACTTTACTCGCCGTGACTGAGAACACTGCAGATCGCACTGCGCACAAATTTCGCATCAGGGAGTATAGTAATCGTCAGTGCATTTTTTAATCTTGCCGCTTGAGGCGCTGTGCTTTGAGGTCAATCTGAACGCTTTCTAATGGCTTCGATCTGTCTCCTACGCGTTGCGCCGCAACTAGTTCCTGCCGCCGTGTAATTGGCACGACAGCGACCTGACGATCACAGCCGGCAACAATGGGGGCCAGCGTGCCAAAAAATTGCCGTCTAAGGAAGGCACGCTCCGTCAGGTGGGGCTAAGTTTCATCCTCAAACTTACCAGCTTCGCTTACGGCCAGCAACGAGAATTCACAGTTAAATCTAGAACCATTTCTTAGCTATGCAAACGTCAACGTTCACAGGTAAACCACACTGTATACCATAAGCCACTGCTCGACTAGCTTTCTTTATTTTCGAGCATTTTCGTTCATTTAAACATGAGGAAACTCTGTAAACTTTCGCTTTACGTCGAAAAGCTTTCTTTTCAGGTGAAGCTCGTCTATGCACGAGCAAACGTTCACAGTGAATGCTCGAATTTGTTTAAACACCCCAAAAAGGTCATTCTGTGCGTGGAAGCGCCGCCATTCTTGCGGGAAAACAATGTTTTTCCAGCGAAGGACACGAATCGATGGCAACCTTGTCAGCGGCAGCGGCATTTTCATCACAACTGCTTAAAGGAGCCATGAAGACAAAATACAAGTTGGGTTTATTAGAAAGACTGCTTAGACCCGATAACAATGATACCAATATCATCGCACTGTTCGAACAAATAACGGAGATATTAAAGAAAACGTGTGAAGCAGTCGCGACCCCCTAGCCAATTTCCCGCAACTTTTCTATGACGTCACGGAACCTTGTTTCTGCGATTGGCGGCCGCCTGACTGACCTGTCGCGACGACACATGAGTGGACGTCCGTAATGGGGCCTCTAGTTCCATTTGACCGCATCACTTGAATGCTAACGTGCAGTTAACGCACCGAAAATTATGTTTTATTGTTGGCCCGTATGACGTCATTCTTGCTCATAACACGTCACGGTGGCGCAAAATTTGAAAGTTTTTAAATACTTCTTGCTTTTTTTTCGTTGAAAAAACATCTTTTGGGGCTGTAATGGAGCTGAGTGAGATACTGAATCCTAGTTCTTTCAAATTAAGCGAAGTTGTATTTTCTCTTCATGGCTCCTTTAACTGGAGCACAACGTTTGTAGGAGCTCCTTCGGGGTGGCTTACAAGCCCAACAAATGGCAAAGTTGGGTATGACAGATGTCCCAGGGGAATGCTTGTGGTGAGGACCACAGTTATCTTAGGGATATCTTCTTGAGCCACTGCCCCCGAACCGAAGTGATCAACCTGGTGAAAACAAATTGCCTTTACCGTGCGCCCGCCGGGCTTGCTGTACGCAACGAATACCATCGCGTATACGATATGTGCACTGAAAGTACGATGCAAAAGTACTGCAGGATCTTTCAGCATATTTTTTCGCGAAAGCGTTTCATATGACTACGTTTGTCGCCGAGCCTCCTGCCTAAGTCGACTATCACCTACAACCTCGGCGTCAGACTCACTGCAGCTACTTTCAAGAATAACTATCCATGCTGCTGCTACACTGGCGCGGCAGAAGCTGAATGCCAACCAAGAACTCCCGATAAACTTCTGACGCCCGGTAGTTTTTTTGTGCGTGCGTGCGTGCGATCGAGCGTGTGCGCGCGAGCGTGTGTGTGTGTGTGTGTGTGTGTGTGTGTGTGTGTGTGTGTGTGTGTGTGTGTGTGTGTGTGCGTGCGTGTGCGTGCGTGCGTGCGTGCGTGTGTGTGCGCGTTTGTGTGTGTGTGCCCGCGCGTGTGTGTGCGTGTTTGTGCGCGTTTGTGTGTGTGTGTGTGCGCGCGTGCGCGCGCGCGTGTGTGTGCGCGTTTGTGTGTGTGTGCCCGCGCGTGTGTGCGTGTGTGTGCGTGCGTGCGAGCGTGCGCGTGTGTGTGCATGCGAGCGTGTGCGTGCGTGCGTGTGTGTGCGTGCGTGCGCGTTTGTGTGTGTGCGTGCGTGTGCGTTTGTGTGTGTGCGTGCGCGTGTGTGTGCGTGCGCGTGCGAGCGTGTGCGTGCGTGTTTGTGTGTTGACCGCGCGCCTAGTGTTTCTTCGTGGTTTTTCTTTTCATTTTTTCGAGGCGCAAATGAAACCTTAGGAAACAGCGCGGAAAACTCGTACAAAACTTGGACTTGTACTTGGATCAGCGCTCGTGTCTGTTTGCCTTCTCTTTGTCAAAGCTTTCCCGCGCTGTTTCCTAAGGTTTCATGTGTACCACACTAACCCAACGTCAATATTTAGTGCACTATATGAAATAGTGCGTGCAAAATGCTTCTTGCCGTTTATTTTTTTCTGTTCCATGCTATCAACAAAACGCGCTGAATATTTTTTCTTTTGTTTTTTCGGATGTAATCGCGTTATCAAACGCGTGGAATGCCAGGGAACGCGTCAGCGAAGGGTTAGCAGCTGTGGAAAGTTTTTTTTTGTTGATGCTTAGCGGCTTCCCCTTTGTAACGGACTGGCGTTGCACAGCGACCTCGTACATACGCCACTGTACAATCACCTGGCCATTAAAAAATGCCTTTATGGAATTTTTGTGCGGGTCTGACTTCTATTTTCGCATCTCTTCCCAGATTGCTGCTCTTTTACTACCAACCTTCTAGCCTTCTTTTATTAACCTCTTCTGCTGTGCAATTCACTTTTTCGTTAACTTTAAAGCCAAGGGCTTCCGGAAGCTGGATTTCTTCCTCACTGGGGACTGGACGGATACCTTTGTACTCCGTTACAACATGTCGCATGGTTTCTGGCTCCCTGCCGCAACCTGCGCGCAGTTCTTCCTGTACCGGCTCGCGGACAAGCGTTTTTGTCCGCAAGCGGGCTTCAAAAAACAATGCACTCCCTTGGGAATTAAATGGGGATTAAATGCAGCGCCAGCCGGTGCATGGCGTCGGAAAGAACTAAAAAACAATCAAACAATGACAAATTCTGCACACGGAATCGGCGCACGTGGGCAGGTCGCTATCTATTGAGCCAGTATTGGTAATGGGTGGCAGAGTTGACGACGATGGTGGATTTCGCTGTTTCTTCGGCTTCCTTCATGTGCGGTGTACTATCGCGTACGACCGCCTTTTACTACTGCCGAGTTTAGCGGCACGCTGTTGAACACCTCGTTGTATGTAACGCCTCTGTAAGAGCCTTTTTTTCTTTTTTTGCAGCGGGGGCCCAAGCTGGCCAGCCCCGACCCCGAGCACCGTTTTCGGCCGGTGGAAAAGGCGAAACGGACAGCCAGAGTCCATGACTTTCCGGACTATATGGCGCCACCCACACAGGGCGGAACAGTAGTCGTCTGGTCTCATTATAAAGTGCATTGCGCCGGACGGCGGCCTTTTCGCTAAAGCTCGTGCTGTGGGACGCCATGTGCACGTACAGTGGAACGCCTCGTGAATGAGCCTTTTGTATGTTAGGGACGCTGGATGTCGTTTTATTCTCTCAATGGGCTGTCTAAGGCTTTCGCCTTAAACAACAAGAAGCAAAAATCGGCAGAAGCCTTTTGTGTGTTTCGGCTTTGACCGTGATTCGACGATGCGGCCTTATCCATAAATTTCATTTAAGACTTCGTATTCAAGTAATTGATGTGTATGCACTGCAATAAATTACATCATTCAGTAAATTCACGTTTTGTCCTGATATTTTTGCTGAAGTGTTCAAAGAAAACAGGTGTCGCGGAGGAACACCCTGTGGCGGTAATAAGCTGGACGAACAGCTACCGTTGCTGCCCTTAATTTGTAACTGAAGCGGTAGAATGACCCAAGCAAGCTGCGCGGTGAAGACGGCGGAAGTCTGAAGGGTATAAAAAGTCAGATGTCCGAGTGGTCATCTTGGTACTTCGTGGTATCGCAGGTTTGCTTGCCGCGCTCCTGCTGAATGTGGGGGCAGTTTCTTGTCCTGAACTTTACTGTTTAGTGCTCGGCTGCATAAGAAAGCACTTGCACAAATTATATACAGGGTGTCGAAGCGGAAACAAAAATACTGGTTTGGTTTCGGTTCTTGTTCTAGTGACAATTCATATCATTTCAGTTCACTTCTGGTTCTTGTGTATCGTTTTCTAAACCGGTTCGCAAGCATTTAACCGGTTAGCGAAATGTCTTGGTAAGTTAGATGGGTAACCAAGTGCACAAAAGAATTTGGAGCAAACCTAAGCCTCGCTTCTGAGCGTGAGACGTGACAGCGGTATCGGGCCTCGTCCGCATCGCATCATTCGCGTCTCATGCTATTGAGTCGCACAATAACACAACGCCAGCTAGGTCGCATTACCCTATAACTGCCATCATCGTGCCCTATAGTGGCACTCGCAAGTGGTGAAAATGTTCCGTTCCTTCTTGCACACCATCTTTTGGGAAGCGACGTACTATCCCAGGGGTTTCAGTGGGCGCCGCAGGGTGGCGCTAAGGGATTTCTCGCTCATGCTGATTTTTGGTTGACGTTCAACGCGGCTGTCAGACTGGCTTTTAATGCTGAAACAAATAAATATGGGGGTTGAATATCCCTAGCCGTGCATGTTGTAGAGCACGTTGTAGATGGCGCGGCGAATTTACCCAGCGTTCCCCGCGCGGAGGTGCCTGCTCGCCGGCGGGCGCGTCGGCGGTACGGAGTTGTCGTCTGTTTTAGCGACGGTTATTTTGGGCCTGTTTTCGTGCAGCTTCGCGTCCACTGCGCGCTTCCTTCGCACGGCTTAATTAACTTGTTCAACAGCACCTCCTGGGTAACCTGGACCCAACGGAATTAAGGGGTCGTACGGCAAAGATACGCTGAGCGCTGAGGATTGGTTTGAAGGGCGGGAAAACAAAATGTAGAAACCACATATAGACATCTGGCCGCTAGAGAAACGCTACCTTTTGCGCACTGCTTGCCACGAATGGGACTCCGTTTTCTAAATTGGTGATTAACAATTCGGTTGTGTTTTAAGAGGTGTTACAAAAGGCGAAAGTAGCAACTGTTCTGATAAATAGCGATTATAGAAGTTCCCACAGCTTTCTCGCAATTCTCACATGCCGAATTGTTTCGGTGTGCGCGCTTGTGTCGCGCGGTGATGTGGCTTCGAGCTAGCACATAAGGCAGGCTAAGTTCCGCTGTCTCACCCGTCGAAAGACGCTCTTTTCCGTTTTCTTTCTTCCGACGCACGCAGGCTACGGCGGCGGCGTCCATCGCTCTAGCCCAGCAGTAGCCGACGGTGCTACGTTCGGGACGCCGCCCCCGCGAATTCCAGGTAACGACTGGCAGAATCTGTGGTTTCACTCTTTGTAAAGCCACGTGTGTGAATTCAAGTCACGTCTCATGGGCAATTGTTGCGGATGTTCAAAGCTTTGCTTTCCAATTACCTTCACAGCGTGAATTGGAGCCAATTTTTTTCCTTAGACTGTACAGGGATGAAAGTCGTGTCGCTCGCACCCGCATTGCTCGCAGCGCTGAGTGGACCTGGGAGGTGAAGTGCAAGCTTGGTGCGGGACCTTGAGCGGCTGTGAGCTGCTGAAGAGTGTGGTCTCGGAAGTGTTCAAAGGAATTTCCACGCGGTTCTTGCAGATATGGCTACGGAGGGCGTTATTGGTTTAGGTAGTGCATTGTTGCGGCGCTAGTACCTTGATACTGTTGGGAAAGATCCAATTATAAAGAGAATAGTGTTTCTATACTTAATCCCGAAATTTTGGTCTGTCTGTCTGTCTGTCTGTCCGTCCATCCATCCGTCCGTACGTCCTTTGATTCAAACACCCGGACAAAGGTTAGCACAAATCTTGAACGAGAAGTTTAAGAACCACTAAATCTGGTACAATGCACTCTTCATAGTTTTCTTCAAAAAGAAAACATCAAACACATTTGAGGCGAAACTTCAATAAATAGCTCGTGCTGGCAGTGCTCTTTTAGTTTAAAATTGGTGTGTTCTTGATAAGTGCGATATCGAATAAAAAAAAACGAGTTGGAAAGATTGTTTGAAACCTGAAAAAAAAAAAAAAAAAGGCTCCCGGCGGAGCCTAGACCTCGTAGCGGCAGCCGAAGTGCAACAGTAACGAAAGCTCCCCGTAGTTGGCGCGCGAGCAGTGAAACGTGGGAAAATTGAGTTGACTTGGGCAAACCTCCACTCGGTTTATCGTGGGAGGAGCGAGGCCGGAGGGGAAGAGCGTGAGAAGGGTCGGAAAGATAGATAGACAGGTACAAACGTCATTAGTCACGGGGCCGTTGGAATGAATAAACCGGCTAGGTTCAGGCAGCCACTGAAGGACTCTGATGATCAAGGGGGGGGGAGGGGGCAGTTCCCGTCGTTCTTGGAGAGGCATTTATGGAACGGGGGCGGCAGAAGACTATCTCCTTTTGACGACATTTGCAGCGAAATGAGCAGATATGTGGTCAATCGAAGCGACGGCTAGTTGCCGCAACGAGCGTCTCGAATTGGAGGTGTCTTCTGCGGCCATGTCACTCGAAATGTTCCTCGCTGCCGCAGGTATATTTCTCTGTGCGCCTAAGGAAGTTTAGAGAATGGCGAGGCAGCGCTGAGGCGAGAGTTTTTTCGCCACATACGGCGGACTTTTTTTTCCAGTAGCGATGTGCGCATGCGCGAGCTGCCCATCCGCCATTCTGTCAGGTCGCCCCGGGCAAAATAAACACCTGGCGCATCCCCCCCCCCAAAAAAAAAAGAAAAAAAAAAGAATGGCTGGTTGACCGGGTACAGGCTAGGCCTACAAGCTATATCATATGTTACAAATGGGCTGCGGTGCGTTGCGTTGACCCTGAGACCATGCTTCAAAAGCGCACAACATGCCAACCTATCATCAATGATATTCGCCGGTCCGTCTCCCTCACTACGCGAATTGTGGCTTTCAAGGGCCACCTGACTTTCAACCTCGCTTGTAAGTACCGAGGCTTGATCCCCCGTTCCCGGCGGCTATATATACAGGCCCGTGCAAACGAAGTCTGTACATAGCGTGGTTTCGATTTGATTGATTGATTGTGGGGTTTAACGCGCCGACGCAACGCAGGCGATGAGGCGCGCCGTAGTGGAGGGCTCCGGATTAATTTTGACCACCTGGGGATCTTTATCGTGCGCCGAAATCTCGTACACACGGGCGTTTTTGCTTTTCGCCTCCATCAGAAAAGCGGCCGCCGCGGCCGGGAATCGAACCCGCGACCTCGTGCTCAGCAGCGCAACGCCTTAGCCACTGAGCCACCGCGGCGGGTGGCGTGGTTTCGAAGGCAGAAAAACTACTTTAAGTTCGTATTATTCAATGCAAAGATAGGCTGGAGAAGCTGCGAAATGATGCCTTCTTCGTTCGCCGATATCTTGAGGAGTACTATCCAAACGAACTTGCACGTATCCAGTTGCACGCGAATTTTGAAGCGTCTCTGCAGAACCGAAAAAACGAACGCGCATACGAAAATAAGCTCGAAAAGCTCGACGAGCGCCGTGAAGTCACCTTTCATCAAGCTTCGAGGAATGCTGACATTCTTTCGTCTTACCAGCCTACCGAGGCTGAAATGCCTGGGCTCAGACTTGGCCTGAACTTTAATACAAGACCCGCACCCGACCCCCAAAAGGTAGTGTGTGCGGTGGAACGGGCTATCTCTTTCGTAGAGCCCTCACTCCGGGACGAAGTTCATTGATTGATTGATCGGGGATCGTGCCGACGCTACACAGGCGATAAGGCACGCCGTATTGGTGGGCTCCGGATTAATTTTGACCACCTGGCGATCTTTTAACTTTCGCTGAAATCTCGAACACACGGGCTTTCTTGCTGTTCGCCTTTATCAGAAAAGCGGCCGCCGCGGCTGGGAATCGAACCCGCGCTCTTTCCGTGACGAGGCCCGTACGCGTGCCGTCAGCTTCCTCTCCAAGCTACGGGCCAATCCCGAGGTATCCCCACTGTCCGAAAGTTACCGCGCGGCTGCAAAAAGCCTGCGAGACAACAAAGAGCTAGTTGTTCTGCCGGCGGACAAGGTTATAACGCCACCGCCGTCATAGACGCTGAGGAGTACAGGAGCAAAATGCTCGCGTTGTTGGGCAACACTGGCACCTATGCAAGCCTTGGGAAGGACCCGATTCAAAAGGATCAATGAGAACTGCAGAAGCTCTTGGCTGATGTCTTCCGCGCTTTACCGCTTCAACACAAGGGGTTGTACTACAAGCCTCTTTGCCATAACGGATCTAAACCAGCGATATATGGTCTACCCGCAGCTGCACAAGCCTGGTGTTCATTCGCGGCCAATAGTGGATTTCACCCGTTCACCGCTCCACAGGCTCTACGTCTTCCTGCATCGCGTCGTTCCTTCTTTTCGTAATGAAGCCCATCCTATCTCCGCAAAATGAGCACTACATTGAAAAGGTTCAAAACCTTCTTCTTCTCCGATACAATGGGGTCGTTTGACATAAAATCTCTGTTTACAAGCGTTCCCATTGATTTGGCTGTGAATTTTTGTACTTCCGCACTGAGTATACGGAACCCAGGCTATCGGAAAGGAGCCCCCATCGAGGCACACGATCTTGGACGGCTGCTGCATTTTTGTTTGTCGAACACATACTTCACATTCTACGCAAAATTCTTCAAGCAAGTTCACGGAGCGGCGATGGGTGCACCGATTTCTGTGACAGTCGCTAACCTGACGATGGAGGCACTCGCGGTGCGCGCCCTCGCCTCTTTTGCACCGCAGCCGAGGAGTCGATGACTGCTTCCGTGTGCTGCCAAAGGACTCGCTACATACAGTCTTTCAAAGCTCACCTCAATGGAATGGAAACGGCCATCCAATTCACGACTGAGGGAGAGGCCGACGGGCGTCTGGCTTTCCTAAACGTCCTGGTGAAGCGTGACGGGGTGGGGCTGTCATTTACGGTGTTCAGAAAAAAATGGACGCCATCCCACCCTGCGAAAGAGGATGTCCAACGAAGCTGTTGTAAACCACTACAAATGCTAATGGCGAAGCGTAAGAAATGTTTCTCGTCGTCTCGGCGGGCTTGTCGCTTGCGCTCGGCTTCTCTGGCTGCAAATGCTGGATCCTGCCTACTGAAATACCAACTATTAACCCTCCTTGTTTGCGCAATCAAGTAAGAAAAGAAGGCGGGCTTCCGCACTTTGTCATTTGTATGCCTAGTTTTTTTTCTCAAAAGTTAAAGTCTTGGGGCAGTATGAAAAAGATCGGTTTTTATGGCTAGGAATATCATGTAAGCGATCCGCCGGAATTTTGTCGGTTTGGCTTGGTCTTAAGCGCCTGAAAACAAACGCAATGCGCCCGCGGTCCTGGTGTCCACCACATAGCACAAAGAACACCACTAGCCTGACGTATGCGCGCGGCGTGTTGGGCAAGAACTGCTATATTTCTTGACACTAGTCCTGCCTAGCCTTCAAAGATAATCTGCAAACATAATCTTTACCAGGAACACAGGGTGGGGAGGTCCCATTGTTCACAGGTGCCTTATCATCGATAATGCGGTTTCCATGATTGTTCTGTGGTTTTCTTGGACGAATTCTGAGCTCTATGCTATATGCCTGATTAG
Organism: Haemaphysalis longicornis; assembly: GCF_048455015.1. Classification (NCBI taxonomy): domain Eukaryota; kingdom Metazoa; phylum Arthropoda; class Arachnida; order Ixodida; family Ixodidae; genus Haemaphysalis; species Haemaphysalis longicornis. The sequence goes on along the minus strand of NW_027526222.1, from coordinate 441,295 downwards.
CCTGAGGCATGCGCTCGGTGTCTTAGGCGAGGACTGCTGGGTCCTGCTAGAGATTTCTTTTTACGCCACAACATTTTCCGACCAATTAGATTATAACAGCTTCGCTGTAAAACGTACGACTTACACCGGCCGCTACCTGCCCATTAATTCTGTGCACCCGCGGGAGCACAGAAGCGGGCTGTGGTTGACTCCCTTCGCAGAGCTGGGAGGATCTGTATATAGTAAGCTAGAAGATCGGGTGGTGGACAACACGCGAGTACATTACTTGATTTAATCGTGCGGTTACTCTGAGGTCTTAATCGACTCTGTTCAGCGGCAGCGCACGGCGCCCTCCGCATGTTGTCGACGTCGGACGTCAAGGGCGCGCGGCAATTCCGTACGTGCCCGGCATCAGCGAGGCTCTGTCACGCATACTCCGCTCGTACAACGTGCAAATTGCGCATGTGGCGTCTTGCAAACTAAGGCGTGAGCTTGTGAACGTGAACAATAAACTGCAAAGGGAAAGATATCCGGGAGTTGTCTACGTCATGCCTTGTTCAGGTTTGGAGAGCCGGGAAACTTTACGAAACGCCTGCAGGAGCACCGAAACGATGTAAACGAGAACCGCATGTAAACAAGAACCGATGTAAACAAGAACCGATGTAAACAATAAACTCGTCGAGCATTGCGATACCACATCGCACGCAGTCAACTGGTCTGCCGCACGTGCCCTCGCAAAAGATGCCCCTCACGCTGGTCACTGCACATACAGACGTCGGAGCACACGCTTAATCTGGAACGCTGGATACCTGCCACCAGTCTACGCAAGATTCCTGCGCACCGTCGCGAATCGTACATAAGGCGAACATTTCCGCTCATTCTTTTATTGTGACCAAGGCGAACTTTTATTCTATGGTAGACGAAACGTTGATCCCTTATGAATTCTACAAACGTATGGTCGGCGTCCTTGCCTTTGTGACAATACGACTCGGCGGCGGACTATCCCACGGGGGCTGCGAGTGTTACGGTGAAGCGAGCCCAATAGGACTCTTATGTCGGCGCCTCCCGTCACGGCCGCGTGCGGCCTGTGAGTCGCCGTTGCAGGTGCTGCAAAACCAGCGACGAATGCGTGTTCCGAAAACTTCCCAAACGGCGACCCGCTTTCGCTCGAAAGCCGTTGCTCATAGCTTACGAGTCGTACAGATTAGAGCTCAGAATTCGTGGAAGGCAGGGCTGTGCGTTAGCTCGGAGGCTGACCCACGCGGCCGCCGCCTCTGGGGCATTTTCCAGTGGGTCCTCAAGCCCCATGGTAACCGCAACCCCCTGGCCGCCCTTGCCATCAGGCGGATGGCCAGCTACGAGGAGCTGGCCTTCCTACGAAAAGCTGTTGGCGGAGCACTTCCTGCCGCCACACCAGGCAGCAGCTGGGCAGGTGGTTGCAGCGCCGGAGGAGTCAGAGGGACGACATCCCCTCAATGACGCCCCCATCACGGAGGCCGAACTCCGTGGGGCGCTGTACGCTCCTGCAAGCGGACATCAGCACCAGGGGCCGACGGCCTCACCTACCAGATGCTGCGCAACCTGGACGAGGTGGGGTTCGCGAAGCTTCTGGCAGCCTACAACCGCATCTGGGCGACAGGGCGGCTACCTCCCGATTGGCTGCTGGCCATCCTGCGGCCCCTCCCCAAGCCAGGCCGTGGTTTTGAGGCAGTTGCGGCCTACCGCCCCGTTGCCCTCACCTCCTGTGGCAGCTGCCGTGCGCATGATGGAGGCCATCACGTCGGAGGAGGAGTTCATCCCGGAGCAGCTCACAGGCTCCATTGCCGACGTGGTGGCAGCACTGGAGCATGCCCGGGCCACCAGGAAGGTGGCAGCCCAGGTGCTACTAGACGTCAAGGGTGCCTTCGACCACCTGCAGCGCCCTGCCATATCCCTGGCCATGGAGGAGGCAGGTATCGCGGGCAAGCTGCGGGGTTTCGTCGAGGCGTTCTTGACGGGTCGCACGGCGCGGGTGCAGGTGGGCAGCGCCCTGTCGGCGCCCCGGCCAGTGGACGTGGACACCCCACAGGGCTCAGTCGTCAGCCCCTTCCTCTTCAGCCTGGTCATGGCGGCACTACCAGACTGCCAGAATGCACACAGGGTGTACATTTCTGTGTACGCCGACGACGTGGCCCAGTGGGTGCTGGGCCCCAAGGGGAGCTGCCGAAGCGTTGTGCTGCAGCTGCAGGCGGCCCTGGACGCGGTGCGGACCAAGCTGGTCAATGTTGGCCTACAGCTGTCCACGAGCAAGACGGAGGCGATGCTGGTGCACCCGGAAGCCCAGTCTCGTCGCAGGGCCAGGTGCCTGCACATCGATGGCGAGGAGCTCAGCTGGAAGACCAGTGTCCGCTACCTGGGGTTCACACTGCACCACTGCGTCAACTTCCGGCAGGCCACCAGGGAGCTCCAAGCCACGGCACAGATGGCCACCACGGCCGTGCGAAAGATGGCCACCCGGTACCGCGGCTGCTCGCAGCGAATGGCCCTGCGGCTCTACAATGCTGTGGTTGTGGAACTGCTCATGTACGCGCTACCAGTGGTCACCCTGCGCAAGCCCATCTGGCGGCAGCTGGAGGGCGACCACCGCAGGGGCGTCCGCACCTGTCTTGGCCTGCCTCGAGACTCCCAGTGTGCAAAGACGCTGGCTGAGGCGGGAGCATGGACGCTCCAAATGACAGCGGACCAGCGCGCCCTGGGCCACATTGACCGGCTGCAGCGAGCTGAGGGAGGCAGCCCCCTGCTGCAGCGGCTGCGCACACACCGCCACTCGCGAATGGGGCGCATGTTGGCCCTGTACGATGAGGTGTTGGCCCCCGTGGAAGCCGCCCCCCCCCCCTTTCCAACGGCCCATCTGCCCTGGAGGTCGAGGTGCACATGGACATCCCGGGCCTGCGCAGCAAGCGGCGGACGTCGCACTGCGGGCAGCTGCAGCTGGCCCGGGGCGTCGTGTGGGGCGACCTGGAGCGCCGCACCCTGGTATACACGGATGGCTCCGTGCGGTAGCGGCAGGGTTCGGCCACGGCGGTGGCAGTGCTGGGGGTGGACACCAGGCAGGCCCGGCTGCACTACGCCGCATCATCCGCCACGGCCGAAATGATGGACGTAAGCTTTGGCCTGGACCTTCTACTGGAGCTGGAGCCTCCCCCCGAGCGCTGCGCCCTGCTGTGTGATTCTCAAGTGGCCCTACTTCGGATCCGGGAGGGCGACCCGCGCTCCCTCTCCTGGTGTGGGCCGTGCGGGACAAGGTGACACGGCTGACTCAGCGGGGAGCTCGCATGCGGCTGCAACGGGTGCCAGGCCACATTGGGCTGGAGGGCAACGAGAGGGCAGACGAACTGGCCGCCGACGCCCACGAGCTGCCCCCTTCGCCCATGGCAGCCCAGGCAGCTGCGGATGACGCCCGCCTCTCATCTAGCGGCATGGACGGGCCCAGCACCCTGACCCAAGGTTGGCCGCTGGAGAGGCCCCACCACCCGTGTGGGCCACACGGATGCGCCGACAGCAACGCTCGGCTGTCCTGCGCCTCCGCGTGGGGAGCGTGTGGAGGGCCGAGCGAAAACACCGCCTGGAGCTCGTCGATGACCCGTCGTGCCAGCACTGCCGGGCGGCTGTCCAGACCCTGCCGCATCTGGTACTGGAGTGCCTCCAGTTTGTGGCAGGGAGGACCGAACTGTTGGCCGCCTTCGGGGGAGGAGCTCGGCCCCTCGAAGAATTTCTGCGGCCGCCAGGCAGTGCCAGAGAGCGGGACGGAGTCCATGAGGCCCTGGGGTCCTACCTGGACGCCTCAGGGCTCCTCCCGGCTCTCCGCTTTCTCCCCAGCTAAACTAAACTGTGGCCTGTTTTTTTTGTGTGTGTGTTTCTTTTTGCCTTCATGTTTTAGCGTTTAGCTTGTAAATATTGTACATATATGTCCTGTTAGAGCTGTATATATGTATCTTCTCCTTCTCTCTATCCTCACTTTCTTGTACAATTGTGTTCCCCATTCCCCACACCCCCCACACCAGCAGGCGTTTCGGTGTCCACCCTTAGGTGAGACAAGCTAAGCCTGCGGGTGGTCTTTCCGGAGCCATGAAGACAAAATACGAGTTTGTTTTATTCGAAAGATTTCGTGTTTTATAGTGCCCCCAGTGCCTGTACGGATACAAACGATGCTTTATTCACTGAGAAATTAATCAATTTAAGTTAAATGTTTGATTTTCGGCTAAATCATGTGTTTTCGTGGTCCCAAATGACATCACAGGAACCTACGGCTCTGCAGCCTAGGGTACCTTTATTCACACGTCCGCCGTACAGAGTGGAGACACGTACACGCTGGCGCCACCATTTTGGGTCACTCACTCGCCGCCGAAGCAAGTCATTGTATGAAAACCGCGCTAAAATTATCGCCGCAACGCGGTTTAATGGCGAAGTTTGAATCATCTTATCTGTTTTGCGTTGCTGGGTCTCGTCGGAAACGAAAAGAACAACGCGTTGGGCACGTTGACCCAATTTCGGCGGCACGGGACCATTCAAATGGTGTCTCGGTCTCAACGCTGTACGGCGGCGCTGGCAACGAGGTGCTCTATGGCGGCGTTCGCGCGTTTGTTTACGTCGAACCTAGATGGCCCCAACATACCGTGGCACGCCGTGTTTAAAGGAGCCATGAGGACAAAACACAAGTTCGGCTCATTCGAAAGATTGCCTCGATAGAATCATACTGACACCACCGTTAACGCACACTTCGCTCAAACAAGCTACATAACTAGGAAAAAACGGAATGGCCATGCGACCCACTAGCTCATTTCCCGCAATAGAACCTGTGATGTCACATGAGCTCAGCTGTGCGATTGGCTGAGAACGGAAAAAGTAAACGCAAATTAGGCACGGCTTATAGGCTTTCCGAACGAACTATTTGCGCAATAAGTGTAATGCATATTCATTTTACAGCAGTAAGAATGGTGCGGTAAACAATGAAAGTTACAAAAACGCACGTAGGCATAGAAGCATATCTATCTAAAAAAAAAAGTACCGATGCGCACTGCTGTTGGTACTGGGCCCACTATGCTTCTTTAGCTGCACAGCACTCCGCCGCTTTGAAGTTGCTTTACAGGTGTTACGAATCGGCCAGCGCCGCCGTACTGTCCCGCATCACTCCTCGGCTGTGCGGCGAAGCCACTGCGTGCGCCTTTGAAAACAGGCGCCACCATGTGGGTGACAAGTTTCGACAAGCCCGGCTCAGACGCTTCGCTTTCGGCGCATTTCAAAACTTCGGCTGCTGCAGGCGAGGCTCGTCTTAACGCTCTTCAAGGACACAGAGGCCCCGTCGATCGCAACGGAGTCCTCCTCTCTCCCCTCTCTCGGACTCAACGTGCGTCGAGGCTACCGACTGTCACGAACTCTGGAAAGAGCGTTGTGTGTGTCTGTGACGTTCGTGGCGTGTTGCAGCTTGTTGGCGTTTTGACCGTTACCGCTTTTGGGTATAAATAGACCCCCGCAAGCGCTGTAAACAATTCCTGTTTGAGTAGCGAATCGATGCAGTCGCTCTGCACGAGTCCTGTATTGTAACCTCGCCCGTCGGGGCATCGTTCTTTGGCTTCGGCTCACCTCTCGCTATGAAGTAAACAGTTACGTTAGCCTTCGGCTTCTGGACTTCACGATCTCGCCACTGAGCAAGCCGATTCCGTCATGACACCAGCTCAGGTAGCTGACCTCGAGCAACGGCCAGCTGAGCTCGTAGAGATTCAGGTGTCTGGGGCGGCTGAGCCGTCTTTTGAGACAGGGCAGCTTGGATCTAGTGTAGCCTTGACAGCCGCAAAACAGAACGAAAACACCCTTCGGTGTTCGCTTGCTGAGGGTGTTGCGAAAAAGGCAATGGACGCCGAGATAGGGTCTGTTGGAAGCTACGAGGTGTCTAATGAGCACGTCGTGCCCTTGTCACTCCCAGCTGATGCTCCCGACGATAGGCCAACATCGGCTGAGCTAGTTGAGGTTCCGGTGTCGCATGTGGCTGAGCCGAAGCTGGGAACCGATCAGCCTAGAGGAGAAAACGTAAACGCGTTCCGACGTTTGCTTGCCGAACGCGTTGCTGAAAAGGCGAGCAAGAAGGATAGAAAAAAAACTTCCGCGCGTAATTGTGGCGCGCGTTTCAGTGCGGGCACGCGAAGGGGCAAAGCCGTGAGCTCGCATCGCGCCAGGGGAACGCCGCCTCCAAAAAGGAGTGCGCGCCTCTCGTTTGAACGTTGGAAAATCTCGTTCGCTCCTCCGCGCGCTCGACCTTTGTCGAACAAGACGACCGGTGTCCTTTCACGCGGTCGCAGCAGCGTTCAGAGAACGGGTGCACCTAAAGTGCGGTACACAAGGGGAAAAGCTCAGGGCATTGACGAGAGCTCAAATGGCAGCTCTCTGCGCGAGAAGTGGCCTGTAGACGCCTGAATTTCTCAAATTCATTGTTTTTCCTGGAGCAGGTTTCGCCCGTTACGATTACGTTTCTTTTTGGTGGGACATTTCCAATCACGCGAAATGTCACCTTTCAAGTTTGTACACTTGTCTAAAGTACCGCTGGGCTAAAATATAACTAGTGTAGTTAGTTATTAGAGTATTTTATCGCAACTAAAAGCCTGGTAGATCTTCAGTGTGGATTTGTCTTCGCACTTGCCGGCGATGCGGTTGTGTCTTCCTGTGTTGTTCTGTTGCTTGCCTGACCAGGCCAGAGATGTTCTGGAAGCCACTACTCGTCCCGTGACCGGCCCCGTGAAGCTCCAGCACGGTGTCATACAGCCCAGGCCTGGAGTCGAGCGTCTGCCGAGCACTTCACTTTGAAAGCATCCCTCCGGACAACGGTTGAAGACCCTTATCCATCGGGATCTCGGACCCCCGGCGGAGAAGTTGTTACAAATCGGCCAGCGCCGCCGTACTGTCCCGCATCACTCCTCGGCTGTGCGGTGAAGCCACTGCGTGCGCCTTTGAAAACAGGCGCCACCATGTCGGTGACAAGTTTCGACAAGCCCGGCTCAGACGCTTCGCTTTCGACGCATTTCAAAACTTCGGCGGCTGCCGGCGAGGCTCTTCTCAACGCTCTTCAAGGACACAGAGGCCCCGTCGATCGCAACGGAGTCCTCCTCTCTCCCCTCTCTCGGACTCAACGTGCGTCGAGGCTACCGACTGTCACGAACTCTGGAAAGAGCGTTGTGTGTGTCTGTGACGTTCGTGGCGTGTTGCAGCTTGTTGGCGTTTTGACCGTTACCGCTTTTGGGTATAAATAGACCCCCGCAAGCGCTGTAAACAATTCCTGTTTGAGCAGCGAATCGATGCATGCAGTCGCTCTGCACGAGTCCTGTATTGTAACCTCGCCCGTCGGGGAATCGTTCTTTGGCTTCGGCTCACCTCTCGCTATGAAGTAAACAGTTACGTTAGCCTTCGGCTTCTGGACTTCTCCACGGCTGCAACAGCGGCTGGCCGCTCACATCATACACGCTACCACTCGTATGTCGGAGGCCACGGAGCTCGGATCGGGTGCCCCCGCCCGGTCGCAACACAGGACACTGGCCGATTGGCGTAAGAGGCGTTGTATTACGTGACCCTGTTTGTCGAGGATACCCCGGGTTTCATGAGACGATCACTTTTTACAGTAACAAAAACAAGCCAGGTGCAAATACGCTGAAAAACAAAGCAACGGCGGACAACGGTTCGTGATGATGATGATGATGATGATGATGATGCTTAGTGGCTTTCCCTTTGTAACGGGGTGGCATTGCACAGCGGCCTTAGTCACAACGCACTGTACAATCACCTCGCCAAAAATACAAACAAAATAAATAAAAAATAATGTCAAAATAAAAAGAAAATACTTTTACGAAATTTTTGTGCTAGTCTGACTTCTTTGTTCGCATGTCTTCCCAGATTGTTCTCTGCTCTTTTCCCACCAACATTATAACCTTCTTTTACTAACCTCTACTGCTGTCCAATTCACTTTTCCGCTAACCTTAAAGCCAAGGGCTTCCGGAAGCTGGATGGCTCCATCACTGAGGACTGGACGGATACTTTTGCACTCCGTTACAATATGTCGCATGGTTTCTGGCTCATTTCCGCAGCCTGCGCATAGTTCTTCCTGTACCGGCTCGCGGATAAGCGTTTTGGCCCGCAAGCAACCCGCCCGGGCTTCGAAAAGCATTGCACTCCCTTTGGTATTATCGAATAATTTTGCCCTTGTGATCTCCTGCTTCCCGATCCTGTAGATATCTAGTGACTTCTTCGCGTCCATTCTCTTTTTCCAGGTGTGATGGAATACAGGCTCTTCTAACGATCCCCAGCGTTACGGACGGGAGAATAACAAGACAGGGCACAGGAACATGGCGAAGAACAGAAGATGGCACGCTTTATGGGGTTGGGTAGTAGCAGAAACACGCGGAGTAAGAAGCGACGGAAAAAGAAAACTAAACAGGGCTGCTAACTTAAAAAGAAGCACGAGTCCGTTTGAACGGAAGTCAAATTGGCCAACTGCAACAGTCTCACGTGTTGGATGAGCTGTTCGGGAGTGTGCAGATTGGCTGGAGCGTCTTCGGCGCGCCGGCGGAACTTCCTCGAACGTGGGCAGGTCGTGGGGCGCTGGTCCGTGCTGTCGTTCCCTGGCCGTCGCCTTCCAGGCTGTCGCAGGGGAACCACGGTCGCGCACCCGGTACTGGAACAGCGGCGTCCGGTCCGAAGGCTGTCCTCTCGCTCAAGATCACCGCCGAGCAATCCGGAACACACCGTCCCCTTCGTCGGGATCCCCTCGCACCTCCTCTTCCTCTTCGTGGCACATAGCCCCACAATAGGGATTGGCCGTCTTCTTGCACAAAATGTTCTTCAAAGGCGCAAAGTTCCGGCTACTTCCTCACACCAGGTTGTCTCTGTTTCTTTCACTTCATTTCTTTTTTTTTGCCTTGGTCATTTCCCCTGCACTTCCAGGTTTCATATACTTAGTCCTGTTCATGTAAAGATACCGTAACACTTTGGCCGCCCATCTCTGATCATCCATATTTCTAAGTCGTTCTTCAAAACATATTTTGCTCTGCGCTTCTCTGACTTCGAAGGATGCCCATCCCATGTCTCCCTGCACTGCCTCATTTGTTGTTTTACTGTGTGCTCCTAATGTCAATCGACCTACGGCCCTCTGATTTACTTCTAGCCCTGATTGAATCTCTGATTTGACACACACTACTGCGTTTGAAAAGGTGAGTGCTGGTACCATTACTCCCTTCCAACTTCCTCTCACTACTTCATATCTGTTATATCCCCACAGTGCTCTGTGCTTCATGATAGAGGCGTTTCGTCTGCCCTTCAGCTCCTCATGAGTTTTTAGATACGCCTGACCTTCGTTTAACCATATGCCCAGATATTTGTATTCCGTTACCCACGGTATTGCTGCTTTTTGAACGAATACCGATTCGTTACGGGCGTTGTCATTAAAAACCAGAACTCCCGACTTTGCTGTGCTAAACTCTAACCCCAGTTCAGTGGCTTCTTCCCCGCAGATATCTGTGAGCTGTTGCAGACACTGTTTGCTATCTGCTAGTAGTACTATGTCATCTCATATATCAGTCCCGGGATATGTTGTTCCACTTCCTGTCCTTTGCGGCTATAACATAGATTGAAACCTATTTTACTGCCTTCAAGCTTTCTTTCTAGTCTAGCCATGTACAGCATGAACAGCAATGGCGACAGAGGACAACCGTGCTTTAAACCTCTATTTGTGACTACCGGTTCCGTGCACTTTTGGTCCTCCCAGGTAATTTGCACCTCGCTCTCATTGTAAATTCCCTGCAACAGCTGTATAAAGTCCTGGCCTAATCCCTCCCGCTCAAGTATGCTCCATAGGAGTTCTCTGTCTACGTTGTCGTAGGCTCCCTTTATATCGAGAAATGCTATCCATAGTGGTCGCTTCTGGACCATTGACACCTCTATGCATTGGGTTAGGACAAATAAATTGTCCTCTAAGCGTGTGTCTCGTCTAAAACCATTTTGTAGTTCTCCCAGTATGCTGTTCCCCTCTATCCACGGCTGTAGTTCCGCTTTTATGGCTTGCATTGCCAGCCTGTATGCCACTGAGGTAACTGTAATAGGCTCCGGACAGCGAAGTTTGCCGTGCGAGCGCAGCGCCGTCCGCGACAAACACGCGCAACTCTGGGCCGGTCCCGCCGCGCCGACCGCCTTCAGCGCCAGTGAACGCAAATGTGCAAAAAACGTGTGTTATAACGTTATTTGCGCGCATATGTACTACATAGTGCAACAAAGTCATGCAAAATGTTACATAGTCGGGGGAAGCCTCCAAATAAAACGGGGCGCTGATAAAATGCTGTCGCCTCGCTGACGAGCCGTAGGCTAACACAACTGGGAAAGCATGTGTTCAAGGCTTTGCATTCTCCAGCGGATTCTTCTCCTCTGTTTTTTTTTCGCAGATACCAAACATGGTTACTGAATCTTGAAAGGCCCACATTAAGCGAACGGATTACATGCTGCCGTGGTGTACGATCAGCTTCTTAGTAGGCTGGTTACCAGGCGGTCAATAAGTGCGCTTTAAACTTGGTAACAAAGAGGGCACCCAAGCACAGTTATAGCATTGTAGTTTTATCACACAGCGGTTCTACTTTGCTTCATCTAATATTCCACGTGCTTATACCGCCTTACTAAATACATATAACCACATATGGGGCGCGGACACTTATAGGTGTTAACGTTCCCAAATTAATGTATCGCGAACATTTGGATAGCGTAAAATCACCGCCTCTTCTTCTTCAAAAAAAAAAACAATGAAATTGTTGTCTAAGCCACTGAAAAGCAAAGAAAAATAGAGCTAAGAGTGCCGCAATAAAAGTTGGAACGATATGTACACAGGAAAAAAAAATTCGTGTTCGGGGAGGAGGAGAAGGAGGAGGGCAAGCTTTATTTATCCCATCCGTTGTGATTGCGGTCACTCTGGACCAGTGAGAGGTGTACTCAGGGAACTAAATTTTTCTCCCGTGACTTTTGTTGCAAATGTTTTGACTGTAATAAAAGCGCTACTATTCCTTCCTAACGGAGGTCTCCTGCCGAACCCGATGTCGTGGAGAGAAAAAAAAATACCCGAATATGAATATTCCGTAATTTATTCCGATACGCCTATTAGATGTTCTGCTTACACCTCCCCCCATCCCATCCCTGCCCAAAGGAATTTCTTGTGATAGCCTTCTCGTGAAGAGTTCTTTTTCGGGGCGGGTTTACATGTATGCAACTAGCGTACTGGGCTATACAACTGGAAGCCCAAAAGTTTATCGGCGAAGCGGGCACTTATTAACGTCCGCACTTTCACTATACCCCAAGAAACGTGAATTTCATAGTGTTACATGTATGGAGCATCACATTTCAATCAAAGACCTATATGTAACTCCCATGTGATCCCGTTAGTAGTTCTGCAGTCGCATGCGAATGCACTCACATGGATGGAATACCCCGCGCGCAAACATCGCGCAACGTCTGATATATTTGCAGACAAAGCCTCCTCTTTTGTGGATTGAACAATATAAACTACGTTTTCTTTTCAAGCGAAACATGCTGATCTTGAGAAAGGTTTGCCCCGCAGGCAGGCTGTACAAGCGTTTCTCTTCTGGGCATCACTCCTATGCGGCCTTTATATGCCTTCCTACACGCGAGTTCAACCGAATAAATCCTTCTTCATTCACATGCACTATGTGGCAGGATTACTTTACAATCTCTTACTTCGTTTTAAGCCCAAAAGGGGCGACTAACATGCTTAATCCACGCCGCAAAAAGAGGAGCGCCCCCGAGCCAGCAGCGTACCGGCTTGCGGGGACCGACCCAGTGTTGCGCATATCTGCCCAAGGGGGCGCTGGGTGTCGCGGGCTCCGTGTCGCCCTCTGGGCGCTGTCCGGTGCCTATAAGGCCTGTACGAATTGGCATCAGGCCTGTCTCCTTTACCTTTATATATCATCTTCATTCTGCTCTTATGCCAATTTTTTATCACTTTTTCGATTGCTCGAATCAGTTGTGCCTTGCTTTTTGGACCCAGTAGGTTGACCAGCCGTATAGGAATTTCCTCCGTCCCTGTTGCCGTATTAGCTGGAACATTTTGTTCAGCTTTTTTCCAGTTTAGATTCTCCAACTTTAGCTCTCTATCTGTACGCACTTCGCTTGCCCAACTCCCTGAATGCTGTAGCCCTCTCTCCGTTCTTCTGAACTTCTCTTTTATCATTGAGCGTATGTGAAATACCGCTTCTTCCCCTTTTAGTACCTGGCCTTCACCGTTTATGACATGACGTTGTACTTCTTCGGTCTTTTTCCTTAGTTCCTTTACATGATTCCAAAACTTTCTCGGCGCGCCTTTATCCTTTGTCCGTATATTCGAGACCCATCGCTCACTTTCTCGTTTAAGTTTTTGCTGTACAAGTTTTTGTACTTCCAGCTTCTTAAAGGCGGTACCAATTCCACTTCAAAGTTATTTCCTCTATTTGCATTCCCACTCGCTTGGCCTCCCTGTGCTCCCTCGATGCTTGCTGCCTTTCTGTTTTAGCTTCCTTGATTTCCTCGTTCCACCAGCTTCTAGGTTTTCTTTTTCCTTTCCAGTAGTTGCGTTCTTTCGCGTTCCTTATCTTTCCTTGAATGAAACCAATGAGTTCGCTGTATTCCCAATCTTTCGTAGGTTGCCTCTCAATTTCTGTCTCCAGGCTTTTGGCAATATTAGCCATTTGCTGATCGTTTAATTTGAAGTCGTGTACCACCGTTTTCTGGTTTTGACCTTCCATTTTTCCAAAAGTCAATGTTATCCGTTTATGGTCACTTCCTAAGCTGTGGGCACCTATTTCATCTATTTCCATTACAGTCAACCTTTCATACACCCCTTCTGAAAGTAGGCTGTAGTCTATACTGGACTGCTTTTCCCCTCGTTTCCAAGTAATTTGTCCCTCACATTTTTTCTCTCTGTTTACTACAATGAGATTATGTTCTTCACACATATCTAGTACGAGTTTGCCGTTGCGGTCTGTGTATCCGTCCAGGTCCTCAACGTGGGCATTCATGACTCCCACTAGAATCGCTTCTCCCGATTGACTTAACTGATCGAGGTCCTGCTTAATGCATCCTACCAGTTTTTAATTCTTTTCTCTAACCTCCCTGTCATCACCTGAACACAGATAGGCGACTCCCAACAGCGTTTCTTTTCCCGCTATCGCGCCCTTAACCCACATATGTTCTTCGCAGTTTTGGTTTACTCTGTGCCAATTGGCTCCCTGTTGAATAAGCATGCCGACCCCTCCCCCCCTTCTAGAACCTACCGTTCTGTTACAGCCTTGCCATATATATTCATGCATTGCTGGGGGCTCTTCTAAATCTCGAAGAAAAGTTTCTGTAAAGGCGTCTGTCTTTCTGTCGACTTCAGTTTTTTCTTTTCCTAGTTGACCGCGAACCTCTAACCATTTTTCCCGTAATCTGCCACCGTGCATGTTTATGTAGTTTTTCTTAGTTACCCCACGCTTTTTCTTTCGGTTAATTCTTTTCCGATGTTTGGGGTAAGAGTCGGTCACCGGGGGGACGTCGCTTGCCTCCTCGCTCGCCTGCATTGCTACCTCATGCCCCTTTCTAAGCTTTTGTGCGCCCTGTGTGCTAACTTTGGTACTTTCCTTTGCGCTGTACATTCGACTTCGATCGCAATCGCTTGTCCCTGCCGCATTTTCACTGTGCCTGTTATTTAGTCCAGCTTCCGGGATGCTCTTGGCCCCCCTAAAAAAGCTACCGCCCGCGCAGCTAGTCGCCTCCCCACCGGCTCCGCTACGCCCTCAGTGAAATGTACTCCGTCCCATATACGCCCGGCCCCGGCCCGCACGGTGCACTTCCCGGTTGAGGTCAACCACTTCAAAATTCATTGCTTTAGCGAGCTATAGGGTGTATTCACAGAGCCTTGGACCGCGCGGCGGCGCTACCTGCGTGGCGGCGGTGACGCCATATTTGAGGTTGCACTCCGCCGCGCGGGCAGCGCGTTACCCGACGCGAAACGTTGTTTGCGGCGTGGTGCTGGCAAGAACGTTCGTGTGGACGGTGTTTTTCTCTGCGTGATTCGTGTGTTTGAGAATGCCTGGTCGTAACGAGTAGCCAGCATTGTTTTCGCTGTGAAATTCCAGGTGCGCTGTTCACGTCTACAACCGCAGACCCGAAGCAGGCCAAACGACGAAATCAAGCGCGCCTTTTTTTTTTTTTTTTTTCGATGCGAAAGCCAGGGCAGTGCTTGAAGACGGTATGGTTTCGCTCGACGAATGCAACTGTCCGATGGTTTGACAGGCGCGGCCAGCGGCGTGCATAACACGGTCCCTTTTCGCGATTTCGCGCAATCTCTGTGTCATCGTCGTGCGCCGATTTCATTATTTCCTCCGTTGCTTGAAGCGACCGTGGCGCGAGTTGAGAAAATTTCTTCACCCAAGGCTGCGAGGATATTTGATGTGGTGGTAGCATGTGAGAGAGGAGCTGGTTTTACCGTGCCACCCAGGCATGTTGCGCACTTCTTGAGGAGTATGAGAGACGGTGAGGTGCTCTGGCGACAGTGTTCTGTGCGTTGAACGCACGAAGGTCGTCCATTTGAGCTCCTAATGAAGCGGAACAATTACGCACAGGGTCTGGGTGGAAACCATCGCGAGGTAAGTACGTGATAAAATTAGGCATGGTGGCGACGACAAAAATCCCACCGATGATTTTCAAGTCTTTTCCTTTCGGCAAAGACGAAGCGGAAATTATAAGCAGAACAAGATTATGGAACACGTACGCTTTGGTTACTTCGAAAGCGGCGCAGAGACAAGTGACAATGGCTGCTCTAGTTTGTCCCTGCTTACGTTAACGTTTTAGTCTCTGCGCTTTTTTTGAAGTAGTCAAACAAACTGTGTACCCAGCGTCAAGCTTAGTGTCTGATCACGTAACACGCTTGGTCATTAGAGCGCAGTCGAACGCGACGAAGAAGAATTGGATCAATTTGGATGCCCGCAGTTACCTGGGAAGCGATATTGCATGTACGCGTGCGTTCACCTCAACACCTGAAGTATAGCCCATGTTGAGGCTGGGAGGCCAGTATGGTTCGTCTCATCCATAAAGTACGCCGGCTACCTTAATTTGTGAATATTTTAAGCATGCGAATGTTTCAAACATGTGACGAGGTGCGAGGTGAAAGCTCCGGCGCCCATCGTCCCGGGGCCCACCTGGATGAAACGGGTTCCAACAGATTCGATACTGATTAGCCATATTATCGATAACTTCTTTGGGAATTCGTCGAATGAAGACAGACAGCCTTCAAGCACAGCCCTAGCCGTCGCTTCGAAACAGCGAAAGGAAAAAAAAAATACACGGCGCGCTTTTTTTTATTTTGTCGTGCGGCCTGCTTCGGGTCTGCGGTTGTAGGAGACCAGCGCAGTCCGGATTTTCGAAGCGCGAACAATGCTAGCTACTCGGTAGGACGAAGCATTCGCAAACCCACGAATCACGCAGAAAAAACACCGTCCACACGAACGTTCTTGCCAGCAGCACGCTGCAAACCACGTTTCGCGTCGGGAAACGCGCTGCCCGCGCGGCGGAGCGCAACCTCAAATATGGCGTCGTCGCCGCCGCGCAGGTAGCGCTGCCGCGCAGCCCTAAATCCTGTGAATACACCCTATACTATAGCAGCGCCATCTGGGAGGGCTGACGGACAGCAAGGCCGCCAACCCGAATGACGCAGTGGAAGTTCGCTTGAATACACGCGCCTCTGACGTCATTTGTGACTACGAAAACCTACGATTTGGCGGGAGAATCAGAATTGTAACCTAAATTGATCAATTTCTGAGTGAATACGGCATCACTTGCTGCCGGACAAGCGTTGGGGGCGCTATAAAACGCGAAATCTTTCGAATAAAACAAACTTGTATTCTGTCTTCATGGCTCCTTTAAACCTGGCTTCTTTTTGTTCTGGGAGAAAATATTCGTCTCGTGAAACATTGTACTCGCTCTACAAATATGGTCACGTAAGACACTGTTGCTTGCGTCAATTGGCCAGTGTCGTCTGAGACAACCCCAAAGCCCGCTGTCCTGTGCAGGTAAACCAAGCATAATGCGCGCAGTACCAACAGCAGTACGAATCAGTACCTCTATGTTTACTGTGCTTTGGTAACTTCCATTGTTTGTCCCGCCATTCTTATTGCTTTAAAAAGAATGTGCCCTAAATTTAAGCACAAATAGCTCGTTCTGCAAGCTTATAAGCTCAGCCTAATTTGCGTTTGCTTTTGCTGGCCTCCGCCAACTGCAGAGCAGCCTGATATGACATCATAGATTCTCTTGCAGGAAATGAGCGAGTGGGTCGCTTGGCCATTCCATTTTTTCCTAATTCTTTAGCTTATTTGAGCGAAGTTTACGTTAAAACTGGTGTCAGTATGGTTCTAACGAGGCCGTATTTTGAATGAACCAAACTTGTGCTTTGTCTTCATGGCTCCTCTAACAATAAATTAATTCATTCATTCACAAAACAAGCATCGGAACCGCATTATAGATGATAAGGCGCCTGTGAACGATGGGACCCCACACCATGTGTTCCTGGTAAAGATTATGTTTGCAGACTATCTTTGAAGGCTAGGTCGGACTTGTTTAGACACGAAAAATCAACGTTTATATAGGGCCTATAATAGGGTCTCAAAAGTGTCATTTAGGCAGGTATAGGCATGAAATGCCATTGTTTAGGCATATATAAGCTCAATGTATATTAATCTGAGCGGCGTATTTCAGGACAAATGTTGTTTAACATTCAATGTAAACCACGGACAAATCTCGTGCTGTGGGGAAGTAATTTTATTTTCTTCGTGAAATTACTCCAGACATTTATCGCCGTTTCAACGGATTTACGTGAAATGTAAGTGATTCGACACTGGGACTAAGGCTAACAAAGCCATAAACAGCAAGATTCCAGCTGGCTTTAATAATAATTAATAATAACAAACAGCGCTGTCGTCAAGCGCTACCGCCCATGTAAAAATAGATAAAAACTTTATCGCAATGTCAAACTTAAAAGACCCTGTTGGAAGAGGTCACGGGACCGCCGCATAAGCCATTATGGATAATTGGACACATGGATAGGAGTGTGCCCCTCCTTCCCGAGACGACTTACAGATCCCACCACAGCTGCATGAGAAGAGCATAGTGGATGTCTGCAATGCTGAGGATGACTTTGCATCTATTACTCGCTGCGAAGAAGACGACGACCTCTTCAATGCATATGACGACGAATTACTAGCTCTTACTAGCTCCGCAACTATGCAAATAAACAATGATACTGAAACTTAACTATGGTTCCTGCATGCCCACCTACAAGAGCTTCGCCATTAAAGTACTGCGCGTAAATGCAAGCTTCCCTGAATTTTTTCTACAGGTGAAGAATTAAAAAAAAAAAAACAAGAATTTGTGAAATTCAGCCTACATCACGCAAGGCATCACTGCATTCAGTTTCTTCTAATTACCTTGCTGGTTCACACCTTAAGTATAAAGTGTATCCTCGTAATGCAATAAAACCGTACAACAGTTGCCGTCAGGGCAGCAGAATGCCCTGGGCAGGCAATCTGCGGCACATCACCCGTTGACTAGCGAATTTCTACCGCCGCTTTAGCATGCAAATGTGTTACGCTGAATGCGCGAGTTAGCTTGTTTTCTCCGTTTGCTCCGTATTCTTTGCTATCGACTGCATCGCTCCAAGAATGGGAGAACGACGCGAGGCAGTCCACAACGCACGACGAAGCTGGCCGCGGCAAGGGCAGGGCGAGCGCGGGCAGGACGGCGCGGCCGGCTGCGACTACCACGCCTCGACGGGCAGCGCCACATTTTCCCTGGTGTCATCCGTGCGCAAGGGAGCCACGCGCGGCCGAAGAAAGGCGCCGCGGTACTCACACCTTCCCATTCTAACCACCTTACTTTCAGTAGAGAGGGAGTGGAGGGAGCAAATGAAGAGCCGTGGAGGAAAGAAAAGCTTGCGAAGAGCAGACGCAGCAGAAAGGCACAAAAGATCAAACTCTGGTGTTGCCCTGTGGATGCCCTGTGGCATGAACAGGCTGCTGCGTTGCAAAGTTGGTTTCCACCGCTGGTAGGGGGTGTAGCTATAATGAAGAGCGTGAGGGCATGGCCGGGCTGGCGCGGGAGGCGCGCGCGCGCGATTTGAATTGCTACCAGCGCAGCGGTACAACGGTTGCTATGGGGGCTAGCATGCAGGGTGCCTCCATAGTGCTACCCCCAAGGTGGAGCGCGTGTTTTCGAGCCAGCGCCGCGGCCAAACATGTCGAAACCATTTCGGAACTTGTGTTCCCGTGATAAGGTGCCTATTGGAGATCTCGCAGATCGCGGGGCGCCTGCTCCATAATTTTCGACTTTCGATTTTTACAGCAGTTGTTGAAAACTGCCTCTCAGAAAAAAAGGTACCTTTGAAAAACATCCTGGGCCTGGCATGTGACAACGCCAGCGTTATGGTTGGCGAGCATATTTCCCTGGCCCAAAAATTTCAGCACAAGGCAGACAGGAGTTTCGTGCTCATTCGCTGCATATGCCATTGCACCCACATTGTTGCCAGCAAAGCTGCAATGAAGCGTCCCAGATACCTGGAAGATCTTCTGCGAAACATCAAAACAGCAAGAGACAAGCACAAGTATCTGCACTACAGGAGTTCCTCCAGACTGAAAAAAGGAAGATTCTGCGGCCATGCGAGACCCGATGGCTCGTGCTTTATGCGTGCGTTGAGCGTGTACTAAAAGAATGGGAAACCCTGCGACTCGTTCTCTTGCAAGCCTCCGTGGAAGACCGAATAGTGGCCACCGAATTCATACTAAACCACATGAACTATAGTGTCACAGAGGCTTATTTCAGGTCTATGAAATTCGTGCTCAAATTTTTTAACAGGCTACTGAAACGGAAGGCAACGGAAACCTCATCGGAGAACTCCAGGCAGAGAGAGTCAACGCCTCATCCGATGTCTGCTGCAAAATTTTGTCCAGCCGTCTGTTCTGGAGAGGGATGACATAAACACCATGGACCCAAGAGTTCTGCTGCCCCTTGAAGAGGTATACCTGGGCGAAGGGTGCAATTCTGTGCTGAAGAAGTGTGCCGGTTTGCGACCTTCGTATTCGCTGTCTGTCTTTTTATCAGACAGTCGCCGTTGAGGTCAAAAAGAGGCTTCCAGTTTCCGGACTTTTTGTCATGACCCCGGTTGCCATGACTCTTTGTCATTTCGTGACCCCGAAGACAGCCCTCAGCACAGAAGACGGAGGGAAGCTACCTGCCTTGCCGACGCTACAGAACCGCTACGCACACAGTCGAGGAAGAATGGAGAATGCTACCTTCCTACTTCAGCAAAGATGAGAAGTTGTCATTGGAAGTCAAACCACCTGCTTTGTTTTGGGCCGATCTCCACCAAATGAGAACGTTCGGAGACAAGCAGGAGTTTCTCAACATCGTAACCTTGGCTCAGCTGATACTATCTTTGCCCCACTCCAATGCCGCTACTGAGAGGATTTTCGCACATGGCCGACGTGAAAACAAAAAAGCGCAATAGGCTTGGAAATGAGAATCTCAACTCCGTGCTGGTCATCAAGTCGGCATTCGCAGCTAGTGGACGCACTTGCGCTAACATGACCGTGGAACACGGGCACCCGAAGCTCCACAGCAAGCAGATGTATTGATTCTGTAGCCGAAGCTAAATAACTAAAATTATTTGATTGATTGTGGGGTTTAACGCGCCGACGCAACGCAGGCGATGAGGCGCGCCGTAGTGGAGGGCTCCGGATTAATTTTGACCACCTGGGGATCTTTAACGTGCGCCGAAATCTCGTACACACGGGTGTTTTTGCTTTTCGCCTCCATCAGAAAAGCGGCCGCCGCGGCCGGGAATCGAACCCGCGACCTCGTGCTCAGCAGCGCAACACCCTAGCCACTGAGCCACCGCGGCGGGTAAATAACTAAAATTAGAACAAACAAAAATTTTTTTTTTAGTATTAGGAAACAAAGCAAAACCGTTTAAAATAAAAAAAAAATTGCAATTTTTTTTTTGGCGTAGGGCGGGGCGTAGGGCTATTGCGAATATTGTGTAGGGCGATGTAGGGCTTTTTCAGGTGCGGTGTGGTGCGATCTGGTCGAAATTGGTTGGCAACACTGGGTTGCGAGAGCAGCCAAAGCATCTGCGCCGGCCGGATTATGTTAGCATGCGGGCGATTTTCGATTGTCGCCTTGGTATAAGCGCGTCCAGCAGTCTGTCGCGAAATATTTACGCACGTAATTTGTTCTTTTCAACCATGTACCATTTAGCTTGCGTAAATCAAAGCGCAGTAACGAGCGGTTGCGCGTGGTTGATGCTGCTGGCTGACGCTTGTCCGGAACCGCTGATTAGCCATGTTTATCACCGTGAAGAGTGAAAGTGCATGAGCGGTTCGTGAAGGAGCAATCCGTGCGGCTGAGGGACGAACTGGTTGCTCCGAGGGAGAAACTGCGCGGCTCGAGGTAGGAACAGTGAAAGTTGCTCCCTTTTGCTACTTTTTTTGCCTGGAGTGCACAAGTGTGAAGATACATGCAGAGAGAGACGGAGAGAGAAAGATACGTGTGCGTCTGTGTGTGTGTGTCTGCGTGTGTGCACGCGCGCGCGCGTGCGTGCGTGCGTGTGTGTGTGTTTGTTCAAAACCTGATTCGAACAAAGTAACGTAATTTGGTTAAAGACAAGCAAAGAAGTTTGTCGCGAAATGTTGTGAACCTGTACAGGTATTAATTTAGAAAAAAAAGACCAATATGAATTAATTCAAATCGGACTCCAGGACGAGGGAATCAGATGTTTGCGTTCAACTTGCGAGCGTCTCAAAAACACTTTCAGTGGTCATCCTACAGACGCTCGTCAATAGACAAATGTCAACATAAATTAGATAGACTTTCTATATACAACCGTCAATAGACGAATGTCAACGTAAATTAAGTAGACTTTCTATATACAAAAGTCAATGGACGAGTGCAACATACATTCAATAGACTTTTTACAGACAACTGTCAATAGAATATAAGAGTATGTAGGATAGCAATAGAGTTGGTAGGGTGTCAACAAAACGTCTACAGATTGTAAAGAAGCATTTTTGTAAGGGTTCACGGGCTCCATATGCTTCCAGGGCCGCCTGGCCCATGTACGCGTTCGTGGCCTCGCCTTGAAACTTCGGTATGTCAGTTGTTTATGTGGTTTTATCCCGGGAGGCGTCCTTGACCTTGAGCGGTACATGCGCGGTTTATTGCGTTCATTTCATTCTTCGCTTATTTTTATTGCATTAGCAATAGATGGGGAAGGTTGGACAAAGTTTTCGCCGTTGATCCGGGTACCCAGGGCCACAGAAGAACATTGAACGGAAGGGCTCGTGCTGACAAGAGTGCCGTCAAGCCCACGCGGCGGCAACCTTGGCTGCGCCGTCGCAACGTTCGGGTCTCTGGCGGCCTAGGGGTTAGTTACTCGCGGTAACGTCAGGTCGAGGTGGTGGCGACTCGAGCACTCGTTTCCACGTCTCGCCGTGTCAGGCACGGCGCGCGGATTCTGCCCGCAAACGGCGTGCGACGAACGCCGAGTTCCGGCCTCCTGATGAGGGAATACTTGTTGCAGAATATGGACGCTAGAACAATATTGCTTAAAACGTTTTATTTACTTTAGGTCATGCTTTTATGTCCAATAGGCTTGATACGGACTCAAGAAAAAAATAGGCATTTTGTCTAAAGTTCCGGTCACCATTGTCCCGGACTCAACGAGTGTTTTTACTTGTTTGTGCGTGGCTCTGCTTTTTGTTCAACGCCTGTTTTGACCAATAGAGTAAAGGTGTTGAGAGATATATCTGCTCACTTCTCGGCTACTACTGCCAGTGCGTTTGGGACAGAGCGCGAGTACGTTGCTCCACCCGTTTCAGGTACATGTTTTCGTATCCTAGTGGGCTGCACCCTCGTTTTCCTTCTCGCCCTGGATTAAAAGGGTCCTGAAAGGCGTTTTGAGCACACTAAATGAACTAGCGCAATCGTTAGGTTGGGTGGTCAACGTCATCTGTGTCAAGTGTAACATCTTTACGTGCAGCGGAAAGCTCACACTTTCCTTGCAAAGTTTGTTTCCACGTTCCCACCCTTTCCTGCGTTTGTTTGGGCTCCACCATCTTCCAGCATGCACGTAATCAATTCTCCCATGTGCGTCACGAAGCAGAAATCTTGCAATTGGACGGCTTTTTCTCTCACTTCGCGGTGAAGAGAAGCGTCGTCTGCTGAGCGTCGACGGGTCGCGGCCGCGCCTTTGGTTAAGGGGGACTCACCTGTTAACATTCCTATGGCACTACTTCATGACTAACGGGCTTAACAATTATCGTGCAAGAATACGAAATGTTTTGCAAGTACATACAAATAATCACAACGGCCTAGTTTGCTTCTTTTAGAGATATGCCACTTCTGTACTGAAATGAAAAATAAAACTCTCGCTTGCTAGACAGCTACCCAAGCAGCATTGGCCGATAGCCAATCATTGGACGCCCCTTGGCTTCCCTTTGGCTTCCGATAGCTTGGCCAGACGCCGGCCTGTACGCAAAAGCCATTGGTGGACAACGAGCGCTATACGACCGGCCTTGAGGACAAGCATTGGCCGGTGCGCAAAAAATCACACTGGACAGCCGATAGCTTGGCCAGACGCCGGCCTGTACGCAAAAGCCATTCGTGGACAACGAGCGCTATACGACCGGCCTTGAGGACACGCATTGGCTGGTGCGCAAAAAAGCACACTGGACAGCGCGCTCATTCAGACGTAATTTTTGATCATAACATTTTATGAAGAGTAGTAGCCTATATGTGACGCAGGTATTTATGAGTGCCTTTACGCACGTCTTGGCATTTTCTTGTTAGTTGAATGACCACTCAAGTTCACTCAAAATATTACTGAATTTTGCGTGTTTTTGAATTTGTTTTCACGCGCAGCGCACAACAAAAAAAGTAGTTCCAAATCATTTTCAAGCTTGTGTCAAGTAACACATTTAAATAAAAAGTATTGGCAGGTGTAAATGCCGACAGCCTTGCCTGTTGTTGCATATTGTTGCATGAAGTCTCACTGTAGAGCACTCGTGTGCGTTACTTTGCGTGTGTACATGCGCACCCGGCGCGCAAGCAGCACCACTCGAGGGCAGCACTGCGGTCGTTGCCCGCGGCGGTCCCCCAACGGATAACGACGGTTAGAGCGCCGTGAACAGGCCCCAACGCAGCAAAAAGTAGTTACCTAAAGAGCCACAGCACGGTGCCACGAAACAAAGCGTACTTAAACTAAATTGCAGCTTATTCAAAACAGCGTGAGAGAGAGTGTTAAACGTTCAGTAGGAATTGGTCATTTGTGTTACCTAACACAACGGTGACCGTCGAACTACTTCAGCGTTGTGCCTTTGCGCGTTCTTTGAACCCGCGGCGGGTCCGGCGGACAGACGCGTTGCACCGACGGCTCCTTCTCTTTTGTGGCATTGAAACTGCGGTAGCACTCCTGTACGTGTCTGTGAGGTGCGTTTTGGTGTCGGTGGCTGTGTGAAGTATACCTGACTGGTGGAATAACATCGTTTGCCTGCTACGGCCGCCGCTGAAAACGTAAGTCACCATTTCATTTTTCTTTTCGCGGTGCGGGAGTGCTCGCGCTAGTTCCCGCCAAACCTTCAGCTGTCGTTTATAACTGGCGCTCGCGAGTGCTGCTTAGTGTTATGTTGTTGGTTCTTGCGAAGAAAAAAGTGGTCCCATACATGTGCTTCCAATTGTGTGACGCCAGTTCTAGCTATCCTTTTTCCGGCTTTGTGTTTTCCGAACAAGCAGCCGTGCTCCCACTGCAGTTTCACGACGTTCAGCATGCATTTTTGAAGCAAGACTCGTGTGCCGTATAAGAGTTGCGGATGTATTAAGCTGGCTTAGTTAAACTCTAGCTATAAATGAAGCTTTCGTTTGATTATTTTCTTGAGCAATGTAAAGGTATTGTCGAGCGACAAAGTAATTACACTACCTCTGGGATTCTCCGTGGGTTCCGTTCGCGTCTTCCGCGTCTGACGGGGCAGAAGTGAGCGAAGGCACAACAAAATTTCACGGAACCGCTGGCGTGTCGCTTTGTCTATTGGACTTTTTATATTACTTTGCGCTACTGCAATAAGAGTGAAGCCCATTTTCTGCGAAATTCCGGACTGTTTTCTCAAGAACGAGCAAAGTAACTGCTACCGTAAAACGCAGTATTGAAAAATGAATAGTGCAGTACGTTTTATGTTTCATAGCGAGTGTTAACAAGCTAGAACTTTAGGCTGAATATTTTCACACGGACATGTTGTAAGGCTTGTATAGGTGCTGTATTTAGTAAGCAGCGTGAATTTAGCATTATAGTGAACTATTTTTTTTTTACTTATTACAGGCGCTACGACGCACAGGTGTTTCCTGTGGACAAGTGGCGGATGCAGCAGTGACAAGCTTTGATTGATTTGATTGTAGGGTTTAACGCGCCGACGCAACGCAGGCGATGAGGCGCGCCGTAGTGGAGGGCTCCGGATTAATTTTGACCACCTGGGGATAGTGACAAGCTTTCCAAGCTGGGCTATTCTACAATAGTGCTGTTCAAAAACATATTGTGGTCTTGGCAGGTCGGCGAATTACCGGGAATGAGGGTCCTGTTTTCATTTACCTGAATGCTTCTGTATTGTAGGCATCTCAAGCAGTTAAACGAATGATAATCGGTTCGCGCTTCATGAGCAGCGCTTTTTTAAATTTTTTCTCGACTGTCATTTGTGTTTGCTTTCATGTTTGCGTTCGTATTCTTGCCACTGTTAAGTCAGATTTCTCCTATATTTGATGTGCATAATAAAAAAGCTACACAGAGAGACCCGGTGTGTTGTGTTGCTCAATTGTTTTTGGCAAGTCACGTATTTATAATTTCTTCGCAAAGTTGATGCAGTTTGCTTATTGTCCTCGCGGTCCCATTTCTGTTTTATACATGCCATTGTACAGGAAATTATTTAACGAGTGCGCATTAAATAAATAATGCGCACTCGTTTAATAATTTCCTGTATACTGGCATGTATAAAGCAGAAATCGGGCCGCGAGGCAACTCGTAAAATAAGCATTGGTCATAAGGACTGGCCACAAAGCCAAAAATGTGCATGAAAATAGCGTGGGGTCCACCCATTGGCATTATCATGGCAAGGTACTTTGCCAAGCGTTGTCCAATATTGGCCTTCCAGGGCTTGGCCAATTGTTGGCTTGTCACCTTTCCCAAACACCAGCCAATATTGGCGGCCGAGGTATTGCCAAGCTCGGACACATTGGCCACTGATGTTTTGCCATGCTTGGGCTTGGCAATTTCTGCTGCTTGGGTAGCGCCATCTAGTGAAAGCTAAATAAACCAAAATGGAATTCTTGTTTATTTTTTAGTACATTTACGAAGGGCTGTGCCACTAGGAACATTTTCATGTATTTGTAAACCTTTTTGTATTGGCATACCATGCTTTTTAAGCCCGTCGGTCATGAAGTAGTAAGCCCGATAGGAATGTGATCAGGCGAGTTTCCCTTAAAGGAGCCATGAAGAGAAAACACAAGTTTGGTTCATTCAAAAGATTGCCTCGTCAGAATCATACTGACACCACTTTTAACGTAAACTTCGCTCAAATAAGCTACATAACTAGGAAAAAAGGGAATGGCCATGCGACCCACTAGCTCATTGCTCACGTCACCCATGTCGGCCCTCCTTCCTACAGCCAAGTGGCCCAAGGACTTCCCCGACGACCACACGTCAGTCACCAAGCGCAGGTGAGCCCCCAGAGCCTCCCAGTGACCCCAACCTCTCCTCCCACCCACTTCCACACCTCACCCAGCACCACCTATGATCACGTCATTCGTGAAATGAAAGCTCTGCGCGAAACAGGCATTCGCCTCCAACAAGAAAACGCCCGCTTGGTGCAGGAAAACCAAACGCTGCGCCAACGTCTTACCACCTCCCCCGCCATCCCTGCTACCCCCTCCGCAGCGCCCTCGCCTACTCAGTCATCCACTCCTCCTAATCCCGCCCAACCGCTCCCCTTGAAACGCAAAGCGGAAAGCGATACTCAGCCAGCCTCTACTGACGGGCCCCTTACTCCGCATGAGCTCCGCGCTGAATATCAGTCTATGTTCGCGTCGCTTCAGGGCCAGTTGACGGCACTACAACTGTCCACACAAGAATTACATTCGGAAATGCTAGAATGGATGCGCTCGTTCGCTCAGAACCCACCGCCCTCTGCGAACCTAACTCCTGCGGACGCCCCCATACCCATAGACGCCGACAATGACCTCTTAAGACGTTATAGCCTGGCAATGGAACTGCCGCAGCTTCAAGACGAAGCGGGCATCGCTTCAAGCTTTCATCACCACACTGTCTCACACGCCTACAGTCATTGCACTTCAGGAAACGGGCCCTAATGTCAAACTGTTAAATTACAAAGCATACCGACACTCCGATTTTCCTCAGCTGGCAACTCTAATACACCGCAACTACAGTGTAGAGCAGCGCAGCCTGCCTTTCGACATT
The DNA here is from genome assembly GCF_048455015.1 of Haemaphysalis longicornis. Taxonomy (NCBI): domain Eukaryota; kingdom Metazoa; phylum Arthropoda; class Arachnida; order Ixodida; family Ixodidae; genus Haemaphysalis; species Haemaphysalis longicornis. The sequence goes on along the minus strand of NW_027526222.1, from coordinate 414,729 downwards.
CCACACATATTCACGACCATCCTACCCAAACGTATAGGACACAGACAACTTAACGTAACTAATACCTACAGCTCTCCCCAAAACATGCAACACACATTCCATGACGTCTTCCAATCGGCTCTCCAGCACGCATGCCACCAACCCCTCCTCATTATGGGCGATTTTAATGCCCCGCATATTGCGTGGGGCTACTCCCGCACAACTCGTAAAAGGCGCCTGCTGTGGGAGGCGATCCAACAACTCTACCTCACCACTCGCAACGACCCTGACCTCGCCACACGCATAGGAAATAGTGTACAGCGCGACACAGCCCCCGATATCACTTGCTCACATGGGTCTTGCCACTTGGCACCCTCTTCCACGTACCTTGGGCAGCGATCACTTCATCACCGAGTTGCACTCCACGATACACATCTCTTCAGACGAGCACCCACAGCACACGCATATAACGGACTGGGATGCATTTCGCTTACACAGTCAACATATCGCTCCCCCTGACCCTGACAAAGACACTGACCTCGAGCAGTGGGTCGCCAACCTGTTGCACGCTAAACAACAACACGAGAAACTCGTAGACCCGAAAATCCCCTCCGCCTACGTGGACTCCAAAATGATGCATCTATGGGAGGCTTACAGTAGCCTCGAGCGACGGTGGCGCAAACACAAGCACCGCCGAGCCCTGCGCCGCCGACTCGAACTCCTCCGCACTGAAATTACACGACACGCCGAATACCTTAGGCGGGCCAACTGGCACCAACTCTGCGACGAAATGCGGGGTACCCTCAACATGCGTCGCACCTGGGCTCTATTACGACACCTGCTTGACCCTTCCAAATCCAAATCCAGCCAATCCTTACGTATCACACAGCTTCTCCACAAGCAAGATGGCACCAAGCAAGATATCATATCCCGCCTTAAAGCCCTATACATACCGACCTCTAATTCCTCCGAGCCACCAATTGCACGCTACGCCGGAGCTCCCAACCTCACCCTCGATGCTGAAATTTCCCGCGAGGAAATCATACAGGCCATACGTTTCCTGCGCCGCCAAACCGCACCAGGCGCGGACGCCATAACTAACAAGCTACTCCTACATCTTGACGATACTTGTATTGATCACATCACCACTTTGTTTAACTACCACTGGGAGCACGGCACTCTTCCCAGCTCGTGGAAACACGCAAACATCTCTCTAATCCCTAAACCCAACAAAACTCTTGCACTTGAAAATCTCCGGCCTATATCGCTCACTTCATGCCTAGGCAAGCTCTTAGAGCATGTCATCAACACCCGCCTTACTGCCTACCTCGAAGAGAATCAGCTACTCCCACCCAATATGATTGGTTTTCGTCCTGGCCTTTCGACCCAGGATGCTATGCTCCAGATTCACGCTGATATCCTCGCCCAGCCACCTAAATCTGACAACGCCGCCATCCTCGCACTTGATCTACATAAAGCTTTCGATAATGTCTCCCACCACGCCATCCTCGACTCAGTCAACCACCACAATCTTGGCAGTCGCACACACACCTACATAACAAACTTCCTTTCTAACCGCACCGCTACACTGCGCCTCGGCTCACTCCACACCACAACTTTCCCTATGCCCTCTCGCGGCACGCCCCAGGGCGCCGTCCTTTCTCCGCTTCTCTTTAACCTAGCTATAACGCCTCTCGCTCGCGCACTTGAGCACACCCCCAACCTCCGATCTGCGATCTATGCTGACGACATCACACTATGGGTGCCCAGCGGTAGTGATGCCATGATCGAAGAGACCCTCAATCAGGGAGCCTCTATCGTACACCAGCATGCCCGAGCTGCCGGTATCTCCTGCTCTGTCTCCAAATCAGAATTACTTATATTACCTCCACGGCGATCCCGGTCCACCTCCCTACACAGTGCCGCCGAATCCATCCAGGTCTCGCTCGATGGCACAATTATTCCCCATGTCTCACAAGTCCGCATCCTTGGCTTTATCATACACTCTACTCGCAGCAGCACACACACCATCGCCCAGCTTCGCACTTACACCACGCAGATCATTGCCCTCATTAAACGCATCACGACCCGTAAAAATGGCCTCGTTGAATCTGAGCGCCTTCGCCTCTTTCATAGCTTCCTCATCTCTCGCTTCTGCTACCACCTACCGTACGCCACCCTCACCCTCACTCAGAAGCAGTCCTTGGACGCTCTTTTAAGACGTGCCTATCGTGCAGTGCTTCTCTTGCCTACACACGCCCCTACCGAACGACTTCTAGCCCTAGGTCTACACAACACGGTGACGGAGCTACTCGAAGCGCACCGCACTGCCCAAATCACTCGCCTATCCCAAACGCCCACCGGCCGCTGCATTCTTGAACGAGCGCATCTCGACCCACCCATTCTACTCGATCCTATGGCTACCATCCCTCTCTCAATCCGCTCCAGCATCCACATCAAACCCCTTCCTCGCAATATGAATCCCGCCTTCCACATTGGTCGTCGCTTAGCCCGTGCCCGAGACCATCTCAGACGCTACTCCCCTTCCCCGAGCGTCGTATATGTAGACGCGGCTGAGTATCCGAGCAAGCCCGCTTTTGGCATTGCGGTCATAGGAACACCTGGCGCCGACCCGCAAGCTTCAGCCACGGTGCTCACCTCGACTTCAGTTACCGCGGAGGAGGCGGCAATTGCCCTCGATCTTACCCAAACACCCACCCCTCTCATTATATTATCAGATTCGCAACCCGCCATCCGAAATTACCTCAAGGGTACCATTTCATCACTGGCCCTCCAAATTCTTCGCACTCGACCCCCTTCCGAACCCTTGACGTTGCCGTGGACCCCGGCCCACACCGGCATAGGTGGTAATGAGGCTGCCCACCACCAAGCCCGAGCTTTGACGCCTGCTTCTTTTACACCTACACACGGCGTTCCCGAGATGTCCCATTCGTTACCGCTCTCATACCGGGACATCACCCAACATTACCGCCTCCTTCGCAGACAACTTCCCCCTCCCCACCCCTCCCTCACCGCCGAGGCTGCCCACATGTGGCGCCTTCTTCAGACTCACTCGTTTTCTCACCGCACTCTATTAGTGCATACGCAGCCTCACCTCTTTTCCTCTCCCAACTGCCCCTTGTGTGACGCGCCGGACACGCTCTATCACTCGCTCTGCGAATGTCCGCGCGATCCTTTCTCACCTCTACCCTCCCCCACCCTCTGGGAACAGGCTCTGGGGTGCTCGGACCGCGACCTCCAAGAACTGGTCACCGGTCGTGCCCTCGACGTTGCGGCGGCCCAATGGGCCACCGCCACTCCCCCACCCTAAAACCAGAGTTCCAATAAAGTGGATTCTCTCTCTCTCTCTCTTTCCCGCAACAGAACCTATGATGTCATTCGAGCCAGTTCTGCGATTGGCGGAGGCCGGCGAAAGTAAACGCAAATTAGGCAGAGCTTACAAGCTTGCCGAATGAGCTATTTGCGCTTAAATTTAGGGCACATTCTTTTTAAAGCCGTAGGAATGGTGGTAAGTGTAAGTTACGAAAGCACATGTAAACATAGAAGTACGGCTTCGTACTGCTGTTGTTGGTACTGCGCGCACTATGCTTGTTTAGCTGCACAGAACTGCGAGGCTTTGGGGTTGTCTCAGACGACACTGGCCGATTGATTGACGCGACGGTGTCTTACGTGAACATATTTGTCGAGCGAGCACTATGTTTCACGAAACCATTTTCTCCCAGAACAAAAAAAAAGGCAGAAAACGACACGCCACGGTATGGTGGCGCCATCTAGGTACAGTAACGTAAACAAACGCGCGAATACCTCAGTGCCAGCACCAACGTACAGGGTGGAGACACCCTTTGAGCGGTCCCGTGCAGCTGCAGTTGGGTCAACGTGCACAGCACGTCGTTCTCGTTTCCCACGGGACCCAGCAACGCGAAACAGATAAGATGATTCTAACTTCGCCAGGTAACCCCGTTGCGGCGATAATTTTAGCACGGTTTTGATACAATGACTTGTTTCGTCAGCGAGCGAGTGGACCAAAATGGCGGCGCCAGCGCATACGTGTCTCCACCCTGTACGGCGGATGCGTGAATCAAGGGACCCTAGGCTGCAGAGCGGTCAGTTCCTGTGATGTCATTTGGGACCACGAAAACGCACGATTGAGCGGGAAAATCAAAATTTTTACCTAAATTGATTAATGTCTCAGTGAATGAAGCATCGTTTGCATTCGGACAAGCGCTGGGGGCACTATAAAACACGAAATCTTTCGAATAACACAAACTTGCATTTTGTCGCTTCCTGCAGTACGCATTAACGCTATCGTGTTCGTCCATATTTCTCTTTTTTACTCTATTGCCACGCTGCTTGTTAAGGCGCGTGCTAGGCCGAGACGACGACGACAGGACGGCCACGCCGACTTTCGAGTTGATAGGCCGCCTTGTCACACGACGCCGATCGACCTCCGCCCATCAGACACCTCATCCGAATTCGGCCTTTACCTCGTAGTAACATGCATCCATTTCACCACCACCACCGCCGCCTGGCCCGCGCTCAATATCATGCGAACCCCCACCCCCTTTCAACCACACGCACTACGTAGAAGCAGCCACCTACCCTGCGGGCGAAGCGTTTGCCCTCGCTGTTGGCGACATCAGCCACTTCCCGTAAGGTCTGCCACTATACACACCGCATCCCCCACCACGGCGTAGGAGGCTGTCATAGCCCTTGCTCTCACCCAGAGCCCCATCCCTCTCCATGTCATCTCTGACTCCCAGGAGGCGATTCGGAATTAGATCAAGGGACGCACCCCCCCCCCCCTTGCTCTCAAAACTCTACTCACCAATCATCCCTCCGACCCCGTGACGCTGGTGTAGACTCCGGCCCACACTGGCATAGGACCTAATGAGGCGATACATGATCATGCTCGAGCTTTGACTCTCCGGGCTCCATCTTCTTTTACGGCTACCCACGGGCCCCTAATCCAGTAGCTTCTGAAGCACTTTTAACTTACAGGGACATTAACTTGCACCACCGCCTCCTTCCCCGAACTATGCCTCCCCCCCCCTACTCCTCCCTCAACCCCGCTGGAGCTCACATGTGGCGGATTCTGCAAACACACACCTTCCCCTATCGCACCCAACTGGTCCACTCACAGTCCCACATTTTCCCATCCACCAACTGCTCAGCATGTGGCGCTCTGGACACCCACTACCACTTCCTTCGTGAGTGTCCAGCCTCCCCACACCCACCTCCCCTCCCCACCCTCTTGGGTACAGGCCCTGGGGAGCCCAGACATCTCCGATCAATATTTGATGACGTCGCGGGCACTGGACGTCGCGGAGGCCTTATGGACCTGCGCCACCCCATTCCTAATCCAAGAGACAAATAAAGTTTGTTCTCTCTCTCTCTCTCTCTCTCTCTCTCTCTCTCTCTCTCTCTCTCTCTCTCTCTTTCTTTCTCTGGGCCGATCGAAAGTCCGCGGGGTGTGACTGGCTCGCTGACCGACGACGATGTTCCCGTACCGGACCACACCCCACGACGTCACGGGCCGTGCCCCCTGCGAGCTCCTGTTGGGCAGGATGGTGAAGACACCGTTGGACGTGTTGCATCCAGACCTCCGGTCCACAGCGCTCCTGAAGCAGCTGAAGCAGAAGCTGCCTGCTGACCGAGGTTGCCGTCGTGGGCCTTTGCCGGAGTCTGGGGCTCCGGTCTTCGCCAGGAACTTCCGGCCTGGTCCACCCTGGTCCGCCGGGCATGTGGTCTCTCCTGCCAGTGCGTCGTCACTGCTTGTCCGCATGTCGGACGGGACCACGTGGCACCGGCATGCTGACCATGTGAGGCCTCGCCTGGCAACCTCAGCCGCCCCTTCAGGAAGCCAGCAGGCAGGGGAGCCAAGAACTAGAGTGAACTAGAATAAGGGAGTGTCCCGAGCGGCGGCGCCGAGCCGCTCCGGTTGGCGTCGACACCGCGAGGTGGCGCGACTGCGCCCTTTCGCAGCTGGTCTGGCGCAGTGAGACCAGTGAGACTACGCGTCTGGCCTTGTACTATCGTGTTCTCGCGTTCTCTTTCGGCTTTCAAAGGCATTCATAAGCTAAGCGAAATTCTAAACGGCCAAATGTAATTTTTGCTTTACTTACTGCTGCTCCAGGTGGAGCACAAGACCTGTGACCTCGATGTGGTGAGCCGTTCTGGTTGCAGGCACTTTAGTTCCGCTATCCACGATTTTGATTCACCTCGAGCTTTATATCTGGCGTGGGCGCTTCTGAATGTCAATGAACTGTCACCTGTGTTCACCGCAACCCGCCGAATACTGCCTTACGATTGACAATTAACTACTTTTTGCGAACTGGCAGGTGTTCAGCATGGACTGTTAGTCCCTGCACAGGGCAGAGCATCGCGGTTCTAAAAACACGTCATTGCTCGTATAGCAGCATTTAAGAGCGACAATTTTTTTAGCCGAGGTGTTGCAGTAAACATTGATGTATTATTCGGCGCATGTGCGAAAATAAGCACGTTGACCCCCCGCACCCCCAATCTCCTAAAAGGAAGATTAGAAAAATATTGCAGAATGGCTCTGGTCTGTGCTAGTTGGTACATCTTCGGTGGGAATCAGCTTGAATAAGACGAACACAAAAGGAAGAGGGTGTTTCCTTCAGTAAAATTCCAGTTGATAGTAAAAAAAAAAAAAAACAGCAGTGTGTCGTGTTACTCCCTCTTCCTTTTGTGTTCGTCTTATTCAAGCTGATTCCCACCAAAGATTAGACTCGCCGATTAGACTCGCCGCATTGCTTCTGTTGATGCTTTTGATGTGGAAGTGAATGCGGGTCGTGAGGTAAAACGCACCTCTGCCGCAACAGCCTTACAATGATCACTGCACCCAAGTTCCCACTGCTGCTTAGCCTTCACCACACTCAAAATGTCAAGGATGCTATCCCAATGAAGCTCAAGAACACTGAAGCATTCAGTGATCGCGTTCTCCATGTTTAGCACAAACCGGTGCAGAACGGCGTGTACACAAAGTGGAGCTCGCACACTGCAGCCGACGATTGTGTGAGGGGCTTGCCCTAATAGTTACAAATACGTTTGCCCATTCAGTCAGGATGCATCTGTTATTTCCCACACAATTCGACGCACAATGTAAATTCTGTACTCAACCAGGCACTCTATGGCACATACTATGGGAGTGCGTCAAGAACCCAGACCTCCCACCTCCTTTTCCTTCCCCTACTCCTGAGCAGTGGGACATACTGCGTTCCAGCTCCCTTTCTCAAGATCAACTTCTGCTGGTCGAGAGGGCCAGTCGAGCCGGGACGGCACATGGTTACCTGAAATGAGGAACCACCCCACCTAAAAGCTAGATAAAGAAAAGCTTTGTCTCTCTCTCCTGCCGGCGCAAATTGCGCTTCCACTTTTTTCGAACCTCTTCGTCTCTTGGGGAGGCGAACAAATACGCCTTTGGAGCGCCCTGATAGCCGGCGTGACAGCCTGGTCAAAACAGTGCGCATCAGTTCTTCTTTTCGCCATCTTCCTCACATGCTGGTCCTTGACGAAATGCACTCTCTCACTGTTTTAAAAAACACGTCAGAACCTCCGCACCGGTTCCACCGAACGCACGTGCACCCACCGCCTTCCAAGTTCTACGTTTCGTCCGGTCTGAGGGCTGCGGCGACAGCGCGGGCGCGGCTGACCGGCTGCGAGATCGTGCACGAGCGCCCCTAGCCACCCTAGCGGTGGTCGACGGCGCGCGGCACGCCGAAAGCAACGCCGTCTCCGCCCGCTCGGGCCACTCCCCTATTCTAGTTCACTCTACAAGAACTGCACCGGCTGCTGCCAGCACAACACCAGGGGCTGGCGCTGCTCGCGCCTCTGCGGCGCCACCTGCAAGTCCGGTGCCACCTGCAAGGCTGACGGACGGTGCGAGAGTGGCACAGGCAGCACCCGATGCTGCCACACCGACATCGACACCTGTGCTCAGGCGGAATGAAAGACAGCGGAGACCGCCGAACCATTAATCGCCGGGGTGACAGGTGTTTCGTGGTTGTGTTGGACAAACTTGGTGGTGAGGGGTGTGACAAGTGTGTGGCGCCCCCCAACCCTAATCTTCGTTGGCCGCTAAGTTCACTGGCCCCAACAGGCTCGGTGGGCAACATTGTGTCTGGCTGGCGAATAAACACCGCCGAGCACAGCAGCTCGCGGTCAGTCACCGTCACCACCAGCACGCTGCAGGTCGTCACTCGGCTGGAGGGTACCCCGTCCCTCCCACGTTCACGAATGCGGGCCAAATCGTGACAAGGGCATTCATGCCTCCTCAGAAAATAAAGCCATTCTCTCCCTCTCTCCTCGTCCATTAAACTTTTCTCTGGTTGAGTGGCGGGATTTGCCACACGCGTCTTTGTGCTCCGTCTTGAAATGCGCCTTAAGTGATTTTTGTACCCAAGTTGTTGTCTTTGTGGTGTTCTGTCTCTTTTGGCACACGGTGTTTGGTTTGCTCGCTTGTTTTCTCTTTTACTCGATTTGTGGTACAATACGAATACGATGCCGACGACAATGATGATTATAGTTTGCATACACGCGCCGCTGGATATCGCCCGCAAGAAGGACTTACGAAGGAACACAGTGAATAGGGTGAATGCTGTAGCAGGCGCGCGTAGCCAGGATTTTTTTTTTGGGGGGGGGGGGCGGGCTAAAGTTGTTTGTAAGCCACCCCCCCCCCCCCCGACAGAGAAAAAGCGAGGTAGTTTGTAGGCGCCCTTAAAGGCTACCAAGACAAAATACATGTTTGTTTCATTAAACAGACTGCATTCTCCCAATAACAATGGTACGAATCTTATCGCAAACTTCAAAAGAATAATCGAGATATGAAATGAAACATTTGAAGCAGCGGCCACTCCCCACCCACTTTCCGGCGGTTTCTCTATGACATCACATGATTTTTGTACGATTGGCGTCAAACGACCTAGGACACAGCCAATCAACATGGCTGCGCGATTGTAGAGAGCCTCTAGTTCCATTGAGGCTATCATTTCAATTGTTACGTGCAGTAACACACTCATAACTACGTTTTAGTGCTGGCCTGTACTAAATCACTCCTGCCCATATTACGTCACTGCGGCGCGAAATTTGAAATTTTTTTTATATTTGTTGCATTGCTCCGGTTGAAAAACGTCTTCTGGGGTTGGAATGTAGCTGAGTGAGTTACCAAAGGTTAGTTCTTTCAAATTCAACAAGGTCGTATTTTGTCTTAAAATGGGCTTAAGGTCTCGCTCCTGATATTGGTGTTGGTTATGATGGTAGTGCCAGATGAAGTTGTAAACTGGGAAAAAATCCGCAGATCGCGTGGTGAAAATCTGCGCTCGTAATACGGTACGTATACTGCACGCACGGGCACCTTGTGCAGGCATTGCATTAAATGAGCATAGTTTCATGTGATTACTTGCTTTATTTCAACGTGTGTGGTATGATGAGGGTGACATCCCCAATAAAATGGCGTAGGCCGTAAGAATGAGATTTTTTTATTTAGTTGCTGTTGTCCAAAACGCTGAAGAATTTTTTTTTGCTGACAAGCATTCTACGCCCGATCGCGTCCGTCAAATGGGATAACAAAGGTCACGATAACGGGAACACCATGCGACAGCCGCTACCTCACTTGGAGTTGCGTGCCTGTAGATGAAGCAAACTACTGAAACCAGCGAGAACGGATGTATTTTTTAACTCTTCATGTACCGTAACTGTTCACGTAATTCACGGACAGCGGTAACTCTTCATGTACTTAACGCTGTCCCGATGCGCTTTGAGTAAACTTTGTGCATCATAGGACATTCAGGCGTTTATATGAGTAGAATTTACGTTTTCCCTCTTTCTAAGCTACCTATCCGCTTCATCGTGGGCGCTCCTTTCAACAACCAATTCAAACGCAAATATTGCATTAGAAATAAAACGAGATATACATTTTTTGACTCGCAGACATTAAGGTACTGTGACATCATGTGAATATTAGGAAGCGATTATTTAAATATTAAAAGACAGTGATCACGCAAGGATAAATCAGGGGTCAGGTGAAGAAAATGACTTACAATTGAGGCCTCTTTTATGTGTTGGCACTTCAAGTGTGAGCTTCCCAAAGCCAGGCGCTGCTGTCCTTGCGCCGTTCTGCCATGTGGGCGTTTTTGTGACTCAGGCCCCTGAATATACACTGCCCTGGGCAGCCGCCGCCCAGGCAAACAGCGGCCGTGGACGCAATTGAGGGGCTTTTGTTGTGACCGAGGTCGAAGATGGCTATCGGGTATTTGTTACAGTCGCGAGCGCCGTCTGCCTATGGCAGGGCTGGGGACTGTCAAGCCTTCCCGTGTAGGATAAAGTCTGGAACTGGCCCGGCGAGCCGCAGCGTGCCCTTTTCGTCAACTCCCTGTTCCCCAGTTTCGTAGGTTAGCGAAAAATACCGCAGAACAAATCTGCCTAATCATGGAGGAGAAAATGACTGTCTGCAACACCGCTTTCTGAAGGGGACACGCAGTGCGCGCAAGCTGAACCCATTCAATTATCCCACGCCAACACTCTCCCGGGCTCCACAGAAACGTGAAAAAGAATAAAGGGGTGACGCGCAGAAGAGGGGCATACTTTGCCTCATCCACAAAGGCCCTCTGCCCAACCACGACATTCATCCAGCTAAAGCACGCGTTTCGCCCAATACGCAGACCCATCGCTTTCTTCCGTTAACTGTCTGCCACCGCCGCTTGCACGTGGTTCTGTTTACACATATAAAGATCGTCTTTTCCCTTTCGGCCCTTCATCGTACCAGTCTTCACCCATCAATGGCGGGCGGTCTCTCTTTTTTTCCGCCGCGAGTCAGTGCGGACTACTCCTTGCTTCCCCGGTTATACCGTGACGAGTCAATCTCCTCTGCTGAGAACAACTCAGCCGGCCAATTATTCTCTGTGTGGCGACATGCCACACACAAAGGGCACAACGTGGGCTGACCTTACCCGAGGGCGCCATCACTTTTGGAGCTGCACCCCTCCGACGCAATTATCCGGACCCCGGTGCTTCGTTTTGTGTAAGCACCAATGCGTTAGGACAGGCATTGGGTCGGGAATGTTTTTAATAGTGGAACATCCGAAGGATATGCGCCTTTGTTCACAGGCGACGTACCAGGAATAACAGGCAGCACGGCGCCGACCGGAAAAATTTCGGGGGGGGGGGGGGGGGGTGCTGAAGCCTGGTCAGCCCCCCCCCCCTCCCCCTTCCCCCTTGGCTATGCCACTGGAACTTGCGACGACGGACGGATAGAGGAACCCACGTGAGGGAGGCAAACTATACTTCATACCACAAGCTAGGTGCAGCACTGTGGAGGCTACATTGTTGTCAACAGTGCGCCCACTGAGGGCGCCTCACTCGCCGTGAAGGGGGTCCTGAAAGGACATTCCCTTCTCCCCTCTCGGCAAAATGAACCGCAAGGCCCCGTCGCCTTTTGTCGCTTCCTTCGCGGTGAGTTAGGCGCCCTGAGGGGGCGGGCTGTTGACAACAACGTAGCCTCCACAGTGCTGCACCAAGCTTGTGGTATGAACTATAGACAAACCGGGAGATCACAACAGCGACTAGAACCCTAACCTTGATTGAGATCTTACCGTAAGTAGCAAGAAAATTGCCGTCATTCATAATTTTCTCTTGCCACGAGCCTGGGAAGTTTGCCAATTTGGTGAAAAGGAGGCACTATTCGCGGCGCTGTGGGCAGAATATGGTTCCTTAAAAACGACGGAGTGAGGAGGGGGGGGGGGTGCAGTAAAAATTTCGGGGAGGTTTGAACCCCCCAAACCCCCCCTCTGGCTACGCCACTGAGAGGAGTTCATTGTAGTGGTACGTACGCGGTACACGTCTGGGGACACCAAGATTACCTTTCCTATTCTTGGCACAATTGTTTGTAATTGCACTGCGCACATGTGCCCAGTAAAAAATAGTTGCCGCCACTACCCTTCGTCCTCAGCACTGTACATTCCGATTACCTTTTGGCGCTGCGAAGTTGTCTGCATTTCTAGAACACACACCGCGATTTCAGGTCATCTATTTAAGCATTCTGAACTTGCCATGGTGCAAACTGTTGATAGCAGATGCCGCCGCGGCGACATGCGTCGGAAGGTTCACAGAATTACGCTCGGACGGTGTCTTTTCTTGTGTGGAATGTAGGTTGTTCGACCGGGGCCAGTCGGCATAACCAAGCGGTCACAGGTCAACATTACTCGAGAGCGGCTATTTTGCTGTCGTCTCGAACGGCTGACTGGGTCCCCAAGCAACTTTCTCACTTTTTCAGATAGTGCTTCTAACAGTATGAACTCCATTTTATCTACGTTGTCGGCCCGAGAAAATCGCAGCTTCGTCCCGTTTTCGGATACGCGACTCTATGTACGTACGCGATACTGCTGCAGGAGCAGCAGCGCCGGCTGCTTCCGCAAGAACAAAAATTGTTTGTTTAGAAAAGTTCTAGCAGCTGAATGGCGCGTTAATTTGTACTACAAATAAAAAAATGTGCATTTTGTACTACACCACAGAAAATAATGACAATTATTATTGTTATGACGAGACGCTGCCAAATTTTGTTCGGGGGAGCTGAGATTCCTCCTCGATCCCCTCCATATGACTTTTCAAGGGATTAAAATATGAATAATAAACGCATAAATATTAATCGATAACATATGTAAATATCAACTGAAAGTATGAACTAAAATTTATAACTAATAACGAAAAATGCATAACTACTAACTGTCAAGAACAAGAAAAGCTAAATATTTCATAAAAAAATGTATTCGCATGTTTCAAAAATTGAAGCAGAGTTGCTATCACTGCTTGCAGTTTTCTGTTTTTTCAACATAAGGAGTAATAGCACTTGTAAATATGAAAATGTAGAACAAATATAAACATACATGCTAATGAACATGGAATAAATAACTATTTCATATAAAACTAACAAAACACGATACAAACAACTTGTGGGTGCACGTTTTATTTTCTTGTCGCTCTGCCATACCACAATCTTTCTTTTTTCATGTTTGCACACATGCGGCGGTTAGGGACAAATCTTGACAACTCTGTTTTATGGCACTAGATTGCGTAGGAGTAGCCTGTAGTACCCCGGATAATTGCCCCCGTTACTCACAAAAAAAATGCGTAAAAATGTACAGTTGTGGTGAAAAAAGCGAGCAGATTATATTTTGATCAGGGCAATGAAAGTGCCACCGGCAACAAAATGTCAATTTATACAGAAAGCCCGTTCCACAAGGTGCAAATTTACCTTCGAATTCGTGGCTGCGGCGCCGGCCGTAAACAAAAACTACCAATTTTGGTAGCTACGGCAATACATCAATGTGCCTCACGAACGGCGCCGCAGCAGAAAATTAGAAATAAATTGTCAACATGTATGGGGGGAGACGAAGTCGGAAGTCGTTAGCGCACTGCTTCCCGGCGGCGGCCCTGGTTGCATGGAGGTACTGAAGCATCCAGGCCTGCGGTTTCGCCCGCGAATCTCCCCTTGTTTTCTGAGCGGCGACTCTGCGGCGCTTTGCGGAGCGCGAGCTCGCAGAACACCCCGTGTATGAAGGCCTTGCGTAGGAGTTGGGCAGCCAGGAGGCAAACGGGCCACCAAGGGTGCGCTTTCCGGACATGAGTCCTGGGGCTCTAGAAAAATCCTGGGATGGTTTCAGGCCCAGGTGGTTTCCTTGGTCGCTGTGCATGACAGCACGACAAAATTTGCGGATGGGGGGAGTGGGAGGAGAGCCCATAAGCTCCCCCTCCCTCCCTGCGCCCCTGTTCAAGTGTACAAGTGGACTAGGGGCAACAAATGAAGATGAATGCACTTCAGGTGGATGTGAAATGTTTCCTTTGCAGGAACTTGCTCCACCTTGTATAAGAAATGCCCTTAGTCTACCGCGCAGAAAGGCAAGCTATCCAACGCGTATCTGCTTGCTCTACTGCGAATATATTCCACAGTCTTCCTCCGCTCCTGCCCAGTGGCACCCTCCGCTCTACTCTCCGCCCCCCGCCCTGACGCGCTTCCCTCCTCTTTCGCTCATCCTATGTTTTATGCAATTGGTCTTGTCTGAATTCATTTTTCCCGCGCTCTAAGGAGAGTGCGCAACTTGCCTCCGTTGGCAAGGGCGCTTTGAGGTGATGGCGTAAATTGCGGGAACGGCTGAGAGTGAGACCCGTTTCTACCAAGCTTGCGTCAACCGACGGGGCGTACAACAAGCTTTGCTGCACAGGTGCGGCGCCTGCTGAAATCACGAGTCGTTTGCTGCAGAGAACAACGCAGGTAGAAGCACTCGGACACATCTCTAGCCAGCAGAATTTACTTTCTGGGGCAAGATTCTGCAAGCAGAAGCAGATGGGAAGTACCCATTTGTTTATAAACACTGTGCTTTCAATCAAATAAAAAATTCCCCCGCATTTCCCCGAAGGGGAGTATGAGGAAGTGCGAAGCACGGGGCGATGCTATGAGGGGGAGTTTGTTGAAGTTTGGTGGCATTTTGCCCGTTAGTTACATTAACACCCCCTCGTGATCACGTTCGGCTTAACATGCCTCGTTTGTCCCTCTGCGGAAATATTGGTGAATTAACGTGTATGTTCGAGAGATGTTCGAGAGGGAATGTAATCACGCACACACACACGCACGACGAAGACGCGCGCGCGACTACAGGAGCCGAGCGAGAGAGCACGCGCGAGCCGACCCACAGAGGTCTGGCCGTTTATTGCTGCATATATAGGGGAGTGTGCCGCGCCGAGCCAGGCGACTGAGAGAGAGTAGGCACGGGGCGAGCGCGGCGAGCGAAGGGGAGAGGGCAGCGAACGCGCGCAACGGCGCAGCGGCAGCCGAGCGAGGGGAGAGGAGGCGCGAGCGCGTGACGTCACGGCGCGCGGAAGGGGAGGGAGGCGCGAGCGCGTGACGTCACGGCGAGAGCGCGCGCCATCACATGGTGTAGTGACGTCACTGCACCGTTGCTATGGACGCCTTCCCTCCGCTACCGCGCCGTTGCTAAGGAGAGGAGGGCGCGATAACACCTGCGGGCGACGGACGGCGGTGGAAGAAGTAGGTCCGACTAAGAAGTGCTTCGCACTTAAAACGTCCACTTTTGTCCTTTGTGAGTTCGCTCAATTCGAAGTTTTCTGCAGTTGCCGTGAACTTCGTATTAACGGAAGTCGTATATGTATAGTACTTCTTGTGGAAGAGCTGTTGCGACTTCTTGACCGGCAGGACGATTCGAGTTATAGACAGACAGACAAGCAGACAGACCAAAATTTCCCGTTTAGATATCCCCAGAAAGACCATCATCTTTAAAAGTAGGTGGTAAAACGCTGGCAAAGAGCATAACTGAACGCTCTTGCAGTCCGTGGTCCTCTGCAGCTCTGGTAGTGCAGAAAAAAGATGGCGCATGCCAGTTTCGCATCGACTATCGATACCATAGTGCAGCCACAAAGAAGGACGTGCATCCCCTTCTCATCGGTATACAACAGCCTTGCCAGCCGCTACAAGTTCGAAGTGATGCCCTGTGACCATTGTAACACCCCACCTTCATCCCAGCGCATGATGTCCTCACGGCTTCGGGGTCGCCATGCCAGAGTCACACGCTATAGCGTTAGGGGGCTACACGAGTCAGGAACGTACTGTGATAATAAATTTAATTTGCCGTCTGCTCACCAAGTCACTGACCCCTCACGAATTACTTAGTATTTTAAAGGGAATCTGCAACACTTCCGATAAACGCTTTCACTCTTTCGCATCGCCAGCACGGAGCGGCACTGCGCCATTTGCTCGTCGCAGCAGATACGACTTCCGTTTCTGCTTTGTTTTCTGGCTTTATTTTGTAGCGTAAGCTACACTGGCCGAGGTTGAGCAGTTTCGCTTGGGCCGTGAAGGGCCGTTCTGCGCAACCGCGAGGAGCATTGGATTGGTTTGGATCAGATTGGATTGGCTTGCATTGGCTTGGATTGGATTAAATTGAATTGTGTTGGATTGAAATCCAATCCAATTGGAGTACGGGTGCGTAGAGAATTTTGTCTGCACATGCGCCGGTCTGCGCATTCCAGAGAAGTGACGTCATAGCCGCGGCAGACGCACTGGCGCCGGCGTGCGCCTAGCTGTGCGCCTCCGTTGCGCTGTAGCTAAGTCTGACGCTGCGCAGGATCCGCTTGATAGCCGTTTCGCGTGGCTCCTGGAGAGCCGTGCTGCGCATGCGCGAGGAGCAGTGACTGGACTGGACTGGACTGGACTGAACTGGACCGGACCGGACCGGACTGGACTGGATTGGATTGGATTGGATTGGATTGGATTGGATTGGATTGGATTGGACTGGATTGGACTTGACTGGATTGGAGTGAATTGGATTGGATTGGATTGGAAATCGTTTTAGCAGCAGCAAGCATAATCAGCTAATCCTAGGAAACTTAAGAATAACCAGCTGAACCTTAGCTCACTCTACGTGTACCCTGGAATAGCCGAGCTAAGCCACTGCTAATTTCTCAAAGTGGCTATCGAATGCGTTCATTGCTGCAAGTGAAGCAAAGCCGGCAAATAGCACCTACGCCGCTGTAATGACGTAATTCCAGCGGTCGAAGAATGCCAAGACGAGGAAAGAGAGAAAAATCTCTTGCGCAAGTTTATAAGTTATGTGATGGGCATAGAGCAGTAATTTTTGGCTGAGGTACTTTAAGGCCCCCTAATCTAAGTACTGGATGCGTTGGTAGACTACGTTCTGCAAACGTCGAAAATGACAAAAAAAATACTGTAGTTTGTCCTATTTTTGTCGTCTTGTATTCTCGTGTCGGGATTCTCGCAGCTAGCTATGTCACGGCAGCATGATGGCTGTCGTAGCGACAGGCAGATCTGTTGTGACAACAGGAATGTTTGTCGTTGAGAAAACTGACTTTGTCGTTACGACATAAATGTGTGCCGTAACAACAGATGACTTTGTCGTAACAACAGGGCTTCTGTTGCCACAAAAAAGTTTTTTGATGTACGACAGGAATTCTCGATAGGTTTCTGCGGTATTCCTGTTATCATTTTAGACTTGGTTAAGACTTCTAAAAAAGTTGAAGTGTTGCAGGGTCCCTTTAAAACCACCTCCTGCGCTGAAACAAATGTGTAAGAGTCCCGAATACAATGCACAAAATGGAAATTTTGGAACTTTTACGCGCCGAATCTCCACCTGGGCTATCAGGCGCAACGTAGTGGAGGGCCACGGATTAATTTCGACCACCTGGGGAACTTTAACCTGCGCCGAAATCTCGGCACCCGCGCGTTATCGTTTTTCGTCTCCATCGGACCAGAGTGCGATACAGATTACATGAAGGTAAATAAACAAATGGTTTCGCATGCACTGAAAAGATGTAAAGTTAACATATATATGTGCATTTCTTTGGAACTAACAACAAGCAGGAAGCGGGTGACATTTGGATTGCGGTGCTCGATTTTCGGCGCGTGCAAAGAGCAAAGTATACCATATATCTCACCGTGGGAGAAAGCCCTCCAGCCTTGAAATGAGGCCTGCCGACAAAAGCAGCCTTGGAACAGGAAGCAAAGAAGAAAAAGTGGCCTGCGGCCCTGGAATGTCAGCTGCGCCCTGCGCTCTTCCCGTGTGCCGCCCAGCTAACTCGTTCAAAATCGTTTCAAAAGAATGGGCACAACACGTTGCCGTGTGCTCGTCCTCCAGCAGCTGTTGTGACCGCGCACTCAGTTTCGCGATGCCCCGACAAGCTGCTTTTTTCTGTCCCGCTCTTCACAGTGTTTGCGTGTGTGACGCAGTCTGGTCTAGCCAGCAGAAGCCTCATGTTGAGTTATTTTTACGTCTGCCTTAACGAGAAAGGGCCGCTCTTATCTGTGTACGCACGGGGATGAACATATGGTATTCAAGCCGTGTGAATTTTTATTTGAGGTTGTAACACGGGAAAAAAATTTTGCTTGGTAGTGGTGGGGCGTGTACATAACTACAGAATTTTCTGTTCACTGTATACCTACCAGCGCTCATTGAAATGACGCACGAAGCAGGCACACGACCGTAGGGGCGAAGTGCGTGAAGCGCATAACGGCGGTTGAATTTTCTTTGTGTTACCGAAATAACCGAAGCAACGCTGAGACGCCTGCCGGCGTGTGGTTTTAAATCACTTCACCGAAAGCGCCTAGCGTCAGTTCTCTTCTCGTTAAGGCAGACGTAGAAATAACTCAACATATCGCTTCGGCTGGCTAGACCACACTTCGTCACACACGCAAACACTGCGAAGAGCGGGACAGAAAAAGCAGCTTGTCACGGGCCTCGTGAAATTGAGTTGGCGGTCACAACAGCTGCTGGAGGACGAGCACACGGCAACGTGCTGTGCCCATTCTTTTCAAACGATTTTGAACGGCCCAGCTGGGCGGCACACGGGAAGAGCGAAGGGCGCAGCTGACATTCCAGGGCCGCAGGCCACTTTTTCTTCTTTGCTTCCTGTTCCAAGGCTGCTTTTGTCGACAGGCCTCATTTCACGGCTGGAGGGCTTTCTCCCACGGTGAGCTATGGTATACTTTGCTCTTTGCACGCGCCGAAAATCGAGCCCCGCAATCCAAATGTCACCCGCTTCCTGCTTGTTGTTAGTTCCACAGAAATGCACACATATATGTTTATTTTACATCTTTTCAGTGCATGCGAAACCATTTGTTTATTTCCCTTCATGTAATCTGTATCGCACTCGGGTACGATGGAGGCGAAAAACGATAACGCGCGAGTGCCGAGATTTCGCCGCAGGCTAAAGTTCCCCAGGTGGTCGAAATTAATCCGTGGCCCTCCACTACGTTGTGCCTGATAGCCCAGGTGGAGATTCGGCGTGTAAAACTTCCAAAATTTCCATTTTGTGCATTGTATTTGGGACTCTTACACATTTGTTTTAGCGCAGGAGGTTGTTTTAAAGGGGCCCTGCAACACTTCAACTTTTTTTAAGTCTTAACCAAGTCTAAAATGACAGCAGGAATACCGCAGAAACATATCAAGAATTCCTGTCGTACAACAAAAAACTTTGTTGTGGCAACAGAAGCCCTGTTGTTACGACAAAGTCATCTGTTGTTACGGCGCACATTTATGTCGCAACGACAAAGTCAGTTTTCTAAACGACAAACATTCCTGTTGTCACAACAGATCTGCCTGTCGCTACGACAGCCATCACGCTGCCGTGACATAGCCAGCTGCGAGAACCCCGACACGAGAATACAAGACGACAAAAATAGGACAAACAACTGGAATTTTTTTTTGTCATTTTCGACGCTTGCATAACGTAGTCTACCAACACATCCAGTACTTAGATTAGAGGGTCTTAAAGTACCTCAGACAAAAATTACTGCTCTATGCCCATCAGATAACTTATAAACTTGCGCAAGAAATTTTTGTCTCTTTCCTCGTCTTGGCATTCTTCGACCGCTGGAATTACGTCATTACAGCGGCGTAGGTGCTATTTGCCGGATTTGCTTCAGTTGCAGCAATGAACGCATTCGATAGCCACTTTGAAAAATTAGCAGTGGCTTAGCTCGGCTATGCCAGGGTATAGCCGGTATTCAATGGCGTGGAATGCATGCAGGCAACCAAGTGTGCGCCGCCATATCTGTGGCCAAGCGTCTGTTGCTAGGCGACGTTGTGCGCACGGCCAGCAGATCAGGCACCCCTCTTCTCCTCCATGCAACCGTATGAATGCGCCCACGGCGGGGCTAGAGCAGCGGCCTGAGCGTGTTGGTGGCGGAACTTTACGTCGAAGCTGGGCTGCATTGTTGTCGCCGCCGCTGCGAAGGCCGTATCAACACATCGCGCGCCGCCGCTCTAGTCCGGTCGGGGTGCGCCGTCACTCGTTACGTTGGGCTCCGCAGGATGGCGGTACTTGTCCATGCTAAGCATGACTGTGTTTCACGTTAGAGACTCTACCTCACCGAACGCAAAGTATTGCCTCGAGTTCAATGAGTGCGATTATTAACATCTCTGTCGACGCCACCGTTTACAATCGGATTGGAACGGAGCAGATGACGCACGCCGGTGTTTTCTTCGGCGTGCGGGCGCAGTGGCCCATGCCGCACCGTGTCCGTGGCGCATCGACAATGTCTGTGGCCGTTTCCAATGTTGCCAAGCGAAGAAATTGACCACTAAACTTTTCAACTAGTTATTCTTAGGTTTCCTAGGATTGGCTGATTATGCTTGCTGCTGCTAAAACGATTTCCAATCCAGTCCAATCCAATTCAATCCAATCCAGTCCAGTCCAGTCCTGTCCGGTTCGGTCCGGTCCGGTCCAGTCCAGTCCAGTCCAGTCCAGTCCAGTCCAGTCCAGTCCAGTCACTGCTCCTCGCGCATGCGCAGCACGGTTCTCCAGGAGCCACGCGAAACGGCTATCAAGCGGCTCCTGCGCAGCGTCAGACTTAGCTACTGCGCAACGGAGTCGCACAGCTATGCACGCCGGCGCCAGTGCGTCTTCCGCGGTTATGACGTCACTCCTCTGGAATGCGCAGACCGGGGAATGTGCAGACCCAATTCTCTACACACCCGTACTCCAATTGTATTGGATTTAAATCCAACACAATCCAATTTAATCCAAGCTAAGCCAATCCAATCCAATTCAATCCAAGCCAATCCAATCCGAACCGATTCAAACCAATCCAATGCTCTTCGCGCTTGCGCAGAACGGCCCTTCACGACCCACGCGAAACTGCTCAACTTCGGCCAGTGTAGCTTACGCTACAAAATACAGCCAGAAAACAAAGAAGAAACGGAAGGCGTATCTGCTGCGACGAGCAAATGACGCAGTGCCGCTCCGTGCTGGCGACGCGAAAGAGTGAAAGCGTTTATCGGAAGTGTTGCAGATTCCCCTTAAAATACTAAGTAATTCGTGAGGGGTCAATGACTTGGTGAGCAGACGGCAAATTAAATTTATTATCACAGTACGTTCCTGACTCGTGTAGCCCCCTAAAGCTTATAGCGTGTGACTCTGGCATGGCGACCCCGAAGCTGTGAGGACATCATGCGCTGGAATGTAGTTGGGGTGTTACAATGGTCACAGGGCATCACTTCGAACTTGTAGCGGCTGGCGAGGCTGTTGTATACCGATGAGAAGGGGATGCACGTCCTTCTTTGTGGCTGCGCTATGGTATCGATAGTCGATGCGAAACTGGCATGCGCCATCTTTTTTCTGCACTACCACGGCTGCAGAGGACCATGGACTGCAAGAGCGTTCAGTTATGCTTCTTGCCAGGGTTTTACCACCTACTTATAAAGATGATGGTCTTTCTGGGGATATCTAAACGGGAAATTTTGGTCTGTCTGCTTCTGTGTCTGTCTATAAATCGAATCGACCTGCCGGCCAAGAAGTCGCAACAGCTCTTCCACTAGAAGTACTATACATATACGACTTCCGTTAATACGAAGTTCACGGAAACTGCAGAAAACTTCGAATTGAGCGAACTTCCAATTAGCCACAAAGGACAAAAGTGGACGTTTTATTAGATTGAAAGCACAGTGTTTATAAACAAATGGGTACTTCCCATCTGCTTCTGCTTGCAGAATCTTGCTCCAGAAAGTAAATTCTGCTGGCTAGAGATGTGTCCGAGTGCTTCTACCTGCGTTGTTCTCTGCAGCAAACGACTCGTGATTTCAGCAGGCGCCGCACCTGTGCAGTAAAGCTTGTTGTACGCCCCGTCGGTTGACGCAAGCTTGGTAGAAACGGGTCTCACTCTCAGCCGTTCCCGCAATTTACGCCATCACCTCAAAGCGCCCTTGCCAACGAAGGCAAGTTGCGCACTCTCCTTAAAGCGCGGGAAAAATGAATTCAGACAAGACCAATTGCATAAACCATAGGAGAAGCGAAAGGGGAGGGAAGCGCGTCAGGGCGGGGGGCGGAGAGTAGAGCGGAGGGTGCCACTGGGCAGGAGGGGAGGAAGACCGTGGAATACATTCGCAGTAGAGCAAGCAGATACGCGGCCATTTTTTTGGATAGCTTGCCTTTCTGCGCGGTAGACTAAGGGCGTTTCTTATACAATGTGGAGTAAGTTCCTGCAAAGGAAACATTTCACATCCACCTGAAATGCATCCATCTTCATTTGTTGCCCCTAGTCCACTTGTCCACTTGAACAGGGGCGTAGGTAGGGAGGGAGGGGGGGGGGGGGGGCTTATGGGGCTCTACCTCCTCTCCCCCCCTCCGCAAATTTTGTCGCGCTGTCATGCAGAGCGACCAAGGAAACCACCTGCGCCTGAAACCATAGGATTTTTCTAGAGCCCCAGCACTCATGTCCGGAAAGCGCACCCTTGGTGGCCCGTTTGCCTCCTGGCTGCCTAACTCCTAGGCAAGGCCTTCATACACAGGGGCGTTCTGCGAGCTCGCGCTCCGCAAAGCGCCGCAGAGTCGCCGCTCAGAAAACAAGGGGAGACTCGCGGGCGAAACCGCAGGCCTGGATGCTTCACTACCTCCATGCAACCAGGGCCACCGCCGGGAAGCAGTGCGCTAACCACTTCCGACATTTCTCCCCCCATACATGTTGAGAATTTATTTCGAATTTTCTGCTGCGGCGCCGTTCGTGAGGCACAATGATGTATTGCCATAGCTACAAAAATTGGTCGTTTTTCTTTACGGCCGACGCCGCAGCAGCGAATTCGCAGGTAAATTTGCAACTTGTGGAACGGGCTTTCTGTATAAATGGACACTTTGTTGCCGGTGGCACTTTCGTTGCCCTGATCAAAATATAATCTGCCCGCTTTTTTCACCACAGTTGTACATTTTTACGCATTTTTTGTGAGTAACTGGGGCAGTTATCCGCCGTACAGGCTACACCTGCGCAATCTATTGCTATAAAAACAGAGTTGTTAAGATTTGTCCCTAACCGCCGCATGTGTGCAAACATGAAAAAAAGAAAACAGATTGTGGCATGGCAGAGCGACAATAAAATAAAACGTCCACCCACATGTTGCCCGTTTTGTTCTGTGCTTTGTTAGTTTTATATGAAATAGTTATTTATTCCATATTTGTAATAAGCATGTATGTTTATATTTGTTCTATTTATTTAAGTATCATTACTCCTTATGTTGACAAAACAGAAAACTGCAAGCAGTGATAGCAACTCTGCTTCAATTTTTGAAACATGTAAATACATTTTTTATGAAATATTTAGCTTTTCTTGTTCTTGACAGTTAGTAGTTATGCATTTGCAGTTAATAGTTATAAATTTTAGTTAATAGTTTTAGTTAATATATACATATAATATCGATTAATATTTATGCGTTTATTTTTCATATTTTAATCCTTTGAAAAGTCATATGGAGAGGATCGAGGTGGAATCTCAGCTCCCCCGAACAAAATTTGGCAGCATCTCGTCAGAACAATAATAATTGTCATTACTTTCTGTAGTGTAGTACGAAATACACATTTTTTTATTTGTAGTACAAATTAACGCGCCATTCAACTGCTGAAACTTTTGTAAACAAACAATTTTTTCTTCTTGCGGGAGCAGCCGGCGCTGCTGCTCCTGCAGCCGTATCACGTGCGTACATTAAGTTGCGTATCCGAAAGCGGGACGAAGCTCCGATTTTCTCGGGCCGACAACGTAGATAAACCGGAGTTCATACTGTTAGAAGCACTATCTGAAAATGTGAGAAAGTTGCTTGAGGACCCAGCCAGCCTTTCCAGACGACAGCAAAATAGCCGCTCTCGAGTAATGTTGACCTATGACCGCTTGGTTATGCTTGGTGTACGCCTATAGTACCTGCGTACAATTTAAGCGTACGCGAGACGACATCGCAATGCCGACTGTCCCCGTTCGAACAACCTAAATTCCACACAAGAAAAGACACCGTCCGAGCGTAATTCTGTGATCCTTCCGACGCATGTCGGCGCGGCGGCCTCTGCTATCAACAGTTCGCACCATGGCAAGTTCAGAATGCTTAAATGGGTGACCTGAAATCGCGGTGTGTGTTCTCGAAGTGCAGACAACTTAGCAGCGCCAAACGGCAATCGGAATGTACAGTGCTGAGGACGAAGGGTAGTGGCGGCAACTTTTTTTCACTAGGCACATGTGCGCAGTACAATTACAAACAATTGTGCCAAGAATAGGAAAGATAATCTTGGTGTCCCCACACATGTACCGCGTACGTACCACTACAGTAGATCTCCTCTTCAGAAATATTAGCAAGGAAAACTATCGAAAATCGGGAAGTTCTTATTTTCGAGTGGACGAAATTGTACCTTAAAATTTGTTTTACACCCAGGATACGTTTTGTGAGCAGAAAAGTCTTGTTAGCATGCGCCACAAGCATCATAAATGCATGATATTCAGTGCTTAAAATATTTTCTAGTATAAACCATTCCAGCTGTAGTGGCGAGCCAATTCACTACAATAAAATGGGGCTAAAATACATCTGCGACTCAAAAGATGCCGCAAGAGTCAGACCAGTCTCTTATGTGCCATGTCCCAGAACGTGGCTGAATAATTTCCGTCATGCATACAGCTCCTCACATTGGCACATACATGATTCTATGACATTTCAGGACCTGGGTCCTTCAAAAAGTATACACTAGCTATGTGCTTCATCTCATAGCTACTGCACTGGTATAACTTTCACGTCTTACTGTATATCCTTGATATACGCTATGTTGGCCAGAATTTACTGAGTCCTTTCATGCAAAGCAAGTTAATTCAGGACACCCAGACGATTGGGCCAGAGAAGAGGCTGTACAGACGGTAATAGGAAGGATGTACACTTGGCCGACCATCATGCTTAATATACATACATGCGCTCCAGCATATGAAAACGCATGGGTTCTGCGGAGGCTCAATAATCAACGCAACGTCAAAGAGAATCTTAAGATGTGCCTGGAACGTGAAAGCATCTACGGATTGTTTGTGTACACAGGTATAAGCAGCGGGCACGCTGCAAATGTAATTGATAGGCAAACGTCAAGGCTCTCACGAGGCGAGCTTAACGAAAAGAAATGGCTGAAAACATCCCAATTTCAAACTACAGTGATGTAATATTGGCAGGAGTAACGTCATACGGACATGCACTATAAACACAGTCATCAGTATGTTAACTGCTCGTAAACACTCAAGTGATATGATCAAACGGAACTAGAGTCCCCACTGCAATCGCCAAGTTATGTTTCTTTGCAGTGGATTAGGTCGGTGGCTGTTAGTCGCACAAACAAGATTCTGTGATGGCATAAAGAAATAGCTGGAAAGTGGCTATGGAGCTCCGACTGCTTTACACAATTTCTGTACTACAAATTATTTGTTTGAAGTTTGCAATAGAATTGATGACATTTGTTAGTCTTTTAATAAACGAAACTGAACGAACGAACGTGGCCACAACACAGTCGTCGATAAACAAATACTCACTTGCTTTGGGGGCTTGTAATTATCCACTAGAGTTTCCCATGGCCAACCCAAGGAATCCATGGCTCGTACACTGCAGGGTAGTGCCAGTCTCCAAAAAAATTTGACAGCAGGACTGGAGACTAGTGCAGCCCACAGGCTCCATAGGTGGAAACCAGTAGACCACTTACACAGTACCATAAAACAGCCAATGCAGTCAATCTTTGCTAAGTATTAAGCAGGTTCAAAGGGTAGGTTTGCATTGATAGATTTCTATGCAAGCCATTCACTGTGCGTGGGTGAACTATTTAGGGTGCACAATAGTCATTTTTGTTATTTGGTACAGTTCTCAAAGGGTTGCTTAGGTGTTCTTATGCAAAAAAAGTGAAAGTTCACAGTTAGGGATCTCAAAAACATTGTTTAGCCTCTCCAGCAATTGTCCAATCCTGAGAGAACTCGGCTGATAGTTGGTGCCTACTGTCGTCTTCATGCTTGCTAGCTCGCTGAGCAAGCACATGAATGCAGTGACTATAGAAAGATAGTGACCAAAGTAAGAAGAGAAGGTGGATCCTGTACAACAGCCTTTGATAATCTAAACAGCAGAAAAGAGCGCTGATGACTCACAGTCCACGGCTGGGGTGTTAAAATACCTTTTGACATACATGTACACGGAACTTACAAACTTTTCTAAAAAACTCTTATGATTAAACACAGTCCCTCCATGGAAGGGGTTTGTTTCTGACAAGGTGGTTGAAATTTGGTATTAGTAACAACATAAACTCGTCATCCGTCCCTTTCGTTCAGCATGCTTACGAGCTTCGTTTTAAAAACCCTGGTGTTTCCATTTTACATATTAATGTACTGCTTATGAAATATTCTCTTATTTGCCTATGTTTGAAGTAAACTGTGTTATACCGTAAAATCTGCTGTGCCGAGTGCATGCAGGCGTAACATTCTCCAATGGTGTTACGTGCGCAACATGAAGATCAGTGCTGATAAACTTAAATCAGGGCATAAAAAGCTTCCCATATTGTTTATTTTTGTAACTATTCTTTCTACCAACTACCTTGGTGGTAACTCAACTAAGCTCCCCTTTTCCCTAGGCATTTATTATTGTTTTGCTCTGCAATTATACATTTCCAGCTGGGGCCTGCCTGCTGAATTTTGGTCACAAACCATGCTTTGCTATTTCACCATTGCAGCTGTCTAAAATGTTGCTGTTCAGGTTTTGCCAACGATTTCCAACAGGCCACTTAACTAGTGTCAAAAGCATTTTATACCTTTAATTGCTATTTATAGCAAACAGTATTCTATTTTCATAACACATTTTGTTGTAACATCACTCAATGTTTTTGTTACCCCGCCAGCCTGGTTCATAAACCTCGGCGTGAACATAAATGCCTTATTGCAATACATTCGCATGCCGGTCTTGCAGCAAATCTGCAGTGACGACACCACAAGTTTTGTATTTCCAGCGTAGCTTTGGTGTCAGCAAAAATGAATCTTTTTCTTGGCTCCTCTGCAGCGCTTTGTAGTCAAGCAAAAAGATCACTTGCTGGTTTGGCTTTCCTGCAGGACTCTGGTGTAGTGCAAGAAAGTATCACTTGCTAATTCCTTTTTTGTTGTTTTAATTCTGTGCATCTTCCAGAAAAACCTGGCATTTTGTTTAGAAACGGAGCTTCACACCACAGACTGGCAGAGAAAGTTGAGCTACTCCCTCACTTTTTGCATAGCCACGGAAATTTGGCGGATCACTTGTCATTGACAAACAAGTGTTTGATTTCTGGCTTAAGGTGCGACGCTGGGATAGTTGGTTACTAGGTGGGGGGAAGGCACAACGCTGATAAATGGTACTGTTGTACTAGTAAAGGTGCCGTGATGAACACGGTTTCCATGTGCTGGCAGCTTTTTTGTCCAGTTTCTTTCCAGTGTTTTTCATGAATATTTGGTAGTGTGCCTGAACATGGACTGTTTTTGTGTAACAAAAATGCCAACAGTGAAGCACTTATCAATGCTCACATGCTGCTCATTGATACGAAAAGTACGTTCAGCAGTCATTTTATTGTTAAAGCCATCCATGATCCATACACCTTCCAGCTGTACTGCAACTTTCACAAACACAGACAGACATTCACATCCACACAGGTGGCCTTGGCTCCAGTTCTTGCACAAGGTATTAAGAAGTACTCTCGGGAGCGGGCAATGTCAAGCTCAACACAAACCCTTTCCGCGTAGTTGTACTTGACAAACTATTTTTAAGCCTGTTGGAAGCCTTAAAGGAGCCATGAAGAGAAAATGCAAGTTGGTTTCATTCGAAAGATTTCGTGTTTTATAGTGCCCCCAGCGCTTGTCCGGATACAAACGGTGCTTTATTCACTGAGAAATTATACAATTTAGGTTAAAATTTTGATTTTCCCGCTCAATCGTGCGTTTTCGAGGTCCCAAATGACATCACAGGAACCGACCGCTCTGCAGCCTAGAGTACCTTCATTCACGCATCCGCCGTACAGGGTAGAGACACGTATCGCTGGCGCCGCCATTTTCGGTTGCTCGCTCGCCGCCGAAGCAAGTCGTTGTGTCAAAACCGCGCTAAAATTATCGCCGCAACGCGGTTTACTGAAGAAGTTTGAATCATATTGTCTGTTTCGCGTTGCTAGGTCTCGTGGGAAACGAAAAGAATAACGCGTTGAGCCCGTTGGCCCAATTTTGGGCGGCACGGGACCGTTCAAAGGTTGTCTGCACCCTGTACAGCGGTGTTGGTTTGTTCCCGCGTTTCTTTACGTTCCGTAACCTAGATGGCGCCACCATACCGTGGCAAGCGTTTGGTTTGTTTTTGCCCGCATTTAAACCTGGCTTGTTTTTGTTCTGGGAGAAAATATTCGTTCCCTGAAGCAGTGCTCGCTCGACAAATGGGGTCACGTAAGACACCGTTGCTTGCGTCAATCGGCCAGTGTCGTCTGAGACAACCCCAAGCCCCGTAGTGCTGTGCAGCTAAACCAAGCATGCTGTGCGGAGTACGAACAGCAGAACGCATCAGTACTTCTATGTTTACATGTGCTTTCGTAACTTCCACTGTTTGTCCCATCATTCTTATTGCTTTGTAAAGAATGTGCCCCAAATTTAAGCGCAAATCGCTCGTTCGTCTAGTTTGTAAGCTCTACCTAATTTGCGTCTGCTTCTGCCAGCCTCCGCCAATCGCAGAGCTTAGCTCATGTGACATCATAGGTTCTGTTGCGGGAAATGAGCTGGTGGGTCGCATGACCATTCCCGTTTTTCCTAATTATGTAGCTTATTTGAGCGAAGTTTACGTTAAAAGTGGTGTCAGTATGATTCTAACGAGACAATCTTTTGAATGAACCAAACTTGTGTTTTCTCTTCATGGCTCCTTTAAAGGATTGTTTAAATGCCCGTTTTGTTGAAAAAAACAGCTATTGGGCACACAACACACAACCCGTGAATGGGCTTTCTAGCAGCTGGCTTCTGACGAGACTTGTACCATTGTGAACGAAATGTGGGACATTTTGTTATGCCCCTTACCACTAAGTAAAATCACTTGAGCAACTTTCCAAAACAGTTTACGCAGCGCGGAGTTAAAAAGCAATGGAATGTGAAACGTCCCCGCTCTTCCAGTTCACTACCCCAAAGGCTTGGACAGCAGACGTTTAAACACTCTTCACCAGTTGCGAATACAAGCATTAGTGTCAAGTTGAATTCCGCAGAGTGCTTGGGATGGGCATATAGATGTCACAGCCACTTGAAATTTGTGGATAGACTGCAAGCCTCTGAGATAAGCTCCCATTATCATTAGCCCATCCTGCTGAGAGTGAATGAAAGTATTGCGGCAGGTTATGTTCTATTCCAAGCCAAACACAGGAGTAGAGAGAGAGAGAGAGAGAGAGAGAAGGCTCTTTATTAGAAAAGAAAGCCGAGATGTTTGCCGGAATTGAAGGAACGAGCCTATCAAAATACATGCTCAAAGCAGATTCAGGAGGACGTTTTGTTGCCTAACCAGGTTAGAGGAGGCAAAAGGCACTGGAGCAAAGGAAAGGGAAATAAAAGCCAAGCAGTAATTGTGAACGAAATCCCGTGGTGCTAGCAGACAATCAACTGGCGAGGGTGAAGGGCTATCCTATCCATCCTTTGCCAATTCTTTACATCCATTTGAGCAGATAAGAACTTTTCATCAAACTTCCTAACTGGCAGTTCCACATACCTTCCGTGGATAATTTCGAGGTACACAAAACGTATAAATCTGTTTCGTGTGCATTCAATAATGGCTGTTTACAGATTGCTTAAAATTCACAGCTCATTTTAAGTCTTGTTTATCATTTCATTAATACTTTCCGAGTTGAAAGCACAATGGTACTCGAAGCAACGAATTTGAACAACATAGATGAACAATAACTGAACTGTAACTTGTTTAATTTATGCACACCACAGACTTCAAAAGTCTATTTAGCAGAAGTGCCCAACTTGGCCCACACGGCTATCTTAACGGCGACACTTCTCCCATGCTTGCACAGTTGGAGCTTGAGCCTCCCTTCAGAAGAAGCCAGCCAGTCAGCGAATGGTTTCAGTATCTTGAGTAGATGTCAATGGACGGGCAGTTGGGCTCCACCCACGGAAGTGAAGCTTCGCTCCCTGCACGGATTCTGCAGCGCCGCGTGCACAGATCGTTTCCGCGGAGTAGTCAGGATACACTTCTTGGCGACAGTAGTACTACCACACGTGAAAAATTGCAGAAGCTACATGCGAGGACGGATCGCGTTCGATGATGCCATGTGCTACCTGACGACACTCGATTCGTGCACACGCTGACACTGCGTCGCTCGCGTTGTCATGTCATCAAAGACAGCTACCTCGGTATCCATGGCGCGACGCGATGGAAAATACTGATCCCCCACGTTTTATCATTGAGCCACCACATCAGAATCAGAACACAAGGCTTGGCATGGAAGTAGCGAGGCAGAAGTAGACAACGAATGCAGGTGCGTAAAGGCGATTGCAAGCGATCTGAAAGGCAACATGAAGTTTACAAAATATTAAACACGACAGTTCCAGGAGCATGTAAAACGCGGGCGAAGCAGCGTGCAGAAAAGGATGCGTTAGGCTTACCAAGGCGTGCAACAGCAAGTTCGCGAAAAATACCCAATCTAAATAATTACAAGCCATCCTCCCAACAAGAAAAAAGCACCGCGAGTCAGCCGCTGTGCAGGGAGGTAAGGACGTAACGATGCGTCAGGCTTGCCATTCGAAACACGGGCGGAGAAGATCGGGACACAAGACATGAACACCGAGCTGCCGTCGTTAGCACACAAAAAAGGCGACATCACATGATTTACATATGGCTTACATTTTGTGACGTCACAGGAAGTCACGCGATTAGTTTAGCTTGACGTCACTTCTGCGGGGCAGCAGCCACCGCGAGGGGGGCGCGTCTCGTACCACGCGCGTGGCACGAGACATAGCCACAAAATTTCTGGCTACACCCCTGCTCTTGAGGCGGTATCCAGTTGGCGTGGTAGCTCTGTGGTGTTTCAGTTCTTAAAGCAAATGGCTTCCCAGTCCTCTAGCCAGCAAAAGTCTTAGCCTCCCAGTGCACATTGTGTTTTTTCCGTCATGCATGTTAGCTAGTCTTGCGACATTGTGTGCATGTTCTTCCGGATGCGTGTGGCATAGTGTATCGCGCAGTGCGAGACGCTTCCTGCGGCGTTGTGATCGCTCGAGCCTGCGATGGATTAGTGCTGCGCTTCTGAATGATGTTTGTGCACTCGACGCGCGACGTTTGTTGTTCTGTGTGGGAGATATGTCGTTCCGGAAGGAGCGACAAGGATTGCGCAGTAGAAGATGCCCCTCCCTTTTTGCGTGGCTGCAAAGCCTGCGATGGTTGCGTGAAGTGCGGGGAAATGATGTTTATGTGATGTACGTTACGTGTGATGCCGTGAATCATGCACTGTGCTGCGTTGTGCGCGAGGCGTGTATTACGGAGCGAGAGAGCTGCTCTTCTCTCTGAGTTTATCATGTGCCCCAACCTCCTGCGGTGGTTGCTTGAAGCGTGTGTTTGAATGCTCTATGCGATGAATACACGTGGGACCTGTAAGACACCGCAAACGTTACACAATAAATCGCTGGAATTTACCTCTTCTTTCCATCAGTCCTAGGAGAAGACGCCACTCACCTTTATTAGATTACATTTTTATTTGCCAATAAAGTTTACCCCTCCTCCCCCTGCGCGGTAGTTTTTCCAGAATTGTTTATTTATTTATTTATTTATTTATTTATTTATTTATTTATTTATTTATTTATTTATTTATTTATTTATTTATTTATTTTCAGATACTGCGGGCAGCGTAGCTGTCCAAGCAGGGAGGGTTACAGAAGAGATGTTGATAACAGGCGTTCATAACAATTTACATGCGGATAATCCACGAAATCAAATGACAAAGCATTTCAGTGTACAACTGTGCATAGGAAAAAAATATTTTTGAAAGATTTCGGTACGGGCGAAGAACGGTCGTGTCGTCTTGGAATGGTTTAATCTCACTCACGTATAGGGAGCGGGCTGTAGATTGGTACCACTGCTCAGCCGACTTTTTTGTGAAAAAAAAAAGAAGAATCCCGGGTCATCTCCACTAAGGTGAAACCTGGGGAGGGGCGAAGCATGCAGCTTATAAGTGTATAGCTACAGGAGCCTGAGCGTGTCATATTCCGACGTTTCCGGGGTGGCTCTAATTCTATTGCTGTCTCAACATATTAGTAACAGGGGGTCTCATCCTGTGAACAGAAAGAATGAATCGCGCAGCTAGCCGCTGGGTCCGCTCTGTAGGGACCGGTCACTGCTCAGAGGGCGCGACGAATAAGTACACCCATTGCCGCCCCGCGGAAGCTTGAGCTAACTTTGGGTCGGTGAGAGCCAGACGGCGGGCGCGTGTTCATATATTCGGCACCTCTCGGTTGTCTGTTTTTGCGATTCTGCAATTGTTTCTGAAAGGTGTCTCGAGCTTGAAAACTGTTCTAGCAAATAGTTTCCCCATGTCTCAAGGGCTTCTGTGCGATTTCCGGACAATTACGGGGCTGAACTACTACTGTCAGCCTCGTGCGCGAGAAGTTACAGAGATTGTACGTTCCCGCACGCGTGTACGCCGTGAAAGAAATTGACGGGACAGACATCCTTGCGAAGTCCCATTCTCAGCAAGTGAAGCTTATTTACAGCGCCGGTTGAGGTCAGCACCAATTTTTTCTAGTATCACAGCCTAATAAAGTGACCCCAGCGTATACAACGGCGCTCCACGGCAAAAGCGTGTTTGTGTTGCTGTTTCCTCTGTTCGCGCAACCACACTACAAGTACTTTTTCGGTTGCCCTTCTTCAGCTCGGAATTGATGTCACTAATTAACAACGCATTCTAAACTTTATTAGCTGATGACAAAGTAAACGCAGATCCACACAGTTTGAAATCCGCTGCGGAGCAGCGGTTGTCTTTTACGAAGATTCCGTTTCGTTTCGGCCTCCATCTTGTGAGTAATGTTACAGTCGTCTTAGCGGTGAAATTGTGATACAGTTTGTTCAGGCCGTTCAGAATTCTCCAAAAAAGATTTCCTCCTCCTCCCCATCATCTGCTTAAACAATAATAACCACAACTTTCAGAGTATGCAAAACGCACTAAAGAAGTCAGCGTGAGTGAATGCAAACTTGCATTTGATAGCATGCCACGCTCTCACTTGGAATGCGTGGCCGAACTCTGTACACTCCGGGGAACAAAGTAGGGCAGTAAGCGGGATGCGTATTGACCGTCGATGTTGACATTACTTTTGTCATCACCCGCGAAGTGCTGTGAACATATTCTTAGGCCGCCTTTTGGCATCCGTTCGGTGCCGTGAATGTCGCTAAAAAAATGGTTACTGCTGATAAAACAATGGTGGAAGACGTAGTACCTTGTGTTATGCAAATACTACGACGGCATGCGATTCATCGCAGCGCGTGATGTGTATGAAACACTGAAACAAACGTTTTAATTTTACGGCCCTTCGTGTCTGCGCTGCGCATAAACGGTAATCGTGCTCATAATTTTACTCCTTCCACTGACAAAAAATGTCCTGACTTTCTTACTTCCTTGACTTTTCTTACTGCTAAAATCATTTCTTGCGACGCTTATTCTCCCACGGCTGCCCGAGCGAGAAACCTGTACAGAACGACGGCAGGCTGCCTTTCGCGATTGTGGCAGCTCCTTTCGGACCCTGCAACTTGCAATTATAACTATGTTTCTTAAAAAAACTTCCGTCACAAAAACTTCCGCGCAGAACGGCCGGTCGCAACATCCACCGACCCAGAGTTGCTAAGCGGCGGCGAGAGGCGGCGCTGCAGTCGCGCGCAAACTTCAGTGTCCGGTGCCTATTACTGCAATACCTTTTGTGCACTGTGGATTCCATACCATTGATCAACACTCGAGGACTGGTCGAATGAATATGCGGCACGCGTCTAGTTTCACTTTTTTAGGAGACTGCCTCAGCTCTCTGAGAATGAAGCAGAGCCTTCTAAATGCCTTTTTGTAATGTTGTACCGGTTATCAATCGCTGGTACCGGTGGCATTTGTTGGTACAGGTTATCATTTTTGGAGTCATGGCTATACTTTTAAACTAATAGTGTTACGGGGTGGCAGAAGGAATGAGACGATCCATGGTTGATGGGAAGTGGTCTGTTTACAAGCAGATGCGATGGACGTATTTTCAGAATGGAAATGGCAGCCTTAAAGGGGCACTGACACAAAAATTTTGCATCTTGTTTTTTTTTTGTTGCGATAAGTAGCTAGTGACCTACTTATGACCTGTAGAAACCTCATTTGCTTCAGCGTGCGACAGTTATTTAATTAGAGGCATTTTCAATGCGGCCAGTCGCAGTTTCGGTTTCAGCGAGTGCCGTGAAACGATGGATTTTGTGGATTTTGTGTGAACAAAGCTGACCACGTGACCGTCGGAGGGATATCACAGAGCAGGGCCGCCGTACCACTGTCGAATCCGCATCGACGGCAGTTTCTGCGAATGCCCCCACGTACTGATCTCGTGAGGCGCTTAATTAAAAAGCGACCGTGGATGTGACGCAGGCGCTGCGAGTGCAAATGCTACCGCGGCTAAAGAACGACGCGCGACGCTCGAGACAGTGGGTGGCAAGACGCGCGCTGGGAGCAGCCGGCCGGTCTCCCTACAGGTCCGCCTGCAGATGTGTTCGGCTTAGCACTGCGGCGGATATTCGAGTGCCGCTCTCGTAAGCGGTGCAGCTGACAATTTTTAATGCAACCCGCCATCGCATCATTAACTCCTTTCTCATCTAAGCCACCATGGTCGGGACTTGGGGACAATTTCGTGCAGCGGTAACAAGCTATCACTCGAGCTACCTACGCCGGCCTGGGCCACTTCGCGGCCGTGGCCGCCGCCTGCACAACGACCATGCGGCTAGCTCAGTGGGCTTTTCGTGCCTCAAGCGCGGTTTCGCATCCAATGGTAATAAACAGTAATAGAAACAGAGTGCCTGGAATCGCTGTAGAACTTTGGTCGCGGCCAGCTGCCCGATGAGCTGACGAAATCACGGCGCCTCCGCCGCCAACGATCGGGTCGTTCGTTCTCGAGAGCAGAAGCTCCACCCTCCGGCCCTCCGATTGGAGCGGCGAGCTGGGCGAGCCGGCGAAAAACGCCGGCAGCGCGGAAGCGGCAAACACAAACTCGTGACGTGTTTGTATGTTGTTATATTTACACAATATCCTCGGGATGTCGATTGCGCGTGGTCCTCTGCTGGCTGCTCGGTTGCGTTTCGCACACTTTAAAATTGATTTTAAATATGTTCTAGGCTGTGTTCGCCGCTGATATTTTGCAGATGATGTATATGTGCTCCCGCCAATCTATCTCCGAAGTTATCTCGCCTTCAAAATTTTGTGTCAGTGCCCCTTTAAGGTACCGCGCGCAACGACACAGCCACTTCGTCATCCTATGGGGACAAAGCGCTACAGGCTGTGACAAAGAACTTCTCGCCTAGGAAGGTTGTGGCCTCCAAGGTAAAAGCATGTGCTGTGAAGTTATGCAAGGAAATGTCCCTTGAGAAGCTTGAAAAATCTGTTAGCGCGTGCAAACGCAACAGCCTAGAAATTTTTTTCACTGTGAAGACCCATAAGGACGATTTCCCGTTTAGATGCATTGTCACCGAGAGGGGCACGTGGCAGCACCAAATCAGTGGGTTTTTGCAAAAGCACCTTACCGCCGTCAAACTACATGATCCTTTTGCTACCAAGAGTTCGTTTGAGGTCGTGTCATATCTAAAAAAATACCCACCAGTTGGTTTCGCCTTTTCCGTTGATGTCACAGATTTATTCTATTCTATTCCGCACCAAGACATGTTTTTTGCTGTCAGAGAGTGCATTGAAGAGGGCGATGTAATTTCATTCCAGAACTCGTGCGGCATGACACTAGATAATTTCATGACCCTGCTAGAATTCTATCTTCAGTCCACGTTTGTTTCATTCCGGGACAATTTGTACGTTCAACGTAGGGGCGTGTGTATTGGATCGTGCGTGGCCCCAGTTCTTTGTGATATGTTTTTGGCCCGCATTGATCAATTTCTGGAGCACGACCTTGAAGGAAAGGTACTGAAGGTTTTTAGATACGTAGACGACTTCTTGATTATTTTAAAAGCATCATTGTTAACCTTACCTGTTTCTAAATACATTGTCACTGCTAACGAGATTTTAGAAGTGTTCCAACGAGTGGGGAAAGGCCTCTCTTTTACCAATGAAATGCCGAGCGATAACTGTCTCCAGTTTTTAGACCTGAACCTCACGTTTTTACCGGATCATGTATGCTGGATTTACAAGCCAAGGGTACGTAAAGGGTTGTTGCCTTATGAGTCTGCGCACTCAAAGACTGTGAAAAGGGCGGTTGCTATGGCATGTCTCCAAGGAGCGCTTGTTAATTCTTGCCACCACAGGGTGCGTGAAAGTTTTGTTGCCCAGGTGTCCAGGTTGCTAACTGCTGGTTTCCCTCTGATGGTGTTGATAGCGGTGGCTGAGTCACTGCTGAAAAAGATCAAGTGTAACCGGACCTGTGAGGCTGACGCTCCTAAGCGAAAAACCCCTGTAGTTTTGCCATATGTCCACAAAGTACCGCACAACCTGAAAAATGTGGCCAACAGGCACGGAGTGCCGGTAGTCTTTTCTGCCCCTCGTAAGTTGGCTGGCTTATGCCCCAAGATTCTAAAAGGATCCGACAAGGCCGCAGCATGCCAAACGAAGCATGCTACACCGTTTGTGCGTTGCGCAACGGGGGTTGTGTATTCTATACCGCTCACTTGCGGGAAGGTATATATTGGGCAGACGGGGCGCTGCATCAATGACCGCCTGAGGGAACACCAGCTTTCAATAAAAAACAAAACAGGGTCCCACCTTCCGCACCATTGTCTTGCCTGTGAAGATAAACCATGTCGGCCGTTGATAAATGAAACTACAGTGCTGGGCAAAGGCCGTGATCGAATCGCCCGAGAGTTGATGGAGGCGTTTTTTATACGCAGGAATGACAAAAATTGTGTTAGCGTGCCATCCGTTGCTTTGTACGGCAATGAATTTGAATTTTTAAAGAGGATGGTGCACTGACAGGAAAAGATAAACGAACTGGCTTCTGTGTGCGCATGTGCCAGATATGACATATATTCTTCTTTATTGTTTCAATAAAGTTAGTTGTGAGTCTGCGCTTGTCCTGTCTACTTGTCACGGTCCTGTCTTTTACGCGCAGTTTTTTCTACTTTCATGATGCTGCACCAACTAGCCCAACAACATGCTGTACTAATCCTCGTGGTCGTCTGTTTTGAGCCATAGCATGGCCCGCCTATGTGTCCCGTGACAATATCTAGTATCTCGATTGGAAATTATTCTAAACCTATGGGATGAAATTGATTTGCCCCTCAAGAGGGTGGTAGTTTTGGCTCGCAGGAATTCCTATATGTTCCCTGTACACTCGCTTCGTCCTCCTCTTTGTTAGGGCTATATCCTCATTAGAATGACTTCTTATGAAGTCAGAAAGAGCCTGAGGTAGCTTTAGAAGCTGTTACGATGCAGACCGCCGTGTGTAGTGTGGCGAAGCACAAGTGCTCTGCCGCCTTCCGAGAACATGTTGCTACATGCGCCTGCCGCGCGGGGCCCGCTGGCGATGACTCATGCCGCGGCAGCTGCAAAAATACAAAATAAGCTGTTCTAGCGAAGGCATGCCGAGACTTGAAACTGCCAGCGGACGCCGCTCGCCGAGATCTCCTCTCCCACCTCTTTCAGGTGCAACGTGCGCCGCTACTTCCGGCTCTCACGAACCCGGAAATGTGGGTTTTTTGCGTCTGTGCTTTCTTCGGGTCGTGTGCGAAAGCACTACGAAGGCGGCGAAACCGTTTCTGCTTCTGTATATTAATCCAGTCCTTTCTGTGGCTGATGACGTTTCCTTTGTCAACTTCAGTAAGATCTACAATTGGTCCACTACCCCTGACACTTGGGGATCAGTCCATTATCCCATCATTGTAGCCCCAACTGGCGAAAATAAAAAGACGCCCCAAAAGAACTTATGGTGTCACCAAATAGCCCAACTTCAGGCATCGCCCCCGAGCCATCCCTGAAGATGCTGATTTGGGCATAGAAATCAGCAACTGCTTCAAGAGGGCAACCTTCCGATGTGAGGCCCAACCACACCAACCCGCCCCGGGTATAAAACAACTAGCATCATGAGCCGCCAGACAGAGAGCCCAGGGTAAAGCAATAAGTGGGAGACCCCTCGATTGGAACACGTACAACCGGCTCGGAGCACGCCACCACCCAACGTCGCAGACAGGGATGGGAATCTCCCCTATCAACACTCGAGAGAAAGAGAGAGCCAGAGAGAGAATCAGCATCTTTAATTTCGAGCTTTATGGTGCAGGCTGGTGAGAGCACCGTGATGGGGGGGGGGGGGGGGGGGGGGGGGTGGCGTCCGCTAGTCCGGGATGCCCTGGTCCTTCATGGCTGCTGGTGCCCTCTCTATCAGCATGCGCTGGGTCGAGAGGTCTGAGCTGGATAGCCGGTCCACCTACTGCTCGTTCGTGGGACGGGGATTGGATGTGAGGGATGGGGATTGTTGGCATTCCCATACTAGATGGTACAGGGTGCCGAACGGTTGTCAAACTCTTGACGGGCTTGGTGCTAGTTCACTCCTTTTTGGACCCCCGCAACGTCTGCCAACGCACGCCAAAGCACGACAACGCACGCCAGCTCTAACCATGGCAGTTGCAAGGGTAATCTCAATAGAGGCACTCGTCGAGCTACTTGCTGACCAATGCACCCCCGTTAGGTGCAGCACTCAAACCACTGACATCCCGCGCCCACAAAGAGACTGATAGGTCTTTATAATCACCCCAGCTTCTCACGCCCTCGAAGACCATCTCGCCTCCCTGTCACCCTCCCTCAACACCGGAAACAGTGCCCTCGTATCGGCGGCCTGGAATGCCACAATAACCATCACTGAACTCCGCGCAGCACTAGAAAACACAAAGCGCCGAAGCGTTTCAGGACACGATGGAGTACCCTACCAAGCACCCAAAAACCTTAACGAGCCTGGAAAACACCGACTGCTTAGTGCCCCCAACAGAGCATGGGTCTACGGAGAGCTCCTCACCAACACACACCTTGGTGAGGAGAGGCAAACCCAGTCCTAACTAGAGGCAAACCCAGCTCCTCTCCAACGTCCTATCGACCAATAGCCCGCGAGAACGCTCGGGAAGCATACGCACCGCGGTAAAGTTAAAAGCAGGCTCAAAAATCGAGAATGGAAACTCGATATCTACCTCTAGCCAGCAATGTCGAATGAGGTAGATCATCACTTTTGGGCGCGCACGTTAAAGGTTCCCAGGTGGCCAAAATTAATCCGGAGCCCCCACTACGGCGCGTCTCATCACCTGTGTATAGCGTTGGCGCGTTAAACCTCATAATCAATCATTACTTTAGGGCGACTTCGACTCGGATATCATAGGGAGGCGAAGCTAAAGTTTGCCGGGCGAGGGCAGCGCTGCACTCTCCCCTCCGCGGGAGTACGCGGTGGCTGCCGCCGCTTCGGCGCGTGCTTTTTTCGCTGCGCGCGTGCTGCATTTTTCGCGCTAGGAAGAGGGCTGGGTAAAATTTTCTTTTGACTTATGAAACCATACGCGTCAGCACGTGTCCAGCAAGTTCGGTTTAAACGTAGAGTAGTTACTGAGTTCATTTTTGTCGACGTTTGTCTTGTCGTCTGCTACAGACCCGCCGCTCGACCGGCAGACGGCCCCGACGATTTTAAAGGAGCCATGAAGAGAAAACACAAGTTTGGTTCATTCGAAAGATTGCCTCTTTAGAACCATAACGACACCACTTCGCTCAAATAAGCTACATAATTAGGAAAAAAGGAAATGACCATGCGACCCACCAGCTCATTTTCCGCAACAGAACCTGTGATGTCACTTGGGAATGCTCTGCGATTGGCGGAGGCCGGCAAAAGCAAACGCATGTTAGGCAGGGCTTACAGTTTGCATAGCGAGCTAAATGCCCGTGAAACATACTGCACATTCTTTTTATGACAAAGAACGGTGGAGTAAACGGTTGAAGGTCCGAACGAACTCGCAAGCGTGTGCGCCAATGCGTACGAAACTAGCGCCTGCCGAGCTCGACATCTCGCCGTCGCGCAGACGAATTTTCGGGTTCGAGGCTCTTCGGGGCCAACGAACCGTTCCAGCACGCACAGCACCTTGCTTCGTATCGTAATCCCTTCACAGGAGGTTGGCCGTCATATCGCCAACCAGCAAAGGTAAAAAATAGAAACGAGGGGAGTAAGGAACAGCAAGAAGCGACGAGATAGTGCCAGTCGTCGCGCAAGTTTCGAATGGTGTTGGCTTGCTGCTGTCGTTACGAGCTCGTTTCCAGTTTACAACCACTGAAAACTTCAGTTTGTTCGAGTACTTTACAATGAAATTTCGTTGCTGCGTTTTGAAATGCCCATGTAGTACGGGCAAATCGTCGAGGGAGTGCGACATCCCCGCCGGTGAGGAGATCTCCTTTCATGTGCTGCCCAACGACGAACCTAGGCGAAGCAAGTGGCTACGTTTTGTGAACTTTGCAAACGGAGGAGAAAGAGAGCTAAAGGAAGTACGAGTGTGCTCGCTTCATTTCCGAGGAAGTGATTACGGCAGGGACCCAGGGACCCTTACGTTAGCTCACTCCTGGGACATGCTGGCGCTCGTCGCCGACTTCGTCAAATCGCTCTGACCTTGGGGAAAAAAATGCCGTAAACACCGCGCATTGACGCTCGTATCTTTCTGGTCGAAGCAGAGAGCTCGCGCGAACGGCTTTCCATACACGACACCGGCCAACTGGCATAAGTGATACTGCTACTGAAATTGAACTATTATTAACCGTAATCAAAATACGGCACATACGTACCAGTCTGTATTCGTCCGTCGCGACGGGGCTGACGAGGCAGCGGTGCCGACGGCTGGGCGTTCGTCTGTTGTGGCTATCGCGGAATGGTCGCTTTCCCGTCCACCGCGTATCCCACAACTCTTGCCGCTCGTGCACTTAGAAGCATTGAGCGTTTTTGTGGTGTGAGGTTGTT
Organism: Haemaphysalis longicornis; assembly: GCF_048455015.1. Lineage (NCBI taxonomy): Eukaryota > Metazoa > Arthropoda > Arachnida > Ixodida > Ixodidae > Haemaphysalis > Haemaphysalis longicornis. The sequence continues at coordinate 373,775 of NW_027526222.1, read as the reverse complement.
AAATGCCAGCCCGAGCTCCTCGGCGAGAGTTTTGTTCTCCGGATCAGGCGATTCCATGACTAGGGCTGCGGGTGCACTAGGTTTTACTAGTATTTTTAAAATGGCCGCCGTCTCGATCGACTTCCGCGTGTGGGTGCTATATGGAGTCGACATACTAAGTATCTGTTTGATGGACCGGCTCTATGACGCCATTGTACACGTCACGGAATGTTCAATTTTAGCGGGAGATTTAAAATTTTGGCTTAAATTGCGTTATTTCTCAGTGAATAAAGCATCATTTGCTTCCGGGAAAGCGCTTGGGGTACTATGAAACACCTAATCTTTCGAATAAAACAAACTTTTGTTTTCTCTTCATGGCTCCTTTAAGGGGGAAACGCGTTATTCGGCGGTCGCCGGCTGCTGACTTTTCGTCTGCAAGGCGACAGCTGTTCAGCTTGTCACAGAGTACTTCTCTCTTGTTTCTTACTCCCTTCGCGTGCTCGCGCTTCGGACATCCGGATTTTCTGGACTGCAGCAACACTGAAACTTGCAAGAAATGTAAGATAAACGTGATTGATTATGGTAATAGGTTATTTCTTACTCTTGAAACAATCAGCTGCATCTTATAAAAACGCATTGGAAAGGCGCACGCTAATTAAGGGGTGCGCTGACAGCACCGCATTTACATTTTACTTGTGCTTGAAGGAATGTTTGTTCGCAATGTTTGTCACCCGCTTGGAGTACAAGTATGGGTTAGAGTGACAGTTCGCGGAAACAACAGAACAGCCTGTGGCGTATAACTTTTACTTACTATTAATGTACATAATTTGGTGTATACCTCTTTTAATTACCAGTATTTGTAAATGTGGGGAAAAAAAACGAACGCAGCAATCCCGTCCAGAACACAAGTCACAATGACAAGACGGACCAGGGCTACTACAGCCAGGTAAATCGCTAGAAACTATTTTTTTTCACCCATGCAAAATGTCAACCAAATGTGTTATATATGGACGATATCGAACGGCACCAGCTAAACAACTCCGAATTTCATTTATTATAGCGGAAAACAATCATTGGCAGCATGCATTAAAAAAAGTGTAGAGGGGAGGGCTCCCCACCCCCTATCTATTTCGAGGCAGCCCGAGCAACAGAGAACTAGTGTTCTCTTCTGCAAAATCTCTTTTTTCCCATTTAGCTTTCCCCCCCTGGTTAGCACCAAAAGCAGCGGAGGCAGCCTTGGGAGCCAAGCTGCTCTGGACGCGCCACAGGTGTGCTCCACTCTTTCGTCGATGCCGTGCACGACTGAAGGGCCACATGTTTTCGTTTATGCACGCGGCAACACTGCACAGGCGCAAATGCATCGCCCTCGTACCAGTTGCACGTTCTGCCTTTCTTTTTTGTGCACACGGCGAGAACAACAAAAGGGCAAAAATCTATCTGAATCCGTCCCAGCTTATAGCAGTTTTGCTTACTGCACACAAGGCAACCATGTTTTGTCGCAGCCGTGTCTACATGGTCACAAAACACGGGAACATAACAGAAAACAGGCGTGGAAGGTTGTCGGAGTCCCGAGTCCTGACAAGATGTCCTCTTGTTCCCGCCGCAGTATCACCCTCACTCCCAGCGGGTCAATCTGTGGGACGAACGTTGCGAACAAAATTCCTTCAAAGATAAGCAAAATAGAAATGCGGTGTTGTCAGCGCACCCCTTTAACAGCATGTGCCTTTTTAATGCGTCTTTCATAGGAGGCAGCTGATCATTTCAAGGATTAGATACAATGAATTAACGGGAATTCTTGTAAGCCGCAGTGTTTCTGTCGTCCATAAAATCCGGATGTTGAAAGTGGAAGCACGTGAAGAAAGTAGCAAACAAGAGAAAAATGCGCTCTGACAAGTTGCACAGCTGTAGCCTGGACGACAAAAAGACGGCAGCTGACCACCACCCAAGAGCACGCTTTATCCCGTGAAACCGCCGGGGCGCTCGGCCTTTCGAGCGGCGCGTAGCAGACGACACGTCTCTAGCAGACGACAAGACAAGCACCGGCAAAAATGGACCCAGTAGCTACTCTACGTGTAAACCGAACTTGCTGGACACGTGCTAACGTGTATGCTTTCATAAGTCGAAAGAAAATTTTACCCGAACCTCACTGTAGCGCGATAAATGCAGCACGCGCGCAGGGAAAAAAACACGCGCCGAAGCGTCGGCAGCCACTGCGGAGGGGAGAGTGCAGCGCCACCCGGCGATCGTTCTGGAGACTATAACTCGTGAGACCGTCCAATAGCCTCACGAGGAAAAAAAAAAAAAAAAGGTTTGTCTTACGAACACCACTGAAAGCCCACGCAGCTATATCCTAAAAAGCGGAAATTAGAAGCTTACCACATAGCTGCTTATGTATGCTAAGTAAGTAAATCTATACCTCGTTTCTATTCCTCCTACCTTCACTTCACCCGTTCCCCATCTCCCCTCATGCACTTTCCCTCCACTTCAACTGCTCCTCCTCCGCGCTCTAAACATCTTTTCTCTCCTCATACCTTATTCTTAACCCTGTTTCCAGTACGGATAGCAATTGTCTACTATACAGCCAAACACAGCTCACCATTCGCTTCTTAGCGGCAGTTAAAAAGGACCCTCATTGTCACGTCGAATAATATTTTATTGAGTGATACTCGATTTAAAACAATTTAACACTATATAAACAATGGTGCGTCATAACCACGACCAACTGTCATAACACAATAACACGTAAACGGGAGATTGGCGTAACTGCACATCAGAAGAACAGTTGTGAACCCGCAACCTTAAGTGCAATTAGGGACCGGTCACGTTTCTCGAAGCAGCAACAAACGCGTTTGTGGAACTTCAACGTTCACGGTATCGCAGCCATCTTCGGCGTTAAATGGTTGGGTTTCAGGCGAAGCGTCTTCCAGAAGCCGTTGATGCGGTGATGCCCAGCTCGTCGCCGTCGTACAAACTAATGCAGCGGTCATTGTCACCGACTCGCAGCAGGCTTGTCGGAATTTCGCTAGGGGACGCCTTCACACAACAACTCTACGCATCATTCAGCAGCAGCCCCTGAAGAGGCTAATCAGGATTGTATGGGCTCCCGCACATCACGGCATCCCTGGAAACGAGGCGGCGGACGCCATCGCTCGAGAATTGACCCACCGAGCGGGCGCCGAGAGCAGCGTTGCCGAACCCGAGCGCATGCAGCCCTTGACATCTTACGCAGAGATCACGCAGCACTACAGGCTGTCGCGTCAGACACTCGCTCCCCCACATAAATCTCTACCCCGAGAGCCCGAACGTCATTTACGTGCTCTCCAGACTAATACATTCCCCCATCCTATCCGGCTTCACCTTTTCGACCGACAGAAGTCCCCGCTTTGCCGATTTTGCGGAGAACCCGGAACGCTACGCCATATGGTCGGAGGATGTGACCAATCTCCACTGATTCCTCCCAACCTGCAACTTTCCACTATCGAGCTTTGGGAGAGCGCCTTGGCGAGCACCAGCCTGGACGACCAGCTTCGGCTGGCTCAAAGGGCTGTCGATACTGCCCGCGCTCAAGGCATCCTGGACTGAGGACGCCTCCTTCAAGCTTCAGTACAATCCCCCCCTGTTGATTTAAATAAACGTTTATTCTCTCTCTCTCTCGCGACCAACGGGACGCAACTGCAGTATGAGTGACCCAAGTCTTTCGACATGGTCGCCCATGCGGCGTTCCTCCTGTCCGCTAATGTTTCCGCTGCACTGTATGAAGGTCCTTAGCGGGAAAGCGGACGCATTGGTCGTCGCCCGCGCCCACAGCGCGTCCATTATCTTGACAAAGAATCCCGGGCAGAAGGCCACCACCATGAAGCCAATTGCGGTGCGGCCAGTCGGGACGTCGAGGTAGGCTGTGGCAGGAGGGCCTGCTGGACGGACGGATGGCGAAGGAGCAGGATGGCACTGACGTGGCTCAAAAGGTCCTCCGGAATGAAAGGGGCCCCCGCTGCATCACGTCCTGCCGCCCGAAGGTTCGCCCCAGCCGTGAACTCGTATCCTTGCAATAGGTCGACGAAAGCTCCAGGCCAGGCTCGCTGCAGGTCGACGACTCACCAGAGACCATCTTTAGGCCGATGCTGGAAGAGCAGCTCAGCTGCTTTTTGTCAGAGGCCATGAGGTTGCATGGGTTGTCGACTGCTGCTTCGATCGCGTACTCCTTGCCGATGTGGAATAGTCGGCATCCGATGGTAGGATCGTGCACTTGCCCGTTTTTGTCCTCGAGGAGCTTCGGCAGCATTTTCGCTATGCTGTTCTTCCACTGCCGTCGTCGAGAGGGTTCCTCGTTCTTGCTGTTGTTGTTGTTGTTGTTGTTCCTAGTGACTTGGCATATACCCATGTGGGGGATTGGCCAGGAGTCGGGCGTGAGGAGATCTAATGCGCCCGCTTAAAATACCGGAAAATTATAAACCGAGCGATTTATACGCAGACAGAGAGAAAATAGAATTGGTTGAAAGTTGTAAGTAGAGTTTGGGATAGAACAAATGAGCTTTTTGGGCGGGAAAAAGCACATCCAAGAATAAAAGCTAACAGGGCAGGCGCCTGGTCTCGGAAATGTATGCATGAATGGCTGCAGCCGTACCCCTCGGTGACAATATCCCAGTGATGTGGCCCCAAAAGATAGTAGTACGGGCATGGAAATAGGCAGACCAATTCGTCGCAATGGCGTGGCAAGATGTCGTTGCCTCATCATTGAAAAACCGCGACAATGCAATAGGAAGTGCTCTAAAGTCTCCTGATCACCGCAGACAGCCCATCGGGAGGAGGAGGCTAGACCAGCCCGGTGCATATAAAAGTTGAGTTGGGGGAGTCGACATCTGCAGGTAGTTAATGTGACCTCGCATTGACGAGATTTAGGAAAACGGGTATTCCAATTATGTTTTAAATGGACATAATCTTCAAAATTAGTGATGATCCCTTCCTGCATTCTTGCTAGGCGTTGACAGGTACGAAACCTTGCTCCTGCTATAATAAAGGGAATAGGGCATAGGTCAAATTGGAGGGCCATCCAACGACGATCGCGCAAAGGAATCAGCCTGTTCATTAAGCTGTAACGCTTTGTGACCTGGAACCCAAATGAGGCAGATGTCCCGCAAATGTGAAGGTGCAAGGAAGTTGAATGTACGAATAAGAGCGGAATTTTTGGATGAAGATAGAGCAGAACAAACCGATAAGGAGACAGTAATTATTGCTATATTAAAGTGCTGCGGATGTACTTCTTTCAAGGCCAGAACTAACGCTAGGAATTCGGCTTGAAATATCGGTGTGGAATCAGGTAAACGCAGCGAGACTGACCAGTTAAGGTGTGGACTAAAATTCCCACACCTGCTCGCTCCTCACGGTGGGATGCATCTGTTGCCACTATTGCATAATCCTTCAAGCTTGCCAAATGGTCGTGCAGTATTCCTGTTAAAAATCTCGACGTAAGCATTTTAGCGTTAGACTGGGGGAAATATTATGGAAAGTTAAACGCGCAGGAGGAATGTCACAGGGCATAGTTAAACACACTGTGGACGAATGTACCGAGGCCACCAAGAGCTGAAAAGAGTGCCGGCTGAGCAACCATCAATGAAAAATATCGGCTCTGTGGAGATTCAAAAATCCTCGTCACGGTCAGTGCTGTTAGTAGCCGAAACCGAGGCTCGCATCGAGCTGAGCGTGCACCGTTGTCTACTTTCTCTTCGCATGAGCGAAGCAGGCACGTGCCAGTGCTGCTCCCTCTTGTTCCCATCTGTAGCGACAGGCAGCGCTCATGTCGCTATTGCGGTCCTGATTGCATGGCGCAGCGCCCTCCCTTCCGCTTGTTTTTCCTGCTTAGAGGATGGGCTATTGCACTTGATTGAGACACAGCGCATGACTGGCGCCCTCATATAAGCCACATCACGACCAAAGGGACAGCGGACACTTGTATAAGATAGGATAATCTTTATTTTCTCCAAAAGAAACTGGAAGGTCGTCAGGGCTAAAAACTGCTGAAGACAGCTTGACAGTGGCCGGGAAACCCTCACTTGGCAGGGATCAAGAAAAAAAATCACTCATAACGAAAGCAAATGAAGGAGTACATCCTTGGTACGTAGTACACAACACAATAAGCTAGATTGGAGAAGTTATACAAGAATTACGGTTTAAAAATTTACAATTCGCACAAATTAACACAAAAAGACAGTTCTACACACAGGAAGACACGAAACAATAGCAATAGCAATAGAAGACACAGCAATAGCGCATAAATACAAAACAGCAGCAATGATTGTCACAGTGATGGAAACTACAAGTTTACGAAGTATCGCCGCAACTGCTTGCGGGAAAAGCAATCTGCATCATCTATGTTCATTTATAATGGTGGGAATGTTGAAGAGCAGAGCCTGATATTTATAATTAGTGCTCAAAATCATCAAATAAAATTTTGTTATGAGAAGGGACACCTTAGTGTTTATTTCCTGGGGCAACGCGCATCCAATTTTATTAATGTTTCGCTGCGTCCTTTTTTCGGTTTCACCAGCTTACAAATTCAACTGTCATATAATACTAGAGCGCCGTGTCGTGATAGTTGCTTCGGATTTCCTAGATAAGTGGCAAATTACATCCAGAATTTAGAGGCCAGCATGCAGTGTCTGGAGTCTTCGTTTTACCTCTTAGCGGGGCTGATGTGACAGCGGATTTTCTAATCTCCATTGAGCAGATTTCTGCCATTGATAGCCATACATATTTTTAAATGGAATGACAACCGATGTTTGTACATTATACGCTCTCTATCCCAAATTAAAAGGGCATCACTTGAAACAGCTTAAACCGAAAGCTTTTCCTGATACATAAAACGCTTCGAAACGGAATTTTTAAATCCACCGGCCGTCCGTATGCTGCCGAAACGAATGCTGGAAACTATGACAGGGAACCGTGTAGTGACATACTTTTAACTGTACATTACGTGAAAATACGTCTATAAAAACTTGTCCTGAGCAAAAACTTGAGCAATTTCTTGTTCCTTTATTGTTTTTGAAAAAAAAAAACGCGCAATGAAACCGACGAAGCTGTTTGTATACCTACGTTAGTGTTTCGTTTAACACTATGTGGTGCCACCTTTAAGATTTCCGGAACCTTATGGCAAAATTCAAATTATAAATAATTTCCCCCAATATACTTAAATATTTCTTGTGGTCACCTCACTTTATAAAACGCTGGCTTTCAAATGAGCTAGAGGAAATGCCCAGCACAAATTGCCTGTCCCTTAACCACGTTGTACAATCGCCCTCAATGTGCAATCCCCCTCGGTACAATCGCCCTCAATGTGTGTGTGCGCGGTAATTACTTCCTCTGCTCGGCATGAACATTCCGACAGTACTACATATGCTCTGAGATGTCGTTCCTGCTTTTTTAGCCTCTGATAAGTTTTCACCGACAACGCCAGAGTGCTTTCTGCACGAATACTAATGGGATTGCCTGACCATCGCCTCCTGTAAAAATACAGGAGGCGATGGCCAGACGAACATCTGGCTAGCTTGAATTCTCATCTGATAAAGGCAACAGCTAGATGCATCGCAACGTGCAGACAGGACAAAAGCGGGAATTTTCTCTGAACACCTTGACTTGCCAAGTGGCAAGTTGAGGTGTTCAGAGAAAATTCCCGCGAAAGTGCTTTCGTTTCACTTGCGTCTTTAAAAATTTATTTATAAAGAGTCGGCTTGAAATATCGGAGTGAATTCACTCCGATATTTTAAGCCTAATTTCTAGAAATCGTAGCAAACTTGAATAAATTACCTCTGCAGTATTGAAATGTAGCCGACGTTTGTGACACCTATTCCCTCGTGCCTATCTTATATCCCCCCCCCCCCTTGGATTCAGATCTGTTGTTCCCTTCCATTGGCGGAACATCCGTCCTATTTGAGGTCTTGGTTATCAGAGCTTATTAATTAAGGGGGCCATGAAGACAAAGTACAACTACGTTCGGTTTCAAAGATCTAGCTTTTATTAACTTACTCGGCTCCATTCCAGCCTCGACAGACGTTTTCTGAACCGGAAGAAACGTAAGAAGTATGGAAAGCATTTCCAATTTCGCGCTGCAGTGAGTTAATATGAACGAACGCTAGCAGCACAGTTATCAGCGTGTTCACTGCACGTTAGCATGCAAGCGATACGACTAAATATGACCAGAGGCTCCACTACAATTGCCCTGCCAAGTTTCCTAGTGGTTGGTTAGGTCGGCGGCCGCCAATCCCCTAAACAAGATTCGGTGACGTCTTAGCAAAAACACCAGAAAATGGCCGCCCGTGCTTCATCTGTTTTCCATAATATCTGGATGACTTGTTTGAATTTTGCAATAAAATTGGTATCACAGTTCTCAGGACAAAGCGGCCTTTTCATGAATCAAGTTTGCATGTTGTCTTCATGCCCATTTGATGAAGCGGCTGATTCTTTTACGCAATCATCGTTACATATGGCCCTCTGGTGGACATACATGCCCTGTTCTACCCATAGTCGCGGAAGCAAGGTTTCGTACGTATGAAGGTACAGCAAAGATTCAGGAAGATGTTTTCTCCTAGCCAGAAGACTTATTCCCATTTAAAGCATGCATACTTGGAACTCGCGCTTTTGTGAATCAGAGTCTTAAATGCGAGGTTACTTTAAACAGCTTCCGATGAAGAGTTCCCCAGTGCTCCAGGCTGGTTTGAACGCTCCCTGTCTCTGTGCTCTTTGCCGTGAGTACGGAACAATTGATCATTCTTTCTTGTATTGTAGCGGTTTTTCTTTACTGAGGCGGCGGTACGTTGTTGCTCCAGTTCGGCGACTTGGACTTGCTCTTTCAATGCCGGTCCTGCTTTGGTTTGGGGCCACATCCCTGGTATTCGGTCAAAAATATGTGGCTACAGCCATTCACGCATTCATTTCCGCGACCACGCGCCTTCCCTGTTAGTTGCTCCCGTTGGGTCTAGTTTTACCTCCATTCATCACTGGAAGGGAATGAGGCGGCCCATGCCGCAGCCCGAGCTCATAAACACCGGGCGCCTCCTTCTGGGATGTCAGCCAGTCCTTCCCTAAGCCCAACACGAGAAATAATCCCCAGAAGGAACAGTGACATCCTGGTCCACTACCGCTTGGGACGAAGAACCTTTCCGCCTCCCCATCTCAACATGTCTCGCGAAGACACGGTCATCTGAAGACAGCTACAAACTAACACATTTCCACATGGTACATTACTACATTCAATGCATCTGACATTGTACACATAAACTTGTAAATTCTGCAATGAGTCATGCACTATCTACCACATGGCATGGGAGTGCTGCCACACGCAATCCCTTGCCCCAAATCCAAATTCCTCATTTGAGCAGTGGGAGGGTTGGTTGACCAGCTCCATCCCCGATGCGTATTCTCAAACCATATCCCGTAGGGGCCCAGGCCGACCCCCCCCCCCCCCCCCCCCAAGCAGTGACGCAGCAACGTGACGTCACTTCCTCTATGTGCGCGACTTTATGCGACGCGGATTTTTTTCTTTTTTCCCCCTTCTCTTGTTTCGGCTGCTTTGCGAGCGGCCGATGGTTTCTCTCCGTGCGCGGGGCTGGCCTGCGGCGCTGGGGAAGCTGACGCACATGTGGTAGAAGTTTACCTTTTGTACCTGAGCCCCCGAGCTCTCCGCGCTCTTCTTGCGCGCCTGCAAGTTGACGCTGACCTCCCGCCGTGTTCCTAGATAAGCGCTCGGCTCGGTGCTCCAAGTGCGCGCACTCGGATGGACGCTTTCACGTACATGTGGCTATTATATACGGTCCGGAAAGCAAACACTCTCATTAAAGTGAAGACAAACATTTGTTTTGGTCTTTTGTGGTCGCGCTGCTTCGCGGCGGCCGATGATTTCGCTCCGAGTGCGAGCCTGGCGTACGCGCTGGGAAGCTGAAGCTCGCTCTCCGCGCTCTCTTGCGCGCCTGCAGTCGCTCGTCTCCCATGCTGTTCCATGTTGAGCTAGCGCTCGGCGCGTTGCTCGCGCAGATTGATGGATCCGTGCACGCGCGGATGGATGCTTTTGCACGTACATGTAGTTACTGTTTACGTTCCGGAAAGCAAGCACTCCTATTGGCGGTGAGCGCGAACACAGGCGGCGCTGCGAAGCGCGCCTCCATGACGTCAGCTTAGGGATTCTCGCATAAGTAATTTTCTTCAAATCATAGAACGCCGCCCCGAGTAGAATAGGATTTGTTCTTCGCGCATGGAAGGGTTGAAAAGCAATAAAGAGCTACTTGGAATTCTTCGGTTTCGAGTCTTGTAATATATGCAGGTATACTATTTATTACGTTAGTTAGCGAGTATATCATGCCTTCAACACCGTACTCATGTCATCATTGTTCGAGTTGAGAGTCAGTTCGTTATGATAACGATATCATTACGATAGAAATTCGGAACACAAAAGCCGCCTTCGAGCACTGTGGACCACGTTGTTTAGGGCGCGATCGCGGTGGCGTAGCACAAACCTTCGCCTTGTATTTGCATGTGAATAACAAAGCACGCTGCGGATATGCACCTTCTTGCACGCAGCCTTAATGAAAGCCACTTTGTGAAAAAGGGAATGTATGCCATACAAAATGAAGGAAATATCCACACGACCTTTGTGAGGCTCCCAAACATCCCGAAACCTCCTAATAAGAAGTTGGTGACGGCGCAGAAAAAATAATGCGTTGGGCAAAAAAAAAAGCAAGAAACATTAATCCGATACAAGACAACAACGAAAGAAACAGAAGAAAGCCGCTTTATTTCCTGCTGTGCGATGAGCGTGTAGAGACCGCTGCTTGGTACGTATTATTAGACTGTTGAGTCTTCATATGAGCATCTCAAAAATACTGCAGGGAAGCCTACGCATTTTGAATACTTATTGAGAAGCTCTGATCGCTGATCATCGCGAATAAGCAAGAAAGGACGAGTTACACACGATCTTCTGACCGATACTCTGAAGAAAGTTGTTCTCTATCTCTTTGTGTGTTGCGAACTTGTGGGGGATACAGCTTCAAATTATTGAGATGCGTCAGAAGCTGGCAAAATAACTGAGTCGCTAGAAATACGCTTTTTAACGCACTACAGCAAGGAAGCGGGCGATTTCTAGCCCAGGCACTGTTGCCCCTCACAAGCGGTGTGTAGCAGACGACAGCGGCGCGAATCCCTAAGCCGACGTCAGAGCCAGGGGGCGCCACTCAAAGATCTCACCGCCAATATAAGTGAAAACAAAAATATATATATATTTTTTTTTGGTCTTGGGTGGTCCTTTCGACTCCGTACCGAAGCGCAGAACGTTTGCTCTTGTTCGGTCGAAAGCACACGCGTACGTCGGTCGCTCGTCTGCTGCGAACATCAGCGAGCGTGTTATTCGCCATACTCGTCTGTGCCTCGCACTCGCGCAGAAGCGCCCATCACAAGGTCCGTTCTCATATTTGTGTTCGCCACGCGCGTCCCCCTCGCATTCACGCGATTGTCGCGCAGCTTATAACTTCTGCTTCATGGATGAGCACGAGCAGCTGCTCGAGGTCGTCAGAGATGACCTCGCGTCAACAGATCATGAGTCTGTGTTCCGCGCGAACCTGCCAGACGAAGTAGCAGTCAACGCCTTCATGGACACGTAGAGCGGGTGCACCAACACTACCTGGATTGTCCAAAAGGTCCATAAACGGGCCGTAAGGTATGTTTTTCGATACGAAGCGTTGTAGTACGTGAAGCAGCGCTTTGCAACTTGAGGTGTACTATTTTTATTTTTGTTCTTGCTATTTCTTGTTTATACATTTGTATACTTTTTTTGCGTGTGTGTCGCTTACAGTTGAGGCGCGAACTGTGACGCGATGCGCGCGCATTATAAGGGCAGACACCACAGAAATCTATACGTGGTAGCTAAAAAAGCGTCGCAGGAAACGTACACAAACTGCTCATCTATCCCCATAAGTGGATCTCGAAAAGTGACATTTTTTGCCGCTATTTGGACTCCGAGAATACTATCCCAAATAGTGCGCCCAGGAGATAACTGTTTTTTTACTTAGTTTTATCTCTGCTGCGACTACCGTGACCTCAAGCTCACGCGCAGCTACTCATTAGTCCCATCGAAAATAATATACGTATCTTATGCCGCAAAATTTGTGTGTGCATGAAGAACAAATTGTTAAAAATAACTAATCGACATTGGCAACAGTGTGAGTGGTAGCACGCATGATTACGGGTCAATAGCCCTCTACAGAAGACATATATCAAATTCCTCGAGTACTTCAGAAGCTGTACAATCCAACTATTACTTAGCACTTGGTTTGTCTAAATTTTCGATATTGTTTCCCTAAATTGTTATGACCAGCAGTGCAAATTATGCAGCATTCATGACCGAGTGTAAAACGTGTACGTTTGAGCTAGTGTCTTTCTTATCAACGTATCACCCCTGCGAGAACGATTCACATCTTCCATTGCTGTTAACAAAATGTCAATGCTCTCCTTAGTGGCACTGTTCCTGACCAAGAATTAATGCAATGAAGTTCATGTTAACGAAATTCAATGTAATAGTGCTTATCAAAGTGCCAAAATGTAGCGGTTCATGCAGCTGTAATATTTCGCCAGGGCAGGACAGTTTATAAATGTAGTCATGGGTAATTGGCTGCCTTTCCTGTAATCCCTACCTGCAGCACCGAATCGTGTTTTGAGGTGTGTATGTGAAACAGCACCCAACTCAATTGTATACCCTTCTGTGTGTTGTAGAATGGCCTTTCAATGAGAGGGTTTGCTTTCCGGAACGTATATAATAGCCACATGTACAGGTGCCGTCAGAAGTAATTTTATCTCGGGAGCTGTGGCCGAACCACATAGGAGCGCCGTGTAGCTGCACCGACGGTAAACGAAAGGAGCAGAACACGCATGCGTGCCTGCCGACGCTGATAGCCCCGCTACACTTTTCAACCCTTATCTTTTAACGCGGCTTCCAGCGTTGCTCGCAGCATACTGGTCTCGGTGATGGCGCTAATAGCAGACCCACCTAAAAATATTGGAAAGAAAAATTGCCACTTTAGATCCTTGCGATTGCGACGCTTCTCCAGCCAGATACCGCCAGATACCGCCTCTGCGATCAGCGCCATCGCTGAGACCGGTATGCTGCGTATAATGCTTGAAGCCGGGTTAAAAGAAGTGGGTTATCGCCGTGGGCAGGCGCGCTTGCTTGTTCTGCTCCTTTCGTTTACCGCCGGTGCAGCTACACAGCGCTCCTATGCGGTTCGGCCACAGCTCCCATGCTCCAATTACTTCGGACGGCACCTGTACGTGAAAGCGTCCATCCGAGTGCGCGCACTTAGAGCACCGAGCCGAGCGCTTATCTAGGAACACGACAGGAGGTCAGCGTCAACTTGCAGGCACGCAAAAGAGCGCGGAGAGCTCAGGGGCTCAGGTACAAAAGGTTAACTTCACCACATGTGCGTCAGCTTCCCCAGCGCCGCAGGCCAGCCCTGCGCACGGAGCGAAACCATCGGCCGCCCGCAAAGCAATCGAAACGAGGGAAGGGGGAAAAAAGAAAAAAAAAAATCCACGTCGCCTGAAGTCGCGCACTTAGAGGAAATGACGTCACGGTGCTGCGTCGCTGCTTAGGGGGGGTGGGGGGCGGGGGGGGGGGGGGGGGGCCTGGGCCTCTACGGGATATGGTTTGGGAATACGCATCCCGGATCACCAACAACATCTGGTAGACTGAAAATCAGCGCGGAAAAAACACAGCACAAAAAAATCCCGCCAATCCACCCCGTGAATGTGGTTGAAAAGCAAAGCTGTAAACGGCATCCATAACGATTACCCATGCGACGTCACTTAAATTCCCTCACATCGCTTTACAAATAGTAAAACCAGAAAGAAGTGATATGCACTTAACCATAACAGTTATTACTTCAAAGAGATATTCTTAGTAAAGTTAAATCAATGCAGGATGCATGAACGGTATTTGGTTGAGCTGTATTGGTGTAGCCGCACGGGCAATGTGATACCGGATCGGCTCGCACGTGAGGGCCATTCCACGAGCTCACCAGTACAACTCCCTTTATCCAAAGAGGGCATCAACGGAATAGCCACAACTCTTGGATGGCGCATGCAATTGCAGCACTGGCGGAACCCGGACCTGCAGTACGCCCCCCTTTACGCTATCGACCCGCAGTGTACGTTTCGTATACCTCACGGTTTATCGAGGCAAACAGAGTGTGCTATACATCGCCTGCGCCTCAAAGTAGCCTATACAAAAACCTTTCTTAACAAAATCGGTTTGATGGCATCACCTCTGTGTACGCTTTGCGGTGTACGAGAAGACACGGAACACCTGTTCTGCGTTTGTCCACGTTTTAACTCGGCGCGAACGACAGCGCGAAGTTTATTACGGGCGAGAACTGTCAGCATGGAGGACTTTTTCGGCCCCTGGAACAGCGAAGACAGGGCGATGCGGGGTTTTAAAGCTCTTGCGCGTTTCCTCAGAGACCCTGGACTCGACTCCAGCCTGTGACTGTCTGTGACTTTTTTTTTTTTTATGTGTGTTCATGTCTGGTGGAGTTCATGTGTTCATGTCTGGTGGAGTCAGACCAGACATGTGTGTTCATGTCTGGTCTGTCTGGTGGAGTTTCTTTCGTCTTTTCTTTTTCTTTTCCTTATTTGTATTAGTCATGTAAGCTGATAACCCTTATCACATGTTCACCAACCATCTAAAGTAGCAAGCCCAGCATTATGCAGGGCTGACCTCTTCGGTCTCATTAAAGAATTTTCTCTCTCTCTCTCTCGCAAGAGTTTAAACTTTTTTTTATAAAATAAAGTAAGCTCCAACCCGCTGTTAGACGATCTGACTTCTCCGTCTCTGCGCCGCGGACGGAGACAACGAGATTTGCGGCAGAGAAGGAGGAGGAGGAGGAAGAAATACTTCTGTTCAGATTTCTGAACAGCCCAGAGTGCAGCCCTGGGGAGTGATTCCTTCTTCTGTGGGGCCCATATGCACTTCGCGCGGCCTGTGTTCTGTCCACCCGCTGAAGCTGGGTAGGTAGAGAGGGCCTGGACAGCAGCATCTCCCATTGTTCTTGTTGGGTAGTTGACGGAAAGAGAGGAGGGTGCTCAGGGCTAAAGTCGCACACCCCGATTACGGGGCTAAGTGTTCCTACTTCTGAGCAAAATTTACATTCAGCGTCGTAGTGATTCGGACGCATTAAGTGAATACGCGTAGGCTGTGGGAAGGAGCCCGGATTGTATGAGCCGTAGGGTAGTTTGTTGTTCTCTGGAAAGGTCAGGGTAAGGCGAAGGTACGGTCTGTCTCAGAAGGCGATAATGATGGGTTATCTCCCTGAACGTGACAAGCGGGTGACTGTCCTCATGCAGCTTCATAGCACGGGAGGTAAAAGTGCAGGCTTGTTGGGTGGGCGTATTCGTTGCCGTCTTTTGAAGCGTGAGGGGGTGTCCAGATGAGCTGAATGGAACCGTTTGGGGAGCGGTTTTGCAGCACGCGCAGTGCAGGATAGGACACCCAACCCAACTGGTAATTCCAGTAGGCTTGCTGGGAATCGGTGACTACCCTCCGAACGCCTGGTTGAGTGAGAGGCAAGGTGATGTCTGCCTCTTCTACTGCCGTCATTTCTTGGGTCCTAAGCGAGGCACACGCAAGGAGGTTGGTTCTGGGGGTAGCCACGATGATCGTGTATTGCTGCCCTCGATGTTTGGAGGCGTCTGTGTAGATAACTGCATGATCCCCACCGAGGGTGGTGTTTAGCGCTTGAGCCTGTGCTTTTCGGTGACCCTCGTCATGTGAGGGGTTCATATTTCTAAGCAAAGGGAGCATCTTTAGTTTTAGTCGCCAAGAGTCTGGGAGTACGTCAAGCGGAGTGACATTCTGGGCTGCCCAGCCAATCTGGTGAAGCATGCGGTTACCCACCGCAGTTCTGAGTCGGACCTTCTGGTGAGAAAGATGGCCTTCTATCAGCTCTTCCACCGTGTTGTGGAGCCCCGTGCTAAGAAGCCTCTGTGTGGACGCACTCATGAGAAGACCAATGGCCTGCTCGACCGCCTTTCTAATCATTATATAAAGCATCTCTATGTCTTGCTTGTCGAGAAGAAGACAGGGGGTTTACGTAAGTGACTCTCGAGAGAACAAAAGCTTCAATTAATCGAAAGGTACCGGATTCCTTTAGGCCTCGCTTCTTGGTGGCAACTCGCCTGATCATGTGTATGATTTGATCAATGCTGTTTTTGAGGTGCTGCAAGGACACGTCACTCTTGGTGTTAGCCTCGAGATGTAGGCCTAGGATCTTGATGCTGGGGCTTGGAGTGATGGCCTGGCCATCATGGAGTATTTGAATGTATTCCTTGATTTGGCGTTAGGGCAGACGACAAGGAGCTGTGATTTTTTACGTGAACACTGGAGGCCACAGGCTTTAGCACATTGGCGTACTAGAAGTGAGATGCCATGCATTGGTGTGAGCTTCCTTTAATTTTAGATGCGACTGCATCTCATTCACTCGCCTTGTCCCTCCATACGGTGTTGTTGTTGTCCGTCCACACCCCTCCCCCATTCTCCTCGCCGCGCGAGCTGCGCTCTCCGCCGCTCACCCCCTCTCCTCTCCGATTGCGAACACTCTCCCGCGAGGAGCATTGGATTGGATTCGAGTGGGTTGGCTTGGCTTGGCTTGGCGTGGCGTGGCGTGGCGTGGCTTGGATTGGATTGGATTGGATTGGATCGGATCGGATTGGATTGGATTGAATTGGATTTGGATTGGATTAAAGTGGATTGTGTTGGGTTGTGTTGCGTTATAGCCGCGCCACGTTGCGTCATAGCCGCGGTCGTTCCAGCACCGGCGTTCCGATTTCCATCGATGTGTTGAATGGAGCCTAACAATTCTGCTATCGCCCGCGCAACCGTAACAAGCACCGATCAGTGTGAACACAGGAATGCTAGCACCACTGAAGACAAGGCTGGGAAGCGGCGTGAACGTGATGCTGAACGCAAACGATTGAAGCGAGCAGCCGATTCCGAACTTCGTAAACGTGATACCGAACGCAAACGGTTGAAGCGAGCAGCCAATGCTGAACTTCGTCAACGTGAAGCCGCTGCCGTACGCGAGAAGCGAGCGGCCGATGCTGAACTTCGTCAGTGTGAACCCCGAAGATGCGTCGCATCTCCACAGGGTTCCCTCGCGGGAAGGTGGGGTAATTTTTTGTAACTCTTAGCACATGAGCAAGGTGCGCACAGGGCCGCTAGACGGGCGTGAGTGGTCGCGTGACGCTTTCACGTGGCATTCAGCGAGAACACAGGGGGTCAACCCGTAGATGTGCTTGATGAGTACACCACATGTCTTCCCCGTCTTCGCGTAGGCTGTGCTGATAAGAAAAGCGTTCAAGAAGCCCTTAATCTCACCAGGCAGTTTTGTGGCGCGTCTGGAGCAGCTGTGAATATGGAAAAAACAAAGGAATTTTGGTTTGGTGAATGGGGTGTGAAACCATCCTTATTTGGTGGCATTACTTGGGATACGGACGCACTTCAATACCTAGGTGTACCTTTGCACCAAATACGAAACACTGGGCCTCATTGGTCATTGGCACTCCAAAAAGTCAAGCGAGCCTCTCAGGCATGGATGGGGCGAGAACTTTCTGTGTTTGCGCGTGCGCACGTTTGTAATGTCTTCCTTGTCGCAAAGCTTGTTTATGTGCTGCAAGTACTCCACTGTGCGCGTTCTAAAGTACAAGCTCTACATAGAGTTTTTGCAACATTTGTGTGGGGGTCCCAATGGGAACCTATGCGTAGGGACAATTTGTTTCTTCCATTAGTGTCTGGGGGTGCTGGGCTGATACATTTGTTTGTACACCAGCTTGTATCTCGGTTTTTCTTCTATAAGGTGACGCATTATCCACTTCTGCTCAACGTTATTCAACAGCGCATAAGTTTTCATTTACCGTTTTTGCTTGTCTCCACTGGTGAAGTCAGTACGAAGCCGCCATGGGGGTTTTTAAAGGAGGTGGTCGACACCTTCAATTTCCTTACTGCGAGGTTTTCCCTGCAATATCTGTTTACCCTTTCCAGGAAGGCTTTGACGAACACTTTATTAGAGAGTCTGTTCCCAGTGCCGGTTTATCGCCAGCCTTACATTGGCCACTACAAGGACAGTGTTTTGAAGCGGGTCACACGTATGTGTCTTCCTCCAAATGCAAAAACGTTTTTCTTTAAGCTGCATACATCAACACTCCCAGTGAAAACATGGTTGCGCGAGAAAGGAATGTCTATTCCTTGGTCTGACAATTGCCGTTTATGCAATCAACCTGAAACCATTGATCATTGTTTTGTTTTGTGCCGGGATGCGGTGTTTTTCTGGGATGTGTTGCAACGAACTCTTAAAAAGGACATGGACATTACCCCTTATACAATTCGGTTCTTGCCTTTTAGAGATGTTACTGGAGTGCCCTATGATATATTTGTTGTGATCGGATTGTATAGCTTGTGGAAGTGCCGCATGACGGACAGGCACGCGGAACCCCCTCGCCCAACGAAGTCCATTTTTCGGGAGCAAACTGCGTTGGTGCGGAGCATTTATGCGGCGCAAAGTGACCCACCAGAATGGCTGCATCTGTTGGACGCGTGCGTCTGCTTGCCAGAGTTTTAACGGACGGCTTATTTTAGCTGCAGTGATGCGCATCTTCTTGGATGACTCATAACTTTTGTAGGCTGTATTAAGGGCAGTTTTCCATGCAGTAAAGAAAAAAAAAGGCTCGTAGCTGAATCGGTAAGACAACGGTGTCTCGCTTTGTTAGTCTATTAGTTCCAGGTTCGATTCCCGGCGGTGCCAGTAAATTCTTTTATTTGTTCGCTGGAGTTTTCTGGTGACACCAACGGTCGCGAAAGAACCCTTGGGGTGTAGAGGTAAAAAGTTTTGCTTTAAAAAGGAACGAGAAGTAGTCAGGACAGCGCTGCTCTCAAAACTGATTTATTTTGAAGAAAACATTAGTAATATACATAGATCAGTCTCCCACTTGTCGGTGAATTATTACAACGACTAAACAAAAACAAAAAACGCAATCACTCATCGGTCTGCACATGTGTAATCTTTTTCGTTTACTTGGTCATGCAAGGGTGTCAATCAGATAAGCGTATTCCCGGTCATGCAGCACTACTGAGGGCATACTTATACATCGGTCGGCGGATCGTCTCATTTGAAAGGCCTCGATTGTTGTTTTATCTCTGTGTCTCGACAACACAGTGGTTTCTTTAAAGAGCGGCACACATTCGTGTGAGCTGCAGTGTTTTGCCAGGTGACTGTGCGGATTCCCTTTTAATGAACGCTGGAGCTCCGACAACCTGGTGTTTAGGCACCTCCCGGTTTGTCCCACGTATATATATCCACACCGAAGTGGCAACATATACACGACACCCGTTGCACATTCCACAAATGCTCTGAATGATTTATCGGGCGCACATTTTTTGTCCTTGTATTCCGGGAAGCGAATCTTCAGCCAACCGTACTTCACAATTTTCCTAATTTATTTGGGGCCGAGAACACCACGTCGACAGCGTACTATTATGAGCAATATGAAAGGGAACACAGAAACGCGTGGCAAACAGCCTCGAAACAGACTCGGAGCGATACGCGGATGGCGCTGTGAAAAACAGGGGGGGAAAGGAGGGCGCTCTTCCACTAGCAGTTGGCACTCCCACCCCGCTGGCATTTCTACAAAGCAGCAGCTTACGTCATTTCGCCGATAGTATGGTATCGTCCTACAGCCGATAAGACGCACGGCGGGAATGGAAACAGTTGTTAGAACAGCGTCCCCCTTTCCACTTTGTTTCCGACGCTGGCCGCTGCGTATCACTCACAGCTGGGTCTGAGGGTGTTTTGTGCGAGTTCCTGTGTTCCCTTTCATATTGCTCATAATAGTACCTTTTTGCCATGTTTTTGAAGTTATGAGAGAGCCGGTGCTCATACCGCATCACAACGGGGTATCTTTTTCTTTGCATTGGCGGCTGCGTCGCGGAACCTGCCGTATCTTTGCCTTTTATTCATTTAACTAGCTACTTCTACTTCTAGTCTACTTGTCGTTCCTTTTTTGTGCTGTGCTTTTTTCCGCGCTGATTTTCAATCATGAACGTTCACCAACTCACCCAAATCACAGTCCTCTTGAACATCTGGTAGACCGGGCGAGACAGGCCGCCAAGACCGAGGGCTTCGTGGACCAAGGAGGAACCGCACCTGGCGGTGAACTCAACAACATTGACTGCACAATTAAATGTTTATTCCTCCTCCTCCTGCATAAAAATTTGATTTTTCTGTTTTAACCTCTGCCTTCTATCCTTTATTTTATCATTTATCTCTTGTGATTATGCTCCTTTTAGTGCGTATAAATGTTTGCGTTACTAATGTATATTTTTTTGAAGAGGTATTAGCCTTCACAAGAATCATTCTGAAGAGGCATTAAGAGGGCGCCTTAGCCTCCCAAAACTCCCGACATCTTGCTACCCCCGCGTGGATGTGTGCCATGAAACACAAAAAATCAGCGCCCTTCCACTTTGTGAAGAGGGATGACCAAAGAGTGCGCGGAACAAAACACGTCTGTTTGTAGTTTGCGAGCTAATTAATTGAGTGAAACTTGGAAGGACCATCTTTTTCCTATAGCGGACAAAGCCGGGATTGTCCGTTTCCTTCTCGCGTCGTAGGGATCTTGCTGTCAGTGTGAAATACCTACCAAAAACCTCTCGACCATGAAGGACAGCAGTCAGGTCGCATCGGGCCGTGAGATAACAACGTCGAAATCTCCCACAGGCACAACGGTCATGTCATCGGTGAGCGCATGAAGCCTACCTGCGTGGGAATGCCATCCCCTTTGACTCAAATTCAAAATGTACTCAAACTCAAAATGGACTCAAACTCAAAATGTACTCAGAACTCAAAATGTAGTCAAACTCGAAATGTACTCAGAACTCAAAATGGACTCAAACTCAAAATGTACTCAAACTCAAAATGTACTCAGAACTCAAAATGGACTCAAACTCAAAATGTACTCAGAACTCAAAATGGACTCAAACTCAAAATGTACTCAGAACTCAAAATGGACTCAAACTCAAAATGTACTCAGAACTCAAAATGGACTCAAACTCAAAATGTACTCAGAACTCAAAATGGACTCAAATTCAAAATGTACTCAAACTCAAAATGGACTCAAACTCAAAATGTACTCAGAACTCAAAATGTAGTCAAACTCAAAATGTACTCAAACTCAAAATGTACTCAGAACTTAAAATGGACTCAAACTCAAAATGTACTCAGAACTCAAAGGGGACTCAAACTCAAAATGTACTCAGAACTCAAAATGGACTCAAACTCAAAATGTACTCAGAACTCAAAATGGACTCAGAATTCACTAGGCCTCAGGCGTACTCAAACTCAATCGGACTCAAACTCAGTCGGGCTCACTCGGCTCAAACTCACTCAAGCTCAAACTCACCATGCCACACTAGCCTCGCGCTCACTTAAACTCAAACTCACGCGTGAGTTTGAGTCCAAATGAGTCTGAGTGAGTGGACTCATGAGTGAGTTCGACAATACGCGAGGATTTTTGTTTCTTTTCCGGCGGGCTGAAAGGAGGGGGGGGGGGTGCGGATTATATACAAGGGCCAGTTATACGCGCGAAAATACGGTATTTTCAATTTTGACGAGAAATTTATACATGACTCCTTGTGCACAGATATTAATATATCTGAAGTAAATTTTCATTTTTAAAAGAAATCCTAAAGCCTGCTCGGGTTACAAACGCACTGGACGATTCGCGCGAAATTCGGAACATTTAAATCTCCAAGCAGAACCTAGAACAGCTGTCGCCAGATCTTTTTTCGGTCGAGAAATTTTTAAATGAGCATTATTTTTTACTTACCGAATGAATTTTTCTAATAAGCAATTACAGACATGACGCATGTTTAAAAATTGCTAAAATCTCCGGTCCTGTTATTTTGCATTTAAAGGAGCCATGAAGAGAAAACACAAGTTAGGTTCATTCGAAAGATTGCCTCGTTAGAACCATAACGACACCACTTATAACGCAAACTTCGCTCAAATAAGCTACATAATTAGGAAAAACGGGAATGGTCATGCGACCCACCAGCTCATTTCCCGCAACAGAACCTATGCCGTCACATGGGCTAAGCTCTGCGATTGGCGGAGGCCGGCAAAAGCAAACGCATGTTAGGCAGGGCTTACAGCTTGCATAGCGAGCTAAATGCCCGTGAAACATACTGCACATTCTTTTTATGACAAAGAACGGTGGAGTAAACGGTTGAAGGTCCGAACGAACTCGCAAGCGTGTGCGCCAATGCGTACGAAACTAGCGCGCCGGCCGAGCTCGAAATCTCGCCGTCGCGCAGACGAATTTTCGGGTTCGAGGCTCTTCGGGGCCAACGAACCGTTCCAGCACGCACAGCCGCGACCTTGCTTCGTATCGTAATCCCTTCACAGGAGGTTGGCCGTCATATCGCCAACCAGCAAAGGTAAAAATAGAAACGAGGGGCGTAAGGAACAGCAAGAAGCGACGAGATAGTGCCAGTCGTCGCGTAAGTTTCGAATGGTGTTGGTTTGCTGCTGTCGTTACGAGCTCGTTTCCAGTTTACAACCACGGAAAACTTCAGTTTGTTCAGTTACGGCAGGGACCCTTACGTTAGCTCACTCCTGGAACATGCTGGCGCTCGTTGCCGACTTCGTCAAATCGCTCTGACCTTGGGTGAAAAATATGCCGTATACACCGCGCATTGACGCTCGTATCTTTCTGGTCGAAGCAGAGAGCTCGCGCGAACGGCTTTCCATACACGACACCGGCCAACTGGCATAAGTGATACTGCTACTGAAATTGAACTATTATTAACCGTAATCAAAATACGGCACATACGTACCAGTCTATATTCGTCCGTCGCGACGGGGCTGACGAGGCAGCGGTGCCGACGGCTGGGCGTTCGTCTGTTGTGGCTATCGCGGAATGGTCGCTTTCACGTCCACCGCTTTTCCCACAACTCTTGCCGCTCGTGCACTTAGAAGCATTGAGCGTTTTTGTGGTGTGAGGTTGTTAAATGCAAGCCCGAGCTCCTCGGCGAGAGTTTTGTTCTCCGGATCAGGCGATTCCATGACTAGGGCTGCGGGTGCACTAGGTTTTACTAGTATTTTTAAAATGGCCGCCGTCTCGATCGACTCCCGCGTGTGGGTGCTATATGGAGTCGACATACTAAGTATCTGTTTCATGGACCGGCTCTATGACGCCATTGTACACGTCACGGAATGTTCAATTTTAGCGGGAGATTTAAAATTTTGGCTTAAATTGCCTTATTTATCAGTGAATAAAGCATCATTTGCTTCCGGGAAAGCGCTTGGGGTACTATGAAACACCTAATCTTTCGAATAAAACAAACTTTTGTTTTCTCTTCATGGCTCCTTTAAGCAAGCTAGGCAGCACAATATTTTTTAGTATTGTTTGCCATCTTTTCTATTTCTTTGTGCCATTTTTAGTTTGTGTAGCAAAGTGGTTCAATTTGAAAAATGCGCTGTACTGCAGATAAGTCGGGCATTTTTCTCTAATTTGAAAACAAATACGTATAAAAAAAGGCACCTTGGATTATTTTTCAACTTTCACAAATATAGCCAAGGTTGTTCTCCATACCATGCCTAAGAAATATGTTGCATTATTATGTAGTTTTGTAGCTACAAAGCACGAAATATGACCTTGTAGCTGTACTGCGGTAACATACTGGAGTGGTTTGCAACAAACTTTTGGCGTCAACGTAAGACGAGAAATGGCCGGTAAAAACTTGCCCGCTCTACGCATCCTGAGAGACCAGGCATTATACGCAGTGATGACAAACTTGGTTATGTGAAAGTTCGTACAGAGGAAGGGACGTCTTGAGGAATCTACCTTCTGGTTTTGTGCTTATTCGATGGCTGAAGGCAGCGGAAAAGTGCTCAAACTATTGGTGTATGAACTCAGAGCGGAATAACTTAAAACAGAGTGATGGGCCTTTACTTCTTGTTTTCCTGGGCACATTGCACTAGCGCAAGTACGGGACAGAAGAGGAAGAAAACCACAGGACGAACGCTAGGTTTTCCCACGGGAACGCAGTTGTCAAAAGAATTGCCGCGTTTGATGTAATATAGCAGGTATGCGAAAACCTTTTTAACCACCTTGGAATGTTTAACGAACGTCGAAATATCGCCACACAGACGTTGTCGTTTTCGTCTAAATCAGAAAAATCCCCGCCGAGATAGAGAGGGGGGATGGAGGGAGGGATGGAGAGGGAGGGAGGCCCTTTATTCATGGCTGGGTCAGGGGGAGGGGATGGCGAGGGCCCATGGGCCTCCGCGACCTGTTTTGAACCCTGGAGGCGAGAGTTCTCTGGGTATCCAGGGTCGAGCTCCGCAGGGCCTGTTTGCAGAGGGTGGGTTGTGGTGGAAGGAGGGGGGGGGGGGGGAGTACGGAAACTCGCAGAGGGAGGGTAGTTGAGTCTCCCAGGTGCTGCAGATGGCAGTGATCGAACTGGCTTTTGCCATACCACTGAATCCTTGGGAATTATTTACACTTTCCAGGCGTGCTACCTTTTTAAGCAAATGACAAAATGCAACAACGCGACACGTTTAGGGTGTAGGCTTTCGCCGTTGTGCAGTGCAGCAATCTTGCAGCCGGAGTGCTCCTATACAGTCCCAACGAAGGAGGGCAAATTCGATGTTTCATATCGCCTGCAGAGCTCCGAAAGGATGTCTTTTCTTTCACTTGGCTTTGCACTCGGAACGCGCGAGCCGCAGCAACACATGATTGCAACACTGATGCACATACCCATCTCCTTGCTGCGACCACGAAGAGAGTGTTGATGCTGTCGTGATTGGTTTGAAGGGGAAATTTTCCTGAGAGGTTACGAAGTTGATGGTGCGTGAAAAGAAAAAAGCCCGATGGCATTGTCTTTTCAATATCAACAACTGGTGGTCGTACCTTTTCGTCGTGAGCCGGTAACCGCTATTTTTTTTCCGTTCAGTTCCGAATCGGGTTCACCGGCCTCAAACAATAAAGTGTTATAGCAGAGCGGGGAACTGGTCCTTGTACGGTACCCGGTACACTTGCGCATGCGCACAACCAGTCTTTACACCTCTGCCCACGCGCAGTATCGCCGGTCGCCTACCGGGTACCGTACCGGGAGCGATGCTCCGCTCTGCTATAGCTCTCTAATGACGGTTCGGGTTCGGGTTCAGTTCCGGCAAAGATACCGGTTCGGTTCCGGTTTCCGGTTCGGTTGAGTTCGGGTTCGACGCCCTGATAATGACACAAGAAAAAGAACGCTTCCCGTGGTCGGAATCGAACCCGGGTCCCTCACGTTATGAAGCCGACGTCTATCCGATCGCGCCCTTCCGACACATCGAAGCAGTTTGGAATTTAAAGCGAATTTTAACGCTTCACTTTGAACGAAGGCGATGGATTGGGTGCCAGGCGCGCTCAGCGTTCTCGTGAGGGATTCGTTTGCTGTCGTCTGAGTTCGGACTTTCACTCGAAAGCAGTTGCCCTTTGATCATTTACGCTAGCACTTTGATTGCAGCGGCTTTCTGTTTGTTAATTCACAGTTTGATTTTCGCACGCAAGAAAGCTTCGCGTTTAAGCTATCGTCGTCGTTAGGCGGAGGAAATTTGATCTTTACTGATTCTCTTTTCCCCTCAACTATTTTACTTTTATTCCCTGTGCGTTCTCGTGGCCGTTTTAGGAGCCGTTTCGATGCTGCAAACGCCGGCTTTTCTACTCAGTGAGCCATTCGTCGTTTTCGCATTACAAATAAATCGCAATCCTTGAAGCACAGCAGCCGTTTCATTCATTGTATCAAGTTCCCTCCCCTGTTCGATTTTTCGGGGTGCGAAAGATGTCCCCTCCGAGGAATCAAGAGAGCAGGGATGAAGAGGTTGGGGCACTCAACAGGACTATTAACTAAAAATAACAATAACAACAACAACAACAATGACCACGGGTGCACGTAGCATGCTGAAATGGGAATAAAGGAGATTGGAGGATTCCGCGACCAATGGCGTGAATGTCGGTGTCATCTTTGTGCTGTAAATAATTTTTCTGATGCTGAAATTCGAGAGAGTCGCCTTCGCCGACCACATAGAAGCTATGCCAATACCTAACTGTTCTTCCTGGTGCCGTTACTTGCCTCTACACCTCGGCCAGTCAGCCGTTTCAAGATACCACACCGACCACGTCCGACTTGTAAGTAGCCAGCGGAAACCTCCAGGAAAAGTATGCCGCCTTGGACTAGCTTACCGAAAAAATCGCCGACCTTCTCGACGGGAATGAAGTTGGGACGGGATTGCACGTGCGTGTGAGTACCAGGAAACGATCCTTCCCGCCCTCGGTAAGCTTCAATTCGCCTTAAACCATAAACGCGCCCCACATACTGACGTCAGCCCATCGGGAGTACTGCTTCCAAACGACCAACCGAGTGGCGTTTGCGCCGGAGTGAACGGCGAACTCAACCACGAGCCCACGACTCAAGTCGACCTGTGCACTTCGACCCAGAGGGTTGCCTTGCCAAAGTTTCAAATGCTTGTACCACCCGGTGACATTCGGGAGTGGCAAGGTTTCTGTGAGCATTTCGAGGCATGTTAACAAACCCCACCCACTCTATCTTCCTGGCACCCAGAAATTTAAAGTACCCAAGACAGCCACAGCTATCCGGCTCGCGACTAGTTCAGTCATCGGCCAGCAGGGGCTCAGAAACGAGCGTAACTCTTTGGGCAGAGCTCTTTGCTCTTTTTAGGGTGATTAGCGAAAAATTCCTAAATTTTCTGCAATGTATTTCTTATCACGCCATCTTGGGAGTGAAAACTACCAGTATGTAAAATATCGCTGACATATATTGGTTCCACTAGGTTTCTGAGAGGTTTAAAGTGTGGGTATTGCGGAAAAGCTTCAAGCAATGCGGGAAAGCGCTTGTCATCTCAGGAAGAGGCCACACGTTGCTCAACCGGTGGGTGCTTTGCCTCGTCATTGAATCAGCCCGGGTTCCATATCAGACGCATTTTTTAAAGACAATGTGCAGGACAATTGCCTGTCTGTCTGTCTGTCTGTCTGTCTGTCTGTCTGTCTGTCTGTCTGTCTGTCTGTCTGTCTGTCTGTCTGTCTGTCTGTCTGTCTGTCTGTCCGTCCGTCCGTACATCGATTAAGCGGCCCGGCAAAAGTTAAAATTAATTCTTGAATGAGATGCTTATACAGGGTGTCCCAGCTATCATGCACCATCATACACCAAGATTTTAAAAAAGAGCAACGGCGTTACTCGAAGAAAACCTAGTGCATAAAGTTGCAGTACTGTGAAGAAGCGGACAATATTTTTTTCGTTAATGAGACTCAATTAGTTAATTGTAATTAATTATCTAACTCGAGAAGTATTCTCCTAATCATTAAAGTGTCAATGAGGCAATTGTGGGTACTCATGATAGGTATCTAACCGCGGTATTTTCAGCAACGAACTAACTGCGTACTTATTTAGTCTGACTGATAAAGAAACCCCACGAAATATGAAAAATGCCACGTAAAGGCGCTCCCGCACGCCTCGTAAAGCAATGCCCTCAAACAGGCTGCCTCTGAGTAAGCCAGAATGAAATAAAGAAACGAAAGAAGGAAGAAATCACGACCGAGTTTGTGCCTTGTCTGCCACACGCGCCCCGCGAAACTTGCTACTGCTGCTCCTTCCAGGCATGCCATTATTAAGGTGATTCCCTGTATCTTCGGGGGGGGGGGGGGGGGGCGAAGCGGTTGCTTTCAATCAGCTTATTTTAAGGCGCTGCTTTATGTGGCGGGCGGGAGCGCAGTCACGTGGTATATTTCATATTTCGTGGGGTTTCTTTATCAGTCAGAATAAATGAGTACGCAATTAGTTCGTCGCTGAAAATACCACAGTTAGGTGCCTCTAGTGGGTACCTACAAGTGCCTCATTGGCACTTTAATGATTAGGAGAGTACTTCTCGAGTTAGACAATTAATTACAATTAATGAACGAAGACTGATTAACGATAAAATTACTTTCCGCTTCTCCACAGTACTGCAAAAATTATGCACTAGATTTTCTTCGAGTAACGCCGTTGCTCTTTTTTTTAAATCTTGGTGCATGATAGCTGGGACACCCTGTATGGGCAAAACATTTTCAGTATAATAAATCTGGAAAGATTTTCCTTATTTGTAAAGATTGCTCGACAAAAAGAAACGATAATATTAGGCTTGTTTGAGGAAGAACGTCAAAACATTACTGGTGTTTGCAGTGTTATTTTAAATAAAAGTAGTTGTGTGCTTGGTTTCTTTAGAGAGAGAAAAAACACACTTTAAAATGGTCTAACTACGAATTACAAATAAGGCTACGGCCCGGACCTCGCACTCGTGGGTAGAGCGCTAAGTCCAAACAGTCCGACCAGATGGCGCATCAGAGCAAACGCGGCTAGTTTTAGGGGCCTTAAATGTAGCGAAATTGAACTTCGCTGACTTCGCTTCACTGGAGCTGTGAACTGCTAATGCCTGGGCGTGTGGTACGCTAACAGGAAATTGTAGGGCGGGAGAAGAGTCAGCGGTGTTAAGATAAGTAATAAGGAATTAAAATCAACTGACACTTTTATTGTAAATCGTAAAACCAAAAACCAAGGCACGGGACACACTTTTAAATGCAGAGCATTTTAGTAACTCACGATGTCACCCGCGTTGACGTCCGTAGTCCGCATCGCTCCCCCTACACTATATAAAAAAATATTACTTACCGGCGCCAGGTTTCGATCCCACGACTCTGCGGGCGGAACGCAAGGTACATGGTGCTCTACCCACTGCGCCACAAAGCCGACTTTTTTTTTTCTTTACTGCATGGAAAACTGCCCTTAATACAGCCTACAAAAGTTATGAGTCATCCAAGAAGATGCACATCACTGCAGTTAAAATAAGCCGTCCGTTAAAACTCTGGCAAGCAGACGCACGCGTCCAACAGATGCAGCCATTCTGGTGGGTCACTTTGCGCCGCATAAATGCTCCGCACCAACGCAGTTTGCTCTCGAAAAATGGACTTCGTTGGGCGAGGGGGTTCCGCGTGCCTGTCCGTCATGCGGCACTTCCACAAGCTATACAATCCGATCACAACAAATATATCATAAGGCACTCCAGTAACATCTCTAAAAGGCAAGAACCGAATTGTATGTTGCGCCACAAAGCCGACACAAAACGGAAGGTTACGAACGCGCCTTATATCCTTGACTCATTCAACCGTCGGCCACAAGTGCGCCCTCTCCCCCGCATCCTCCTCGCCTTCTCTCCGCTCGCAACACCCTCTCTCGCCGCGTTCGGTTCGGGCGCACAACAGGTGGGGACGTGCGCAACACCCTCTCTCGCCGCGTTGGGTTCGCGCTGAGCAACAGTCGGTTCGCGCGCAAGAACAGGTGGGGGCGCTCACATCGCGCTCTCTCGCCGCGGTCGGTTCGCGCTTAAACCACATATGTCGTTCGCGCGCGCTCCGGTCGCTAACATCTGTGGCGTGATCGTGACGTCAACATCACGCGTTCGTGTGGTGGCGCGATTTCGGCGCTATAACACTCTCTCGCAAGGGGCATTGGATTGGATTCGATTGGATTGGCTTGGATTGGCTTGGCTTGGATTGGATTGGTTTGGATTTGGATTGGATTAAAGTGGATTGTGTTGGATTGTGTTGCGTCATAGCCGCGCCACGTTGCGTCATAGCCGCGGCAGGGGGTTCACAGCACGTTTCACCATCGACTTCATCGACAATGTCTACGCTGGAAGATAACAATTACAACAACAACAACCAATACGTAATCCATACGACTTGCAGGCGCGCCCCCCGCGGAAATGCTCTGCATTTGATCGTGCCCCTCGCGAGGGGGATGTTTACTTTTTTTGCTTCTCGCTCGTGCCGCGCGTGCCACAGCGCGAAGTCCGGATCCCGCAAGCTATCCGACTTCATGCAGCCAATCGAGAAGCGCAAACCACGTTAAAATACGGCGTACACTTTGGGACTCAATCCCGGTGGCCGTGGTCGTCGGTTCCTTTCGGGCTGCCGCTGTTTTCTTCGCTGATGGGCGACATTTTCGCCCAGCGGAAGCACTAGGCATGCGCGATGAGGACAAAGGACCGCGATATTCACCCGTTTGGCTTTTTTGCGCAGGCTGAACTAGCACAGCAGCCAGCAACACGACCACACATTTGCGACCGTTTTTCTTGCCTAAGGGACGCAATCGCTAGTCATAAGATATTCGTGGAGCTTTCGGTGACGTTTACTGCACAAGCGTTATTGAAGAAATACTCGTTGAAGCTGCTGGCAATACTAAAACTTAAAAAATAATCAGCCTATACACAATATATACTCCATATTTTAAGTGCGAATGCACTTTATAAGCGACCCCAAACCATCCACCGCCGGCGGCGGCGGCGGCGGCGGCGGCGGCGTCCGCAGTGCTCCTCTATATTTAAAAAAGAAACAGCATCCGGCGCCAGGTTTCGATCCGAGGACTTTGCGGGCCGCAGCCCGACGCTCTACCGAATAAGCCACGGACGCGACGCTGATATCGGTGTCAGTAACGCGCCTTATATCTTTAACGCATTCAAACTACGTCGTCAGCGGCGTGCGTTGGCGACTCAGCGGCGTTATAGCGGCTTGATAACTGCGTGGTGTACACGTGATACTACAAACCCGATGGAAGAGATGGAAGAGAAGGCGGCGAGGCGGTGGGCTGCGGGGGCCGAGCGCAAGCGCCGCAAGCGGGCCGACAACCGTGCATTCGCACTTTCACATTCTCCCCCTCGGGGAAATGCGGGGGAATTTTTTCTTTCCCGACGTCCATGGGCTACTATGACCAAAATGATATTATACCTGCTGGGTACCCTGCACTGCACCGGTGTGCATCATTGCCCTCGTTCTAGCCGGAATTGTTGTCGATGTTTTGTTCGCCGACTTCCGAGTGCCCGTATCGCCTTGTACATTAAGCACCGTGATTAGTAAATAGTTCTTGTGTATATGTTTCTCTATATTTAAAGGGACACAGAAGTGATTTGTGAACATTGTGGGATTACTAGCGCCAATTGTAGTCTGGAGTCCCAAGGTCATGCTTCGACCAGTTTCGGTGTGTTAACGCTACCTAATTAAATAGCAAAATCAACTAGACTCTCTGCATCCTCCTTGCCGATTTCCTATGACGTTTCGTATGACGAGAAAGCGAGATTGCTTGGCTTGACTGCGCTACTGCGCGGCTCGCCGACAGTCCGACACAGTCAGTTCGCCGGCCGCCGGCGGGTCTTCGCAATTTTAAAGGCCGAGAATTTTAAAACCTAGTTTTCATGCGGCTCGTGGTGGTCACAGCACGCACTACTCGCCTGGAGCCGCAAAGATGGACCTGGCCGTGTAAAAAACGTACACCCGGCGGCAAAATAAGCCGGGGCACGTGAGCGCGTGGCGAAATGCATCGCCGCGCCATCTGACGTTGCACTTCTGGTGTCGAGATACCGATGTGCGCGTGCGCGTCCAACCCCTGCATACTATCCTGTCTTTTCCTTCACTTCAAGCGGCTGAGCTGATAGCAGTGAGCGCTTGGCGCTAAGGGTAACTTCTTATGCTCAACCCATCTCGCTGGCACACGCTTCGGCGGCGGGCGGCGAGTGTGAACCGTGCTTTTCTCTATCTGCCTTCCTCTGACAAAAGACGCATTGCAAAAGGATTTAAATATTCTAGTTCTAATTTCGATAGGGTTTGTTTGACTGTCTAAAAGCGAAAATGTCGGTGTGTGTCTGTGCCAATCAATTCAACGTGCATTGCATCCTTTCGTTATTTCTGTTCTTTTTTGTCAAACCCATGACTGCGACGATCTCTGCTTGCGTTTTTTCCCCGTCAGTAGCTGTTGCAGTACGTGTGCAAGGTGACCTTTCATCACACTTTAATAAAAAAACTATTTCTCGCCTCAATTCTTTCCCGTTTTGGTGTGCTAATTTTTAGTTGCAAACCAATTGCATGTTTTAGGCAAAAAAATACAAATACGCGATTGAATTCATGTGGCACGAGTTCATCACCGAGACAAGATATGTTGTCTGTTGGATCGGGGCAGAGCGAGCAACGCAAACTTCACCCTCACCGTTCGCCGCCGACGCATGTGAGATCGAGGCATGTTAGAAAAAGAAAGTGGCCCCTATCGCCAAACGTTGAATGTGATCAGCTTTGCCGCCTGAGATGAAGGAAAAGACAGGATAACGAGCGTGGTTGGACGCGCACGCGCACATGGATATCTCGACACCAGTGTAACGTCAGATGGCGCGGCGATGGATGCATTTTGCCACGCGCTCCCGTGCCCCGGCTTATTTTGCCGCCGGTTGTACCGTTTGGCTAGCACTATGTGTACGCTATCCACAGCGATTTTCACAGCGACAATGAACTCGTTGGGTTGTCATTTTCTTCAGCTAAGCGTCGGTCGTATATCACCAGAAACATAAAGAAAATCTACAGGACAACGAGCGTTGCCTTTTTTAAAAACGCGACTTATTTCATCTGTATGAGAAAAAAGAAACACTTCATGGGTCGTTTCGTTTTATTCTGTGATCTTAAAAATACAGCTGCACTACTACACTATCCAGGTGCAGAACTGCTTTGTAGATCGGCCTGCGGAAATCCAGGGAAGGGGTGTCCGACCGCGGGGTTAAATGAAAGCTATAGGGAACACCAGATACGTGCTGTATGAGCATTACATGGCCTGCCCAAACCTAAAATTGAGATAGGAGGTATTCCACCATGATTAGGGCACTATTTGCTTATCCGAAAGGGTTCCCCTAACAATTCTTCTTCACATAGCTTGTTGGGCCGATCGGCTTAAGTTTTCTATCAAGGTTCTAAGAAAAACCACAAGTTTCTGCACCATGCGTCATCATTAGAAATGGACATTGGTTGTACACCCCTTTTTTTAAGGCGGAATCCTTAGGTGCCCTGTTCGGCGAGAAGCCGGAGCTATGAGTTTGTTAATAGCGGGAGTTCTACTTGCTGACGGCGCTTAATATCTGCTCGAATTTTCTCATCGAATGTTGCACCCGTTAGACATAAGCATTTTTAATTATTAAGACCATACTGACGTCAAAAATGTACAATGTAACCTCCACCTTCCAGATACCATGATTGGAAAATATATGATGCTTCCTGTGACAGCTGCCGTACTGTGTGCCGTCACCGCGCAGCAAAACATCAACGACGCAGTCTGCGTGTTCCAAGCCGGCAGCGTGAGCGGCTATGTCAGATTTCACCAGGTCTGTACGCCCTGAAGGGTAGCCACCTAATAACATTAATGATGATGAACCGCAATGAGTCAGGTCTGTAACTGGGACGGGATGGAGGCGAAGTTTAGTGAAGTTGTCGCTATTATTCCTCGTGAGACGTGGTATTTCGGTAGTATGAAAGCT
This sequence comes from Haemaphysalis longicornis, assembly GCF_048455015.1. Lineage (NCBI taxonomy): Eukaryota > Metazoa > Arthropoda > Arachnida > Ixodida > Ixodidae > Haemaphysalis > Haemaphysalis longicornis. Next base: position 340,338 of record NW_027526222.1, on the reverse strand, counting down.
TATACATTTGATTATGTTGTGTCTTGCTTGTTTCAAGCCTTTTTGAGGCAAGAGGTTCACTCGTCAATAACATGTAATGACATCCGTAAAAGTGTAAAAGTGTTCCGCGGTGTGAGTACGAGCTCTCCGCCGTGCAGGTTAGACAAATGGGGGGTGGGGGGTTGTGCCGCCTCTCACCATTGCAGCGCAATAAATGGTCAATGCCAAAAATTTTACCGAACGAGAACACTTATAGAATAAGTATTCATCGCACCAAAAATAAAAAAAATTACTACAAACGTGCGTGTCGCGCGGTGCTTTAAAAGATGACAAAAAGCAGGCTGAACAGAAGAATTTACAGCGTTGATAAGAGCACGTTATCCCAGGTAGTGCCTCGATATTCACCGGGTGATGTTCACTGTTTGTTGCGTCGCTCTGCAGAGCTGTCGGCTTGAACACATCTCGGAAAATAACCTATGTATAGGCTATTGAAGCGTTGATAAAAAGTGCATTGATGATTACTATATTCCCTAAGGCGAAATTTGTGCGCAGCGCGAACTGCAGCCTTCTCGGCGCTTCTCGGCCACCGCGCATATCTGCTACGTCTCAGGAAGTGATCGTGTGATCAGCGAACGCACGGTGGCGCTCGCTACTGTGCTGTTATCTCGCAGTGTGTCGCCGCCGCCTGCTAGCGTGTTGTTACAAATCGCGTTTGAACCTCCCGCGCAAATGTCACGTGGTTCGAATGAGCCACGCACGGAGTAGTAGCGTCTGGCGGGGGAGGCGGTGAGAGAGATGACGCCATAGCAGCGCGGGCCACCCTCGCCCTCCCCCCTTCGCCAGACGCTCGTCTCGTGCGCGCTCAGCTTATTGCCCTCCCCCTCACCCTTTCGCCACACTTTCATCCGCCGTTTTCTTTCTGCATTTGCTCGCTCGGTTACACCACCGGCGCCGGCGCCGTCGCTGCCGCGGAACCGCAGTCGCGGCTGCCAAACTGCTTACGCACTAAAAGCTCAGTCCGTAGGGCTGTTGTTCAACTTCTAAAAGGTACAGCACGTAGCTAGAAACGCACATTCTCGTCTGTAGATTCATTGTGTCCAGGAATGTTATCGTAATGGTCGCATAACGGCAGAAGTCCGACTGGAAGGCGCTCTCAAATCGCTTCATTTCAACACTTCTACTGATTTTTTGAAACATTTCTTCGCTCCGCCAATAGCACCACAGCCGCGGCCGCGCTTACATTTTGATGTTTGCCTGCAAAGTGAAGAAGCTTGAGCCGAAACAAAGCCGCAGTGCGTATTCCTTTTGCAGGAACTCGGGGCTGACGTGGCAGTAGAAGGGAACATAACCGGCCTATCCCAAGGGAAGCACGGTTTCCATGTGCACCAGAACGGCGATTTGACCGACGGTTTGTGGATCTCTCTTTTTGTAGCAAAGCGCTACGCCACCAGGCGCCCTCGCGAAACATGGGTGGAAAAGAGGCAAGCAAAGAGAAAGTCACTCAGTTATGAACGTTATTTGTGTAAACACGCAGTTCATATGAGGAAAAAAAACTTGCGCTCCTTTTCTAAGACCAATAGTAATGGAAACAGTCCGCGTCGCGTGTAGTTCTGCAACTATTTAAGTGATGAATATGACAGACTGAATTTAGATACACAATTTAAAATAAACTCTTTTAGGCGAAAATAATCGGGAAGGCACAGTGTACGAATAAAAAATCAAGCTCGTTCCCAGGCTGCATGCAAACCTCATCCTCGCCGAAAATGACGCGATCACCATTATCCGGTTTATAAGCAAAGCATTAAAACAGGTACTGAATTTTCCTATGAACACCTCTCCACGGCCCGTCTTTTACAAATGGCCCTCCACAACACGGTGTCAGAACGCACTGAACGCAATTTATCTAGTCAACGTCTCCGTCTCACCCAAACACCAGCGGGCATAGCCCTCCTGAAAAGGATTCACGTCCTATGTCAGCCCACTGCCTCTCAGCACCTCCCTGATCACTGGAGAAGGGCTATCCGGGTTCGCCCCTTGCCAAAAAATATGCACCCTGACCTACATCCCGGCCGCCGAAAAGTGCGAAGCCAAGCGCACGAGACCACATGGAAAGCGTGCAGACGTCTCCTATACGGACGCTAGCACCTACCCCAACGGACAGCATCAAGTGGTCACCATTAAGACCACCCTCTTATGCCTTCTACAACAATCGAGACGTCGCCAACGTGGGCTGCCGAAAAGTTCGCCATCACATTAGCCCTCATTCATTTGAAGAACCCCGTCATCATATCCCTTGGTTCGTGCGACAGAAACTATCTGCATGTTTTCTTCTGATAGTTAAATTTAGTAGTTAAACTGCGTTTTGTGTGTTTCCCTCTGTATTCTCTGTTTTTTTCCTCGTATGAACTCGATCCCGCTTGTTGTATCCTCCGGGAAAGGCTTCTTGGGGTGTGCGACAAAGCACTGACGTCTGCTAAGGGTGTCACGCTGCTGCACAATTTTCTGATGAATCTCTCATGTGCCACCAGTACTACGTTCTTCAGGAGGCAGCTGCTATCTTTGAATACGATTTATATGCTGGCTCACGAGGCGCAGTCATCACCGTCATGCTTAATTCGCAGAAGCAGCTCTTTCCGAGTGCAACAAAAATAGCGCTCCCGGTCCAGACCAAGCCACTTACCGGCTTCTTGCCAATCTGGATGGTGACTCTCTCGATCATCTGCTCCACCGCATCAATTTATGCTGGGGCTCAGGCCAATTCCCTCCCCAGTGAAATACAGCTGAGATAGATCCGGTTCGTACCCAAGCCTAATAAGTCCCCTCACCTAGATAACCTTCGGCCCATTTCTCTAACCTCCTGTGTGGGTAAATTGGTTGAACGATTATTACTGAAGCGTCTTCAAACCTTCCTTGAAAACAAAGGTCTCATTCCCAACACCATGTATGGGTTCGGGAAGCATCTGAGTACCCAGGATATTCTCCTTCGAATTAAAGAGGTCCTTTCCCCGGCTACCCGTCACTCCCCGCGAGCCGTTCTTGCTTTAGATTTGAGAGGCGCATTCGACAATGTTTCGCATTCATCCATATTATCCCGTCTAAATCAAACAGCCTGCGGCCACCACACGTACTCATACATTGCTGATTTCCTAACTCAACGCCACGCTATTATCCGGGTAGGAGACGTTCAATCTCAGCCTATTGCACTGGGTGATCGGGGCACGCCTCAAGGTTCCGTTCTCTCTCCCCTACTTTTCAATCTGGCCCTCCTGGACTTACCCCATCAACTCGGCGCCATCCCACACGTTAATCACGCGCTTTACGCCGATGACATCACAATATGGACAGACACTGACTCCATAGGAAAAATCCAAGACTCACTTCAACAGGGTACGGATGTCGTTAACAAATATGCCTCATCAGTCGGGCTTGAATGATCGCCACAAAAATCGGAACTTATCGTCGTACGCAAACATCCCCCTGCTTCACACATAGAACCGATTTGTATCCACATCGACGGCCATACAATACGACCCAGCTCTTCACTTCGAATTTTAGGCCTTATCATCCAGGCCAACACGCGTAATGATCAAACTTTCTTGAAGCTCTCCAAGGCGTTTCAGCAAGTCTCCAACATGCTTTGACGCGTTTCGAACCACTGCCGGGGCATGAAGGATAAAGATCTCATTCGACTGGTTCAAGCTCTCCTGATTTCGCGAGTAACCTATGTAACACCTTACCTTACCCTCACCAAAAGTGACACAGAAAGCATTGATCGATTAATCCGCAAAGCTTTTAAACAAGTATTAAATCTACCCATGAACAGTTTGACGGCCCGTCTCCGACAACTTGGCCTCCACAATACGGTATCCGAGCTTATTGAAGGCCACCTATCAAGCCAACGGCTCCGTTTAACACAAACACCTGCAGGGCTAGCCCTCCTAAACAGCCTCCATATCACATGCCCACAATCTACTGTCTGTCAGCCCCTCCCTGACCATTGGAGAAGTAACATCCAGGTTCGCCCTTTACCCAAAAATATGCTCCCTGACCTCCATCCCGGACGCCGACAAGCCCGAAGCCAAGCACATGAGAATATTTATGGAAAAAGATCAGATGTCGCCTATACGGATGCTAGTACCTACCCTAATGGTCAACACAAAGCAGCCGCAGTCACTACAAAGGGCGCCCTCATTACCTGTGCATCAATCAAGACATCATCAACCTGGGTTGCCGAGGAGATAGCTATCGCCTTAGCCCTCATACACACGAAGTATCCAATCATTATCACGGATTCCCAAGCTGCCTGCCGAAGCTTCTTAGCTGGGAGGGTGGCCCCTTCTACTTTAAAGCTACTTTTACCACATAAACCCCACCGGAAAGTTTATATCATCTGGACTTCTGGCCATTCCTCCCTGACGGGCAACAACTTTGCTCATCACCAAGCCTGCGCTCTCTCTCTCCAGGCTTCCGAGGAGACCACATCGTCAATCCCGCTCGTAACGTATCAAGACATCACGCAATATTACCGGTCTGACAGACAACACTTCCCTCCCCCTTACCCTGCACTATCCAAGGAAGAAGAATCGCTGCTCCGCAAACTACAAACCAATACCTTTCCTCACCCAGTTCGCCTGCATCGTATGTTTCGAACTCAATACTCTGCTGTATGCCAGTTTTGTTCACAACCCGGAACTCTAGCTCATATTATAATACAGTGTGTGTGCAATCCCAAACTTCCACCTCTCCGATCCCCTCTTCCCACCCCTGAGCTGTGGGAGAACCTGGTGACCAGCGACCATCTGGACGTCCAGCAGCTCCTGTCATCTAGAGCGAAGGCTCTCTGCTCACTTGATGGATTCCCGGACTAGGGAACCACTTCCACTTTAGAAAGCTCGAATAAACGTTCCTCTCTCTCTCTCTCTCTCTCTCTCTCTCTCTCTCTCTCTCTCTCTCTCTCCTCGCTAATCAGGAGTTTATTTACTCCACACTAATGTGGAAGTGCGCAGGGATGGGCTGGACCAAGATACCCGAGTTGCGGTCATCCGGCACCTCCCTGACCCGGGAAGGGAGCGAAAAGCGGAAGTGCGAACACGCAGCTAACACGAGGAAAGGATGAGTGACAGAAGTGCGATCTCGCCCCCTTTGGAAACTAGTGACGCACGCGTGCACATTGATAAAGAGGAAGAACACGCCATTGTCTCCCTGGGCCGGCGTGATCATGATGCCTGTCCTGAAGGTGACGCCTGTTATCCAGCGCATTGCAGAGCCGAATCGTGATTCCGGTCCCCAACAGTGCCGTGTCACGTTCCTCACTGACGTCATGAGCGGATTGAGGAGGAGTGTGCTTTTCTCCCGGTCTAGACATGGCCTTTTCCCTCCGATTTCCTAACTTTATTAATTATTTCCACACATAATTTCTCGCAATAGTTTTGGCCCTTCGTAAGCTTGGTTCTTCTAAACAACAGGCAATAATTGTGACGGATTCATTTTCTGTTTGTTCGGCACTTACTTCCTCAACTTCATCCCTCCTACGTCTTCTTCATTGCCTTCCTCCGGCATTAGGACTCTGGCATTAGGGAGTCACTCGATCAATAGTCAGAAAGTCAGTCTTCGCAGGAGACACTAAATTTACACATTGATAACCGTAAGCCTAGCAGGGGCAAGAAGCTTACTTTTCGTAAGCCTCGTGGCGAGTTACATCATTTTCTTCCTTGATGTTATGCTCATGCAGGCTGCACGTCGGCTGGCGCCCACTACAACCCCTTCAACAAATCTCACGGTGCTCCAGACGCTGAAGAGCGGTGAGTACATTTTCAATCATATCTGTTCTTTCTTACTGTGCGGTAAGCGTTTGGGTTTGAAAATAACGGGAAAAATACGCCCTTATGTTTACATGGCTTTAGTGATATGGGTTGGTGCCTGAAAAGAGGAATAAAGTGTACCCGCCTTTCGTTAAGAGGCCAAGTAAAGCATTCATCGACATCTGAAGTCACGGAATAGCGAACGAAATGCGCTGAGATAACGAAGCCAAAATGTCTTCACGCCTTCAAGAAGCGAGCACATGACTTTCTTTTGCTCTTATGCCTTTAAAACTATGTTCCTAAACTTATCCACTTGCATTTATGTAGTAAATACTGCTAAACAGCTTCCGATACTCCCAATACAATTGAAATTTCGAAATGGACGTAGCGGCCTCTTGCTACTTTTTTAACATCTCCGCACACGTACCAACCACCATTCTGCCTTTTGCATTGGTACACAGGTGATACAAGCCCCAGCAACACAAGGTTTAACAATTTAACAATGACGCACCATTTCCATAAACAAGTGAAAAGAAGACAAATATCCAACACTCTGGTGAACAGGAAGGGCAGGTTTGGGAAATAAAATAAAAACAAAGTAATCTACAAAAGGAGTTCTTTGGAAGCCACGTGAACCTACAGGCTAAAATAGGGCTACCTAAAGTAAAACTAGTAGTACGTAAAAGCACGGTGAGTAATGCAAAAATGACTGGTAGAAAAGGATTACTTTACAGCATGCACGTTAAAAAAACGCCCGGGGGTCTGCTTTGCCCCAATCCACTTGGATACGGAGGCTGGACTTACGATTTGACTCAAAAAATGTGATCTGAGCTGCGATACCGCGCAACGCAAATCATCATGCTTGCAATGCGTGGTATCACAGCGCAGACCCCATTATTCGAGTAAAATATTCTGCTTGGTGTCGCCATCGTTATCCTATTCGCAGGGATTGGCTTTCTTTGTGCAATGCGGGGAAGCAGGTACGCGGAGATTTTTTAGTGTGATGTTTGGAGTTTAATGGCGCAAGGCCGACTAAGGGCAAAGAGCGCCGTTTTCTCATTCTCAGCCGGAGTATGTGTTAGGGACCCAAAAATCACGATTAAGCTAGAAGTACGGAAAGTAGAGGACCAATGTGGACGTGCTTCCGCCGTTTCAACCTCTACTGCACGGTATTCTCCAGCTTCTGCGCTTAAAAACCCATTTCTCTCCAATGTAGTTGTAACAATATATTTACATGCGCTTTTGCAGACGATCGTTTAAACACTATGCGATGACATATCCATCACGCTCACTTCGCATTCGTTTCACCTTTTAGTTCCTGTTACAGGAAATGAAACAAAAAAACACGTTGCATGCGTAGTTTGAGGAGGAGGAGGAATAAACGTTTATTTTACAAATTTAGAGCAGATGGACTGAAAAAATATTTTAACCCAGCGGCTGAGATTCATTTGAACCCATGATGATATATGTGAAGCCATATAGGGAAAGGGAATGATTTATTATTTACCTTTATGTGAACTGGATGAGGCAGCCTTAGCTTTGCAGTTTTATAGCCCCTAGATATTGCTAGGCCACTATTGCTCTATCGCACGGGACGGCTTCCAATTTCAGACACGTTGGAGATCTAGGGAACATCGAAGCCGACGAGAGTGGATCGGCGGTGTTCACCCTGACGGACCCTCTGCTACATCTGAATGGAGAGTACTCAATTATTGGGCGTTCAGTTGTGGTAAGAGCGATTCATGAATCCATCTTGTGGCTTCTGCTGATAGCCACCAGGGGCTCTAGAAATCTTGGTGCTTTTCTGCTGCTAACCATTTTTCGAGTCAGTGTTACACGCAGGTTTCACGAGAGGCTTGGACGCGTTCTGTTTGCTGAAAAAAATGAGGACACTCATAAAAAATATTCGAAGCGTATCTGCTTGTTGTCCCTCCCACGTAATTAGTTTCTCGAGTCCCACTGTTGGGACCCTTTGTTCCCATTTTCTTGGAATATCTCGAGGAGACAGCTGTTTTTCAGTGATTACTTTTATCTCTGTGTTCTACACCTTGTTTTTACTGCTTATGTATTCAAATTACTCTTATAATTATTTCAACTTAAAATTACGCTGCCATTGTCCGTTATGTTCTCTGAGCAAGGCCATGACAGATGATTAAAGGTTAGAAACATTTGTAGGTTTAATAAAAGACTGAAGGCTGAATCCTACGTCATCGTTGCTCAGAGCCATCGCATCGTGGCGTCCTCTCTCAAGGACTTCCTTCTTTCCCTCCTGGGCGCGCTCGAAGGCTGTCGGTGGTAGAGTATCTTGTGTGCGTGCCCCTATATGCACGTGAAATCCACTCCCAGACAAAGCGGCCACATGTGCGGTATACCCTTCGTAAGACTCAGCCTCCCGTTGTACACCTCCATTCTCCATAAAAGCCACCGCCTCACACGTGCGTCAAGTCACGTGCTCCAACCGCACTGAGGCCAAAGCCTTGCCCTTGCTTCCCTCCCAATTTAAGCCGTCAGTTCCGACCTGCCCCCTCGCCCAGAAACCAGAGACTAGGGCGACTAGGGTCAATACCACCTAGGGGGTATCGCCAGGGTGCCTGAATGTTCCTCCGGGGAGGGGAGGAACATCCAGGCACCCTGCCAGGACCAGAGTTCCTCTAATAGCTCCCGTAGCTGGTGTCTATATAAAACGTGTCTCGCATACAGAACAAGCTGAAGGCGCTTTCGGGTGTCCTCTCTCTCATCCGTTTTTTTTTTATGCGCTATGAATTTTATAGCAAAAGCTCTATTACCCCACGTATCAATCCCGAAGAAAACCTCGTTTCCTTAATTTCTCGTAACGTCAACCTGACCTTCAAGCTCAGCCAAAGTCAAGCCAGCGCCTGGTGCTGTTGCGTGAAGTAAAAGCGTCTAATATCTAGTTCGTTCCAAGGGGAGGGGCACGGAGAGAGGGATAAGAGGGAAGAGTAAGGGCGCGTGCCATCAAAAAATGATACGAAGAGGCTCTGATTGCATCGAGGTTCTCTGCGCTTTCGCCCATAGATCAGCGATTGCGTCGAGCAGCGTCTGTGTTTTGTCTTGCAGAGCAGTTGTGCGCGTGCTTACTGCACGCTTTCGGCGCGAAAGCCAAGTTGTTGCTGGAGAAGTTTGGTTTAACCGCGTTCGCCCACAGCAATTTCTCTTTTTCGAATGGAAGGGATAGAAAACTACAAATGATTTCGGGCGATAATATTTGTCGAGTTAATCACACGTTAGCTATTACGTGGTAATTAAGACACCAAAGGTCGTTGAATAGTTCTAAGGTCTTAAAGACAATTTAAAATAAATAAGACGCTTAAAATTTGGCTTTTTTTACTATTGACTTCTAGGTACACGCAGACGAAGACGACCTTGGCCTTGGGGGCCACGACGACAGTCTCACAACTGGACATGCCGGGGCCCGCATAGGCTGCTGCGTTATCGGCATTGCCGCCGCTCCCCAAAAGTAGTATATTGCATCGGCTCTGTCATGGCTATTGTTACGAGTTTGTAACCTTCAACGTACTCGTTCTCTTGCTGTTTACCGCGTTTATTTGTACGACTTTCATTATAGAGAAGTATGCACGAACACTAATCAAGACTTCTGTTACCGTACCGAGGTCCTGAGCGGTATCTTGCCATGCCATGAAGTTTTGCAGTCCACGGAGGTTGAAGCCGAGGTTGAGCGGGAAATCATACGCTACGTTGACTGCTTAGGAGAGCGTTCTTTAAGCCTTTTTATTACAGCGACGGCTACCAGTGTTCGGGAGACTGGAATTCTGGTGAATGCTGCGATACTGGGGTGCGGGTCATTTCTTCTATGTTCTAACAAAAAACGCCTCGACAAACTATCCGATTTCTTTAACGAAAAGACAATCTTATCAGTTTTTTTTTGTTGGAGAACTGGGAACTGCGTTCAATAACCAAACTTTTATTATAAACTACATTGAAGTCCCAATCATGATAGATCCTCTCTTCTGTACACTCGGTAAATTTTCTTACAAAGCGAAATAACCGAGTACACGGAAACACTTATTGTGCGATATGCATGCCATGATAAGAAAATACTTGTCTGAAATGGAATAATCCCTGCGCGAACCACCTCACCAGCGAAATACCTACTATAAGCGACATAACGCAAGGTCGCGAATTCCTATGGAAGCTTCGTTTGTTTGTCTTAGGTACACGCGGTATTATTTTACGCACGACTTTATGCGTGCGCCTGCATAGCCTGGCATGCATGGTCGCCATTGCAGCACAGCTTCAGCGAGATTTAGCAAAACGATTCACAAATCACAGTGAGGCTGATAACATTGGCCGCGTATCTGCTCACTCTGCTGCAAATATGGAAATACGATGGTCTTCTGCGGCCTCTTCCATGTAAATGCCCCTCTTCTCTCCCCCGCCCACCTCTCACGCGCTTCCTCTCCCTTTTCGCTCCTCCCACGGTGAGCACGGAGGAGGTTCGCTCAAGTCAAGTCAATTTTGCCGCGTTCCACCGCTCGAGCCATCCACCGGAACCTTTCGTTACTGTTGAACTCGGAACACCGCCACGAGGTCCACTAGCTTTTTGTATTTTTGGGTAAAAATATTGTTTCAACGCGTATTGTTTATTTGCTGCCGCAAATATCAAGTATACAATTATTTTACTTTGAAAGAACACTGTGAGTACCAGTTGTGCATTGATGTTTTGCCTCTAATGCGTCTAATGTTTTCTTTTTTTCTGAACAATCTTGAGAAGTATAAAGTTTGTTTCCAGATTTAGTAGTCTGGAAAAGTTTTGCTTATATAAACCTCTTTAAAGTTTTATTTTTACTCTAAGCCGGAAACGCCACCCTTGTACCGTAACTTGTTGCATTGTTGAGGCGAATGCTTTTGCACCCTTGTTTCCGTGGCATGTTAATCTTTTGGTTGTAACCAACTGTACATTGTTTTTGTGTTAATATTTTGTTTGTAACCAACTTTGTAACCAAATACGCTTACAGAAACACACAAACAATTTAGTTTGTGTGTTTCTGTAAGCGTATTCAACTACCTGTAAGAGTCTGTAACCTTCTGGCTCTGTTATTTTTGTAACAGGTGGTGAACTTGTATCATCGTTTATGCTTGTTACTATGTATCATTGATACCAGCATTGTTTGATAATAAATTTATCTTTTCAGACGAACAAACAGATCAATATCTTTTAACGAGCCCAAGAAAGGCCACCATCATTAAACGTAGGAGCAAAAAATCTGCATACTGTATTTGTCTGACTCATAGTTGATGCCTTAAAGGAGCCATGAAATTGGGTTTATTAGAAAGACTGCTTAGTCCCGATAACAATGATACCATATCATCGCAATCTTCGAACAAATAACGGAGATATTAAAGAAAACGTGTGAAGCAGTCGCGACCCCTGTTAACATGATGATGATGATGATGATGATGATCCCTATTGGTTTCCCCTTTGAAGCGGGGTGATGACATGCCATCTTACCAAAAAAGACTAATATAACCATGTTTTACACTCTTGGTTTAATACTAGCGCTGCTTAGGGCAGGCACTAAAGCTTATTACGCCCGAAATACTTTCTTTTCCCTGTTACAGGTGGTAACTGTCCTAGGCAATATTCCGCTCTCTGCTTTTCGTCCACCAGCATTCTAATCTTCTTTTCGTCCCCTCGACAGCCTTGAAGTTAACTTCCTCTCTGATACCCTTAAATCCTAGGGCTTCTGAAAGCCCAATATTCCCTTCATGTAGATTTGGATGGATACCCTCACATTCTAACACTATGTGCCGCATAGTTTCTGTTTCTTTTCCGCAGACCACACATACCCCATCATTTTGTGAATACTTCCTCACAAAACTCTTCGTTCGCAGGCAACCTGCTCTAGCCTCAAAAAGCAAAGCACTCCCCTGGGAATTATCGTAGAAATTTTCCTTTCTGATGTTCATTTTCTCAGCCCTGTACATCTCTAACGACGTTTTAGCTTCCATTTTTTTCCTCCATTTATTCGTTTCAATCTGCCTTGCCTCTTTTTTGGTTACCTTGGCTGTTTTGGATTCCCCACTGTTCTTTCCGTATTTCATCGTTAGCCTTCTAGTCTTTCTTAACCACTGCGTGTCCACGCTTTTCAAGTATAGGTACCTAAAAACCTTAGCTGCCCACCTTCGTTGATCCATTGCCCTCAACCTCATCTCAAAGCATATTTTACTCTGAGCTTCTCTAACTTCAAACGACGCCCAGCCCATATCTCCCTGAACTGCTTCGTTAGTTGTTTTTCTATGCGCGCCTAAGGCTAAACGTCCTACCGTTCTCTGGTTTACTTCAAGGCCTGATAGAACGTCTGATTTTAAGCAGAGTACAGCATTCGCAAACGTGAGACCTGGAACCATTACTCCTTTCCACATTCCTCTTACTACTTCATATTTGTTATACCCCCACAGAGCTCTATGCTTCATTATAGCTGCATTTCGCTTTCCCTTAACCTTAAGTTGCTCCTCGTGAGTACTTAAGTAGTTATCCCCTTCGTTTATCCACACTCCCAAATATTTATATTCCTTCACTCTAGGTAATTCGTCTTGCTGGATAGACACTACGTCTATCGGATAGACACTACCAATCGGCCCGCCGCCGTACTTTCCCGCATCACTCCTCGGCTGTGCGGCGAAACCACTGCGTGCGCCTTTCAGGCAGCCCCCGCCCCCCTGTCAGTGATTCATGTTTTCATGCCTCGACAAGCCCGGGTCAGATGCTTCGCTATAGGCGCGATCAACATTCGATGGCGTGCCGACGCAACAGGCCCAGACCTGCCCCAAGGACACATAGCCCCGCGATCGCAGCGGAGTCCTCCTCTCTCCTTTCTCTTGGACTCAACGAGCGCCGATGCTTCCGACTGCTCACGAACTCTAGAAAGAGCGTTGTGTGTGTCTGTGACGTTCGTGGCGTGTTGCCGCTTGTTGGCGTTTGGACCGTTACCGCTTTTGGGTATAAATAGAGCTGCCCAAGCGCTGTAACCCATTCCTGTTTGAGCAGCGAATCACTGCTGTCATTCTGCTCGAGTCCTGTACTGTTACCTCGCCCGTCGGGGCGTTGTTCTTTGGCTTCGGCTCACCTCTCGCTATGAAGTAAACAGTTACGTTAGCCTACGGCTTCTGGACTTCTTCAGGGCTTCAAAAGAGTCTGGCCGCTCGTCACACCACGCTACCACACGTATGCCGGAGGCGACAGAGCTCGGCTCGGCACGGCCCTCCCCAGTTGCAACACTCCCTAGCCAATTTCCCGCAACTTTTCTATGACATCACGGAACCTTGTTTGTGCGATTGGCGGCCGCCTAACCGACCTGTCGTGACGGCAAATGACTGGACCTCTGTAATGAGGCCTCTGGTTCCATTTGATTGCATCACTTGAATGCTAACGTGCAGTGAACGCACTGAAAATTATATTCTATTGTTGGCCCGTATTACTTCATTCTTGCTCACAACACGTCACTGTGGCGCAATATTTGAAAGTTTTTAAATACTTCTTGCTTTTTTTTTCGTGGAAAAAACATCTTTTGTGGCGCTAATGGAACTGAGTGAGATACTGAATCCTAGCTCTTTCAAATTAAATGAAGTTGTTTTTTCTCTTCATGGCTCCTTTAAATCTGGGTATAGTAAAACGAGACCAGCCATTAATTATCCCAAATAGCGTAATTACTACATCAACTACCGTGCGGTCCGGCTCGTCCATTATAATGAAAAGGCTGTATTGGGAAAGCGCACTGCGCAAAGTACATAAAAAATGAAGGGAGCTCACACTAACGCGTAAGACGTTAAAGGTAGCGAAGCTGTACGCAAACTTTACGACCATCACGACGGTTTAAGTGCACGATTGCAGCTGATTTGCTTCTTCTTCGCTGCCGCAACGACCTGTACTCCATCATTGTTGCTATAAATGTGAGCTTCTCTCTCTCTCTTTTTTTTTTTTTTTTTGAAGTGATAAGCATTGGATATCACCTTGGAGGGGCGTACGCTCTGACGTGTCTCTCGTTCCGTTCAAGTGTTGCCACAATTACAGCGAATGCTGGAGTTTTTTTTTTGCCAGTCTTGGCCAAACTCCTTAGTACCCCTGCTACACTAGCGTTTCAAAGGCCTTTGAGTTGAATGTCATTTGACTCAAATGACACCTTTGAGCTGCTACACGAGCGTTTCAAAGGCCTTTGAGTTGAATGTCATTTGAGTCAAAGGAGCACCACCAACGACCTTTGAGGTTCTCAAAGGCCTTTGAAACGTGAGCGGTCGTCCTCTCAGCTGCAGTTTCTGCATGCCGTAGTTACAAACCAATTATTTACGAGCAAAACTTGGTGTTTAAAGTGCACGATCTTCATAATTTTCTACTTGCTTTTGTTTTCTTTCACTCGCTCTAGAATTACAGGGTAACTTGGTACTCTCAACACTGGTGGTGCAAAAAAATAAACTGGTTTGTGCGCACTTGTAGGTTGTTATCAATTTGGTCACTAATACTTGTTTTTTGCCCATTTTAACTCTCAAATTAAATTTTTTTGTCAAGAGTGAAAGAAACAGGGCAGCAGTGGCGACACGAAAACATGGTGGGCGAATACGGAAACTTTCAACTGCCTTTTAGATTTGTCGTGTAGATCGGTGCAACTCCTTTCAGTTCGAATGCCATTCGAAATTTCGAAGGCCGTTCGACTCAAATGTCCTTTCAAACGCTCGTGTAGCACAGGTATAAGTGGGTATGCTTGGCTTGACAAACGTGTGCCGGGGACGCTGTGCGGTCGCCGCGAGGCACGCAAAAACGAGCGCTCAGCCTTTTCGTGGTTTTTAGGGGCGAAGCTCCTTAAGTCATGGGTCTGTCCATCCCTTGTGTCTCGTGTTACGTGACCGCCGCATGCTTTCGGAGATGTCGCAAAGTGGGCCGCGTTGCACGCGCAAGAACCGGCTGCAACCGGCAGCGCAAACTCGGCACCGGGAGCGCGAGCTTGTCTGTGTTCGCCAACGGAGGCGCGAGCGCACGTGCACTGCGAGGGGGAGATCACGCAAGAGATCACGCCACGAACGCAGGCAGTCGTTCTCGGAGATCGAACGAGACGCAAGGACCTTTGCTCGTTTCCTCTCGTCTTGTTCGGGCACAAGTTCGCCCTAAATAAAAGTTCTTTCTTTACCGTTCTGTCCCATCCTACGTGACAAATTGTGGTGGAGGTGCGGGGTAGTCCTCGATGGCGCGGGGTCTTTCACCAGGTCTGGGCCTGGGAGCATTGACTCCGAAAATAAAAGTAGATTTGTACAATGTACGCACACAGTCTTACGTCTTTCTTAATGATGTAATGGGCGAACTTTCACGGGAGAGTTACGGTTACCGATGATCTCCCCCTCTCGAGCTTCGCCCCACTTATCATCATTTATTCCGTGGATATGGCGTGATTTTTTAACTGCCAGGCGGTCGGCGCGAGGCACGCGCTCACGTGCGGGCGCTCACGTGCGCTCGGCATTTTCTTGGTATTTTTAACTGCGGACGCGCAAAATGACAAATTGCTGAACAGCTCCGCTGATAAAAAAGTATGTCCACCAGAGCCGGAAATGCTGCGAACGTTTAACACTAATGTTGTACAATAACTTATAAATCAATTCAAATCCAACCACTCGATGTCACGGAACGGACAACCCTGCTTGAAAAGGTACTATGGTGCCGCTTCAAAAAAAAAGAAAAAGTGGGGAAGGGGGGGGCGGGGGAGGGTAGTGGCCTAACTAGATGGGAAGGCGCCCATGGCAAATATATTTTCGCGCCCCTCATGATGATAAGGATAGTAATTATCAATATTATAGTATCATAAATATTAGCAGCTGTTGTAGAAGCCCTAAGTTCGGGGTTGCAGGCAAGAATGCCAAGAAAATGCCGAGCGCTCGTGAGCGCGTGCCTAGCGGCGACCGCAGAGTCGCGGCTCGCGCAGTGGGTTTAACAAAAAAATTACAGCGCTGTCGTCAAGCGCTACCGTGCATGTGATGCTTGGTATGAGGAACACGAGGATATCGATGCAGATGACGATGACTACTGCAAGCACAGTGCAAAGTAACGACGGAACATGTAAATAAACAATTTCAAACTTGAACAAATGCGTGGTTATGTGTCCTTCCGAGCTCACATAGCAAGAAATCATGTAGCTTTCCTATGTTCAAGCCTTGCGCGACTTAGTGCAAGCTTCGCCAGTTGAGCTGGCGGAAGTCTACAATGCTGAGGATGACTTAGCATCCACCACTCGCCGTGAACTTAGACGACGACTTCTTTGAAGCCTATGAAGACGATTACTAGCACCGCAACTGTGCAAATAAACAATTATACTGAAATCCTAAGTGCGGCAATGGTCACCTACAACCGCTTCACCATTCATGCCTTGCGACGGAGTGCAAGCTTTGCTGAGTTTTTAATATTAATGTAAGTGCAAAAAACGACCACCTGGCTGTTTTCTGAAAGCGAATTCTGAGCGATTTTGTGATTGATTGTTCACTACAGTGGACCATAGCCATCTTAGAGAGAGAGAGAGAGAGAACGATATTTAATGAAACTGGCGATTTTATAGCCGTCTGAACGCCTTCATGCAACGCTGGTGTATAGCCGTCTTAGCAGGTCGATGTATCGTAATTAACCAAAAGGCTTGTTTCGTCCAGAAGGTTAAAAAAAAAGTGAAAGAAATTTACCTTTCCGGTCACCTGTTGGCGTCTCCCTTGGCACGAAATAGTTGAAGCTTATAAATTACGTACAACCACACAGAAGAGAACGACCATGTAGGCATGTAAACAGCTCTTATCGTTTTTCGTTCATTACCATGAAATGTATTACTGAAAAGAATTTATTATATTGCGTACTTAAAATCTGCATACTACGCCCCCATTTTTTATCAGTGCTAATGATGCGTTCGAAAACTCGTTCCCGCTATCCCTGTTGTTTCCTGGTCCTACAGTATTGTTAAGAAAAACACGTTTATTTTTGTTTGAAAGGCTTCATTGAAATCATTTGGGGATTAATAAATAAATTATTTAAATGAAGGGCACTTCGTCAAGGCTAGACCAGATATTTTCTTGTTTTCGAAGGAACAAACTGTTTCATAATGTCATAAAACTTCGTTTTTTTTCTTCAGTTTTTTCTTTTTCCATGCTCAGGAGAGCAAGATCAGATTCAGGCCTTCCTCCGAGACAAGGCTGCCTATCTGTACCTCTAAATAGGTTATTTTTATGCCAGCGGGCATATTTTCGCAAATTAAAAAAGGAAAGTCTGTTCTGGCTCATTGTGGCCCACCAATATGAAAGTGTAAATTTTAGCTTGCAGAAGGACCTCTCACAGCCATCGACAGAAATTGCTATGGTTAACATTATCTGAATGGTGACATGAAGTTTGGGAAATACGCTAACAGTTCCATACTGCACGACAAATTTTGGAAGTTGTTCAGGTCTCAGCACTGGCTGGTCAACCCGACGTTGAAGCAGCAATCACCAATTTAAAATCTCTTCATAGAGGTCGTGGGAATCAACTTCAGGACGGTAAAACTCGCCAAAAGTATAGAAACCCAACAGCGAGCTCAGTAGCGGAACGCCTTCCACTGGGAATTCGCGGTGGGTATTTCTTGATGAAACATGACCATAAAGCTTTCGTGAGTAAACAAACGAGCGTCCCTGCAATCGCCTGGACGTTCCCCACCTCGCTTTTGGGTCATTCCATGCCAAACGTCCCAGCCGTAAAAGCGACCATCACGGATTTGCTCAGTAAAAATTGTGGGTCATCCTCGCATGGCCCACAATGCTCCCTGAAAGTGTTTTTGTCCAAAAAAAAAATTTGTTCCTTTTCTAGCCGCCATTTTACCCTCAGGGTTTGAAGCAAACTTACGTCTGTGAAAAAATTCATAAAAAAGTAACTTCTCTTGTAATGGCCACCATTTTTTGTGAACATCATTTTGAGGCCCTGGGCTGCTTTTTGCCGCATTTTCAAAATATTTTTCCTTTTCTTTGCTGTGATTACGCCATTCAGAAAATACACGATGTCGAACGTTTTCAAACATTTTTAGCAAATACGAGCACATTCTCTCAGCCAACGAAGCACTTGTGCCTGTATCTCAGCATTGTGGAAAATTGGTAAAAACTATATTTACAGTGAAAAAAGGTGAAATGTGCGAGAAAACGTTTGTCAAACTTGGAAAAATCTCCTTTCTTGGCCATATTCACCTTGAAATTGCGCATTGTTGTGCTCGTAGTACAAATATCAAATACAAGCCATTCACTAGTAAAAATGATCGCAGTTTATTTCAGAAAGTTTAATCAGAACAGTTTTTGTTTTAGCAGAGAAAAAAAAATTTCAATTTGTACAGCGACACTACTTCACCCCATTGTTCCACAGAGCGTTTTCTCTGCACGGCACCGCCTGCCTGCATGAAAGTCTCGCGAGCCAGCGGGTTCGCACTACAAGAATACCTTTCCCCGCAATGGTATTCGCAACGTCAGTACAGGAAAGAGGAATAATTCGCGTGTTAGTGGGAAAAGTACAACGTGGAGCTAGCGGTGGTGCGCCCATTCCATGCGTATACGGGTAATTCAACGGCTGGCTGGACATGGATGTGCATTTAAAGAAGCAGGGTATGTTATACGTGGTATCTTTTAAATATGCCGAAAATTACGAAATAAACAGCCGCGGAGTCATCGAGTTAAACGGATTTATTTGTATGCGTTAGCGGGAATTGATTAACCCGATGCTTTAAATGCACATCTGATGTCCAGCCGTTGAGTTACATGTACTCGTGGAATGGGCACACCACCGCTAGCTCCACGTTGTACGTTTCTCACCAGCACGCGCATTACACCTTTTCCTGTACTGACGCTACGAAATACCATTGCGGGGAAGTGTAGTACCGCCAACCTGCTGGCTCGCGAGACTTTCATGCAGGCAGGCGGTGCCGTGCAGAGAAAACGCTCTGTGGAACAATGGGGTGAAGTAGTGTCGCTGTACAAATTGAAAATTTATTTTCTCTGCTAAAACAAAAACTGTTCTGATTAAACTTTCTGAAATAAACTGCGATCATTTGTACTAGTGAATGGCTTGTATTTGATATTTGTACTACGAGCACAACAATGCGCAATTTCAAGGTGAATAGGCCAAGAAAGGAGATTTTTCCAAGTTTGACAAACGTTTTCTCGCACATTTCACCTTTTTTTCACTGTAAATACAGTTTTTACCACTTGTCCACAATGCTGAGATACAGGTACAAGTGCTTCGTTGGCTGAGAGAATGTGCTCGTATTTGCTAAAAATGTTTGAAAACGTTCGACATCGTGTATTTTCTGAATGGCGTAATCACAGCAAAGAAAAGCACAAATATTTTAAAAATGCGGCAAAAAGCAGCCCAGGGCCTCAAAATGATTCTCACAAAAAATGGTGGCCATTACAAGAGAAGTTACTTTTTTATGAATTTTTTCACAGACGTAAGTTTGCTTTAAACCCTGGGGGTCAAATGGCGCTTGGAAAAGGAACAAATTTTTTTTTGGACAAAAACACTTTCAGGGGGCATTGTTGGCCATGCGAGGATGACCCACAATTTTTACTGAGCTAATCCGTGATGGTCGATTTTACGGCTGGGACGTTTGGCATGGAATGACCCTTTTAAGAATACCTTCAAAGGGTTAATAGGAATATAAGGGTGCAAATTTTAGCCCCCCCCCCCCCCCCCCCCCTCCCCGCCTACTGCTGGAATACAAACGAGACCAGATGAAAACACATGCAGCACGCACGCACCCACGCACACTGGATATCATCAGGGCGTTCCTCCTGGACTCCTTGATTCGGGCGTACCTGAGTATCCACACATGGGTGGCGGCGTTGCACGAAAAGAGCCCCGGATACATGAACGTGACGAGAAAGGGTCGAGTCGACTGGCGGGTTCAGCTACCTCGTTACCTCGGTCACGGAGCAAGAATATATAGGAGGCGAAACGGCCCATCACGATAAGCGCGGGCAAGCGACCCAATAATGTGACAAGGAAAACCAAGGCGGACTGAAAAGCTTCCGCTGCGACGATGAACGAGAGGGTAGCGGCACTTGATGGACAAAATGATAACGGCCGCACTTCTTCCCGTGGCTACACACAGGGAGGGGTACACACAAGGGGGGCTATGCCAGGGGATGCGAGGGGCGCTAGCTCCCCGTGCGTACCAAATTCACTGGAATTCGGAGAGTACCGTCTTTCTTTTCTCTCCACTGCCGCCCGAATCCGCCGTTCAGTGGTCCGTCTCGGTCACGCGGTCGGCGGCGACCATGCACATTCCGTCCATCTGCTCGATGATGCACATCGGATTGCATCATCGGTTTCGCGCATGTTTTTTTTATTATTACATTACGTGCTACCACAAAAAGTAAAAGATCATTGAATTCCAGGGGCTGTGCGTTTGGCTGCAGCAACAGAACAGAGTCTGGAAAGGCACTATTTTCGTTACGTGTCATTGAACGAAGTTGATTACGCAGCTTACTCAAGTTTTGTTCGAGGCGCCGTGAAGAACCTTGCACCCATGTTAAGCGTGAACCACGTGGAGCGTTTTCTGCTCGCGAAAACGCGCCGCGCACGCCACAGGCGCGCTGACGCGCGACGCGGCCGGCGGCGGCAACATGGCGGCGGCTTCGGCCGCGAAGGGGTGTCGGAAGCTCGAGCGACCGCTTCTGAGCGCTCTCTAAAATGCCGCTCAAAAGCGCGCACGAAGTTGTTTGTGCGGTAAAGGAGCTTATAATGTGGGCGAAAACGGTACTATAAAACATCATCCGCGCCGCTAGTGAAAGCGCCCATGCAATAATCTCCGGCAGAGCCAGCCGGCTGTCTCGAGCGCTTCGAAACTCCCGCCATGAGGCGCGCGCCTCCCCATTGGCGCAAATCGCCTGGCTCCTCCCACTTCCGCGCGCGACGCGCGTCATTTTCTGAGCGAGGCAGAAACTGCCGCGCGCGCGGAATCGTCGACGCGGGCGTCAAATAATCGCACGCTCAACTCCGACGCGCACGAATCGCGTGCAAAAACGCGACATGCGGTTCACGCTTTACTTGTTTATACAATCTCCACTGGAGATTTACCCAAGATTCGTCCCCTGTCCTTTTCACGCGATAGCGTTATTAGGCTCATTTCTCGATTTTGCTGTGCCCGCTAGCCGTCCGCTATAAGCCGGCCTCAACAACTGTCCACGGTAATACATCACCACTGCCAACCGGAAACTACGTGAGGCAGCCAGTAGCAAAGCTTGAAGGAGGGCAATGACGCTACGGCTGATGCTATGACAGAGAAGTGGTGCGTATTGATTAATCCAGCGTCGCTTCTGTGCACTTAGTTCGTTCTCCCACCGTTGGCTCACGCGCCTATGAGCCACTACTGACGCGATACCGTTACTGGGCTCATTCAGCGACTGCCCGTAAAGGCTAACTATCTGCTATCAGCCGTGCTCATGAACGGACCACGGAAGTGCCCGTCTACCGAGAAGTACAGTCGCACGCGATTTTAAGGTAATCGCGCGAGCTTCGACCGATGAAGATGATAACGCCCCCGCGCGACATTTTTCGGCGCGCCTGGGACCTAGTTTATGTATTCTCCTCTCCCTCGGTCACTGTTACTGCAAGCCGTCATCACTCCAGCGGCTTGTAAACACACTTTCCGCTTTGTGTTGATTTTGTGAGGTTGTAATCACGTGTGCGCTTGGTTACAGTAAGCAGCGATTATACCCATTGTTACAAATGCCCAGTGTTTCCCGACAGTGTGTTTGTGCGCACCTTTTAGAGAACGGCTGTAAGATACAAGTGGGATGTCGTCGCCGCCTGCACGATAAAGAAAAAAAGAAGGGGTTACTGGTTTTGCCACGGGAGTGATGGCTGCTTGAATAAACAGCGACCGAGGGAGAAAAGAATGCGTAAACTAGGAACCACGCGCAGTAAAACAAGCCGCGCGGGGGCGTTATCGTCGCGGTCGGTCGACGCTCGCGCGATTACCTTCAAATTGCACGCGACTGTTTGTCTGCGCACCCAGAACAGAGCTCGCCCCTGAAGCTGTAATCGGACGTAGTTACTTCAAACCCAATGTGGAAAGGAAAAGGCGGGCCGGTAGGCCTGCCGACAATGATACTGCTGCGTAGAATACAGAAAGGACAGGTGGTTTCGTCAATTGCCGCTTCTGCGCAGAGAAGATCCTTCCCCTACATAAAGCCGTTGTTCCTAGTTTCGGTAGGTTAAACTTTAGCGGTCGGAGAGCATGAATGCGATTCTAAGCAGCTCCGTTGGAAGCTCGCCCATGACACGAGGTAACTCTATCGCGTCTTACATCTTAAGACCTAAACGTAGATGTCCCCTCCAACTTTTTTTTGTATGCTGGACCTCCCAGTACTTGCCGCCCCCCTCCCCCCCCCCCCCAAAGAAAAACGCTAACGCATGATGTCGCGGTAAATATACGTCTTCAATGGGAATGTTTAAACATCACTACGCTAAACCTCAGGGACGGCATGATGAAAGGGGCTGTACATTCCAAGATCGACAGAGCATATGCCCCTCAATAATTCCAATGACTACGGGCTATTTCCTGCCGCAACAATTTTACGAAACGCACGCTGGGAAAATCAAAAGACGGATTGCATATTGGAGCTAGTGCTGATAGAGACTTCGTTTAATATTTAAATCTAATTTGAGGAAGCTGGAACACATTGCGAGGCACGATGAACAAACTGTGCATACGCTCTGTACGCGGATGGGATGGGCTGGCGCCCTCTCCCCCCATAATTATTTCCTTACGGGTGTGCGGATAATCCCGGTTACATAGTTTGAATCAAGGTCACTGAGGTTGCCTATGAGGGATATAGCGGTTTTTAAGGTTTTTCAACAGTAAAAGGGATTTTTAATTTAAATGGTTTCATTTCTCTCCTTATGTTTGCCTATTGTTGTGAACACCCTCTTCACGCGAAACCCGGAAAAATTCAGTGTACGACACTGGCGCATACGGATAATGCTGATAACCTTGATGTTCGCTGATATGCGTCGTACGTACCACTGCATGTCCGAAAGTTGTGATAAAAGTGGATGGACAATAATCTTTGGCACTATTCGGTGTAAACAACCAGCTGTGAACTCTTCGGCGCACGAAGTTCCGGTGACTTTATGGCGCACGGGAGAGCGTGTTACTACTGGCCCTTAGCGTGAATATCGTTACGGTGCAAAAACAAATACTGTTTTGCAGCCTGTTTTTCATTTTGTTAGTAGATCACACGAAATTCTCAAATAACACTCCAAAAATGGCTAATCCACCAGCAGAAAAATAGTTTTTACACGCGCGAGTGGCGACTTCTATGCGAAGCAGACGATGCCAACGTTTATAGATACTTTAAACAATGAACTATAGTGCATAGAATAAATTTTAGTCACTTTAGTTGGGCAACACGTCAGCAGCGCTGGACTTAATCTGGCAACAAAACCCTAATGTTGCCCGCGCGTCGCCTACTAATGGCAGTATACTTTCCTATTTTCAGTGACTCTAGTGCATGTACCCCGGCACAGCGCCCCTTGTGTGTCCCCCCCCACCCCCTTTTCATTCTTGTCTTCCTCGGCGCTGTTCGTTCGTTACCATGTACCGACAAGTCCAAACTAGCACTCTTTTCAACGGCGACTTTTGCCGCTGCACCTCCCTGCTGTGATTTTCCCCTACTCGGCGTACTCGGCTCGGCGCCCCCTCCCAAGTGGCTCCCGGGGCACTTGTACCCCCCCCCCCTGCCCCCACCCCCTTAGTTACGCCACTGAGGGGGGGGGGGGGGGGAGGGTGAGCGCACGTCACCTGTAAGCCAACCACAAAAGTTTAGCAGCGTCTGCTCGTTCCTTGATGTCTCTACCAAGAAACACGAGCACTGTTGCATCTGTATACAGATGTATGGGATATTTTCGGGGGCACAATTACTTCTTGCTCGTCGATCGAATGTAAAATTCAGCGAAATCTCAAGCATAAATGTTTACTTAAATAACAACAAACCACTTAGTCTGTACTTAACATTATCCTAAGCATTGTAAACACTCTATGGTGGTATCCCTCTTTAGACTTGTTCTAACGAAATCTGTCAACTGGCGCCATCGACTGTCACTGCTTTGAGGTCCTCGCTCGCGTAAAAAATTAAGATAATTGAGTCACACATCAGTGAATTGGCCAACGAAATTGCGACAACGTGCAAACACAAAATTGCAAGCTAAGCTGTGGTAAAAGGCAAGCGCCGCAACTGACCGATCGTTTCCTATGCTTCCAATGGACAGTGCGGCTGGAAAGTGTACTCCAGTTATGTCATCACCAGTAATTGATACCAATCATAGGCGTACAGGATTAAGGAGGGGCGCCTCCGCTATGGTGGGTGTCAGGTTCTTAACAATAATAATTACAAGAAGGAAACTCAGTGATTGAGACTTTGTTTATATTGTACCCAAAACCCAAATAAATACACACACAATGGACAGAGAAACTACTAATGAACAACAAGGAACCATACAGAGGTAGAGAACACTAGCGAAACTAGCGAGAGTGCGGTATAGAAAACCGGAACTAGTTCAAACAAACAAGGAAAAGTCGCAGTCCGGGAAAGGATGGAGAGGACACGGTATTTGGTTGTTACCGGGGAAGGTCTGTAGCAGCGTTGAAATGTCCAGGTAACGTGTTCAGGCAATTTAGGTGGTGTTGGTTCAGGCCGAGGTGGTAGAGCGCGCACCGAGCTCCCGTTGCACAGTCGTGGCGAACGCAGCTCTCTTGGGGCGTCGCTGTCTCCTAACGACGTCCGGCCACACGACTCGCTTACGGAGAAGACCTCCTGGAGGTTGCAGTTGTGGTCCAGAGGTCCTCCACACCTCTTGGGGCACAGCACGGGTCTGGTAGTCCGACCGCCGTGCATCCCGGTCACACTCCATCCTCCGACTCTCCTCTCACTCGGTGTTCTTCACGGGATCGCTGTTTTAAGTGCGAATGCACTTCTTAAGCGAGCCTGAATCGTCCGCCGCCGTCGTCCGCATAGCAACAGCTGCGGGTGCGCGCGCTCCTCGTCTTCCTCCTCGTCTTCCCTAGCAACGGGGGGAGATGGGCGCGCGCTACTCTCCTCCTCCTCTCTCCGCTCAGTGACTGCGGGTGTTGGGCGCCTCCTCTCCACTTCGGGCGGGAGAGCTCTCGCTCGCGTAGCGGGCGCTCCGCATTCCGACGCGTGAGGGCGCTCGTGTAGCCCTCGCCGTAACGGCGGGCGCTACTCTCCTCCTCCTCTCTCCGCTCAGTGACTGCGGGTGTTGGGCGCCTCCTCTCCACTCCAAGATCACGATATCCACCGTAATCGCGCAATCAACAACCGTGCATTCGCACTTACACACTCTCCCCCTCGGGGAAGTGCGAGGGAATTTTTGCAGGCCGCTGTCGCTGGCAGCTTCTTATTGGCCAGCGCCCGGCGTGAGCTCGTGCTCTTACCTCGAGCGTTTTGTGCCATAGCTCTCGGTGATGATGATGGTGCTGTGGGGGTGTTTGTAACGTAAGCCACAGCGCTGGTCTTGTTTATGGCCGTCGTCTTCGTTTTATCGGCGTGCATTTTCGTCGTTGTGATTTCTTCACATCACAGTGGGGAGCGCCAAATTTACCAGAAAAAGAAAATCTGCACTCGCCTGAAATAAATAATAATATGATTTTGAAATCACCAACTGAAATGTTTTTTTACATCAACCTCTAATCATATTTTTTGTGGGAACACTGACTGCACTTATTGCTGCAAAGCTTCAGTACCTCCTGCCAACGTGTATAGTTGAGAATGGAAACTTATTCTGCCTATCATCATATACCGACTTTATTTTTTTGTGTTAAGAAATGTCGGGAGGAGGAGGAGGAGGAGGAGGAGGAGGAGGAGGAGGAGGAGGAGGAATAAACTTGGTTTCTATATTCGTTCAGGAGTAGTGGCAATGGGGGGTCTTCTCAGTCCAGAATTCCCTGGGCGGTCTCTGCCAGGCGGGCCCTTTCAACCAGCCGAAGCTGATCGCCGGGGTCCGGGCTGGCTAGCATGCCTTCCCAGTGCTCATGGTTGGGGGAGGGAATAGGGGGGAGAGATGGTGTGTGGGAGCACGCCCAAATCATATGGTAGAGTATATTCATATGGTACAGTACATTTCATCACGGTAGCACATTTAAAAATAAAGCCATGTGGAAGCAACAAATTTATGGGAAATATGGCGATTAGGTTGAAAATTTTCAGCAATTTTAACCATGAGCAGGCTACATAATTGCACAAACCAAGATCGTATACCTACGAGGTTATACTTGAAATGAGACAGACATGCACCCTAGCTACTTAACAGCTGGGATCAAGTTTTTATTCCTAATACTGCCCTTGTATGCTAACACCATGTGCGTATTCCACCATGTGTGTATTCCTACATTACCACAGCGTGTATAGTAAAAAAACAATTTATCGCGTATCTCCAGTGTTGACGGTAACGTGCACCGAATACTGCCCACAAGTATATTTTCAGCCGTTCTTGCAAGCGCAAAAAAATGGCAACGAACACGAACATTGCTAAAATCACTCTGTCATTTATTGCAGTGCTCGTCTTGGTTTACACTGCTCTCTAGTTGCGTAACTAAATCGGAAAATGCTAGGAGCGGCCCATGACAGTACCTCCTGCTTCCTGCATTCATAGCTTCGTTCGTCTTCGCAGTTTTCGTGAAATCTGCAACGCAGCTACAAAAGCATAAAACAGTATCAGAATTGGGTCACTTCCCTAGTGGACTGAAGCTTTCGGAATTTTTCTTAAGATCTAGAAATCAAACCTCAATTCTGCTTTGTGGTGTGTATTCTAGTCAACAAGTAAAAATTACATGCAGCAAAAAGCTGTATACAACATCACTAACGCACAAGCTTTACCTATAATTTTTGACAAGGGGAAGATTCCACACCCAAAAACGTTACGTGGACACTTCTGGTCCCTCCGCACTTATGGACTTCCTCATAACGGAGCTGTCTATACTCTTGATTTCACTTATTAATGGACAATAATATACGTTTTGTTTTAAACTAAATTATATATGTCTCATCACGTGGAAGGGAGAGCCACCAAAACAAACAAACAGAAAAAAATTACTGTCACCTCCCCTCGCGGGAACCCCTGTGTAGATGCGACGCATGGGGGGTTCCGTTGTTGTTTTCGTTAGGTTGATTCTCCCATCGCGTGAAACGTGCCGTGAACCCCCTGCCGCGGCTATGACGCAACGTGACGCGGCTATGACGCAACGTGGCGCGGCTATGACGCAACACAATCCAACACAATCCACTTTAATTCAATCCAATCCAAATCCAAATCCAATCCAAATCCAATTCAATCCAAGCCAAGACGAGCCAAGCCAATCCAATCCAATCCAATGTCCTTCGCGAGAGCGTGTTCGCTATCAGAGAGGAGAGGGGGTGAGCGGCGGAGAGCGCAGCTCGCGCGGCGAGGAGAATGGGGGAGGGGTGTGGACGGACAACGACGCCGTATGGAGGGACAAGGCGAGTGAATGAGATGCAGTCGCATCTAAAAAAAGCTTTTTCCACCTTAGGAATAACCTGAGACAGGGAGAAAAATTACCTACTCAAAATCAACTACCTGTCTGTCGAAACGGCAACAATAGGGAACGTGAAGCTTTTCAAAATCAAGTCAAACACCAAATTAAACAACCCAGAAGCGAGCGGACCCTATCTATTTTTTATGATTTTGGGTGATTTTTGATGATTTTGATGATTTTCGATGACCTACATCCCACCACCTTACCATACACATATGTGTATGGTAAGCTGGTGTGGTGTGGGTCCTCTGTAGGCTTGCGCAATCGGATAAACGTCGCCTCCATAACGCGAGGCCCCCAGCTTCGATTTTGACCACGGGGAGTGTTTTAAGTTTTCCTTACTTTGCCCACGATCATCATCATCGTCAGAGAAAGTTGTCTTTCCTGCAGAGCGTTTTGTGGATGGACTACAGACGACATCAGTGAGAGTCTGAAAGTTTCGCTTTAAAAAATAAACGGATAGAGTAGAAGGTTTGGTGAGTTTAAGAGGACAGCCGGTGGTATTCGCAGCACAAAATAACTTCAACTAACTGTAGCCGCACGTTTTAATTAAAGTAAACGCCTGTCTGGTATCGATACTTCCTTCCCTCGTATTTTGTAATCTGCAATCACGCCAAAAAAGCTTTAATATTGCTGTAAAGACATTTAAAAACCTATGGCATTCAAAAAATATTATTGTCCACGATGTTATCAGTAAAAATAAAACAATCAGATGTATGAGCCAAGTGCAAAATATTCCTGCTTCCCATGATGTCGGGTATACTGCAGGTCGCTTGTCTGCCATCTTTGTACGGGAAGCGTGTTTCAGCAAGCTGATCGCATTTCGCAAAAAAATTATTTTCTATTGCTATTACTTCTACCAGATCAAAATCCCTCACTCAATGTATATTTTTTTAAATTGCGGCTCGTCGCCGGACCACAATTTTAAAAGTCCACATTGAAACTGAAGGAAATGGCCAAAAATTTACCAACCGGAGCAACGGCTCGTCTGCTAAAGACGAATAATTGAGGCAGCAACCCCGTTCGACCCCTCGCCTTTACTCTCGTAGGGGAACAATGGTTGTGGCAGCCCAGGTAGTCCCCCAAAAGAGCACTGTTAACAAAGGGCTCCTCTCTCTCTCTCTGTCTCTCTCTCTCTCAAAGGAGCAATGGCACTCCCTCATTGCTCTCTTTTGGCTAGAAGTGTTGCACACGGCACTTGAGTGGTAAAACGCATTAGGCAATTGATTTGCAAATAATTCTGCGAAGTCATATCTCGATGCCTTTTATCACGCGACGATTTCAAAGCTGGTGATTACCGATGCGATAAAACAACCACCATCTTTTCGTTA
The DNA here is from genome assembly GCF_048455015.1 of Haemaphysalis longicornis. Taxonomy (NCBI): domain Eukaryota; kingdom Metazoa; phylum Arthropoda; class Arachnida; order Ixodida; family Ixodidae; genus Haemaphysalis; species Haemaphysalis longicornis. The sequence continues at coordinate 311,640 of NW_027526222.1, read as the reverse complement.
GCTTAAAATTTTACCAAATATTCGCCCAAAGCTTTCGCTCAAAGATTTTCGGCGAAATGCGAAAGCATCATCCCAACTTAGACTTGTCCCCATGTCACGTTATCAATTTTGTACCTCAAAATAATATTTAACATACCTGTTATATATAGCTGTAAACTGCGATCAGCCCTAGAGCCATCATCCAGCACTCGGTATATCACCCGGTGGAACTGACTCTACAGGAACAACAATAGGCGAAATTGTTTTTTTCTTGGTTATCTTGTTTCGGGCTGCTCTGCTATATGAACGTTTCGTTCCTTGCACGTCATTTAATATTACGGATGTATGCACGTAACGAAATAGATTCCATACCTGGTCATGTTGTCCACAGCAACATGCGATAAAAAACGAACCCGTCATACCAATACTGCGCCCTTTTAAGGCCAACGGATCATGTATGTACAGGTGGGTAAAAGTTCATTAAGCAGAAATAACACTAATGATACCGAGCTCATGTCATCCTCAAATAACGCACATATAAAAAGCTCTTTTATAGTTGGGATGCGTTTACACACCGAAATAAAACCCGAGCTATGAGCTGTGCCTTGTGGGTAACTGCATAACAAGTTAAATCGCTTGATGATATTTAATGCATGGTGAAGTGTTGAACACGCTGGAATTTATGCATTTTTGTTTCTGCCGAGAAAGCAGACATTGGGGCTTGGCATATGCAACCCATATACTTGTGTACCATGCCTCAACCGCTGAACCCACCCGCGGGGAAAAATATATTCGCACACCCTACTTTAACTATACAGACACTGCAAACCCAAAGATCCAAGTGGTTAAGACAAACAAAGCTGCGCCTTTTCAATTTCGTCTGCAAAAACAAGGCTAACTATACCTCTCACCTAATACTCGTCTACAAGCCTGATTCCTTAATTTTAAGAAATTGTTTTTAAGCAGTTTTAATTGTTTGTCATTCATAACTGAAATATTCATGGGTTAACTTTGCGTTTCTGCGTCGCTTTCAATGTAGGTATATTTGCCAACTCCACATTTTCTCAAAAGCTATCACTGGAATAATCTATGCTGCCTATCTTCTGGACAATCTCTTTTTTGGGTACATTTCGTTCCCCCTAAATCGTCTTAATCAATGATCACGATTGCAGTTTTCGCCGATATTTGTGACTTCAGCAAGGACGTTCCCAGGCCATCGTCAACAAATCTTTTGTGTCGGTACTCCCACAAACAGCGAAGCAAAGAGAACAGTTGCTTGTATATATACTGGTCAGAAGAGATGAGTGGCTTTGATTTCTTGAAGTTCTATGTTACCACCTTGTTTTAATGAAAAGCCTAAAATGGCGCATTGAGCGAAAAAGCCTGCGTCGACATCGCCGTCGGAAGCCGTGAAAAGGTTCCTAGCCTACGTCTCTGGGAAGCGTTTCACAGCGCGAGCCTCAACTCGGTGATAGGGAAAGTTGGCCGTCCAGGACAGTACATCGCACGTGAGGTAAAAAGACTCGAACGAGTCAACAGAGAGGCAGCGAAATTTGCCATCGTCGTCAACTCTCCCATTACACGGCGACAGAAACGAGTAGCAGCGCAACGCGGCGGAGACAGATCGAAGCCATTCGAAAGCTTTAGGGCGGAAAGTGGATCGCGAAGAAAAGCCTAAATTGGCGGCATGAGGACGAAGCCCTTAGACATCCACAACCCATAAGAAGTGCTCAGGCATCCGCGAAGTGTTTGTTTTTCGTTATCATCGGTGTACAGTGAAGAGGAACAAGTTAGTTGACATGTAACGCATGAGACAAAAAAAAAAAAAAGGAACGCTACATATTTCCTGTGCTTCACTGGCAGATACCGCTTATTTTTATTTAAATTTGGGACAAAAATGCCATGTAACTTTCTTATTGCGTTCTCAGGTTTTCACTTTTCTGCGAAGAATCAGTTAGGCCAAGGGCAAATCCTCCCTTTTGAATGTGTGCGATTAGAGCGGGAAGGCGGTGTGAACCACCACGAAGATGGCGCACTCAAATCGAATACCTCGGGCACAAATGACGCTTTCGGACGACGAAGACAGCGTTTTAACGTCCCTTGACTGGGAACCCCCTTCATGCCATGCCCAGCGGCACAAGGAATTGGGACATTCGGACAGTACGAGGAGCCTTTCGTCGTCTCCCGACTCAGTCAGCAGTGCAAACACACGGTCGGTGGCCGCCAGCCTCCCCGCTGCAGGTGATGTATACGAGGAAGCATAATTGCATTAGGAGCCGCGCGTAGCCCAGCACGGCGGGGAACGGTGAGGGTCACTCACACACCATCAGTAAGAGGCGTCTTCCCGATCACCCTTTGCATGCGGCTCATTTTGCTCCACTGCCACTCGAGGAATCAATCCCCTTAGCTAGGAAGAGTGCTTTCCCAACCTTTTCCTTCCCAACCTAGGCACGCACAATGAAATCAAGACGTTTTACACCTCGTAGCGTTCTCGCTTCTCATCCAAATCATTCACTGAAGGTTTCCTCAACCTTCTGATGAATGGGTGGCCGTACCTCGCGCTTGGTATTAGCGGGGTAGCAGAGCGACTGGTTTGTTCTACCGACTTCTTCGTCAGCACGAACTGAAGTACAGATAGCTCCCAAAGCAGTTAAAGAAAAATTGTCTGGCTGAAGTTGGTTTTATAAAAAACAAAATAGAACATGCCACTTTGTCCAAAGTCTGCAACGAGGAGCCTTTATTTCTTCTACAACGCCGTTATCTCCTTTGCCGTAAACCTGTCAAACAATTTTGGCTGATGCCTGACTCTTACAGGGGTAAAATTACAGAGAAACATTAAGTCTGGGGCGGATTTTTGTGCGGGGGTCAGTCTGTGCCTAGACATTGAGTTCCAAGTGCAAAATTATGGATGCCATTTTCTAGTTTTCGTAGTATGTGGTTTCTTTTTTTAAACATCAGAACGCCAGCCTACAGAAATACACACATTTGAATTCTATTTCATTGAATGACCTAAAGGCTCAGCTTGTACCTTGGTACCTTGCCTGAAACTTTCAGCGCGTATCTTCTTCCTTCTCTTACCACTCTTTCTCAGTGACCATAAATTTATCTTAGGTACAACCCTTTTTGTGCCTGATTTGACGAAATAATTTTTTTTTTCAATATGCGAAGTCTTTTTAGAAGTTAAAGCAATAAGTTCTTCACCAGTGCTCCCGTGTGTGTCTGTGTGCGTGGGGGCGTGCATGCTTGCATTTCCGGGGATTTTCAGCCGCCGTTCTCTGTGATTGAACAATACTACCAAGAGAACAGAGAGCGCATCTTAAATTAACATACAATACTATTCCTGGCCCCCAGTACGTTGCTAACGTGCCCCCTAACCGGTCTTAATTCACGCAACAGGCGACGTGTCTGAAGAAGCGGATAAGGCCTTGGCGCCTACGTTCGTCTACGCGCTTGTGACGTTCTGCTCCACCTTGCTGCTGTTCGTGGCCGCGGCGGCTACGGTGCTCGCGGTGACTTACGTGGCCTCCTCCACCGCTGCGTCCAGCCCCGCGGTGACCGTCAGTGGCGCAGATACGAATCAGCCTCCTGAGCGGACCTTTCTCGCGGTGGACGGCGCAGGATACGCCAAGGTATACCCTGTAGTTTTTGGGATGCGCTAGGAACCTGGGGCCGGATTCACGGAGCTTTTAGTATGCAAGTATGTTTGCAGTCGCCTTGCCTGGCTCCTACTCGGGTGGGTTCGGGAGCCAAAAAAAGCATCACGCCAGACAAGCAACGGCCAATCTCGAACACAATTTTCATGCACGCAGTTACGTGCATCTGGCCCCAAGTTCCTGAAGAGTATCAACGTTTTGCAGTCAACTTAGGTTTCTACATTTTCAAAGTTGATGTTCGGGTAAATAAGGGGGATGCGTTTGGGACATACTTTTAAGTCCTTATTTGTTGTCTTCAGAGCTTTTGTTGTTGTTGCTGCATAGTCAGAGTGCGCAAAGCGCACACCCTGCTGAACGATAGTAGAGACCAAAACTGGGGCTGAAACGTTGATTTGTTCGAAAATAACATAATTATAGCATATGTTATAGCCAAAGAAGAGGGAAAGAGTAGGGGAAGGGAAAGCTACGAATGGAAAACCGAGGAGTTCGCGTGATAGAGCACGTGCTTGGCTCAGGCTGCTTAAGATAATTTTTGGACGATTTACAACAGTTGTATGCAAGGTTCAGCGTGTTCAGGTTGTCATTTACTCGGTTACAGCATTTAAGAAGTACATTTCTAATGCAGAAAAGTTCCCTTCACTAGCAAAGGCGCTTAACAAATAATTAGTGTAACAGCGAATCAATACGCGTGTCTCTCTTTAGGGCTTATCGTAACGCAGTCTACTACCAATGTTTTGGAATTGACCACGGGCGGCGATGTGAAATAAACCACCTGAGAGGTCGATTTCGAAAAGGAACTGCTGGGTATTGCGCAGTGCGTTAACCCAGCTGTGCTTTGCGCCTGGTATGCCGATAGACGGCGACGACCATGCGTTAAGCTCGGAATAAAATGAAGCAAAGTCAAGTGTACGAGAAAAAAGACATCGAGGCATATTTTCACGCAGGAAAGGTTTTAGATTACTTACCCTTCAATACTTTTATCCCTTTTCATATTATTGAAACATTTAACGGGAAAAGTTATTAGGCTACTTACCAAGGAATTCTTAGGCGGTCGTGGTTCGTCAGTCTTCGCCAACCGAAATGTGGTTCGTTGCGTCGCCTATAAACGAGCCGGTGGAGCCCCTCGTCTAGGTGACGCCCTAATTAATGGTGTAATAATTAGCTAAATAATTGACCATCTATACGTTGACGCATACATTGACGTAGGCGGACTTCTCAGTTCGCGTACGACCTGGAATTCTGAAAAAATAAGTGCTTCCGTGGCGAGGTTTGACCATCAACCTCTTGATCGTTGAAGGGACCATGAAACCAAACCACAAGTTTGGTTCATTAAAAGCACTCCTCTGCCCGATACCAATGATAGCAATTTTATCGCCGACTTCAAAGAAATACGGTAGATATTCGGGAAAATACATGCTGCAGTGGCGACTCCACAGCCAGTTTCCGACAACCTTTCTATGACGTCACAGAATTCTGTTTGTGCGATTGGCCGCCGCCGACATAAGCCACCGCCAGAAAACATGACTGGGCGATTGTAGTGGGGCCTCTAGTTTGGTTTGATCGTATTGCTAGGATGCTAACGTGCAGTTGACACGCTGATAACTACGTTTCAGTGGTTTGAGGGTAAGGGGCAGCGCAGAAAACGGGACGAAGCGGAGACGACACAAACACAAGCGCTCGTGTTTGTCTCGTCTCCGCTTCGTCCCGTTTGTTGCGCTGCCCCTTACCCTCACAGTTATGTACCAACCGGCTCAAGTTTCAACTCTTCGGAGTTTCAGTGGGGTCCCACATTACATCACTCCTGCCCATAACACGTCAGTGTAGCGCGGAGTTTCAGCTTTCAAGTGCAGAGCACTTTAGGCGCTCGCCTTGTCGTCGTAGCTCGCTCGCTGGACCCAAGAAGAGCAACAGGGCGTTCCGTTGTAGCGATGCCGTCGGGGCGTACCCCAGAGGCTTCGAAAGCCAAGCGGTTTATATATATAGTCATAAGCGTTCGAAACTCGTGAACCGCTGGCGCTTGTCCTACATCTTCCCGTTGTTTAGCGCAAAAAAAAAAACTATAGCTACATTTCAGGCAAAATATACGTAATTAACCGGCAGCGCCCACGTTCATTTAGTTAGGAACGCTCGTTGGTTGGTTTTTATGATAGTAAGCGAAAAAAAGCGGCCGCGCATAAAAAAAGGGCACGTTCGAAATGACGCAGAAAGGCTCCACGCGCAAGAAGAAAATGGCGCGTTCGAAATGCCGCAAAAAGGCTCCAGCCGTGCAAGAAAAAAATGGCGCGTTCAAAATGACGCAGAAAGGCTCCAGCCACGCAAGAAAAAAATTACGCGTTCGAAGAGGCATAAAAGAAGCATAAAAAGAACAGAATTCCCGCTGGCGCAGTTTCAGGCAGGCGGCGCGCGAGCACTGCGAAGGCGGGAAATTTGAATTGCATTGGGTGGTAGCATAGAGTGGATAACGGCGCTGCAGCCCATTATGGCGAATAACTGCTCTGCACTTCCGACAGCTTTCAAATTGAGTAGAACGGCTCTAATTTTTCAATATTTCTTTCGTTTTCTCAGTTAAAAAACGTCTTTCGTGGCTGGGATGGAGCTTAGTAAGTCACCAAAAGCCAGTCCCTTAAAATCGAGCAATGTTATTATATTCCGTCTTCATGTCCCCTTTAGACGAGCACGTTACCCGTTGTGCCCCAGAGGCGGGATGTTTGCTGAATGCCAAGATTTGGAGGCGACGCCTTTGTGCCGCGCGTTGTTGTGGACGCCGCTGCTGCGGGGATACGCTGCACGCTGGGATGAAAACGCGTAACTTCAAATACCGCTGATTAAATGGACGGGGTGCTGTTGTAGACACCGCCGTCGCTAGGTGACTTCTGCGCGTCGAATGTTGCTGTGGGCGTTGTTGTCAATGTAGTATCCGTTTATTTCAAGACATTTGGATATAATGTGTCTTGGGTGGCATGGCTAAAGGCAAAAGAAAATATGCCTGATGCGGCCTTGCCACCCGTAATAATCAGGGAAGCAGTGGGATCACAAGGAACAACAAATGTTTCTGCACAAGCTATAGAGACAAGAAGAAAAATTAAGCGACTTACATGGGTTCGCCAAAATAAATTGAAAAAAAGAGAGCACACTGGCGTAATCGCATCAGAACAAAATAATAAACAGACATCTGATTGCAAACCAGCAAAACAACAAACAAAAAATCTCATTCGTTGCACGCACTTTATAGTGGGGAATGAGAGCAAACTATTTGCTTAGATGGCGTTAGATTGGGGTAGTGGGTGGAATAATGTGACAGAAACTGGAAGTTAAAAGAGAAAATTATGAGGATTTTACACGTTAAGTTCATCTCGTTCATGAGGTGCCCCGCAGTGGTGCGCTCCGAATTAATTTAGCCGACCTGGGAATCTTTAAAGGGACCCTGCAACACTTTCAATATACGCTTTCACTCTAGTCTTCGAGTCTGGAAGCACTGCGAAAGCCACAGTTATCGCCAGCACGGAGTGGCACTGCGTGATTTGCTCGTCGCAGCACATACACCGTCTGTTTCTGCTGTGCTTTTGTGGCTTTATTCCTAAAGTTCCTATCGAAAATCCTTCATTGCTGCAACTGAAGGAAAACCGGCCAATAGCCGCTACATGTCCTCAGTGACGTAATTCGGGCCGTCGAAGAACGTCAAGACCGGGAGAGAGAGAAAAATTTTTTGAGTGAGTTTCGAACTTTATCTGATGGGCATAGAGCAGTACTTTTCGGCTGAGGTACTTTGCGACCCCCTAATTTAAGTACTCAATGTGTTGGGTGACTACGTTCTGCAACTATTTAATATTTAAAAAAAAAGTTGAAAAAGTGTTGCAGGGTCTCTTTAACCAAGAAACTGGAAACTACCGATGGTTCAATCCACATGTGCTATCATGACTGGTGTGTGTTGAATTCGCTTTACGTACGGGACTAGATCACCAAGAAGCAACGTATCCTTAATTTTTTCGGTGTAGTATGGGATGTCACAATTAACGAACTTTTTTGGCTCACCGTGCGTCTGCCTTTTCAGTTTTGTAACTTCTTTCGCAGACTTATTGAACAGTTTCAGAGTGTCCCTAGAAATAACGATTGCCCAACTAAGAGGGATCTTTCTGTACTTTCACCGGGTTTAAATTTATATGTGCATAACACGCGGCCCGTGCTTATACGCTATGCATTGTAACTTTTTTGCAGCAGTTGAAGTTGGAGGATCGAACAAAAACAATGTCAGCCGCACAGTCTGCGCTCGTGCACGCCGAGCAAACGGCACCAAGGGCCGCTGGAAATGAGTCTACGGTCAGCAACAAGGGCTTGCAGTCAGGGCTGACTGTTGGCCCAAGAGTGGTGTCTCTGAGTCCTCAGAAAAACGCTCAAAGGGTGAGCCATCGTTGTACGTTGTCTGGTATCACGTCGGGGTCCGGTGGCGCTGCATATAACATACACACCAAAATCGGGACGGAGACTTTTCACAGCTACGCCTTCTTCGCAGCAGCTACGTGGTGTTTGGCACCATCATCGACATGTCTGTAACTTTGGGCCTTCTTCAACGCCATAGAAGCACACCAAGACAGTAAAACTAGACGTTATGACCGACAGCAAATCTGAAATTTGCGGTCTCGGAAAGAACTATATGTATCCCCCCATGCGCCCCACACTAGCCAATATCCCACGCAACCACCCTTAGCTTCATAATACTGTCATTAGGGTCCGCGGACACGCACGTGTAAAAATGAATGGGACTTAGGACACGCTTCTCTTCATGATTCGGAGATTCCAATACCCTGACCCGATAGAGCGCCGCCAAGAAATGCATCAACCTCGCATCCAATACTTACGGGAATTCAGTCGTGGCAACGAGCAGCGGCCGTGAAGCGTACCGGGTCGCCGTTGCGTAGCTTGTTTTGCGGATACGCTTGTTGCGGACCGGATTTAGCTGCAACCCATTTGTACTTGTTCAGCAGCGGCTGTGTATCGGTGGCTCATAGGCCGCAATCTCGTGGGCTGCCTCGGCGCCGGCGAGGCGTAATCAAGCGCAGACATGATGATTCTATTCGGGATGGCTTCACCGCAACACGGGGAGTCTACATGGGAGAGCGCGCCTCCGAGTCGTTTTGCGTGCTGTTGAGCGCAGCGCCAGCGCAACGTGCCACAGTCCATTCGTAACAACCCCATATAAACGCGTGTGCGCGTCCCGCAAGGAACCGAGATCATAAGTCATTTCCTGAATTTTTATGCGGTTCGCTCTCTACCCGAAGGAGTTGGGCAGCAAATGGCGCCGCGCATTTTAAATACACTCGCTGATTATTCGCACATAAAAGACAGAAATTTTGAGGCGAAAGGCCGAAATGGCACATTGAGCGAAAAAGGCTGCGTCCGGCGTCCTCAACAGAAAAACCGCTCCTCCGGAGACGTTCTACATCACGAGGCGTTCTACATCACGAGCGAGAAAGCGAGCGTCCTCCATCGGCGTCCCTAATAAAAAAAAATTCACGCGTCTCCACGAAGTTAATCATGACGAGTGGGCGAAGCACTGGGGATCGTTCTTACCGTAAATCACCCGTGAGAGTGCGTACTGCTGCTAAAACGATTTCCAATCCGATCCAATCTAATCCAATACCATTCAATTTAATCCAATCCAATTCAATCCGATCTATTTCAATCCAATCGAATCCAATCCAATACAATCCAAATCCAATTCAATACAATCCAATCATCTCTCTATCTCCATCTCTCTCTTTCTCCCTCTCTTTCTCTCTCGCTCTCTCTCTAACCTTTCGTGAACCTTTTATTTTGTTCTTGTTATCCTTTTGGGAACTCTTTGTTCCCAGATGTTTCGATTTACACGGTGCTGTGCCATGAGCACGGACGCCGGACGCCGGACAAGCCTCGGTCTTAAGGTGCTTCGCCCCTAAAAAAACGGCCCCTTCACAAGGCGTCCCACAACGCGAGCTGAATATCGCGACAGGTGGTCGTACCCGGCGGTATAGCGCAGATGAAGGGAGGGGAAGAGCAAGCACTGAAATTAACCACCGTCGTCAAATCGCCCATTCGACAGAAGCGAGTAGCGGCGAACTCGTAAGAGATAGATCGAAGCCATTCGAAAGTGTCAAGGCAGATCACATAGCAAAGTGTCGGCGGCGGCAAGGTTGCGAAAGCCCTCCGACAACGCGAGGCGGACGCTATCCATCTCAGGCCTTCAGCCGTACATTCATGTTTTCGCATTCTAGAGTTCTCAGTTGCCCCCGTATCTTTTTATTGTGGGTGCTAACAATGCTTTATTTAAACTATTGTTTCTTAACTCGCTATTTGTAAAAGACATCAAGAATTGAATGCCTTAGGGGGGCAGAAAAGTAATCAGTCTAACAGCTGTTTGTGGCTGCATTGAATAACTTAAAGACCTGTACTGCTTCATTTTACCATTTGGAAAAAATCAAGGCCTTCGGATCATTTCTGAATGAAAACACATCATGTGCCTTTCGTGGCAGCTTATCGCGCTCTTCGGCAATGACGTCTTATTTATTTTCCGGTTGCTTTGATGCTATGTCAACCTTTAAAACTTAAACGTGCTCCTATTGCATGGTGACTCCCAACTTTGTTTTCTTTTTTGTTCAGGGTGCGCACAGCTTACAGAATAAACGTTCTCCGGATGCGTTTAGAGCTTTCTTGTTCATGGACTTGCCAGTGTGCCACCACGGCTCAGGTCACCAACAAGCTAGCGGGGATGGTGGAAGCTAAGCGATACTTTAGAACGTACTTTCCCGGGAAAACGCCCGGAAATAGGCCGAAAAAACGCAGAGCATGAACTATGCAATCTGAACTTCAACTTGTAAACTTGTCAACTTCAACTTGGCAATGCTTAAAACTCCCTTCATTGTTCCTTTATGAGGTTGTTTTTTCCTCAAGATGAGACACTCATAATTGCATGAAACAGTGAGCGGGCTAATGCGTTAGCACAGTGGTTCTTACAAAATTCGCCCATACTGCTACAAAAGATTCAGCTGCTGAAGCCACTTTTCATCCTCCTACAAGAACCACGCACCATACCTTCGATTAGTGGGTATGTAACATACTCGGACCCCGCAATCACATGCAAACCAAGCCAACCTGGACACTCCGCGACCAGGACACCTGGGTACGCAGTAATCCTCGTCAAGAAAGTAATTGGGTGCCATCAAACAAAACTTCCAGGACTCACGTCCCAGCACCATGAGACAATAGTGGTTCGAAGCAGGCTCCCAGAGGGAAAGCAAATAATTGTTGCTTCGGCTTATGACAGACCTAAAACCGGCTCCGCTCGCAATTCATCGTTCCTATGGGTCACCCAACTAATTCATCAATATCCAAACATACCAGTCATAATTGGAGGTGATTTCAATGCAAAAAGCACAACGTGGGGATACGCAATGACGGACATCAGAGGAAAACTTCTGGAAGACGTGATGGAAATGAATAACCTCACGCTCGCGAACGATCTCAGCGTAACCACAAGAATAGGGCTGCACGCCTCCCAAAAAGATACCACACCGGATCTCACATTTGCCTCTCTTGGTCTCTTAAACGCGTGGAAAATTTCTGACACAACTTGGGGTAGCGACCACTTCCCCATAACATATTTCCTTCGTGGGAAACGACTAAGAACGACCAAAACTCTGAAATTAATGAACTGGATGACCTTTCGTGACAGCCTCAACCAAATCTCTGACCCATCCACCGATTTTCATACTCTTGTTGAACGCATCCAAAATGCTTCGCGAGCCTCGAATGAAGAGGCCACCTGCTCGACTGACACACCGACCATGGACAACCATTTGGCCAATCTGTGGCAGCGCGCCAAACACCTCACGCGCAAATACAGACAAATGGGAAAACGCCATTGCGATCTCATGAGGTTAAGAAGGCAATACAAGCTGATTCAAGAGTACCAACGACAGCTTGCTAACGACCACTGGCAAGAGCTATGTTCGAGTCTAGGAAATGAATGCGGCCTGTCGAAACTTTGGAAAATTTACAGAGGAATGGCGGGAAAAGGAAAGCAGCACATCCCGTTATTCTCAACGCTTACACTACACAAGGATCCCGAGAAGGTGGAACGAGAGGTTATCTCGACGCTTTCTCCAACTGCTAGTAGACAACCTAGCGACTACCTCCCCATCATTGACATCGATAACGAAGATTCATCACTGGACTGCCCATTCACGATGGCAGAGCTCCACACTGCAATCAGACAGGGTAAGGCGAGATCGGCCCCCAGGACACAACGGGATTACCTGGCAGCACATACGAAACCTCGATGAAGCTCACTTGGAACAACTACTGGTGCTCGTAAACCACTCGTGGAACACAGGCGAAATTCCCGAAGACTTTAAGCTATCCCTGGTCAACCTAATCCCGAAGCCTGGAAAGGACCCATCAGTAGTTTCCAACCTAAGACCCATATCACTCACACCTACTTTGTGCAAGTTAATCGAACGCCTTATTAACAACCGAATACAATACCACTTGGAATATGTCAACCATTGGCTTCACCCTTCCCAAACTGGATTCCGGCCGCATTTGGGAACGCAGGACTGCCTTTGGCTGCTGCGCCGCGTCACCAACAGATCCCCGTACGACCGCGGAGTTCCCGACTACGTCTTAACTGTGGACCTTAGAAAGGCATTCGACAGAGTAAATCAGACCACAATTCTGAATGAACTAGCTCAAGCCTTTCCCAGCAAAAAAGCACAAATATGGGTGCGAAACTTCCTTCACAACCGCACCTTACAACTCAACAGCAAGCTCCCCGGATGGACACCTAACACCTATTACAACGACAAGGGAGTGCCACAGGGATCCATCCTTGCACCGGTCCTCTTCAACATAGTCATGGCGAAATTGGCTAAGAGTCTTGAACAAGGAACGTCGGCCAGATTTGCTATATACGCCGATGACGTCACAATATGGTGCGAGGGTAGAGACTACTCAACGACAACAGACATGCTCACCGAACTACAGGCAGCAGTAAACACCATAGAGGCGTGCCTACCACAACTAGGTCTTGAACTCGCCGCTGAAAAGACTGAGCTGCTCATGGTTTCAAGCACGAACAAAGCTCAGCCCACAGGAGATGACCTGCTGTATATAGGTGACACTGAAATACAAATGAAACGAGGGCACTTACGGCTACTCGGCCTCCCGCTAGCCAGCTGCAACAGCCCCAAGATATGGATCGCAGAGCCTAGACGAAAATGGAAGCCAATGCTGAAATTGATAGAACGCCTCTCCAACAAACACGGAGGGGCGAATCAAAAAGCCTGCCTAACGATGGCACGTGCGGTCGCAATTGGCACTCTAGCTTACGGAACCCCTGTCTATGAGTTCAATAAGACCAACACCAAACACATTCAGGTGCTCCACAGCGCCACATTGCGTACCATAACGGGCCTCCCAATAAACACAAAAAAGGCAGCCCTTGAGCAGGCAGTGGCACTTCCTCCCATCGTTACTGTGATGAAAGAAACAAAAGACCAAGCAGACCGCAAACGAGGTCTCACCCGCCAAGGATTGCTCCTCACGGCATGGGACGAACAAAAACCCGCACCAACAATTGAGCTACCCATCCCCGTTGCACCCTGGTCGATATCAAACAACATCGAAAGCCACCTCAGCAAGCCAATCCCACGGGCTCTTCCAGCAACCAGATCTCAACGTATTCACTACCTGGTGGCGTCTAAACTGCCAAATGAAATTGATATCTTCACGGATACAAGCGTGACTCCCACACATATCGGTGCAGCATGGACATGTCCCGAAAATTCATCTTTTAACGGGCAGATATCTTTCAACCAAAACGATGGAACCGCATTAGAAGGAGAACTACACGCCATAAACAGCGCGATTAACTACATCTGCTACGAAATCAACTTTAAACCACCGCACAACGTGCGCATTTTGACAGATTCATTCGCAGCAATCCGAGAACTACGAAAACCCCTTTCACTCAACCCACTTGTTAACTCCATATTACTGCTTAAGGAACTACTAAAGAGCCACAAAGTGAACATCCGAATCGACTGGACACCGGGTCATGAAGATGCCAGCCCAGGAAATCAGGCAGCTCACGAAGCGGCACAGGAAAGTCTTAACGTAACACTTTTACTGGTTCATACATCGGCCACTTCACCTGCTCTACTCATCCAGCGACTCAAGAAGCGCAAGAAATGTCAGTATGAACAAGTGACACCATCTGGTTATCTTGCTAACATGCCCTCATTAACAAGAGCCGAAGAAGTAGTCATCAACAAGATTTGCGCCAATGCAGCTTACACCCCACATATCATCCAGAAAAGGACAAAGGGCCCCACAACACCCTCACCCCCACATTGTCCCTACTGTAACACGAACACCAAAGCAGACCTTCACCACTTAGTATGTGTATGCCCATTCTTCGATGCACATCGTTCAGACACCATTCGACACATTGATCTAAACACCATACACCAAGAAGCACATACCGGATAATATAAGTCTTTATTACACGAAATAGGCAAATTTGCAACCAAAAGTGGTCTGTCGCGAGTAGTCTGACGAAGGACGACCCCGGCGAAGCCTTTGAACAGTCAGTGAATAGAAGAAAAAGTGCCTGGAACTGAAGCAACCTGTGTAATCCTCTCCTTCATATCCCATTTTGCCCACCAAGTGGCTTTAGCCCTCCCTTCCCCAAATAAAAGCTTTGCAACAACAACAACAGCCATGACTCCCCCGGGGACCCCTTTCGGGCTTTCGGTAGGGATGGGGGGCCCCACGATGGAGCGCATGTTGATAGGGTCCATAATGTGAAACAAGTTATACTGGAATCTATAAGTCTTCTAGACACCCATACGCTGCCTTTTGTGGGTCTGTTTTTTTTTTTTTTTTGTCTTCTCATAGCTTGCGTGTTGTGCACAAATCAGATGTTAAAATATGTGCTACGCGGAGAAGCTAAACGTACAAGTAATGCGGTGGAGTCACCTTTTTGCATTGCAAGGAAATGCTGGCAAAATCGAGAAAAAAAATGGCGGGGGAAAAGTTTTGAGGGAAGCTTCGCGGACCCCTAAAATGCTCTCGCGGACCCCCTGGGGTCCGCGGAACCCCATTTGAGAACCACTGCGTTAGCATAAAACCTGGAAGTTTTTTGAAACTGTCATGTTGAACAGTAATAATATACTCTTCCACAAATTCAACCCCCCCCCCCCCCCCCCCCCCGCTTCGTTTTCATGAGGCAGCCGATGTCGCCGCGGTATAGTGGGTGTTAAGAGTGTGAACTACTGTGAGCTTCTCACCTACCCTGTGTCATCAACTTTTTCTAGGCTCCGGAAATCTGTCAGGGTGTCTTCTACACGCACTGCCTGACGGCGTATCGCGAGTTCCACTACGACTTGACAGCGCGCGAATGCGTGCCGGTGGGTCACGACGTCGGCCCACTGTGTGCTCGTGGAACCAATCGCTTCGACTCGAGGGAGAGATGCGTGCGGGCCTGCGTGCGCACCAACCGACCGGAGGAGCGATGCTTCAACACACCCATCTTCACCACATGCAACAGGTATTGATGCGTACAGCCAGAGTTCGGGCCCGTTCGATTCACCTGCACCACGTGCACTGGTTCAGGCGGTGCAGCTCTTCGCCATTCGTTCCAGCAGTGCAGGTCACGGCACCTGAACTGCGCCCTTCTGATTCACTGGTGGTGCAGAGAGTCCCGGATGAGTTCATAGCTTTGCCTGCACTCCTAGTCGAGGAGGGGCAGAAACAGACGAAAAAGTGTAGGTGGGGTTCTGCTGTTTACACAGCTTGATAGAAGCGGCCCTGAACTGCTGTCGGTTGGTTCAGGAGGTACCAGTGCCATCCAAGGTTCTGTAACCTGGTGTTTACACAGCATGATGGAACCTGCCCTGAACTGGTGTGGGTTGGTTCAGGAGGTACCAGATGAACCCAACGGACTCTTGCCATAAGCCCATTGCCATCGTTGAAGTCGCCGCGGGGTGGCCATCTTGTTGCCATTCACGTGGACGTTCGGCTCTGTGGGCATTGCCACAGGAGCACCGCCGGCTCCAGTAGCAGTCTGTCGCTTCGTTCATTTGAATTCATTGTTTTAAAACAAGGCTTTATATGGCTAGGGTTTCGCGTATTTTTCCTACGCCTCCGCAAAAAAAAAAAAAAGAAGAAGAAGGCCTTGCGGCAAACCCAACTTTATTACGAATGATCAGCAAAAAACGGCTGTAACCCTTATTTTGCAAAAAAACTTCCATACAAAAAAATTGCGATGGTTGGCCGCTAAAACGACTCTATCGCTACACCGCCTTTCATTCAATTGTCACAATTAGCTAGTTCACAGTGAAGTTGCAAACGTTACAGCACTCCCGTATGCTGTCAATAGAGAGTTTTAGCACACCGTATGCTCCGTTCGTTCCGTTCGTACCGGGTTAACTGGGACCCGACTGGGCACTTGCGCAGTTGTTCCGTTAGGGTGGATTAGTTCCGCTGGCCGGACCTCGCCGTGCCCGCGCATTCGTTACGGTGAGGAATGTCCTCCTCGCCATGCGCGCGCGCGGAGCGCAGTCGGGTCCCGGTCGACACGGTACGAACGGAACAACCGGAGCATATCGAGTGTTAAAACTCTCTAATACATGAGGTCCTACGGGAGGAAAATGAACAGTCCCACGGGTGTCTGCTCGAATAAAACTGTAGTCGTTCCACGTTTGATTAAATAATCCCAAAGCCAGAGTCACTACCATAACCAAATGAGGAGAAAAATAAGTACGTGCTCATTATCTACCTATGTGTCTGATACGTATTTTATACAGCTTCATTGGTTGTCCATCTTCAGAGTTGAATGGCTCCCAATTTTTCGAGCGAAGCTTGAAATAACCGATTTGAACAGGTGATGTGTGTATGCGACACGCCATACAGTAAAGCCCACATTAAGGAGCTGTGATCATGATGATGATGATGGTGATGATTATGACCTGAATTCACATTCGCAGGTCTATGGGTAGGCCACGGGTGATTCCTTCGGCCGAAGAGCAGACGGTTATGCGAGCGCAGGGTCGTGAGCGTAAAAGATTAATAAAATAGAACAAATTAAAGCAAAATTCAAATATAAAAGCTAATATAAATAGAAGCAACATTAGATATTTTAATTAAATTTATAATCTAAAGTAAAAATAGATTTAATTTAAATTTTAAAAAATAGAAAAGATAGGTTATAGAAGTATAAGCACCATTAAACATTGGATTAAACAGGTACAGGTACGTTGGATGAAGCTCAGCCTCTGTTGTCATTGTAAATTGCATGTTTACCATCAATCTTCGTGTGTTTTACGTCCTCATTTAGGCAAGGCACGTTTGATTTTTACTAAATGAGAAATTTCGCGTTTGTAACTATCATACCGACTTCTTTCAATGCTTTCGTCTTTTAAGCCGAAAGCCTTAAGCCTGTTCCACATGGTGCGAATTTACCTGCGAATCCGCAGCTGTGGCGCCGCTCGTGCTGCAAAATGATCTATTTCCGTTGCTGCCGAAGTTACTAACATAGGTCGTTTTGCCGCACGAGCAGTGCCGTAGCTGCGCATTCGCAGGTAAATTCGCACCATGTGGAACGGGCTTTACGTGTGTCATCAAACGCGAAAAGTGACCGTAGTCGTCGGTGGCTACAACACTAATGGTACCACAACAAGTTGGGTTCGTGTAGGATTCGAACCCGGGTCGCCGAAGCAGAAGCCACGTGCTCTAACCGCAGCGCTAACCCGTGAGCCTGTCAGAATGGAACAATAATTAACCTGATGCGTGCGCCGTAAGAGGTGCGGGAAAGTCTACGTAGGACATACTGGAAGATGCATAAACGACAGTGCACGAGAACACGCCGCCTCACTCCAGACAACGTCATCTGGCCACCTTCCACTTCACTGCCGCCATTGTCGCGATTTCACCGCGCGCATCGATGAAATCGACTTTCTTTGGTAAAAACACAATCGCCTCGTACGTGAAGTTGTCGAAGCAGTAGCTATCAACAATAGAGGTGACATCTGCTTCGGCACAGCTTACGTGGTATTGACAAAAAAAATGGACCTGCTCGGGCATCATGCTGTTAACTGATCTCGTGGATTGAGAGAGCATGATGCTTTCTCAACGTTGTGCACTGTTTCATCTGTATATGTGCGCTTTATCGTTAGTAACGTTAGTTGATAGTCGTCGCTGTGTCAATGTTTCTTTTCTAGCACCCTTGTTTTTCGCCCAAGCTGAAATGTGCAGTCCACATGACGCAACTGCCCAATCCCAAGGAATTCTTTACAACCCCCCTCCCCTACCAAATAAAATTACGCACAAGCCACTGCCGCTGACTGTTTATTAGGTGCGTGTATGGCAAGGCGGCTTGACCCGTCGTTTTTAGTGTGTCATCGACGAAAAAAATATGCAGGAAGCGTTCGATTTGTTTCAGTTCTGTTGAGATATTTCAAATCCAGTCAATGACTTGCCACGACGCCAAAGCTTTCCATACAAGAGCAGAGCTTGGATTTAGAAATTCGTGGCGAACATGAACGAGGCAACAATTTATTTACTCCGAAATATCAGGAAAAAAGCAAATTAATATATATGAACTAAAAAACGAACTGATAGCAAAAATATGAGCTTTGGGAAATTGCAGGGGGCCAAATAAAAGCTTCACAGATACTGCACGCACAACGTGAGTTTTTATAATAGTTGGTCAACTAACTTCCTAACCTAACGTTAGGCCTAACGTCCTAAACCTCAAAATGGGAATTTAGGCCTAAAGTCTTGTGGCTAACAGCCTTACGGCACACAGAGCAACGCCGTTCTTCTCACGACGGATTCTTTGGTTGTCGTCTGAGTATTCCAAACCGCTTCGATCATGTTGAAATGAAGCAGTCGGATAGACGCCGGCTTCATAATGCGAGGAACCCAGGTTCGATTTTGGCCAAGGAAAGCGTTTTGTCTTTCACTTCACCCGCGATCATTCATCGTCATCGCAAGAGAAAGTTAGCTTTCCTGCAGGGCGTATTGGCGCACAACGGTGTCATTGAGGACACCGAAGCTCTGCTTTAAAAGTCCCCAGGATTGATGATGATGATGAACAAATGTTTATTATAGAGCAAAGGGGTAAGGGAAGGGGGTGTGGTCAGCCTCTTATGTCCAGGAGGCCGCCACAGGACGCCGCCGTCACCGCCCGGTCGAGCAGCATAGCTTGATTTTCACGGTCGGAGCTGGAAAGCAAGCTGCTCACGGGAAGGGGTGGGGGTCAGTCGGTGAGGTAAGGGTGTAGAGTGCGGGCATTCAATGACAAGATGGAAAGTGTCTGTTGGGGTATTACATGGTTGACAGGTTTTCGGGTAGAGCGTTGGAGCAATGTGGTGAAGTCGTGTACAGTTGTAGTATCTGTTTATAGGCGTCGCCAGGTGGATGCTCGGGCGTGCATGAGGGAGGGGTGCGGGGGAGGATATTTGTAGCGGAGGTGCCTGTAGTGGGTGAGAATGAATGGCTTCAATGGTGGTCGGGGGGTCGCTGGTGATTTCTTCCGTGGTTGATGATTCAGCTGCTGAGGATAGCCAGTTGTGCATCTCGTGGGCTGCAGCACGGGCTGCTTCATTCCCCAGCAGGGCGGTATGAGCAGGGGTCCATATTATTGCGATGAATAGTTTAGGGGGAAGTTTTTGCAGAACGAGAATTGCTGCAAGAGGAGGTTGTCCATGATGGTAGTGTTGGCATGCCTGGAGAGAGACCGTAACAATCGTGAGGGGGTGCTCACTGCGGTGCATGGTATACCGGCGTGAGCTACGGCGATTGATTCAGCAGTAGTGGGGGAGATTCCGCGATACGTGGCAACAGTCATCGTGGTACCCGTGGAATCGAGAGACACAATTGTGGTACGCCGGTCACGGTGAGTACACGCAATATCTGTATATCGGACGTGTGGATCCCTGTCCAGTCTTCTTTGTAGCGTTCGGACACGAGCTAGTCTTCTGCCTCTGTTGTGAGTTAGGTGTATGAGCTTAGGGATAGGGGCGATGTGGATTCTTTGACGCGCAGAAATGGGGATCGGGTGAGGCGTGTCCTGAGCTTTTTGGGTGTCATGTCCCAGAAGACTTAGAAGGTGTCATCCTGTTGGAGTAAGTTGAAGGCGCCACAAAAATCAAAATCAAAGCCCCTTTCTTAAGAGAGCGATGGTTACTACTCGAAGCATTCATGTCTATTCTGTTCTTTGCGTTCCCATCGCGCCATTTTGATATATGAGAACAAGTAGAGGTTAAAAAGGGCTTTTATGGTATTTTTATAGAGCCTATAAATGTCTATTTTGGCGTTTGTGCCGGCTTGCCTACAAATGCCTATAAATGCCTATTTGCAACGTCTATTTTCAATATCGGCGCTTATATGAACGGAAGTTATCCTCAAGTTTCGATGTCTGGTTCTCTTTGAGATCGTTATTCCCGTTACCGGCCAGCACTCATGTTCGGAACTCTGTTAGGGTTCAACCTATGCCTTCAGTTCAACCCACCCCCGGAAAACAACAGCTAGCACAAGTAGAATGGGATGGTCACTCTCAATGGCAAGAGGCTCGATTTCGAATAAAAAGATCTGGAGGTGGTGGCAGATTGCTGTTGTTTCCACAATTTTCACAGTGATTCTTAGACTACATTCCGCGTTCTCTCGAACATATTTCTTCAAACATGAGCAATCGCATCCTCGTTTCTAGAAGCATACTTTAATCCAACTATTTTAAACGCAACGACTGAGCCTCGAACACGCCGTTGTTAGCAGATCACTCCCACATTGAAAAGTCACCGGCGAAACATCACAGCGCAGCTGCATTTTCTAACGCCTTAAAACTCACACTGCCGACGGGCTCTAAAAGGCGATTTTCAACCAAAAAACTTTTCGACAGCAAAACACGTTTGAAAAATGCTCCTGAAGGGTGTGGAAGTGCATTTGCCAGTGTTGGGACGTCTTGATAGTTAAATTCGCAATATCATTGCATACGAGAAAATTGCTAAAGTTGTACCTAACAGTCTTCATGTAAAAGTATTAATTTCTTGATAAATCGTAGTTCTCTTGTGGTTATTATTTGTGTTTGTTTCTGTTGCGTCGTTATCAAATTCCGTCAGGTAGACATACAGTAGCGCTTTTTTATGCGGTATTCCCAGCTCTCAAGTATCCTTTTTCGTGCCTGTTTCACTATATGCGACGCTTGAGCAAGCGACAGTGGCCTTCGACATAAATGTGAACACTGCGCGTGTTGAATTATGCCAATGGATCGCCATTAGTTTAGCAGTTTTATTAGACGCTAAGAAATGCCACTTCGCTGCTCTCAGGGTGGAACGCAGTAGAGCGCTGTTTGTATCTAAATGGCATCATTGCTGAATAATTGCTGTGTGCACCTTTGTGCCATCATCAACAATAACAATTTTGGTTTTCCTGTCGTAGATACAGGTCGCGCACTTCTTCGTCTGAAGTTATTTGTGTTTATGTAAAAATTTATGGTGTCTATATTTCCGGCGTTAGAAGCCTAAAACGGTGTTTTGCGTTTTTTTAGCGCCTAAAACGCGCTTTCTTATTGCCTAAAAATCCGCCCCCCAATCATAACCATCTTTTTGTGAAATTCACTGTGGAAAGTTGGCTTTCCTGCTGTGCGTTTCCGCTTTTCGACGCCATCGGTGGGGCATAGAAAGATTCACTTAAAAATCCTAAACTGCTGGTATCGCGACACAGTAGCCGCCATATTCCTCGAACACTCTCAATAGCACTTCGTGGGCGACCCATCTGGCGTTGTATCTGAGGTGGGCGACCGATCGGGTTGCAACAAACCCGCAAGAGCACTGCACAGTCCTTCAGGAATGGTATAGGCAGGTACAGTCGCCGACCGCTTTTTCGGATTCGGACTTTCTGGATATATCGGACTTTCCCTAGGAACCGCCAGTTGGATTTTTCGGACTGCTCTTATATTCGGGCTATTTTTCCTTCCCCTCCAGGTTCGAAAAATCGGTCCGCTACTATAGGCAAAGGCGGCCGCAGCCTTTGCTTACCAGGACCTTACCTTGAGCATCATGCGTTTTGGCGGTTCCCAGCTGCAATGGTATTGTGTTTCATCGATGTATTACCACGGTGTGTATTACCAAGTCCCTCGGGGAACGACACTCGTTTCCAGACGGCTTTTGCGGTAGCTGGCGTAGCTTTAGGCGATTATTTTTTTCTGCGAGACGTTTGTAGTCAAGTCCCACATGCGGGTCACAAACTGAGTCTCTGCGGAGACGCTAAGAAATGCCAGTTCGCTGCTTTCAATGGGCAAAGCAGTAAAGTGCTGTTCGTGTCTAAATGGCATCATTTCTGAATAATCCAACCTTCCCAACTAGAAACTGACTTCTGGCCTCCTTTTCACAGCCATGACTACAAACATGACAAAGGCCCCCTTGCGTGGCTCTTCAATGGCCGCACATGCGTACCGTGGCGCTTGCCGGCAGGCAGATGCCCTTCCACCAAAGCAGAGAGCCAGCGGTCATCGCGTCGGCCAGTGCTCTTCAGGACCCAGGGCGCATGCGTCCGAGCCTGCCTCCAGAGAAACCCGGGCTTGGGCAACGTAAGCCGTGACCTAGCCGCCCCTTCTGCTTCTCTCTGCAAGTCAGCCGTGTAAGCATTCGCGCTAAACAGCTTTTCCTGTCGCAAGTAATCCGGCAGTAGAAGTTTAAGGCCCGCATCGGCAAAACTGGACGAATCTCACTCACGCTCAGAAAAATTGGCCGCGTATCTGCTCCTTTCGTTGCAAATGTCGTCAAAAGACGATAGTCTTTGTAGACATTTGCCAAGGAAATGCCCCCCTTGGCTTTCCCGCTCACCTCTCATGCTGTTCCTGTACCGGTGCGCTCATCCCTAGGTAAACACACTAAAGGTTTGCGCAAGGCGATTTGAATTTACCGCGTTCCACTGCTACAGGCCGGGTTTCTCAATGCCAGCGCTGCAGTACGGCGGAGACGCACGTGAATGGAGGCGGCCGACTACAAGGTTTATAGAACCGCGTGGCCGTGCTCCACGTGCGTTCCAAGCAGAACGTGGAACCTAGCTAGTGGAACCTTCCGTTGATGTTACCGCGTGATTTTTCATATGCCGCCAGGAGGCGGTGGTTTTCTGCAGTAGATGTAGAATATCATTTGTTATCGAAAAACCAAGCATCCATGAATTTTTTAATAAACGAACACTGTAAAAATCCCTTGTGTACTAATTTCCTGTCTTATATTTGCGCAATGTCTTGTTCTTGTTCAACAAAGATGACAAGTATGAACATATAAACCGGGCTTAGACGTTTACATTTGGCTGTGAGTATATAAGACTATTGCGCAGTAAGCATTTTACTTTGGCCGGGTGGCTGAATCGAGTTATAGACAGACAGACAGACAGACATACAGACAGACATACAGACAGACCAAAATTTCTGGGTTTAAGTAGCCCAAGAAAGACTATCGCCTTTAAAATATTTTCGTTAAGCACACCGTCGCAGTCGTCATTCCGTCTCGCCACTCGAACTCCCGTCATCCCCTTACACTCGCTCACACTCACCGCTCGCACTCACCGCTCGCATCATTCATTTACACTCGCGAGGAAACTACCCGAATCGGCTACTTACAATTTGCCGCTCACACTCACTCGCACCACACACATTATCCACACGTGCTTAGTCGCTCTCACTCACTCCCTCACTCACTCACTTAATCATGCTCACCACTCCCATTCACCCCCCTCGTGCTCACCACTCCCATTTGCACATCTGGGAGAATGGGAATGGTGAGCATGAACAAATTCATTCTCCCGCACTCACAACTCCTACTCAAGCGTTGTTCCTGTCCTCCTTCCTCTAATGGCTCGTTGATGCTGACCTAACTTTTTTTCTAAGATGCTTAATGATGACAACAACTTTTATTTTCTGCAAAAACTGGGGGAAAGCAGGAAGGAGAAGTGGGAGGTTCCTCCGTGGTTCCTCCCTTCAGATGGCGGGCTGCTGCACTTGGGCGCGTCCAGAGGGACGAGCTTAAAGGACCCCTGCAACGCTTTTTTACATGTACTTTTCGGGCCCTGCGTCTGTTCTTCGAGTCGTTCAGATACAGAGGTAAAAAGAATTATCAGGATCAGTGCGTAAATAAAGTTATTCAAGCTTTAAATTTAAAATGTTGAAAATAACGTGTTGCAGGGGACAGGACAGTAACCAGAGGTTAGAAAAAGAGACGGCCAGGACTGACTTTATTTTCAGCCCCCCCCCCCCCTCCCCCCCCCCCCCCCACCCCCCGAATGTTACCCACTGAAAAGGGAGAAGGTGGACAGGGCCTGCACGATTACAGACTAGCCGGCATAGAAAAAAAAAGATAGGAAAAAAAATTACTCACTCTCATTCATTTTCACAGCCCGCAATGCCTCTGGTGCAGGAACTACGAAACAGTTTTGGGAGACTACCAGTGAGCATACGGAAGGAATGATGCTCGAAGGTGAAGGTGGGGATGGGATTCACTTTCCCCGCCTTCGTTAGGTAGCAAACCCTCAACGTAACTTATCCCTTATCGGCGCTTTGTATAGAGGCCAAGCCATAGGTTTTTAACGGGAGTATTGCCTCAAGAACTGCTGTCGAATATAAACTATATACCTTTTTGTTTCCAGGTCGGTCGAACCGTGCTCCGAAGAGCAGCTTCGCTACCCGTATTTTGCGGTGCGCGCAAGTGTCTCCATTTGGGGCGTCACTTTCCGGTGCCTCCCCGCCGTGCCGACGGTTCTCCTGCCTGGCTACCTCTGCCTGCTGGGAACGAATCGCTTCCTTACTCGTGCTGCTTGCCACAAAGCCTGCTTCAACAGCCTCCAATAAACACACCACCGGGAAGCTTATTGCTTCTTCATTTGCAGTTATAGTAAGGAACCACACTATTCGTGCCATTTAACAACAAAAAAAAAGTGGAAGAGCTTTCTTGAAAGTTTTACAGTTACGGTTCGGCAAGCCAGAGTAACAGCTCCGGCGAGGCCGAAAAATAAGCTAAATAGTCGCCTGCCTGGGTTTTCTACCCAATTCCAGGAACATATGCAGGGCAGAAGCAAACCTGATATTAAATAAACGCCGCCAAAAATTAACGAACAATATTGGAGGACGGGGTTAGTGCAATGCAACCAAAAGTTTTTATTTTCAGCCAGATTGACCGCGTAGGGCAACGGAAAAAAAATTAAGATCCATCGGTTGATCTTTATTAATGCGTGAGAATCTCGTCCTTCTCGCTCACGAACTTGGGCTCCGCCCGATGCACGACTTTCTCCGGGTTCATAACTCCGCAGAGCTGCGTTTCTTGTGCGTCCCTTTTACACCGTGCCGTCAACGCTTAACGCTCGAACTGTTTCGGTGGTCACGTTTGCTAGTTTGAGCAGCAGCACTAGAATCGTATCATTGCTTCTGTGGACACCAGTCGCCGCATTTCGTCACCGTAATACCCATTCCTTCCTGGTTTGCCTCCCTGCACCCGCTAAACACTCGATTTCACAACACGTGTACAAGCGTCGACGAGAGTCGCATGTCCCGCCGAGAAGGCGTGCCACCAGCGCATCCGCAGACGTTGGCGGCGAGCCGCACTAACTGGACGTCTCCCCGGCATCTTCGCGAAGGCGGCTCTCTCCACTCACAAAACAAGCTCTCCCCACGCGCACTCGCCACTCTCTAGATCTCTGCTCTTTTGTGCTCGCTCTGGTGACAGATCGACGCGAAAATTTTGCCGAAATTCATCAAAAATAAAAATCATCAGGGCCAGGTTCAGAAAACTTTCATGTACTAACGAGACTTCTTTGCGCTAAAATTATTTCGCGACCCACGTGCAGCTTCGGCGTCAGCTTCCAAGTATAATCAAAATATTGAGTAAAAGGATCGCCTTTGAGAAGGAAATGCTGTTGCCCATGTAAGTACTACCCTGTTTGTAAGAATGCAAGACCCCAGCAGGTGTAGCGCAGTTCGAAAGAAAGATGCGGGATCACGTGAATTAGCGGGATTTCTTGAATCGAGCTCGTTCGCCAGCTACCAATCAAGCAAGATAATTCCCTCATCTCAGTTTGGGCGGTTTGCTGAAAAAGTTTCAGGGTACATCTACTTTCGTGTTTACGTTGTGAGCTGCGATAGCGTTACTTCGTAGTCGAGAGACCATTTTGTGACGGAGCTGTCCAAGCGCTGAAGGCCTGTTGAGAGACCGGCACTATGGCAACAACGGTTCATGTGCAGCGGCACAGGAAAACAAACACTTATCAACGAGAATGCAGAGCGCGAAAGAATGAACCCCACTGCGCAGGCGCGGCGTGTACTGAAGTCACGTGTCCTCTCTTCCGTTTCGGCTGTGCTATCGTTGTCGGTGAACTTACCGACCTGCCTTCTCCTCTACACCCACCAGTTATTGCTGCACCCTATCGCGGTGGCAGGCGGGCGCTCTATTCTCGCTGTCGCCATCGTTTCCAGTTGGCGATGATGACGTTTCCGCGTTTGCCATGTACGCTCGGAAAATCGCTTAATGAGACTGGTGACGCTATTGCGTCAAAAAGCCACTTGCCGAGTCAAGCCCAAGATGCCAAGCAACGAGATACAGTCAGGAAATGCCGGCCACCCGGTCAGGCAAGGACACCCCTGGAGAGCTGACCACGGCGGCTTTTGGACAGCTATTAGGTACCGACCGGCCGTTGACGCCAAGAATGAAGGCACGTGCCGGCTACCTTCCGTGCCGAAATCATACACAAAGCACCGTGTATATTTTCTCTCTGTCAGGGGTGCGACGAAGTCCCATGCAAGTGACGAGGTGCGGTGCAGGTAAAAGGCACATGCAAGGGAAGCAGGACGAATGAGAAAAGTGCCTGTCGTAAGGGAATGAAGCCAAAAGTAATTTTTGCTTTCGATTTTACGTTTATCCTTTGTAACCCTTTAACATTACTATTAGAGCTGATGTTAATTTCAATTACGAAAATTTTATGCTTATATGTAGAGGTGGTAGTTTCACTGCGGCAGAGACGGTCGATCGGCGTTGCAGTGCAGTTATAACCCTTCCGGCCGTGGAATTTTTATTTCGAGCAAAAATTGTCTTTCTGCGTGTTTTCGTGCAGTTTTGTACCCGTAAAGCGTAAAAACAAAAATTGTGCTGATAGTGCAAGTATTACTTTACAGGCACGACAGTTCGTTAGGTCATTAGGCAATTATTTTTTTTTTTCCGAATATAAATTTTTTTTCTTGTTTTCCTAAAAGCTGCGACACCCTGAGCCTACAGAAAAATGAAGGTCGTAATGCAAGTATTGACAGATTTATGGGCATTTGAACAAACCAAGATTTCAGTTTCTTACCCTAGGGTGCCCGTCGTCATAACCTGTGACCACCGGAGTTTCTTCTTTTTCACAGTGTCAAGCTCCACGAAAACGCAACAATGGTGATACCTATCGCAAGAGACATCTTTGGAAAACTCTTGGCCAAAAAACTAGCAGTTTTGGTTTTGTTCTCAGCGTGCCAAAGGATATTTTGTGTGTTGTCATCAAATTATCGCGCCAGGGCTCAAAGGGCTAAACTGGGTCTTTTCAAGCGCATGAAAAGCATCGGCTGAGACCCACTCTCTGTCACACATTTGGTCACCTCCTCAATAAGTAAAACAGGGGTATTGGGAGACCCTCTCCTCCAGCGCATATACGCAGTGCCTGTGTACGATTGGTAACAGGAGCCCCATCCCGCGATGCAAAATCCTCTTTAGAAGGGCAGATAAAGATGTTCTCTCTCTCTCTCTCTCTCTCTCTCTCTCTCTCTCTCTCTCTCTCTCTCTCTCTCTCTCTCTCTCTCTCTCTCTCTCTCTCTCTCTCTCTCTCTCTCTCTCTCTCTCTCTCCGCCCTTGTCTGTCTTTCTGCGAGACACAGCTCACAGGTAGGGTGACAGGACTCCGAAATAAGCTTTGGCTGAAAATCCAGGATTAAAAGTTACCCGCGTTACTTTAGAGAGAGTATCGATGCCATCCTGTTGCGGTCGAGAGATTTGGACCGGCTTCATAGTTTATGCGCAACAAATATTGTAATAGAGTACGACATACAAAACATGAACGCGCTTAAAAGAAGCAAATTAAGAATTGTCGACGATTATCCCCGAATTATAATCTTTAAACGTTTTGCGCAACAGCTGGATCCATGCGCAGCGCCTTATCGTTTCGCCTCAGTGCGAAGTTGGCACAAGCGCAGGGCTTGTTGACACAGTATTATGACGCCAGCTCTTATGGATTTGAGCTGGATAAAAGAACATCTTATTGAGTTTCGATGTACGGGGTGCGTTATATCACGGATACACAATTGCAAGCGAATTTTGACACCAGCAGGTTCCTTGACTTTGGCCTGACGTTGGTGCAGCGCACTTCCGCGTTCAGTTCTCAAAAGCGCTTGAACGTAATTTTTCAGAAGACCAACAAATACCGCATTATACGATATTGCGAGCCGAGAGCTCAAACCTCTCACCGCAACAGAAACGGTGCATCGTGTTCCAGGCCTTTCAGGCCTATTTACCTCTTGGAGGCACGGTCTGACAGCGTTCATTTATCCCTAGATATGTCGAAGAGTGCCCTCTCCGCCTTCGCGGTTGCACGGACACTCTCAATTTTTTTTTTTTTTTTTGCCATAACAAATTAAAGCCGGAGGTAGACTATACTTCTTTTCTTGATTGGAGTACACATACTAACTCGGCAGTCACTAAGGCGGGGAGACCATTTCGTCGCATAAAGAGGATGCGTGGGGAATAGACAGAAATGCTCTGTGATACGCGTTTGCTGCTGTACCGGTCCTATATATATCCGGCCAGTGATGGAGTTTGGCTGCGTATTGTTCTGCGATTTCCCTATGTATAAGTTGCGACCGTTCTAGATGTTAGAGGGACGCATTCTTCGCTTTCTCCTTGGCCCACCTCGGTTCGTCTCCGCCCGGGTGGAGACTTCGAGGCACGTATTCCAGGGCTCAGGGCCCGACTTCTCTTTATCATTGTTCAGACTTTCCTCTGCATGTATGAGGCCCCCTGAAGCTGCCAAGTCTATATTTGTGTGTGTTCTTGGTTCAATTTTTGTTTTCCGTAGCCAAACTGCATATCACCCCAAGTGCGGTTGGTACAAACACGTCTCGCTCGTGTTTTGCTTAAAGGAGCCATGAAGACAAAATACAAGTTTGTGTTATTCGAAAGATTTCGTGTTTTGTAGTGCCCCCAGCGCTTGTTCGAATGCAAACGCTGCTTTATTCACTGTGAAATTAATCAATTTATGTTAAAATGTTGATTTTCCCGCTAAATCGTGTGTTTTCGTAGCTGAAATGACATCACAGACCGCTCTGCAGCCTAGGATCCCTTGATTCGCGCGTCCGCCGTACAGGGTAGAGACACGTACACCCTGGGGCCGCCATTTTGGATCGCTCGCTCGCCGCCGAAGCAAGTCATTGTATCAAAATCGCGGTAAAAGTATCGCCGCAACGCGGTTAACTGGCAAAGTTTGAATCAACTCATCTGTTTCGCGTTGCTGGGTCGCGTGGGAAACGAAACAAACAATGCGCTGAGCACGTTGACCCAATCGCAGCGGAACGGGACCGTTCAAAGGGTGTCTCCACCCTGTACGGCAGAGTTGGTATCGAGGTATTCGCACGTTTGTTTACGTTACTCTACCTAGATGGCGCCACATACCATGGCGTGTCGTTTTCTGCGTTTTTTTTCGTTCTGGGAGAAAATCGTTTCGTGAAACATACTGCTCGCTCGACAAATATGTTCACGTAAGACACCGTCGCGTCAATCAATCGGCCAGTGTCGTCTGAGACAACCCCAAAGCCCCGCAGTCCTGTGCAGCTAAACAAGAATAGTGCGCACAGTACCAACTGCAGCAGTACGCAGCGGTACTTCTATGTTTACATGTGCTTTCGTAACTTACGCTTAACACCATTCTTACGGCTTTAAAAAGAATGTGCCCTAAATTTAAGGCAAATAGCTCGTTCGGCAGGCTTATACTCTGCCTAATTTTCGTTTGCTTTTGCCGCCCTCCGCCAATCGCAGAGCTGTCTCGTGTGGCATCATAGGTTCTGTTGCGGGAAATGAGCTAGTGGGTCGCATGGCCATTTCCTTTTTTCCTAATTATGTGGCTTATTCGACCGAAGTTTACGTTAAAAGTGGTGTCAGTATGATTCTAACGAGGCAATATTTTGAATGAACCAAACTTGTGTTTTCTCTTCATGGCTCCTTTAAACACTAAAGCGACTAAATAACAAAAAGAAGCGCGTCTTTCGATCAGCAAAAAAGGCTGTATTTAACTTACACGACGTTAGTTCAGTATCTACACTCGAACGAAAAGCAAGTTTTCCTTTTAAAACTTCCTTCCCCCTGCTGCCAAGCTCGCCTGCGCCATTTATTAATAGCCCCATTAAATGAGTATTTATCCAAATACTATTCGTCTTTCTTGATTGATTTACATAAATTTACATAAATAAGTAAATTAATCTTAAAGTGCCTAAAAATCATGCACTCCTCCGTCTAACGACGCCGATGGTTGAACTCGAAGCTTTCTCGTGACGGATTCTTTGGTTGTCGTCTGGGTTTTCTAAACCGCTTCGGCCATGTCGAAAGGAAGCAGCCGGATAGACGGCGGCTTCATAACGCGAGGGACCCAGGTTCGATTCCGGCCATAGAGTTTCATAATAATATATATATTAGTATGAAACTCTATGATTCCGGCCACCGCAAACTATTTCTTCTTTCCCTTCACCCACGATCATTCATCATCATCATCAGAGAAAGTTGCCTTTCCTGCTGGGCGTTTTCGCGTTACGGACGCATCAGTGAGAACGTTTAAGCTTCGCTTTAAAAGCTGGTATTGGACTCTTTTTTTCGGAGCCCCTCGACTAAGCTTTTCTTTTGTAATTCCGGACTACACAACCATTTTTATGCAGAACTTTTAGAAATTGATCTCGCTTCGTAGGAAATACCATATTATGTAACTGAAATCATCGTATTTTCGCATTCGATTTCGCCTCTCGCTTTGCATAAAGAGCGAGCCTATACAAACGGAAATCATCATGTTTTCTGACTAGGTTCCCGGAATCAATCGTACCTTTTTATTAAATATTGCTGCTACTTCTCGGCACCTAGGCGGTTGCATTTGTAGAAGTCTATTTTAACCGAATGGGACTGGCACTTAATTCCTGTGCCATGTATTCTCTCTTTTGGTGCCACAACTCTGGGTGACGTAAAAAGAAGATCCGTAATTTTATTCAAGCTTATGTGTTTGCGGCAGGCCGCGTGAATTATAAAGAAGTCACAATTAACGGGAAATTCGGGAATATACCGTAGTTCACTTTCTTTCAGTTCACGCCCCCATTTTTTCCCTAGAAAATAAACGAAATTAAACGTATAAGCTACAAGCGGATTACAGTCAACGCTTTAGGCCTGGCCAACCACCGCTTGTGGGTACGTGCCAAACACATTGAGGGCATCATCGCCATCTTCATCCACAATGCATCGTCATCACCAGCAGCTCCTGCTGCCTCGTCAGCTCAGCTCGTTCCAAGCACGCTTTACGAAGAGCCCCGAGCTCCTCGGCTATTCTTGCACCCGCTGCTCCTCCGCTCATCTTCGCCAAGGAGCTTGCGGCTTATGGCGCCCAATAAGCCGAAGATTGTCAAGCCTTCTCTGGCCCCACCCGGCAAGCAGCGCAGCAGGCAGAAGGACGACAAGGCCTGTCCAAGCCCAGGCACATCGAACGACACCGGACGCAGCTGTATGATGTGTGAACGTTTGCTCGGTCGCACCACCAGTACACAGACGGCGAAAGGCACTGGACAAGGAGAGCCAAAAGAGGCGACGACCCACCCTTCCATCCAAAAGGCCGCGGGTTTCGACGACCCAGACATTATGATGAGCGTGGAGGAGGACGGTAGCGTTTGCTACTTCTTGCGGAGAGACTTCGGTGATCCCACGTCTGCATAGGGAATGTGCAGGAGCTTGGCGACCGACACACGCTTGCAAGCCTCCCGTTGCACGCCCTTTCTTCCCCCTGTGCCGTAACTCTGCTTTCTTTGATCCGACAAATGTAGTTCTCCCGCAAGTTGCATACTGTCACTTTAGTTGGGTAAAATGGGGAAGTAACACTTTCCTGGCTGTTCCCTTGTGCATCAGGTAAGCCCAACAGCAGCAAGTTGCTGCTACGGCCACACCAATTCGTTGGTCAACGCGGTAATCGAGGAACAGTGTGGTGGTGTCTGTTCCGATTCATAATACATGGCGAACCTTGGTCAATTTGCTTCAAAGAACAAAGATAGCGCCAGAATTTTACGGGCCTTAAGTTGGTATGCACTGTGATTCTGACTCGCTGTTGGCAAATGAGGCTTAAATCGTAATGAGTCGAAAACTACAACCAACAGGCGCTTTAGGAACTTTAGCGCCCACTACCTAACGCCAAAGAAATTTGTTCCAAGCTGTGCGGTACCAAAGTACGATATCCCTTGTACAGCACAGGGGCCGCGCACTACAGCGTTTTTCTTATTTTACTTGCCCCCTTAGTTCGATTGCACGGCTCAAAGTTACAAAATTTAAAAAAATTACGCCGATCACCAGGAGGCCCCATTACGGCAACGGCAACTGAGCGTGAGGAGCTATACTCTTGTGGAGTCACTTCCGCAGTTTCTAAAATGCTCCGAACAAAGTTACGGCTTTTTAGTGAATGATGATAGTACGCTCCTCCTGAATCCGCTTCCCCTCTCGTGGAAGTGGATGGCAAGATATTTTCTTCCGTGAGCAGGGTGACCGTTATTCCGATCCTAAAATCTGTCGATAGCTCATACATACCCGTCAGGATGAGAGCAACCGTGACACTGCGACTCAAGGACAGACTGCGCTCCCCGATAGTGTACGAGGCCGCACTTCCGGCTTGTTGCAGAAAGCCAATTACAGCGTTTCAATAAACACGCACCGAGGCGTTATACAGGAGGCTATGACCGAGGTTGCACCAAAACCAGCGCGGTTCGCAGTGTCTCACGGCGGTGCGCACAGTCACGGAGTGCTGATCAAGGACAAACTAAACTGCGCCAGCGCTACAACCCAAGCGTCATGTCCTGAGACCAGCTCTTAAAAGGACAGACACCCGCCGCGGTGGCTCAGTGGCTAAGGCGTTGCGCTGCTGAGCACGAGGTCGCGGGTTCGATTCCCGGCCGCGGCAGTCGCTTTTCTGATGGAGGCGAAAAGGAAAAATGCCCGTGTGTGCGAGATTTCGGCGCACGTTAAAGATCCCCAGGTTGTCAAAATTAATCCGGAGCCCTCCACTACGGCGCGCCTCATCGCCTGCGTTGCGTCGGCGCGTTAAACCCTACAATCAATCAATCAATCAAATAAAAGGACAGACAACCGATTTTTGTGGAGTGCATGTCCTCTAGCTCACATGAAAGCCAGCGCTTGTATACTGAGGTGACCGAAAGGTATGTCAAATAAACAGGCGAGAATAATTTTAATTTTACACTAACATTTCTGAAGTCTGAAAGGTAGCGACATGTAGTGTCAAGACGTGACACTACCTACGTGTTCAAACAATCCGTCAATTTCAACGCGGGATTCAAAAACCGCATGAAGGAATAGGAAAGGTTGCAAATTATTGTTATTTTATCCGGATACAAGTTTTTTTTTTTTACCTTTTGCAATCTCAAGTGCAGTTAAAAGTACGTGGCCGCACGGTTCACTTCCATGGTTACCAGCATTCCTTAAATTATTCCAGGGCCCTCCACTACATTGACTTTCATGCTAAAAAATTTCCCCGCATTTCCCCGAGGGAAGAATGTGAAAGTGCGAATGTAGGAGTTGAATTTGCGCGGTTCGGTAATGTTCGCGAAAGAGAGATCACACACACACACAACTACAAAGAAAGAAAGATGCATTTATTCGCAGACACCTATTTGTGTTGTCGTTGTACTTGATTGCTAGAGCGGATCTCAGCTTTGAAATTTCGTGTCAGTACTCCTTTAAGCGGGTGCATTAGCCCTTCTCACGCCCGATTCCTGGCCAATCCTCCACGTGGGTATGTGCCATGCACAGACACCTATTTGTGTTGTCGTTGTACTTGATTGCTAGAGCGGATCTCAGCTTTGAAATTTCGTGTCAGTACTCCTTTAAGCGGGTGCATTAGCCCTTCTCACGCCCGATTCCTGGCCAATCCCCTACGTGGGTATGTGCCATGTCAGCGGCCAGGCAGCGCGCGCCCATCTCCCCCCGTTGCCAAGGAAGACGAGGAGATTCCTGGCCAATCCCCCGCGTGGGTATGTGCCATGTCAGCGGCCAGGCAGCGCGCGCCCATCTCCCCCCGTTGCCAAGGAAGACGAGGAGCGCGCGCACTCGCAGCTGTTGCTATGTGGACGGACGGCGGTCACCGGAATTCAGGGTCGCTTATAAAGTGCATTCGCACTTAATATATCCTAGAGGGAAACCTGGCGCCACTGTCTAGGCGAGCCGCGCTTGAGCGAGCGTTCCGTCATCTACCGGACGGGCACGTTCCACTTGTCCTTGGCATGGCTCAAGAACAGCCTGGAAAGTTGCCCCTGGCTGCAAAAAAGCAACAATATTACTGTTAGATTAAGGAAATTTGTTTTTCTAAAATAGAATCGAAGCACTAAAAAGATTTATTTGTCAGGAATTATTTGGATTATGTCACGTGGGTCCTCTGTGCAGCGACGTGTTTGGAAACAGGCACCCTAGCGCTTCACATAGCATAATACTAGTGACGTCATCACTGACGCTCCTAGCCTAAGCCCCGCCCATAAGCTAACGACCTGGAAACAAATGCTCCCGCTTCACATAGGGGCCAAGTGGGAAGAGGAAAGTACAACATGGTTCGAGTCTCAGTGAGCAAGCCTTGCGCTCCTGAGTGCTAGAGATAAAGAAACTTGGTGGGGTACAGCTCGTTTTTATTTGTATCTTTAGTTTTTTTTGCGCGACGCTTTCTTTGGCTCTGCGTATCGCGCCTCCGGAGCCCGGAAAGCGACTCGCGGGGAGGCGCCCGAGGAAGTTACACGGGATAACGCTGGCCCCAGGCCGTATGCTCATGGGGTCGTTCGGTGGGGCGACTTTCCTCCACAGGGGAACGTTTGGATCCCGTTCCCCTTTGCATCCCGATCCCCGATCCCCGATCCAAACGTCGGAATCGGGGATCGGGATGCCCGCTGAGGACGTGCAGGCGCCCTATCTTTCGCGCTGACAATGAATGATCTAATGATGCTGCTTCTGCAGTGGTGCCCTCGTTAGGTGCACGATCTTCAGCACCAACATCAGAAGACCCTGATGACGGCTTTTCCGCCGTAGTGCCCCACAGTCAAGCTGTCCTGTGTTCCATACTGGGCTATAGATATCGAACCTAGTTCGGTGATCGGTAAAGGAAACTCTACGTGCGGGTACTTCGCTTGCCTTAAGCGAAAGTGGTTCTAGTGCGCCCGAACCTGTCATTCGTATACTTCATACATAAAGATATATTTATTTCTGTTGTTATTATCATTTTATATACTTATTCATTAGTTAATATTTTATCACATCCATACAGCCTTCGCCAAGTCGATCAACCCTCTCCTTTGTGGCCAATGCCCCTGGGTGGTTATGCGCCGACTCCTTCTGGACCATCAACACCGCCATCGTCATCTGTATGGTCATATCCATCAAAACCACCATCGCAATCAACAGCAGCACCTACTGCCTCGTCAGCTCGCTCCAAGCCAGGCAATTCTCACATCGGCTACTTCTTTTGCGCTCATCTTCCGCAAGGATCTTGAAGCGATGGCCTGCAACCAGCCAAAAATTGGCAAGATTTCCGTTGCACCGCCTGGCAAGCAGCGCAGTGGCGAGGAGGACGGCAAGCTTGTTCCAAGCGCAGACAAATCAGCCGACCGCGCGACAGCCGACCGCGTGACGGCCCACAGCGGAACAGCCGACAGCGCGACAGCTGACGGCCGACAGCCGATGACGCGTGACTCAGCTCTCGGTCGCCCCAGCAGCACGCAAATGAAGAAACCCGCAGGACAGGGAGGACCACAGGACGTGCCTACTCGCCCTGGCGTACAAACCGGCACCAGCTTGGATGATCCGGACGTCGCAATGGCGGTCGAAGAGGATGACAGAGTCCGCTACTTCCGCCGCAGAGACTTTCATGGTCACACGTCCGCATAGGTGACTTGCTGGTGCTTTTCAGCACACGCTACCAATGCTTCCCTTGCACTACCTTTCTGCTCCCTCTACCTTCGCTCCTCCTTGTCTGACCTAAAGAATGTAGCCCTCAGGAGTTTTCTGCTTTTGTCTTTGGTTTCAGTAAAATGGGCGTGGTAACTTTTTGTGATTGTTTCCTGCTGCCCGAGGCAAACCGAGCAGCAATTTACTGCTCCGGCCACATTTATTCGTCGGTAAATGCGGTCATTAAGGAGAAATGGGACGGTGCTTCTCAGTTCATATTACACACTGAAACCTCCATTTGCTTCAGACAACACAGATGACACAATAAGTTAATCAATCTTAAGTGTAGTTCATTCTAAGTTTCCCTCGCTCTTAAAAATGCTGATCATATTAAAGCATTGTATCGTAATAAATCTAACGCTACAACGAATACACTTTCCGAACTTCTAGCTCAGCGCCGAAGCGCAAAGGAATTAGGTCCACAGTGTGCATTCACAAAATGGGATATTTTTTGCATAGCACACGGACCGAGTGCTGCAGCATTTCCGCTATTTCACTTGCACGGCGCCCCAAAAACCCCCCAAGCGCTTTTATTGTGGGGTTTTTTGTCCGAGTACTTCCAAGCACTTCCAAGGGTTTGCCTGACATGCTAGAAGGCAGGTGGGATTAAGGAAACCTGTGTCCAGAGTGGCGTCCATGGTGCTCCAGCACAGGTGTGGAGACATGGCTAAAGTGCCGTCCGAAGGCATTCACTTTTTTTTTCTGCTATGGTTCAGCATGTGTGGCATGGTGGTGTATGCCTGCTAGCTCCCTAATACGAAGGGAACTACTTCAAGCCTGGCCCCTGCCAGTTTATTTGTTTGTTCACGAATTTGTATTATTTTGAATAATATATTGGTTGTGTTAAGTTCTGGTTTTTGAAGGTAATGCGATCGGTTTTCCTAAATAGATTAAGTCATGTTATTTAATTGAATGTGACGTAGTGCCAGACGCAGCTTTAAGTAAGGCAACAAAGCAGTGAAGAACTTTAATTAAGTTCCGTCAGACGGCATTACAGACAGCGTGACGAACAAACTGGCCAACGATTGTGATATGCCCTAATGCGAATTTTGTGCGCAGGGCGAACTACTGTCTTCCGCGTGACTGAGCATACCTTCCGCGCCTCACGAAGTGATCACCTCATCAGCGAACGAACAAAGACGCGCGATATACTCTGGGGTTGTTTCGTAGGGCGTCGCCGCGGGGGACTTCGCCACACTTTCATGCTCCGCTTTCCTGCTCGCTCTTTCTTCCGTGGCCTCTTCGCTTTCTCAGTTATCTCGTAGCGTTTCGCCGCCGGGGAAATGTCTTGCGCCGTCTCGACATACCGCCCTCCCCCTCACACGTTCGCCATACCTTCTTCTTCAGCTTTCCTGCTCGTTCTATCTCTTCTGGCTTCCGTGTCCCCTTCGTGCGCTCGGTTACAACGACGGACGACGCCGCGGAATCACAGGAGCGATCGCTTAAGTGTTGGGCACTAAAACCGTGGTAAATAATTATAAATGGTTGCAACGTGAGCTAGTAGCTAGTTTCAGTGCGTTTCGCTTATTAAGACCATAAGACCAAAAATAAACACATATAGTGTCCACGGAAAAACCAGTCTAGTGTTGTGGAATGGGTGCCCCCCCCCCCTCCATTTTAATTCCATTCCGAGAAATTAGAAATAGCCTCAATTCTATTCCTTTCGATTACGCCGAATGCCAAAATATGCCTGTTCCTTTTCCTGGAACGGCCAGGATGTTCAATTCCATTCCGGTGTCTTTTCAGAAGAACTTCTTGCTGGGCTAGTTGGTGAATAGTTGCCGTGATTTGAAGCGTAACAAAAACAAATCATGGCATCAATTCCGGTAATTTCTCAACGTAGATCCTGCCGCTGGTGCCTGTATTGAGTTACCCACGAACGCAACACCAAGCTAACGTCATCTGATGCGTTGAGAACTGCTAAAATATGCGAACCCGTAGCCAAAGTCGAGGAATGGTAACACATTCGGGGCAGCTCGAGCAGAACAACCAGCCTACTAATTTACGAAGGGCTGCACGAAGCCACTGTTCTCCGAAGGGCTACAAAAGAATTCATACACCCGCCGTACCCTCCTGAACAAAATCTACAAAATCTACTACATGGCCTGTGCCGCCACTGCCTATCCCCTGGCTCATTGAACCACTTGAGAAAGGAGCGCCAGCTAATCCCGTCTTTTTCACTCATTCCCAACCCTACCTACGAGCAGTGGGTCAACCGGCAGACCAGTTCGGGCCTTGAGGCGCAACAAGAATCCCGGGCGGCCAGCCAGGACCAGTCCCAGTGATTCAAAATCAGCACTCCTAAATTTTCTCTACGGAATTGGAGTTTGACCTGCAACGTTATATGTCCTTTTTAAGGACAGATAAAGTTGCATACCACGCTGCCTGGAAACTCAGTGGCCTATGAAGCTGCTCTAACTTCGGTCTTCCGTGGTGTCAATGGCCTCACCAGTGTCAGTCATATTTTCACTCTACGTGACAGGTTGCACACATACCGGGACACCATCGCCATTGCAATTTGTAGCGCACCGCTTTTCCACGTCCTTACCCATTTATAACCCGACCCTTAGCGGTTATCTATCGCCAGCTTCAAACACCGTCCTATCTCCCCCCCCCCCCCATCACATCCTCCTGCCATCATATCCTGACATCTTCATAGACACATGTTTGAATTGTTCTGCTCCTCACACAGAGCTCTACAGCATCATATGGTCATGGGGTAGCATTCCACTATCCAGGCTCCGCTCACATCCCATCCCCCTTACCATCACCAGACAGGATCCCTGGGAGGTGGCCCTGCGTGACCAAATAAAGTTATTCAGTCTGTCTCTTCGTCCCAAAGATAGTAACGCATGCCTCGTTCCTGCTAACAATTAACCCGTACGTACGTACGTCACGGCGCATGGGCGTCATCCTCTGACCAGCTTCTCACAATCCCCCGGGCTGACGCCCCTGAGGAGCAGGAAGATTAGTGGGATCTCGCTCCTCACGTGCGCGGAGTTGGGCATGGCCGTCCGCATACTCCCAGGGAGTAGAATCGAACTGTTGCTGTGGAAAAACTGAGCAAACGAAGAAGTTACGAGAAACAAACTTGGTGTAGAGATGAATTAAGAAAATGTGCGGCAAAGTACAAACTCGAATAATGTGGCTGGAACTCAATGAGTTGGGGCACGAACGTGATGACGGTATGATGAACAAATACCTTTTTATGCTTTTTTCTAACCAAAGGCACCTGAAGTTGGCCTCCGTAACCGCTGCAATGTGGCACTGGAGGTACTTCACTTCACTGGAGGGACAGGAGGCACCCTCCGCCCCTGTTTCTCCTCATCATCCTGGTGGTTCACGCCGCACATTAGCGAGGAGCGGCGTGGTAGAAAGGAGCGTGATCGAAGATTTCACGAGCGGTAAACAGAGCAGAATAACGCAACACTGTCTCTCTTGAGGAAAGCCGTTTGAGGAGGCACGTGTTAGTGTTCTTGCGTGTGTTTGAATGCACCTCTCCGCCGTCACCTTACTCTTGTGCCTTTACCGACTCCTTCGAAACAGGAATTAGCCCTGGTCCCACCAAGGAGGTTGTATAGAACTTCTGGAGTGGAGATGGTGCTCGAAAACTGACG
Organism: Haemaphysalis longicornis; assembly: GCF_048455015.1. Taxonomy (NCBI): domain Eukaryota; kingdom Metazoa; phylum Arthropoda; class Arachnida; order Ixodida; family Ixodidae; genus Haemaphysalis; species Haemaphysalis longicornis. The sequence goes on along the minus strand of NW_027526222.1, from coordinate 272,116 downwards.
CCGACGGCCGCTATCTTCCCGTGGGTAGAAAACTCGCTCCGCGGTAGCAGACGCATTGCATTCGTCGCATAATGTACTTGTTTTTGTGGCGGGTTACGTTATATTTTTGCTTCCGTTCTTTTTTTGTTTTCTTTTGTTTTGTTTTGCAAGTTGATTCTCTCATGCGGCTACCTTCAAACGCACCGAGCTTTTCTTGCGCGCGTTCATTTCGCCGCATGTGGTTTCGGTTATGCTCCCCTCTCCGTGTTTCTAGTTAAGCGCTTCGCAAGTCGCCCGTGCGTGCGCCGGGGGCACACACATCTGGTAATTATTTACATTCTTGGGCGCTAACAACTAAAATAAACAGTAGACACAATGACATTTTTTTCCGCCCCATGTGTCGTTCTTCCGAGTTCTCTCTTGCCAAAGAGCAGAACTCGTGTTCGTTCGATCCTCGTTCGCGGATGGATGCTCCAAAGGTGTAGAAAGCAGAAATGGTCTGCTCGTGCGTCGCGTTCGGCTGCGCTAATCGCGCGAAGAAGGCGTCGGGGATCACCTTTCATCTGTAATTACTGAGGGTATCTGTTTGTTTTGGGTTTCGAGGGCATTACTACGTTATGAGTGCACATTTGCCCGCCGTTTGTGTGTGATGTAAAGGGAAAATTCGCCGTAGCACCTGCCGTCCGCTTACTGAGCATACCGTACGCGCTTGTTTACGCAGATATCCGAATGTTTTCGCTTGTAGTTGTGGTGGTCCTGTAGTCGCTTGGCTGCGCGAAATCACATGTTTGTAACTCTGTGGGGCGCAAAGTGTTTTTCCGCACTAATTTAAATGCAGAGTATTGCTAAGGCAGTTACCGTCAAAAATCAAGGCACTCTTGTTTAATACATTTCCTTTACATCCGGCCATACGTGAATACACTGACGTTTCTCGTTAGCGCTGTTTCGTAGAAGTCTGATGCACCGCAATGCTCTCCCGCGTTCTTCATCCGCGTGATTTTCTTATCAATAGCACGCTGCTCGCGTCCGAACTTGCGTGGTCAACGAGGTTGTGAATGTGATTGAGTAACCTTCTGCGAGTAGTTTTCTTATCAATAGCACGCTACTATTGTGCCAACTTGCACGGTTAATGTAGTCGTGCATCCAATTAAGTAACCATGTGGATTTGAAAAATAAAGTCAATGGGAGTCCCATGCCTTCTGTAGAGTGCACGCGGATTAAAAAAAACCTGCTTTAATGTGCTTCAGTGTGTGCCAAATCCATTTCGCAAAATACGATTGAAAAGCTGGAAATAGACCCGCCGCGTTGGCTCACTGGCTAATGCACTGTGCTGCTCATCCCTAGAACGCGGGTTCGATTCCCTGCCGCGGCAGCCGCTTTTCTGGTGAAGGCGAAAAGCGAAAACTACTGTGTGAACGAGATTTCGGTGCACGTTAAAAACTCCCCAGGTGGTCAAAATTAATCCGGAGCCCTCCACTACGGCGCGCCTCATCGCCTGCGTTGCGTCAGTGCGTTAAACCCCACAATTAATCAATCAATCAACCAATCAATCAATCAAAAGCTCATGCTTAATTTGGTCTTCTGCAAGGGCAAAACTGGGCATATGTTTTTAAACCAGAAAACGTGCATTTGCACTACACATAAAGATTGCAATATCCTGATGATGGATATGATTCTTGCAGTACTGCTTAAAAACCATTCGAACCGCTACTGCATTATTATTTATTAATCATTAATGAATAAGCATTCATTAATCCTAGCCACGCCGCTAAAAGAAACAAGCGTCAAATAATCGCGCTTTCGCGTGTCCCGCACTTCCAGCGTGAAATCACGGCTAATAGTAACCTTATAACGCGGAATCTCTTGCCATGGAGCGCAACATGAGGTAATTTTAATCTTAAGGGGACGGTCTATAGCCTTAGCTATACCGAATAAACGTTTATTGAAATAAAATCAGGTGTGGTGCCTTTAGCAGAGCGCTGCGCGTTTTCCCGCATCGACAGCTCTGTTGTCACACCGTAAGATATACACAGGCGAACTCGCTGCTTGAACCATATCTTACGTCAAAACCTTACGCGTAAGGCAAAATTCAGTCTCCCTTAAATATCGTAATCGATATACTAGCTTACCATAGTTTTCTCCCTTGTAAAGCCAAAAAAACGCGACCGCACTTCAGCGTCCCTGCCGGCGCAGCGCCTTTTCTACCCACGGCAATATGGCCGCCGACCGGTTCGCCCGGCTTCACCTCCCCGCGTTGCCCGCTATGGGCGGCCTCCACTCCAGAAGTTTCATACAACCTCCTTGGGTCCCACTCACGCCACTCCTCAAAAGGAACCCGATCGCCTACCCGCCAATGGCAGTAATTTCAGGGACAGAGAACAGGCAGTACTAACTAAAGAGTTCTTTTGACGTCAAAGGGACTATTTTGCGGGTTCGCTGGCCACCGGCAAATGTCACCGCCAAGGAACATGGCCGCAAATGAAGAGGTTTCTTTAGTTTTATTAGATGCGACGCTGAGAGGAGCATCTCTTGCCGGCGGCCCTGTCCTGCGTGCGTCCGTCGTCCGCGTCCGCACAGCTGCGTCTCTCCTCCGCTCGCCTCCTCTCCTCTCTCCGATAGCGAACACTCTCTCCCAACATCTGTGGTCGCGCTGCGCGCGGCTGCGCACTGTGCGCATGTGCAGTACTCTCTCTCTCCGCGGTCTCCTCTCCTTCGGGCGTGCTGCGCATAGAAGCGGAATGCCGCGCTCCGGCCGGTCTCTCAGTCGACGGTCGCCCGCGCTTGCGCTTGCTCTCTTGCCGTACCCGACGATTGCTTGATGCGACGCCAATGGAACCCCCTTCAGCGTCGCATCACACCAGGGTTCCCGCGAGGGGAGGTGGGCGTAATTTTTTTATCTGATTCAATGCTAACACACACACACACACACACACACACACACACACACACACACACACACACACACGCACACACACACACACACACACACACACACGCTCACACACGCATACACACACACATACACACACAAACACACACGCGCGCACACACACACACACACGCACACACACACGCACACACACACACACACACACACACACACACACACACAGTAGTATTCCGACTAAAGGTCATTCCTAGTTGGGCTTAGCGAAATTTCATTTTTTAAATATTCCTTGCCTATTTTGTATGGGCATGCGCCGACCATCCGAACCCCCTCCCTTCCCCCACTCCGGTGCACCGGGAGTGCGCGCAGCGGGCTGGAGTTCGGGCTGACCAGCTCTCAGCTCGGGACTCAGGAACACTTGATCTCCCAGACTAGAGCTGCAAGCAGCAGCAGTCACTCGCGGCTTTCTGAACTCAGAAGAGGCCACCCACCTTTTCTTCTTTTCTTTTTTGTCGGCTCAAATAAAAACATTTTTCCACCACCACCTTTTCTATTTTCAGTTAAAGGAGCGTTTGTCGGTGCTAAAATGAGCTGAGTAAGTTACTAAAGTAATTTCGAAGTAATCAAAGCGGTATTTTTGTTTTAAGACCCCTTTCATTTTTGGACTACAGTAGTACCCCGCTCTTACGTTCCTCAGTGGTGCGTTTTCCCGGCTGCTACGTTGTTTTTGTCTAGTCCCGGCGCCGCTCACATAGAGTCGGCTTGGCTGCGGAAATGACTGCATGAAGCCTTACGCGGGTGCGATTCGTTACCGCTAGATTGCCCTATGTTACTGCATGCTATCACCATCATCACTGCGCTTCCAACGGAAGTTTCACTTTGGAAAGTCGGAAATTCGTGTTTGCCGTAAAGCACCCCTGCAAGAATAGCACGCACTCTCGTAGTCATCGTGCGCTTCAGGGGTTTATCCAGAATTCCGATTGGGGGGGGGGGGGGTGGGCGCGTGTAGAAATCCTCCTGGGGGGGGGCGTGCTGCGGGCCTGTTGGTGGGAGGGGTGTATAAAACCCTGAGCGGGGTGCCCGTGGTTGTGAAATCTTTTTTGGGGGGGATGGCCAACTCCTTCTGGGGGGGGGGGGGAGGGTTAGGGGGTGTTTGGGGTGTGTGTATCAATCCCTGGTGCGCTTCAAGCTTTGAGAACACCGTTGAACTTGCAACCGCAAACTTTGTGGTGTCTTGATGGCGTCGCGAACACGGAGAGAGAGAGAGAGAGAGAGAGAGAGAGAGAGAGAGAGAGAGAGAGAGAGAGAGAGAGAGAGAGAGAGAGAGAGAGAGAGAGAGAGAGAGAGAGAGAGAGAGAGAGAGAGAGAGAGAGAGAGAGGACTTTATTGGGCCCAAATAAGAAGACTGGTCTTATGTCTTCTTTCTTGCAAGGGTTCGGCCGACCCCATGGGAGTCAGCGGCCCCTCTTGCTATTCGGAACAGGGCCTGTTGATCTTCAGCGGTGCAGCGCGGCCTCCCACTGCACATCGTTGTGTATGTTTAGCAAATATGTTCGGTGTTCCTGTGGGTTCGTAGCGATGTGCGGGCACTTCCACATCATGTGTGAGATGGTAGCCCACCCTGAACAAAATTTACGTTTCGGGTCATATAAGTCGGGATACATCTGGTGGTACAGGACTGGGTTTGAAAACGAATTGGTCTGCAATAGTCGTAGTGCTACAGCCTGTTTTCTATCGAGGGACTGGTGGGGGCCGGGATATGATCGTCTGCCCTCCCTATAGTAGTTGAGTATTTCCCAATACGTGAGAAGTCTGCCGCCGTTCCGAGGAGTGTCCGTGGATGCGACTGGCAAGTTGGTTTGGTTGGTGAGAGCGCAAGCCAACTCATGTGCCTCCCCGTTGCCTTCCATGGTAGCGTGTGCAGGGACACACAGTAGCGTGACTGTGGGGAGGTTCTCCATGTTGGTTAGGTGTCTGAGAATGGCGTCTTGGGCGATATACGTCTTCTAGTGAAGTTGCGAATAGCAGCCTGCGAGTCTGAGACTACCACCCCCGACGTTTGGATGCTGGAGATCGCTAGGGCGATAGCCGCTTCCTCCGCTTCCACCGTGTGCGTAGTTACAATTGTGCCAGTCACATGCCGATTTCCTGGATAGTTGGTTGCAGCTATACACATGGCACACTTCTCTCGATATTCGGCTGCATCCGTGTACGACACATTGGGATCCGCTCGAAGTTTCTTAGACAAAGCTCGGACTCTGGCTTGCCTCCGTCATGTGTCTTGGGTGGGACGAGTGAATTTTATATGCGATCTTAGAGCAGTTGGAAGGTCAACTTGCTCGGGGGTCTCCGCGTTCACCTCTACTCTAAGATCGCTCAGAACGTTTAGTCCTGCCCGTTAGATGAGAGACGTACGAGTTGTGCCGTGCGTTGCGCCTCGATGATTTCTTCCACAGTGTTGTGGATACCAAGTTCGACTAGTTTGTGTGTAGGGGCAGAAATAGGGATGCATTGCCGCTTTTTGCGATCACTGGAAAATACCCCGCGCGGCAATGCAAGGTCTGTGGCATTGACGACTCTCTTCCGCGCTGGCTGCTCGTCTACTGCGTTTTATTAGTGACAGCGTCTGGGCCCGGAGCCGATTTGGTTCCGGGCCCAGACGGTGTCACTAATAAAACGCAGTAGACGAGCAGCCAGCGCGGAAGAGAGTCGTCAATGCCAGAGACCTTGCATTGCCGCGCGGGGTATTTTCCAGCGATCGCAAAAAGCGGCAATCCTACATTCTCGAGTTTTTTTTAAGGTTCGAAAGCCAAAGTTGCAGAAATTTATAGTTGCAAGTCAAAGCTAGACTGTTCTCGTTCATTTTCGAAGGTTTCCTTCCTGCTGCGTTTTCCTGGTTGTTACATTTTGTTTTCCCGGCCCGCTGAAAAACGTAATAACGGGGTTCCACTGTACTTCGCCTCACTAAACGCGATTTGATACTTTTCAAACTAAAAAATATGGTGTGTTTAACGACTTTGTTATTTCTTCATCAGAGTTACCCCCTGCCCACTGAACATTAAGTTATTTGCTCATTTTTTATTATTCTTTCCTAGCTATTTTGCTGGATCTAACACCCACTTACATTCTTTAATTTTTAACAGGTAGCTTCCATCATCGAATACGTGGCTCTTTTTGGCCACATACACCGCTAAAAAACGAGCGCCTGTGCTCTGCAAGAACAACTCCCAAGAAATTGTCGAAGACGTATAGAGACACGAAAATGCCGATAGTAAATATGGGAACCGATGGAATCTGGTCTTCGGCTGTTTATTGTCACTTGACGATGGTTCGCGAGTGCAGCCAGCGCTACAGATCCCTATAGTACTCGCACCTTCCCTCCACAACAAGCAGACGTCATTACCCGAGCAATTTCACGTAAAAGTTATTCCTCCTACTTCTAAAGGGATTACTCAGAAAGCCAGTACTCCGGGTCGGGAACGTCGTGAGAAATCCAAGAAGTGCTTAACGGGACTCTAAGATACGGCGCAAGGTACCACTGACGGGCCTCGATGTCGTACAGCTCCACGCTCGAGACTGTGGCAAAGTCATCGAACTCCCCGGCAACGTACATGTCCGTCGGCTCGGTCGAGCTTAGTGGCCGGAAGCCGTCATAGCCGCCAACCACGTGTGACACGGCGTCGTCACGCACGACAGCCTTGAGGCCACTTAGAGGAGCGGGCATACCGTCCACCTGCATCCAAGCATCGGCTACTGCGTCGTAGCTCTCGACGGTGTTGAGGACCTGAAGACCCGTGAAGCCACCCATGACGTAGATTCTTCGAGCGGCGCCCCGGCGGAGGCGTTGCTCTGGATTTCGTGCATGGAGGCAGCGCGTCCCCACTGGTTGCGACTTGGGTCGTACCGCTCGCAGGAAGCCGTGCGGCGTCGGCCGTCGAACCCGCCTAGATGTTCATCAAGGACCGCTACACTGACGTAACACCGCACCATGTTTATGTTGGCTTGGACTGTCCACTTCTTCCGAGCCTCGTCGAGGCAGGCGACCGAAGGGTAGTCTCGACCGTTCAATCCGCACACGATGTAGACGAGCTTCACCAGAACTGCCACACCGTGGCGATCGCTGCGCGGCTTGCGCTGATCGGCAAGGGCCTGCCACCGACGGGAACTGCAGTTATACGTTATGCGGTCGTTGGAGGCGCTGTCCGTCCAACTACCGAACCGGGAAAGGATACCTTTTGGAACTCGGGGCTGGACCAAGCAAGATTCGGAGAAGTTATAGCCGTGCATTTCCCTAAGGGCCAGCACTGTCTTGACGAGGTCCAAGAATTCGACGGCGCTTCTATCAGCTTGTGCCTGGGGATCATTCCAGACTCTGTCGACCTTTGCGCTCCTGTAGATAGAAAACTTCAAGAGCCGCAAAAGTATAGAGAGACATGCTCGCCATACCGGTGCGTTCCCAGCGATCCATTTTGTAATGCCCACGAGGTCGCGGGTTCGATTCTCGGCAGCGTCGGCCGCTTTTCTGATGGAGGCGAAAAGCAAAAATGCCCGTGTGTACGAGATTTCGGGGCGCGTTAAAGATTCCCAGGTGGTCAAAATTAATCTGGAGCCCTCCAGTACGGCGCGCCTCATCGCCTGCGTTGCGTCGGCGCGTTAAACCCTACAATCAATCAAATCAATCATTTTGTAATGCCCTGAAAGGTACCTTCGAACACGTCAGGAACGTGCAGTTCGTCGTCAAGGAACTCCACGTCGAGGAACTGCAAGTGCTCGACCATCGGGAACTGGAACTCCGGGCTCGTTGTACAGATATTTTTATTTATTTATTTATTTATCAATACTGTAAGCCTTGGTCAGGCTCATACAGGAAGTGGGCACATAATGTACATTACACACATAGGTACAAAAAGCAAACTCTGGACAATAAAGAGAACACAACAATCAACCAGGCCTTTGCGAAAGCACACAAAAAGAAAAGAAAACGCAAGAGCGCTCTCCGCTGTGTTTTTAGTTTGACAGACAATACTAAGTGAACCGACAGCAAAGACGGTGTACATAAATAAATCTCTTCTAACACAAAAAATGCAGTGAAACACTTGCAAACCGATGCAATACGGGATAGGGTAAAATAAGGCGGAAAAGAGCAAACTCAAACATGCGCAAAGAAAAGGTAACAACTCACTTGAAATGTAATTTTGTTCAAGTTTGGTACAAAATCAAGATGTAGAAAAATTTATTTGCCGAACGCCTTCTCTGTTCCAAAGACGAAGTGAACCACAATTCCGCGTTCCTAGCAAAGCCATCAACCGATGTGGCGTTGATAACATCGGACGGCAATCCATTCCAAGTTTCAATGGCCAGCAGAAAAAAAGAATACTTTAATATATTTGTACGGCTCCAAAATCTCGGAAAGGTTTGTCATGATTCGTCCTTGTTGAGTGTCGGTGAGGAGGCTTAAGGTAATCACTTTTGTTTATGCTTATAGCTTCCCGATACAAAAGATACATGAACTTCATAGCGGCAACACTACGACGTGACGACAAGGTTGGAATGCGCGCTAGCATGCGCAACGAAGTTACGCTGTCATGTCTAGAATATTTAGAGTAAATAAAACGAAGTACCTTATTTTGAATTTTTTCTAATTTGTGTACAAGCTATTGTGGACGTGGGTTCCAACTATACTACCATACTCGAGGATGGGTCTCACAAGAGTCTTGTAAGCCGTTAATTTGACATGAGGAGGGGCTGCCGACAGTTTTCTGCGAATGAAGCCCAATTGCCTGAAGGCCTTGGTGCAGGCATTTTCAATGTGAGCGTCCCATTTCAATGTATGCGTGATTGTTATGCCTAAATATTTTATGGAATTTGTTCTTGACACTTGGGAGCCATTTAACGTGTAGTTAAATTGGAGAGGTGATCTCTTCTGAGTTATGCTCATACAGTTTGTTTTGCTAGTATTAATTTTCAAATCGCAGGTGTCGCACCAACGCGCTATATTACGGAGGGAAGAGTTTAGCCTCACTTGGTATGCGGCATCATGCACACTAGTGTAAACAACACAGTCATCGGCAAGCAGTCGCCCGGTAACTCCATCTTCAACGCAATCAGCAACATCATTAACATATCGAGAAAAAGTAAAGGGCCCAGTACGGAACCCTGCGCGACACCTGAAAAACCATTAAGACGGTCAGATTCGGATTTGTTTAGAGATACGTACTGAGTGCGATTTGATAGATATGCAACTACCCACGATAATATTGTAGAAGTTCCGCAGGATGTACCGGAATGCTGTTCTTTCGAGAGCCATGTTCTTCCCCTTCACGGTCAACTGGTAGCTTCCGATGAAGCTGCCCACTACGACCTTCTCCTTGAGCACCTGGATAAAAGGGTCTCGGTTCTCCGCGATGCTCAGCGTTTCGGCGACCTTGAGAACCTCGCGGACGTTGTGAGGGCCGACGTGCTCGCTCAGCGGGACACGGTAGGCGACGTCGATGACGATCTCGAGCATTTCCAAGCTCAAGTCGCTCACACAGATCACGGTGACTGCACGCCCCTCAGGGCGATTCTGGCGCCCTCCCTCCTGCTGGGAAGGGGGTGACTGTGCCTTCGACCCGACGGTGTTCGGTGTCTTGTTCTTGCGGGCGAAGAACGTGCCGCAGCCGGGGAACCTGGAGGTGACCAGGAGGCGGTGCGCCCGCGACTCGGCGCCGTCGGTCGTCTGGAACACGACGTCGTAGTGTTCCCGGGCTCTCCTCGTGGTGTTCAGCGCGGGTTCGGGGTGGGCCACGACCTCGTGTGCCGGCTTCGGCATGCGACGGGCATCCCGAAAAAGCCGCCTTGCAGGAATGGACGCGGCACCAGTCTCCTTTCTGGTGCCTGTTTCTTGAACATCACCGCCAGCGGCAGGGTCCATGCTGAAAATCAAGCAGGCGTCACGCAGGAAGGGGTCGGCTGTACTTCGCAGCGATGCCGCAGCGCAACGGTTTTGCGACTGATCTGGCCTAGTGAGGCTGGAATGAGATCGCTGCTGCGCGTGCAACGAACTTCACGACGTGCACGATGATGACGACGACGACCATGATGATGATCTTCGTTGGTGAACGACACGTACCCAATAAGAGGATTGGCCTGTCACTAGGGCAAGGAAGAAACCTTTACCATGCTATAGGGCGCAGCTTAAACTTTCCCACATAGCGACGTTTCCCACGGGCCTAGTGACCCTGCCATCTTGCACAAAATCCTCATTTTCGAAAATGTTTACTTCTCCTCCTCGCTCGGCGATCGGCCACCTTGACGCATGCCCTCTATCTCTGTAATATTCACTCAGTCAGCGCAGCGCCACTCCTCGTCTTATGAATGACGATATGAGCACCACGAGTAAGAAGACTCTTAGGCAGGGGTTCGTCGTTCTGTAGCATAGAAGACAGCAACAATTCATCTCGTTGAGTCTTCTCGCATTTGATGCGTTGTCGTGACTTGGCGTGAGGGGGGGTGCTAGAAAGGCCTGGCGAGTACGTCACCAGTCCAGGAGGTTGCTGCCGTGCTGCACGGCGAGACGGCCGGCCTCCTGCAGCTCTACACAGACGGCTCCGTGCAACCGTCCCTGAGCAGAGCTGGAGCCGCCTGCACGGCAATGGAGCTTGGCACCAGTCGTGCGGCTGCCTGCCCTTCCCCGCCTCCTCCACCCATGCAGAGCTGGCCGGGCTGCACCTTGCTGCAGACCTGCTCCTGGAGAACAACTAGATTCAGGGGGCCGTCATCTTCACCGATTCCCGGCCCGCTTTCTTGCAACTGCGAACGGCGGACCAGCCATCGAGCTCCAGCGGATACGTGGAGCGGTCACTGGTGGCGAAGCTTCACCTGGTGGAGTGCCGCGGTTGTGACCTGCGGCTCCACTGATTGCCATCTCATGTCGGAATCACCGGCAATGAGGCGGCTGACGCCCTGCACTGTAAAAAAAATGACCAATTTTACGGAGAAAGCTGCTGGTAAAAGGTTGCCGGACACATTTCCGTAATTTAGACAATGGAAAGAATTTTGAGAATGGACATTCAATAGTACGAAAAGGCCATAACAAAACCAACACTCCGTTTCAAAAAGCACGTCTTTCCGTAATCGATAGAACTTTCAGAAAAGAAAGAAAAAATACTTGAACGAGGAATTGAACCCGCGACGGTGACCGAATGGGCACGACGCTCGAGACCATTGCACCACCTCACGAACGCTGCACTTGTGCCAAACAACCTGTACACTACATGGATGCCCACCCTGCGTGTGCCATACATGGGTGTTTACTAGCTGGCTTACAGATTTCCTGGCTGATAAAGTGCGATTTCTTAAATAGCGCTTGCGGAGTAAGGTTCCGCGAAGCCCCCACAATAGTTGATCGCCATCAACTCCGCTGTTTCGAGAAAGCGCTCGCAAAAATGTGTGTGACTGGCTGCGACTGCGATTTCGCACTGCATGAATAGTGCTTGCTGTGCTTTGGTTTTAAGCTTTAGGCTAAATACTTCGACAGATATTGATTCCTTAAGAACTAAATTACCTTCCGCAACTCTCATCTGCACGCAAATTACCTTATATTTTCTACAAGTGTGCCGGTCACACACGCATGTGCAGTTTGCAGGTCCGAGGCAGCAACGTCGCCGGAGCGTCGTAAAGACAAGATACAGTGCTCGTGTTGAGCGGTGTGGGCCTCATGGTCCTCGCTAAGTTTAAGTTTACTACACTTTAGACACTACCGAAACAGAGCCGCATTCATTACGCCACGAATGTTGTAGGGGCGCAGTTTTCGCTTCTCGATCGATTCCCGACTATCGACACGACAATATATTTCTTGCAGTTATTAATAAACTGATCTGTTTCTGTTCTGCATCACACAGAGGAAACGCCCGTATTTTGCAAAGCAGAAAAAGATTCCGTTTGACGTGTAAAGGAGAGAGCATCCGTATACTGAGGGACGGAGCGCACTTCCGTTAAATTACGGGTGTTTTTTTTTTGTTCTGCATCAAACGGAACACGGCTCTGTTTTATTACGGCCATCTGGTCCGTAATTTGTCCGTAAAATTACGGATTGTTTTTACAGTGTGGCCAGAGGGGCTGCTCACCAGGATGGGGTCCCTGCCTCCAGCGACCTGAGGTCCTTCGACGCCGCTCACCCCATCGTGGCGAGGGAGGTGGAGACGATGCTCCCGGACCCCAGAGTCATCAGTGGCCAAGCTCCATAGGTCCTGCCTGACCGCATCAGCAGGGACGCCCGGTCCATACTCCGCCGCATGCGGCTCGATTGCTGCAACGTGGCAGCCCTCTTGCACCGACAAGGCCGCCATTCGTCGCCCACATGTGCTGACTGCCCAGAGCGAGAGTCCCTGGAGCACGTGCTCTGCTCCTGCCCCGAGAGCAGAGCTTCGAGCCGCACTCCAGCGTTTCGGGCTGCCCAGCCACCCCCCGATGGACCTGCTTTTCCCGACGGGCCACAACTGCATCCGGCGGGAAGCATTCCGACTTCTCCTGGCCTTCCTCGAGGAGCCAACCTCATACAACGGCTGTAGCCCAATGCCTGCCGGCCAGCCTTACGCACTCCGTATCTATTTCTTTCTCTCTCTCTCTTTCTCTGTCCCCATTTCTTCTCACCTATCCTCTTTCATACCCCTTCTCCACTTCCCCCGGACTGGGTTGTATGCTGGTGAACTCCCAAATGAGTTAAAAATATCCCCAGTCCACTTCTTTTCCACTTTCTATATTTATAAAGCACTCACTCACACTCACTCACTCACAGTCCAGGAAAAGAAAAAGTCGCAGAGACATCTACGTTTGCCTCCTAAGATGTAAGGCGCGATAGCGATTCTTCGACTCCCACGGAGTGTTTTCGTACGCATTTGCTGCATTTCCGACCTATGCTTCACGAGCACTAAACGTCATCGAAGAGAGAAAGATTAGCAACGAGGGTTTTTAATCGCTGTGGGCCAGGAAAGACAAAGGCTCTGTGCACATCTGTGGATTAAAATGTGAGCGGGAAAGGTAGGTTGCCGGTGCGAGATTTTGGTCTGTTTTGGAGAGGGGGCTTCAGTGTCAGTGTTTCGAAATATTTGGGATAGTGAGCGTATACTATGCAAAAACCTTTTGTTTTTCCGTTTAAAATTATGTTGGACTATCAATGGCAGAAATCTTCTCAATGACAATTCGAAAATCCGCAGTTACATCAGCTCTGCTAAGAGGGGAAACCAAGACTCCAGACAATGCATGCTGGCCTGTAAATGCTACATGTTATTTGCCACCTATATAGGGAAGCCGAAGCAAAGCCGAAGTAGTATAAGAGGGTTGAATTTGTAAGCTGGTAAAACCGAAAAAAGGACGCAGCCAACCTTAAAATAGGATGCGTGTTGCCCCGGAAATAAACACTAACGTGCCCCTTCTCATACGAAAATTTTATTTGATGATTTTGAGCAACTATACCAGTGTCCGCCGTCCCTTTGGTCGGGATGTGGTTTATATGAGGGCGCAAATCATGCGGAATGCCTCAATCAAACGCAATAGCCCATTCTCTAAGGAGGAAAAACAAGTGGGAAAGAGAGCACTGCGCCATGCAATGATTGATTGATTGATTGATGGTAGGGTTTAACGCGCCGACGCAACGCAGGCGATGAGGCGCGCCGTAGTGGAGGGCTCCGGATTAATTTTGACCACCTGGGGATCTTTAACGTGCGCCGAAATCTCGTACACACGGGCGTTTTCGCTTTTCGCCTCCACCAGAAAAGCCGCCGCCGCGGCCGGGAATCGAACCCGCGACCTCGTGCTCAGCAGCGCAACGCCTTAGCCACTGAGCCACCGCGGCGGGTGCCATGCAATGAGAACCGTAATACCGACAAGAGCGCGGCTTGTCGCAACAGCTGGGAAGAAGCGGAAGCGGCACAGGCGTGTGCCTGCTCGGATCAAATACAGAAGAGACAGTAGACAACGGTGCACGCTCAGTTCGTGCAAGAAGGAGGAACCGTCTTTACGACGACCGAGGAAGAACAGCATAGCGAAAATGCTGCCGAAGCTCCTCGACGACAAAAAACGGCAAGTGCAGGATCCTGCCATCCGATGCCGACTGTTGCACATCGGCAAGGAGTACGCAATCGAAGCAGCAGTCGACAACCCATGCAACCTCGTGGCCTCCGACAATAGGCAGCTGAGCTACTCTTCCAGAATTGGCCTGAAGACGGGCTATGGTCAGTCGCCGACCTGCATCTGGGTTGTCCGGGAGCTTTCGTCGACCTATTGCAAGGATACGGCTTTACGGCTGGGGTGGACCGTCTGGCGGCAGGATGTGAAGCAGCTGAGGTTCTTTCCGGAGGACCTTCTGAGCCACGTCAGCGTCATCCTGCTCCTTCGCCATCCATCCGTCCAGCAGGCCCTCCTGCCACAGCCGACCTCGACGTCCCAACTGGCCGCACCGCAATGGGCTTCATGGTGGTGGCCTTCTGCCACGGATTCTTCAAGCTAAAGGACACGCTGTGGGCGCAGGCGATGACGAATGCGACCACTTTACCGCCAAGTACGTATACAATCAGTGCTGAGGACACATTAGCCGACAGGAGGAGCGCCGCATGGGGGACCATGTCAAAAGACTTGCGCCACTCATACTGCAGTTGCGTCCGGTGAGTCGCGACGAGCTGGGCATCACCGCATCAACGGCTCTGGAAGGCGCTTCGACAGACACCCAGCCATTTGGCGCCGAAGACGGCTGCGATACCGTGAACGTTGAAGTTCAACAAACGCGCGTGTTGTGGCTGCGGGAAACGTGACCGGTCCTTTATTGCACTTAAGGTTGCGGTTTCACAACTGTCCTTCTGATGTCAGTTACGCCAATCTCCCCTTTACGTATTAATGTGTTACGGCACACCATTGTTGATATAGGGATAAATTGTTTTAAATCGGGTATCACTGCAATAAAATATTATTTGACGCGACAATGAGGGTCCTTTTTAACTGCCGCTAAGAAGCGAATGGCGAGCTGTGTTTGGCTGTATAGTAGAGAATTGCTATCGGTACTGCAAACAGGGTTAAGAATATTGCCGCGAACTAGGCATTAGGTTTATTTGTTTATGTTTTGTTTTTACGGCCCGACCGTGCCAGGCATGTGTTATCTGTGTCCCAAGCGAAGCGCGTGTTCCATTCTTTATTTTTATGCCGCACGGGTCTGATACGGAGAGCGTTTCGCCCTAACGTCACTAGCCTCGAATAATCTTCTTTGATCTACAATGTTCTGGATGTAAATCGACGGTTCGAGAAACACTCGCGCTGAAAGATAAAAGCCTGCAGAACAGACGCCGCGGTATTCGGTCGCCGACGCTCGCTTGCGTACGTCACTTTGCTGACTGCTGCTTCTCCGCCTGTGTATTCTTTGAGTTGTTTGGGGAGCACAAGTTCGCTCCAATAAACTTGTTTTCCTTGAAGACAACTGCGTCGTCTTTGGCATCGTGACAATATGGTAGGAGGAGAGAAAAGATGTTTAGAGCGCGGAGGGTTGGGTGGGTAGATGAGGTGGAGGGAAAGTTCACGAGGGGAGAAGATTGGTAACGGGCGAAGTGGAGGAAGGAGGAATAGAAAAGGGGAATATATTCATTTACCGACATAGAGCATACATAAGTAGCAGTATGAAAAGCGTCGAATTTCCCCTCTTTAGGATACAGCTGCGTGGGCTTTCAGTGGTGTTCGTATTTTTGTGTTTTTTTGTGTTTTTTGCTCGTGACACCATTGCATGGTCTCACGAGTTACGACTGCCGAGGCGAAGTCGCCCTAAAGTAATGATTGATTATGAGGTTTAATTCGCCGACGCTACACAGGTGATGAGACGCACCGTAGTGGGGGGCTCCGGGTTAATTTTGGCAACCTGGGCGTCTTTAACGTGCGCGCCCTAAAGTGATGACCTCACTCATTCGGCATTGCTGGCTAGGGGTAGATATCGAGTTTACATTTCCGATTCTTGAGCCTGCCTTTAATATTACCGCGGTGCGTATGCTTCCCGAGCGTTCTCGCGTGCAACGCGACAAAAAAATTGTAGCGCTTTATTTACACCCGTGCTCCTATCTTGATACATCGCCTTTTACTGCCTTAGCGGTATACGGCTCAGTAATATTCCGTTCCAAGATATAGGTGCAAGCCTGGCAGCGTGTTTCCAAACGCTTTGCTGCACAGCGCCCCCACATGACATGTGTGATGTCTCTTCGCGCGCTGTTCTATTGTGCAACTGCTAAAAAGAGACCCGCCGCGGTGGCTCAGTGGCTAAGGCGTTGTGCTGCCGAGCACGAGGTCGCGGGTTCGATTCCCGGCTGCGGCGGCCGCTTTTCTCATGGAGGCGAAAAGCAAAAACGCCCGTGTGTACGAGATTTCGGCGCACGATAAAGACCCCCAGGTGGTCAAAATTAATCCGGAGCCTTCCACTACGGCGCGCCTCATCGCCTGCGTTGCGTCGGCGCGTTAAACCCCACAATCAGAATCAGAATCAATCATCTGTTCTCAGTCGAGACATTCATGGGACGAGGCGTGGTAACGCGGGCGCAGTGGTGTGGAGAAGGCATAGCCAAGCGAGGGATAGAGCAAGCATGCACCGCAACGCAATGGAAGCTACGCAAATGTTCCACAGCAAAAACTAAACAAATGGTATCACTGCGCCTCACGTCGTGGCCCAGCCGCGCGCCCCGGGGATTAGCGTCTACATGGCTGAAACGGGAGGCAGGAGTGGCGAAACTGTTGATGTCGTCTGCTCTAAGTTCAGATGCGCTGCTCTCGCAGCTCTTGCTCTTGCTCTTAGGGTTTTTTTTTTTTTTTTTTTTGGGGGGGGGGGGGGGGGGGGGATAGATGGGTGAAAAGGGCCCGAAACGGTCTGACTTAGGGTGTCGACACCTTATTAGGCCCTGAGAGGGAAGAGAAGGGGACATAAAAGGGATATGAGAGTGGAAGGGAGGAATAAAGAAGAAGAAGAGAGAGAGAGAGAGTAAACTTTATTTCGCAAAAAAAACGGAGCACGTGGTCGGATTCCTCATTTCAGGACCCCGTTGGAGCTTGCTGCCTTCTCCGCACGTTCCACCAGCCGACGCTGAGTTTCGCTGCTGGAGCTGGCCAGTTCTCTCTCCCACTGCTCATGGGAAGGGTTGGGGATTGGGCGAACATTTGGGTTTTTCTAGCAGGCCCAAACCATCTAGTATGGGTACAGATCTCACCGCAGTGTGACCAGGTGGCGCTGTAGAGGGTGGGATTGATGGCGTGAAGTTTAGATAGGTGTGGTTACGTGTTTGTCTGCAAAAGTCTGAGTTTATGCTTCTGTTCCTTGGTGAGTGACGGGTGGGCAGGAGGATACTGTTGCCTATTCAGCTTGTAGTGCTGTGTGATGCTTTGGTATGTCAGTGGGGGATGAGCCGCTTGAAGCCAGTCGTCTCGCGGTTTCCGGTAGGCTAATTCTCGGGCTGTCGTGTGGGCCATGACATTTCCGCGAAGGGAGAAGAGTTGCCAGTGCGACTGGGACCACAAACATGGTATCATGGCGTCATGCTGCGTCCGGAAGATGAATATTGACGGTAACGGTGAAGCGTAGAGGCGAGGCTGCGAAGCGAAGAGCTGTCCACGGCGGTCCGAAGTCTGGAGAGCTTTCTGGGTGAACGCCCGAGCAGACGAGCGGGTACTGGCGAGCGGGAGCTTGCGCTCGACGGCCCGACGCAGCAGAGCGCCTTCCGCCCGAAAAATTAACACCCATGGCCCGCGATATGTGGCCGGCAAAATGGCGAACCGTACCGGCCGCGCAGGAGCAAACGAAAAATATGTCCGCACCCCACGACGACCGAGGCCAAACTCCTGGTCTCGCAGCATTCGGGTTGGACACAATTCACCCTCTCTGAATTCCTCTTGCAACAAACACAACACTGAAAGAATCAGTAAACGTACGTAAACTTCGTCTGTTCAGATAACACTAGCAAAATCCTAATTAATTGAGTTGACGATATTTGGAAATTCCTTGCTTTGAGCAGCCTTGCGCCCTATTTTCTTCGTCGCAAGAAGCGCCCAATCACGCTCTCTAGCCCTGGCAGCGTTGCACGCTATGTATGAAACAGAATATAGACGGAAACGCTTAGCGGTCGTGTTTCTGGAATGCTGGGAAAATGGGTGTAAAGACGCGTGCTCTCCGGAAAAAGCCGCCCGTCGGGAGCCCTCAGCGAGAGTTGGCGCGCGAACGGTAAGGGTGGTGGTGGAAAACATTTGTTTCGCTATTTACAAAAGAGGAATAGGGACGGCCTGAAGGGCCGACCCTTTACAATGTCTAGGATGGGTCCCTAGTCCGAGACCCCTGTGGCTTCTGCAGCGGCACGGGCTCGGCTGCTGAACCCTAGTGAGCCAACGGGCGCGAACGGGTACAGCGTCTTCGGGCGAATCCAGTCTGAGCTAGTGCGAATCGATCTGCTGGCTTTGAGAAGTCCTGTGAAGCTTAGCCTTACGATTAGGGAACGCCAGGCCACTTCGTTGTGGAGATAAGCGATCGCGACATGAACTGATTATAGGATTTTTGCCTCACATGGGTGATTTCAAATCGACGATGTAAACGAAGTAACAGCTATATTAGCCTTTAAAAATGGGGACGAGTTCTGCACGACGCGCACTGGGCTACCAGTGGCTTTTCGGGGGTGGACGTGACTTCTCTCCCTCACAGCTGCAGGGCACGACAGCATAACCGTGGATATTTTGAAGGAGGGAGGAGTTATTGTACTGGAAAAGTTTGCTGTGCAATCCTCATCAGAAGGGATATCCCAAGGACCTCAAGAATTACATACCCATCAGCCTACTCTGAGTTGTCTACAAGGTCTTTACTAAAGTTACAGTTAACCGCATAGGTGACAGCCTGGTTCTTAACAACCCACTGAGCAGGCTGGGTTTGGGAAAGGGCACTCAACCATGAATCCCATCTATGTCGCCAATCAAGTGATAGAAAAATCCGCAGAGTACACTAAACCCCTTTACATGGTATTTATAGATTATGAGGAAGCGTTTGATTCCGCACTCACTGCAGCCGTCCTAGAAGCACTAAAAGACCAGGGAATAGAGGAAACTTACTGAAGACTTCTAGAAGACATATATAAGGAATCCACGGGCAGGATAAACCTCCACAAGCAAAGCGATAAATTTCCGACCCCAAAGGGAGAGGACAGTAAGATACCAAGTTGGGTGATCCAGGTTAGGTGCTCTAGCGCAATGGCCTCCATGATTTTCCCAGGAGGTTACCGCTTTTGGTCGATAGGACGTCCGAGAGGAGCTGGGTTTGCCTCCCTTTTGGACTGGGGTTATTACTGCAAGGTGTGTGTTGGTGAGGCGCTCTTCGTAGACCCATGCTCTGCTGAAGGCACTAAGCAGTCGGTGTTTTTCAGGCTTGTTAAGGTTTTTGAGTGCTTGTTAGGTTACTCCATCGTGTCCTGAGGCGCTTCGGCGCTTTGTGTTTGCTAGTGCTGCGTGGAGTTCAGGGATGGGGATTGTGGCATTGCAGGCCGCCGATACCAGGACGCTGTTTCGGGTGTTGAGAGAGGCTGACAGGAAGGCGAGGTGGTCTTCGAGGGCGTGAGAAGCTGGGGTGATGACAAAGCCCTATCTGTCTCTTTGTGGGCGCGGGATGTCAGTGGTTTGAGTGCTGCACCTAACGGGGGTGAATTGGTCACCAAGTAGTTCGACGAGTGCCTCTGTTGAGATTCGCCTTGCAACGGCTATGGTTAGAGCTGGCGTGCGTTGGCGTGCGTTGGCGGACGTTGCGGGGGTCCAAAAAGGAGTGAACTACCCACCAAGCCCGTCAAGAGTTTGACAACCGTTCGGCACCCTGTACCATCTAGTATGGAA
The DNA here is from genome assembly GCF_048455015.1 of Haemaphysalis longicornis. Classification (NCBI taxonomy): domain Eukaryota; kingdom Metazoa; phylum Arthropoda; class Arachnida; order Ixodida; family Ixodidae; genus Haemaphysalis; species Haemaphysalis longicornis. Next base: position 252,393 of record NW_027526222.1, on the reverse strand, counting down.
ATGCCAACAAACCCCATCCCTCACATCCAATCCCCGTCCCATGAACGAGCAGTGGGTGGACCGGCTATCCAGCTCGGACCTCTCGACCCAGCGCATGCTGATAGAGAGGGCACGAGCAGCCATGAAGGACCAGGGCATCCCGGACTAGCGGACGCCACCCCCCCCCCCCCCCCCCGGTGCTCTCACCAACCTGCACCATAAAGCTCGAAATTAAAGATGCTGATTCTCTCTCTCGCTCTCTCTTTCTCTCGAGTGTTGATAGGGGAGATTCCCATCCCTGTCTGCGGCGTTGGATGGCGTGCACCGACGGCAAACGGCGTCGAGCCGGTTGTACGTGTTCCAATCGAGGGGTCTCCCACTTCTTATTGCTTTACCCCGGGCTCTCTGTCTGGCGGCTCATGATGCTAGTTGTTTTATACCCGGGACGGGTTGGTGTGGTTGGGCCTCACATCGGAGGGTTGTCCTCTTGAAGCAGTTGCTGATTTCTATGGCCAAATTAGCATCTTCAGGGATGGCTCGGGGGCGATGCCTGAAGTTGGGCTATTTGGTGACACCATAAGTTCGTTTTGGGCCTCTTTTTATTTTCGCCAGCTGGGGCTACAATGATGGGATAATGGACTGATCCCCAAGTGCCATGGATAGCGGACCAGTTGTAGACGCCACTGAAGTTGTCAAAGGAGATGTCATGGGCCGCAGAAAGGACTGGATTAATACACCGAAGCAGCAACGGTTTTGCCGCCTTCGCAGTGCTTTCGCACACGACCCGAAGAAAGCACAGACGCCCAAAACCCTCTTTCCAGGGGTCGTGAGAGCCGGCAGTAGCGGCGCACGTTGAACCTGAGAGGGGGGGTATAGGAGATCTCGGCGAGCGGCGCCCGCGGGCTGTTTCAATTCTCAGCGTACCTTCGCTAGAGCACCTTGTTTTGTATTTTTGCAGCTGCCGCGGCATGAGTCATCGCCAGCGGGCCCCGCGCGGCAAACGCATCTAGAAACGAAAGGCGGGTTCTGCCGCCAAGCACAGGTATTCGCCACACTACACGCAGCACGCTCGCACAGGGTAATAGCGCGCGGCATCGTAACAGCTTCTAAAGCTACATCAGGCTCTTTCTGACTTCATAAGAAATCATTCTTATAAGTATATAGCCCTAATTAACAAAGAGGAAAACGAAGCCAGTATACAGAGCACATATAGGAATTCCCAAACTATTACCCTCTTGAGTGGCAAATCAATTTCATCCCATAGGTTTAGAATCATTTACAGTCGAGATACAAAATATTGTCACGGGACACATAGGTGGGTAATGTCCTATACTGCCATGTCTTAAAACAAAGGATGACGAGGACGACCAAGTGGCTGTGTCCTTGCGCGCGCTACGTTAAGGCCGCCATGGTTTCTCTTCCCACGCCATTATCGCAACTGATGCCTCTGTTCCGAAGGAGAACGCAGGCGTGGGTATTTTAGGGGCGAAGCACCTTAGGACCGAGGCTTGTCCGGCGTCCGGCGTCCGTGCTCACGTCACAGGCCCGTGTAAATCGAAACATCTGTCAACAAAAGGATCGCAAAAGGTTAACAAGAACAAAATAAAAGGATCACAAAAAGTTCACAAAGAAACCATGGAGAGAGAGAGAGAGAGAGAGAGAGAGAGAGAGAGAGAGAGAGAGAGAGAGAGAGAGAGAGAGAGAGAGAGAGAGAGAGAGAGAGAGAGAGAGAGAGAGAGAGAGAGAGAGAGAGAGAGAGAGAGAGAGAGAGAGATGCGGTGCAAATGCGTATATAGGCGCGTTCCAGACCACACATTCTCTTTCTGCCATGCATGGATGAAAACGAACGTAAGGCGCGGCATGCGGCGGCTCAACGTCTGCGCAGAAAACAAGCTACCCCGGAGGCGAGAGCTCTGGAAGCGGCGGCAAAACGGCAAAAACGCCAAGAGCGGACCCGCAGTTGAGTGCTCGGGAAGCAGCGACTCAACGGCAACGCCGACAACAAGCTACCCCGGAGTATATACTGTACACACGCGTTGTCACTCATTTACATGCGCGAGTGGGCAAGGTCACGAGTAATTTACGGTAAGAACTATCCCCAGTGCTTCGCCCACTCGTCATGATTCACTTCGTGGAGATGCGTGAATTTTTCCCCCGGTCTAGATTGGGCTTGTTCACTCCGGTTACCACACTTTCTTACTTCTTTCAACACAGAATTTCCCGCAATACGCCTCGAGATTCGCGATCGCTGCGCTGCCTGCCGCCGCTTCTCCGCGGCGTTTGCGGGATTAGCGCTGCGTAACTGATAGGTGGTCATGCAGTGTTTTGGTTCTCTTTCGCTTCTCTTTGCCTTTCCGCGCACTAAAGAACTTGTTATGGTGACGTCTCTAAGCAAACTGCACGTTTAGGGCACTTAAAAAAAAAAACAGCTGCGTCTTGGTAGAGCGCTCGAGCGCCAACGAGAGCTACCCGGGGAGGCGGTTCTGCGCGCTTCTTGGCCGCTCTTGCGGGCGTCGACGACGGCAGCAGCATATCACCACTGTCACCTTCGAACACGTCAGCACAAGTGAATTCTATTTATTGTCGCCTCGTTTAGACCTAATATTGGCACTGTAAGAGGTTGGTGCGTTTTGCAGAGCAGACAACAAATGCGGCTTTGCTTCGAATATGTACGTCGTAGAAAAATATGTTTCGGGGATGTAATAACCCAATAGCTGACAATAACGTGTGCCTTTTATGGGAATATAAGCCACGCGAAAATGTTAAGTACACTCAAAGGCTGTGCGTTGTCAAATATGGGCCCAATCAAGCTTTATAGCAAGCACTAAGGTATACGTTAATGAAACCACGGGAAAATGAATGGTCTGCAAGTCAGGAATAAATAGAATAGTCGTACGGGAATGAAAAAACACCCAGTGCAGCTTCTGAAATGCTAAAGACGTTCGTTTAAGCAAGGTAGTATTCAGACCAACAAGATGCGAAATGCACTGATATTTCGCAAGACATTTGGGGGGGGGGAGGGGGACGTTTAACTATCGTTGTTTACAAATGCGGAGCGAAATCAACGAACGAACGTTTTAGTAATGACACACACACACACAAGCTGCGTGTTCACTTTTCGTTTGTTTTTCGCCTTCAACGAACGGCTGATCACTCGGCGGACGCATTTTTTGAATACAGGGTAGGCAGTTCATAAGCGATACGAGGTGTCTTTGGAAGAGTTAATTGATTGATTGTAGGTTTTAACGCGCCGACGCAACGGAGGTGATGAGGCGCGCCGTAGTGCAGGGCTCCGGATTAATTTTGACCACCTGGAGATCCTTAACGTGCGCCGAAATCTTGTACACATGGGCTCGTTGAAGAGTGTGGTATCTGATAAGGCTCTCTGATTTCGGTTTATGCTAGATTCTGCAGTCTCCCCGTGTCATATAACGATGTTTCGAAGAAGAGTTTAGTCGCGGAAGCGGATTACTCTATGAGCCCGTCTCCGCGCTTCTCGTGGAGGATAAGTGTAACAGATTTATCTTTGCGAGCGCTCACCTCGGGACAAGAGGATCCATCATTAAAATTTGTCGTCGTGTGCTGACTCCCGAGTATAATTTTGCATTATCCATCGTACTTCTTTCGGAAAATGTTTGTGAAATTTATGCCGCATTGGCTTGTTCAGGGTAGTGATCAATATAAGCGTAACTTGCGTCCTGTCAGGTAAGAGTGCTCCGCTAGACTATAGAAGCGCACAAAGTCGATTTACATCACAGTGTGTATGGCCGCAACATGGCCATCGGAGGAAACACTGCTTACGGAGACACTGCCACTAAATTTCAGGGCAGCGGAATTGCAATCAGCTGCATGCATATGCCGGCTTCGGGACACCGGCCTGTGACACACAACTGGCGCTCATACAGACCGAATTTACCACACTAAGATCGCGTCATAAACGTTTATACTCTCGTAAACACACCACGCTTGCAAACAGAGTGCCTGCTCCACATTATTCCGTATTTCGAACGCGTAAAAACGATAAATCGCAGTCTTTAACGAGCCGTAAAAGCAACGGCGACAGGGGAGAGCGGGCCGGAGACTCCCGCGGCTGCTTTCGAAACGGGCCGGTAGTGGGATTTCAGTGGCGCCCCTACAGGCCGCGCTCGAGGCGTATAGTCTGGGCCCTTCGTTAGCTTGGTTCTTCTACACAACAGGCAATAATTCTCACGGGATCATTTTCCTTTTGCTCTGCACTTACTTCCACAACCTCATCCCAGCTACGTCGAGCTCTCGCTTCTTTATCGCCTTCCTCCCTTCGTGAACTTCGTTTGGTCTGGGTACCTGGACATGCAGGTATCTGACTTAATGAATCGGAGGATGCCCTGGCGGGAATGGCATTGGGCGGTCCACTTGTGGAGGTTGTGCCGCCCATTTCCCTTATAACTTCGGCTCGCTTTCGTTGGCTGTGCTTACTTCAAAGTATGCCTGATTCCGTTTACGAAGACTCGGAGCTCGAGCACCTCCGGTACTCATGGAAGTGCAGCATAAGCCAGTCGCGAGCTTGCGAAGTCACCCTCACTAGCTTTCGCTGTCGCGTGCCAAATTTAAATTTTTACTTACACCGCTGTAATCTGGCTCCGTCGCCGCTATGCGCATTCTGCAACGAACCAGAAACGATTGATCATTTCTTCTTCTGCTGCCAACGGTTCTCATCTATAAGACGAAGGTATTTAGAAGACACATGTAACAGGCTAAACCTCCAACTGTCTACACTGATTTCATCGTTCGGGTCTAAAGTACTGGGATTCTGCCACGGGGACCTTTGCCGTGCGTTACACTCATTCATTCTAGAACCAGGCCTCCTGCCATGTTAGCTATCATTTGGCCCTGTTGGTTCCCCCTGTCAAACCTACGCGCGCCTTGCTCACTGCTTCGTCTATACCACATTCTCTCTTCGTTATGCTCACTTCCTAATTTTCGTGTTTTTTTTATTTCTTTTTTAACTTCTGTCTACAATTTCCTAACTTTTATTGCTCTAGTCATTCACCGCTAATCCATCCTAATATTTAAATATCTATTCCCCCCCCCCCCAAAAAAAAAAAACTACATAGTTTCTTTCGGTAAAGCACCCATTTCCTTGTCAATCCCCCTGAGTGGGTATGAGCTCCACCACCGTGTTCATTCTGTAAAAACGCCAATCGAATCTGCTTGTAAACAGACCACTTCCCATCAACCATGGATCGCCTCATCCCTTCTGCCGCCACGTAACAATATTAATTTAAAAGTATAGCTATGACGCCACAAATGATAACCGGTACCAACAAATGGCACCAGTACCAGCAATTGATAACCGGTACAACATTACAATAGAGCATTTACAAGGCTCTGCTTCATGCTCAGAGAGCTGAGGCAGACTCCTAAAAAAGTGAGACTGGACGCATACCGCACATTCGTTCGAACAGTCCTCGAGCGTCGATCAATGGTATGGTATCCACAGTGCACAAAAGGTATTGCAGTAATCGAGCGGACCCAGCGGCTAGCTGCGCGGTTAATTCTTTCTGATCACAGGATCAGGCCCTCCGTTACGAATTTGTTAAGACAGCTATAGAGTTAGAGCCACCCCGGAAACGTCGGCATATGACGCGCTCAAGCTCCCGTAGCTATATACTTATACGCTGCATGCTTCGCCCCTAGGTTTCTCGTTAGTGGAGATGGCCCGGGATTCTTTTTTTTTTTTTTAGAAGAAAGTCGGCTTAACAGTGATACCAATCTACACCCGGCCCATACGTGAGTCACACTAAACCACTCTAAGACAACACGACTGTTCTTTGCCCGTACCAAAACCTTTCAAAAATCTCTTTTCCCTTCGCACAGTTGAACACTGGAATGCTTTGCCATTTGATTTCGTGGATTGGTCGCATGTAAATTGTTATGAACGCTTGTTATCAACATCTCTTCTGTATTTCTCCCTGCTTTGACAGCTAAGTTGTCCGCAGTATTTGAAAAATAAATAAATAAATAAATAAATAAATAAATAAATAAATAAATAAATAAATAAATAAATAAATAAATAAATAAATAAATAAATAAATAAATAAATAAAAATAAATAAATAAATAAATAAATAAGAAATTTTGAAAAACTTTGGAACTACCACGGAGGAGTAGAAGCAGTAAACTTTATTGAACCAACAAAAATATAATCTAATAAAGGTTGGTAGCCTCTTCTCCTGGGACTGACGGAAAGAGGAGGTTAATTCCAGTGATTTATTGTGTAACGTTTGCGGTGTCTTACAGGTCCCACGTGTATTCATCGCCTAGAGCATTCAAACACACGCTTCAAGCAACCACCGCAGGAGGTTGGGGCACATGATAAAACTCAGAGAGAAGAGCAGCTCTCTCGCTCCGTAATACACGCCTCGCGCACAACGCAGCACAGTGCATGATTCACGGCATCACACCTAACGTACATTACATAAACAACATTTATCCACACTTTTCGCAACCATCGCAGGCTTTGCAGCCACGCAAAAAGGGAGGGGCATCTCCTACTGCGCAATCCTTGTCGCTCCTTCCGGAACGACATATGACCCACATAGAACAACAAACGTCAAGCGTCGAGTGCACAAACATCATTCAGAAGCGCAGTAGTAATACGTCACAGGCTCAAGCGATCACAACGCTGGAGGAAGCGTACAATTCATACAATGTCGCGACATGCATGACAGAGATGTCTCCCGCACAAATTACACAAAAAAAAAACACAATGTACACTGGGAGGCTAGGACTGTAGCTGACTAGGGGACGGGGAAGCCGTTTGGCATAAGAACTGAAACACCGCAGACCACGCCAACTGTACACCGCCTCAAGGGCAGGGTAGCCAGAAATTTTGTTCGGGGGGGAGAGGAAGGGGGGCTGACATTGCCCCTCGACCCCCTCATATGATTTTTGAACGGATTAAAATGTAAATAATAAGCGCATAACTATTAATTGATAAATAATATATGCAAATAAGAACTGAAACTATTGATTGAAATTCATAACTGTCAACTGCAAATGCATAACCACTAACCGTCAAGAACAAGAAAAACTAAATATTTCATAAAAAAATGTATTCGTATGTTTCTAAGCAGAGTTGCTATCACTGCTTGCAGTTTTCTGTTTTGTCAACGTAAGAAGTAATAGCACTTAAATAAATATGAAAATGTAGAACAAATATAAACATACATGCTTAATAAACATGGAATAAATAACTATTTCATATAAAACTAGCAAAGCACGAAACAAACAACTTGTGGGTGGACGACCTATTTTATTGTCGCTCTTCCATGCCACAATCTTTTTCTTTTTTTCATGTTTGCACACATGCGGCGGTTAGGGACAAATCTTGACAACTCTGTTTTTTTATGGCAATAGATTGCGTAGGAGCAGCCTGTACCGCGGATAATTGCCCCAGTTATTCGCAAAAAATGCGTAAACATGTACAGTTGTGGTGAAAAAAGCGAGCAGATTATATTTTGATCAGGGCAACGAAAGTGCCGCCGGCGTCCATTTATACAGAAAGCCCGTTCCACAAGCTGCAAATTTACCTTCGAAGTCGACTCCCGGTAATTTGAAGTCGCCTAATTGGAATAGCCAGTTAATTGGAAGTTAAGAGCGGGTCCTGTCAGCTCTGCATGCCATTTTGCGGGGAAAAAAAGTTCGGTACTTTGAAGTTATAACTCTAAAACATCGTGTTCATTAATAGGTATTTTTCAATCTAGACAGCCTTGAAGCGATCGTTTGAGAAATCTTCGGTTTAAAAAAAGCCGCTTTGTGCGCCGCACTAACAGTATCGCCGCCATCGGTGGAATTGAGCCGCAATCGCGAGACATACGAGGTGTACCGAGAAACGGGAAACGTCCCAATCTCCCTTCCGAAAACGCCACCAGTTCCAAACGCACAGAACGTCATACGCGCATGAACCGGGCTGCGCCGGTCTCTTCCCCGGGTGACCCTTTGGGCGCGATACGGCGAGGGAGGCCAGCGGTACCTGGTGCAACAAGGGCGGCGTCAAAACAGCACGCGACAAAAGAACACCGACATAGCAGCGTGGGGTCAAAACAGCACAGCCACAAGACAGCGCGCTTTTATGGAGCGCCTAAATGGGCAATTTACATTTTTGACATCTGTACAAACAAAATTATCTCCATGTGTTTATATTCACGTTTCGCTACTCTTTCTCGGGAGTGATAGAATTAAACTTTATTTGGTTGCTAGTTGGAGTTACTAGGCGTCCTCCCGAAGCCCCTCGGCTCTGGCAGCGTTTTCGGCCAGATGGACGGGTCAGAGTTGATCCTGCGGGTTATAGCTGCGCAGAACGGTCTCCAACAGGTCACTGCTATCAACTTTGTTACCTGGTGTGGCTGCCTGCGGACATCGCCATAGCATGTGTGCTAGGTCTGCTTGTTCCAGGCACCTATGGCACTCTGAGCGGAGGCACCCAGGGTAACAGTAGATGTTGACCATCGCGCTCGGATATGAGTTTGTGTGGAGGAGTTGCCAGGCCACGGGGAGGGATGCTCGAGTGGGAACCGGACCAGGGTCAGCCGACTGGTTGGTAATATCCCCGAAGGACGCGAGTCTGTCCCTTCCCGACAGCGAGACGAAACACTCGTCTAAACTGACGTCCGCTCGGTTGGTGAAGCCTCGAGTGGCGTCGTGCGCGGATTCGTTCACGGGCAGGTCGGAGTGGGCGGGGGTGCAACAATGTTCCGAATCCGTGACCTTCGGAGAACGCAGCTTATGCCTCTTAAATCTGTGGAGCATATGTTAAAAGCTATGATGCACACACAAAATGCTGCATTCTTATATTTTTATATTACATTGGCTATTTCTAAGCATAAATAGTTTGTCATACTTTTTCTCCGAACGCGAAATGTGTCCCATTATTGCTCTTTGGGCTACTTGTCGTAATCTGACATTCCTTTTTCTTTTGATGATGATGATTGATTATTGCTACTGGTATCCCCTTTGTAGCGAGGTGATGACGTGTCATCTTACCAAAAAACTAATATACCTATGTTTTATACTCTTGGTTTAATACTATCGCTGCTTATAAGTGCAGGCACAAAAAACTTATAGGCACAAAATACTTTTTTTTTCCTGTTACAGGTGGTAACTGTCCTAGGCCATATTCCCCTCTCTGCTTGTCGTCCACCAGCATTCTAATCTTCTTTTCATCACCTCGATAGCCTTGAAGTTAACTTCCTCTGTGCTACCCTTAAAACTGTATAGGGCTTCTGGAAGCCGAACATTTCCCTCATGTAGATTTGTATGGATACCCTCGCATTCTAACACTATATACCGCATACTTTCTGTTTCTTTTCCGCAGACCACGCATACCCCATCAATTTGTGAATACTTCCCCACAAAGCTCTTAGTTCGCAAGCAACCTGCTCTAGCCTCAAAAATCAAAGCACTCCCCTGGGAATCATCCTAGAAAGTTTCCTTTCTGATGTTCAATTTCTCAGCCCTTTACTTCTCTGACGACGTTTTAGCTTCCATTTCTTTTTCTCTCCATTTATTCGTTTCTATCTGGCTTGCTTCTTTTTTGGTTACCTTGACTGTTTTGGTTTCGTCGTTAGCCTTCTAGTTTTCCTTAATCACTGCGTGCCCACGCTTTTGTACCTAAAAACCTTAGCTGCCCACCTACGTTGATTCATTGCTCTCAACCTCCTCTCAAAACATATCTTACTCTGCGCTTCTCGAACTTCAAATGACACCCAGCCCATATCTCCAATCCCACATACCTAGGCTCAAACTCTAAAAGTTTTTCGCCACCACAATCACCAAGCATCAAAGTCAACCAACAGAACAAACGCAGATCTAAGCGTTCGAGGAGGCAAGAAGATGCTAATACTTCACTCTCATACACTATTCAGCAGCGTGTAAAACGGGCATATAAAAGCTCGCAATGTTCACGGTGGAATCGTGGCTTAGGGGTATAATGTACGCCTCGAAAAGCAGACCCCGTGTTCAATTCCTGTACCCAGAACTGGAGAATATACCTTCTCCCCCTGCTGCTGAAATTATATACGCAAGCGCAGACATTACGCCCATACAAATTAATGTATAGAAGGGTAAGTTTCGCCTCGAGGCGTTTCTTGCGTAGAAGAACGAGCTAAAAAGAAGGGGGCGGGGAAGGAGCGAACAATGTATCGGTAACATCTCACGTTGATTCCGTGCTGTGAAGGAGCTTTTTCGTCGCCCCAGATGTGAACGGCGGGGAGGGCCGGTGTACCTGGTTTAGCGAATAGGTGATCGCTCAGTAAGTTGAGCACGCAGGGAATTTGGAGCCTATCACTTTTTGGAGTGCGTGATACTTAAATCAGGGGAAAGAAGGCAGCTTCTATAAATTTATTGAGCACGAGCTGCGCCTTTTAAATCGATGCTTTTGTGTTCTCACTGATCCGTTGTACATCAAAACGCCCCGCAGAAAGCCAACTTTCTCTGACGATGATGATGGATGATCGTGGGCCATGTGAAAGAAAAAAAAAAGCTTCCCGTGCCTGGAATCAAACCTGGGTCCCTCGCGTTTTGAAGCCGGCGTCTAACCGATTGCTCCATTTGTTCATCTTTTTTTGTAACACGTTTATTTACACAGATGTACATATATACATGATGCACTGACAAGCACGAGACACTGACGACGACAGACGTAAATACTGTCGCGACGGAACGTTCAGTCACGACTCCAACGAGTCTTCGCTTAGTCACAAAATACACAACGCATGTAAGACTGTAGGTACAACGAAGGAATCTAACAGGAAACTATGACGGTACAAAACACTGTAAAATACAAAGTGCTATACAGAAAATGTTGGGTAAGTACTGTGTTAACATGTATATGTGTACTCTGGGTTGATGTAAATAAGGACGCAATCGGTGAAAAACGGCGTTGCGAAAACGCAGTGGTAGGACCACCCGCGAGTCACAGCCGTTGCCAGCGACGCATTTCTTTTTCTTTGAAGCACTGCAGGGCTTGGCACCCCTTTTGCAGTGAGTCGCGCAGCTCGGAGTCGGCGTCTGGATCCCCCAGCGCGCTCACGGTCCATTCCACCTTTACCGTAAAGTGCCGCCAGGCAGGCTTTGGGCTCCTAGCGCACTCCACTGCGTCCACTCTAGCCCTCCACAGAGAGTGGAGCCCAATGACGAGCACGCAGTCTCGAAGCGCCTTGTTTTCGGTGGGTTTGCTCAGGCGCCGGAGATCCGACCATGACAGGTCCCATCGCTTAGCGAACGCAGTCTGCAGCTCGTCCCAGAAGACTGCTGCGGTGTTGCACTCGATGAGGACGTGTTCCGCCGTTTTCCGCTTCCCGCAAATGAGGCACCCCGCGCCGCCGTGGAGGAAGAATCCCTTCTCCTCCAAACGTGCGTTCGCGGGCAGCACTCCCATGTGAAGGCAGAAGAAGAAGTCCTTTGTACCGGTGGGCACAGGGAGTTTTCTTATTCTCTTAAAGACGTCGTCAGATGTTGGGGGTTGTCGGTAGAGAGGGGGCGGCAAGACCTTCTCCACGAGGTCCCAGTACAGTTTCCTGGGCTTTGTTTTGAGTAAATACTCCCAAGAAAAATGCTGCTCTAGCAGGGCTAGAGCTAGAGCGACTTCTCTGTAGAACTTCACTGCCCGCGCCTCAAAGCAGAGAGATGCTGTCGTGGCGAGCCATGAGGTCAAATGTCTGGCACCCAAGCACTGCGTGGCTGCTACAAGAAACGGATCGCGTAGGTCGATGAAGTACAGGAACCCCTGAACTGTCAGTTTGAGGTCCACATTGACGAGACCCAAGCCACCCTTTTCCAGACTCCAGAAGAAGTTTGAGCGGCGCATGGGTTCGTAGGTGGAACGCCAGAGGAATACCGCCCAGGAGCGGTGCAGCTTATTCAAGGAGTCTGCGTCGATGGTGGTTACGCGGGCCCCGTACAGGACAGCGGGGTATGCTATCGTATTGCAGACATGGGCCCTAGTGAACAGAGCGATGTGTCTGTTTCTCCATGGATGAAGCTTTCTTTCTGCCGCTGTCACCTTCGGTTTCCATCGATTCGAAATTGGGGTGCTTTGGTTGAGGTTGACGCCCAGGTAGCTAGACATCTCCTCTTCCCAGGCCATTCCAAATAGGTAACTTGGTTTGGAGGCCCATTCACCTAACCAGGCACCCCTCGACTTGAGGAGGTTAAGTTCTGCACCTGAAAAGCGGCAGAACTGATGCGCTAGCGCCCACTTGCGATTTTTGAGTGCAAATGAAGGCCACATCGTCCGCGTAGGCGAGGACACGGAGCTGCTCGTCTCCCATCGTTAGGCCATTTATGGCCTTAGATGCGAGGGTCATACGGCACAGTGGCTCGAGGTAAAGTGTGAATAAGATGGGCGACATGGGGCAGCCTTGGCGGACAGACCTAAGGATGTCTACGGGCGTGCCTACCGCCCCATTTATTACAACGTCGGTAGAAATGTCCGTGTAGCAGGTTTTAATCCACTCAATCATTGTGTCCCCAATATCACAGTGTTGTAGGAGGTGAAGCAGAAATTTGTGGTCCACCTGATCGAAAGCCTTCCTTAGGTCGAGCTGAACAACTGCCATAGGTAAAATGCCCGATTCTGCCGCCTCACAGGCGGCTCTCATGCGATGTAGATTGGAGTTAATAGAGCGCCCTTTAAAACCGCATGTCTGGTGCGGACCAACCACAAAGCTCAGTGCGCTCTCAAGTCGTCCGGCTAGAATTCGGGCAAGGATTTTGTAATCGGTTGTGAGGAGGCTGATTGGTCGGTAATCAGCGACATCGAGTACAGAATCGGTTGATGCCTTCTTGGGGATTAAGGCTAAGTGGCTCGTGCGCATGGAGGGCGGTAGCCGTTTTTGTTTTCTTATCTCTTCGAAGACCATGCAAAGGATGGGGTTTAGTTCCTTCTTCGAAGCGAACGCCGAGCAACAGGTACTGAATTGCGCCCTACTCGCCAAACCTAAACGCTAGGCCTACGGAGTGCACATCCTAGAGTCGCTGTGGGTATTCCAGTAAAGTGGTGCGTACCTCCAGAGTAACACACCCTCGCAGACTATGATTGGCCGACCCAAGAATCCATCACGAGAAAGCTTCGCATTCAACCCTCGTCGTTGTTAGATGGAGGGGTGCATGATTTTTTATGAATGCTCTATATCCTTAATTGTGCATAGAAAGCAAAAACATAATGCAACGAGGTCGTTAGCGATGGGAGTACTGTGTGCCTCTCCTAAAGTACTTCTTCGTCGTACCTGGTTACGGAAGCGTAGAACCTAATTTTAACGCACTGAAAAAAAAAAAAAAAAAACAAGAGGTACCTTGAGCGTCCCATGGGTTTTGCGGTGGTGTTTTAAGCTATCTCCACCTTTTTAGTTGCACCGTTAGCTCAAATTTCATTTTACTATGTGTTGGTACTGTTCACCTACAACAGCTTTGCCATTCGTCTTGCGCGTGAGTGCAGGCTTCCTGAATTTTTTTGATATCGCCTTTTTTCCACAGCGACAACATGGATGGCTTATTATCAGGACTGCTTGTTTTTGCTCTGTGTGTCGGACGGGGACCTTGGGTGGTCGCCGCGTGTCCATGTTCCTCCTTCGCCGGTCTTTTGGCGGATGTTCGCCGCCGGTATCGCAAGAATGCGCCACCGAGAACCGATTTAAAAAATGGAATGCCTCTGCCAGTGTGGAAGCTCTTGAGATCAAACTCAGGTCCATCTGCTTACCAGGCAAAAACCATCCGGAGTATTCGCTTACAGAGAAGGGCATTCTATACGGCAAAGGTTTCCTATATAAACAGCTTTTATGGCCTGTTGAAAGGAGCAGGTGGGCGGAAGAAAAAATAACCATGGCTTGTGGATTCCTGCAACTGGAAATATCGAGGCCAACAAACATACCGTCTCCGCTAAGCACCCACGCCCATGCACTCACACATGACGCTTACATACACGTGGTATTCATCAAGCAAATGTCCATATATGTGGTTGGCCTCCAGCTACCACACTAAATGCATTTTAAGGGCCATCTGTTCGAGGTATACGCGCAAAAGCAAATGCGCCTTCGGCCCATGTTCGGGATTTCTTTTTAACGCTGAAGCGTTACTTGCCTCGTGATCAGAAAATTGGCCATTGGCAGTGCACAGCGACTGGCACCGAAACCCTGCGCGTTGTCATCAAACTAAAACGAATTATAGAAACTCAGAAAGGCTGCCAAAAAGCATACCATTTGTAACGGCAGTTGACAAGCATGGTCAATGTCACGTTGGTTAACGTTTTATTGGAGAGATATCTGACTTAAAATAATTAATTACGATATTTACAATGTTTCGCGATCATACATTAACGGCAAAGGCGCATAGTGTCCTAATAGTGATCATGACCACCGCTGTCTCCCCGCCACTTTAAGTGCAACACACGAGCGTTCCCGCTTGCGCCAGCAGCTTTACGAGCGCTTTTTCGATGCCCACCGTCTCGGCGTCATCACCGTCTTCGGAGCCAGTTACGTGCATGGTCAACTCGTAGGAACGTGAGGTTTTTAGCTTCTCGGAGCACCCGCGAAGCAGCTTCCAGAAGCCTTTTGGCTCGTGTTGCGCAGCTTGCTCTCTCCCACCAGAAGTACTCGACCGTGAGTGGCATGGTGTCCCACGCACTCCACTGCAGTCGTGACGTGAGGATGCTGTGTACGGCGGACAATCCACCAGCAACGTTCTCGAGGCACGATAAGTGGCGTTGGTCGGCGGGTGTTATGCAAAGAAGCAGGGCGTTCTGAGAGAGCAAGCGAAGCGCAATGGCCACGTAGGCTTCGAGCTTTGCTTCTAGCTTGGCGGCATCGACGAAGCAACCTCCGCCTTTGGCGACCAAGCGCACTGTGGTCGCCCCTGGCGTCTCCAATGACCGGGCCAGTTGTACGCATTTCCCCTCCAGCGATGACGAGGAGGGCTGGCCGACGACAGTGGCGTCCTTGCTGGCCTCCGAGCGCACTTTTTCTGCGGTGAGGAGCGGCAGATGCCTGCTTGCGAAGCTGAGCGACGTTTGGCGAACGCTGCCCATATCGAGCCCCAAGTGGTGCGCCACGCGGTGTCCCGCCTGTCGGCTGGTGGACCCGGTGCACTGGCTGCTTTTCGGTGACATGGACGCGTTCGTCGCCGCTCCCGCCAAGAGCGTGTCCATCACCTCGGGGAAAAGTGGCTGACTGCAGCTCACCACCAGGAAGCCTATGGCGGTCATGGAGCCCCTGCACGTGGCCGGTGGGGACGTCGAGGTCGGCTGTGGCAGCAGCGCCTGCCGGACGGATGGATAGCGAAGGAGCAGGATAGCGCTGACGTTGCTCAGAAGGGCCCTCGCGAAGAACGGGTCCCGCCGTTGCTCCTTGACGCTGCCATGTCGTCCGACGGTCCGGCCGAGCCGAGGAGTCGTAACCTTGCACCCCGACGGCGGAGGCTCCAGGGCAGCCCTGCTGCACGTCGGCGACACAGTACAGATCGTCTTCAGGCTGATGCTGGAAGACTGGTTGAGCCACCCGTGATGAGAGCCCATGTTGTTGCAGGGGTCGTCCACTACTGTTTCGATGGCGTTCTACTTCGCTTCGTAGGCCAGCGGGCCTCCGACGGTGATGTTCTTCGTCCCCCTTTCTTGTCCTCGAGGATATGCGGAAGCTTCTTCGAAGGATTTCCGTCCTCTGCCGAAGCGAAGCTTGCCCTTCAATTCTGCGATGGAATTCGGCGAGCAGGCCTCGTGCGAGCTGAGCGTGCACCGCTGTCCGCTTTCTCTTCTTCCCTGCGTGAGCCAAGGAGGCGCGTGGAAGAGTCCGCCTCCTCGAAAATTGGTTTATTTCCTACTCCTGTAACCTATGACGTCAATCTTTATATTGCAATTCTATTGTACAATTGCGCGGTCCTTTCTTCTTTTAAGTTTATACATCTTCATTTTATGGGGTTATGAAGCGGGCGAATCAGCCTAAAAAGCTGCCCCATTTCTTTCCCAATCCCCAATGCGGGTATGTGTCGTAATTGAAGGAAATTTTTTTTTCTAGAGGAGCCCTGCACCCCCTTTTAAACAACCCCCTCCTTTCTTAAACCACTGGCCACACCTTTTCTTAATAAAGATTTACACATACATACATTTTATGACAGAACTAAATGAAAGCACCAACCAGTCCTCATGAAGACGATTACGGTCCTGTCACCAAATGGCGCACGGTGTCCTATGCGCTCTTTCTCCATTGCCGTGGGTGTTAATCCAGTTTTTTTATCTTTTATTTATTTATTTATGTTACCCTCAGTGCATACAGCATTGTTGAGGGGAGGGGCTTACATAGAAGAGCAAAAAAATAGTAAAATTCAGACGACGAGTGTATCAGAGATTTTACAACCACAGAGAAACAATGATATTTAAGAAATCACGTGGTAGAGCAAGCCAATGAACACAGCGATGGGCGTATTCAGATCAGGAGGGGAAAAACAAAAACAAAAGATAAATTCCCTTCCTGAACAGTACAAAAACAGCATACAGATGTGCACAGAAATAACGGGTCGAAATAAGCATACACTCAACTGAGAAAAGAACAATAACACAAAAGGAGAAAAATACACACTACCGTAGAGTTACTCAATGGCAAAAATAAAAAGGAAATTACAATAAATTTGAATTTCAAAGGGCTTCCTGGAAACGGTCAGGGTTAGTAACGGAAGCTAAAGAAGCAGGCAGGTGGTTCCACTCACGGCACGTTTTCGGTAAAAAAGGGTGAGGGTAGGTGACTGTTTTGTTGCAGGGTGTGAACTTTGCGACGATGGTCAAGGCGCTCAGATATGAAAAATTCGGGTTGTATCCAGAGTGATTTGAGTACCTGGTTATTGTGATAAACTTTCTGAAAGAGGTGCAGACGTTCCAGTTTTCTACGTGTAGCGCGGAGTGGTAGGTTCAGACTAGACTGCATAGAAGCTACGCTTGACGTGCGGCTATCTCACGGAACGGTTTTGTACAACTTCAAGTTGGTTAGTTAGAGTCGTATAGCCAGTATCCCATGTTGATGAAGCATGATCCAGTGTGAAGCGCACGTAACTGTAACATATAACTGCTTTTTTAGAGAAGAAGCTCGTGCTTGGGAAAAATATAGTTTTATGTATCCAAGCATGCGGTTATTAAATAAATATGGCGAGACCAGGACAGACCGTTAGTTATGTACACACCGAGATATTTATACTCGACTACGCACTCTAACGAAATACTGTTACGAAAATAATCAGGACAAGCTAATGGGTTGCGGGATAACCTCATCACTTTACATTTAGTTATGTTGAGCTCCATGTGCTAGAGTTTGAAACAAAAAGAAATATTATGAGGCCAGATTGCAGGCCTTTAAAGGAGCCATGAAGAGAAAGCAAAAGTTTGTTTTATTCGAAAGATTAGGTGTTTCATAGTACCCTAAGCGCTTTCCCGGAAGCAAATGATGCTTTATTCACTGAGAAATAAGGCAATTTAAGCCAAAATTTTAAATCTCCCGCTAAATTGCACATTTCGTGACGTGAACAATGGCGTCATACGAGCCGGTCCATGAAACAGATACTTAGTATGTCGACTCCATATAGCACCCACACGCGGGAATCAAACAGGAACCGGAACTCATGCCGAAACCGAGACGGCGGCCATTTTAAAAATACTAGTAAAACCTAGTGCACCCGCAGCCCTAGTCATGGAATCGCCTGATCCGGACAACAAAACTCTCGCCGAGAAACTCGGGCTTGCATTTAACAACCTCTAACCAATTGAACGCTCAATGCTTCTAAGTGCACGAGCGTCAGGAGTTGTGGGATACGCCGATGAACCGGAAAGCGACCATTCCGCGATAGCCACAACAGACGAACGCCCAGCCGTCGGCACCGCTGCCTCGTCAGCCCCGTCGCGACGGACGAATACAGACTGGTACGTATGTGCCGTATTTTTATTACGGTTAATAATAGTTCAATTTCAGTAGCAGTATCGCTTGTGCCAGTTGGCCGGTGTCGTGTATGGAAAGCCGTTCGCCCGAGCTCTCTGCTCCGACCAGAAAGATACGAGCGTCAATGCGCGGTGTGTACGGCATTTTTTCCCCCAAGGTCAGAGCGCTTTGACGGCGATTTGACGAAGTCGGCGACGAGCGCCAGCATGTCCCAGGAGTGAGCTAACGTAAGGGTCCCTGCCGTAATCACTTCCTCGGAAATGAAGCGAGCACACTCGTACTTCCTTTAGCTCTCTTTCTCCTCAGTTTGCAAAGTTCCCAAAACGTAGCCACTTGCTTCGCCGAGGTTCGTCGTTGGGCAGCACATGAAAGGAGATCTCCTCACCGGCGGGGATGTCGCACTCCTTCGACGATTTGCCCGTACTACATGGGCATTTCAAAACGCAGCAACGAAATTTCATTGTAAAGTACTCAAACAAACTGAAGTTTTCAGTGGTTGTAAACTGGAAACGAGCGCCTAACAGCAGCAATCCAGCACCATTCCGAAACTTCTGCGACGACTGTCTCTATCTCGTCGCTGCTTGCTGTTCCCTACTCCCCTCGTTTCTATTTTAAATGCAGAGCATTTCTTTAACTCACGATGTAACCCGGCGTTGGCGTGCCTCGGCATCCGCAACAGCCGTTCCAGGTGCGCCCTCTCCCCCACTCCTCCTCGCCTGCTCTCCGCTGCTCCTCGCGTGTTCTCTGCGTGCTCGGATCGCGTTCAGCAACAGGTGGGGCGCGCATGCGTCGTAGTTTGGCGCGGGAGCAACAACAGTTGTGGCGTGATCGTGACGTAGTCGTGACGTGGTCGTGGCGCGGTCGTGCTGTGATGGGGCGGTTCTCTGCGTTCGCTCTCGCTGTCAATTTCTTTCGAACCAGATAAAATCGGGTATGTGCGGGGCTCCAATCCAGTCATCGCCTGCGCTCTCTTCATGCTCTGCATTTGACCGTGCCCTTCGCGAGGGGGATGTTTTTTACTGCTATGGGTGTTTCATTGAGTTTAAGAACGGGATCCGGGCGAATACCACATTGCCTAGAGAAGACCACACACGGGCTCTTTTTACTGTGAGCTCCAGAAATTTCTTTTTACCTTTGCTGGTTGGCGATATGACGGCCAACCTCCTGTGAAGGGATTACGATACCAAGCAAGGTCGCGGCTGTGCGTGCTGAAACGGTTCGTTGGCCCCGAAGAGCCTCGAACCCGAAAATTCGTCTGCGCGACGGTGGCGACGGCGAGATGTCGAGTTCGGCTGGCGGTAGTTTCGTACGCATTGGCATACACGCTTGCGTGTTTATTTGGAACTTCAACCGTTTACTCCACCGTTCTTGGTGTCATAAAAGGAATGTGCAGCATGTTTAACGGCCATGTAGCTCACTATGCAAACTGGTAAGCCCTGCCTAACTTGCGTTTGCTTTTGCCGGCCTTCGCCAATCGCAGAGCATTCTCGTGTGACATCATAGGTTCTGTTGCGGGAAATGAGCTGGTGGGTCGCATGGTCATTCGCTTTTTTCCTAATTATGTAGCCTATTTGAGTGAAGTTTGTGTTAAAAGTGGTGTCAGTATGGTTCTAACGAGGCAATCTTTCGAATGAACCAAACTTGTGTTTTCTCTTCATGGCTCCTTTAACATCAGAGGAATTAGTAATTTTACGGTAAAGCGCACAATCATCAGCAAAGAGGTAAATTTCATTCAGAGTTTTCTTCCGGAGTTTTCTTCCTCTTGTTGGGTACGTGTCGTTCACCAACGAAGATCATCATCATGGTCGTCGTCGTCATCATCGTGCACGTCGTGAAGTTCGTTGCACGCGCAGCAGCGATCTCATTCCAGCCTCACTAGGCCAGATCAGTCGCAAAACCGTTGCGCTGCGGCATCGCTGCGAAGTACAGCCGACCCCTTCCTGCGTGACGCCTGCTTGATTTTCAGCATGGACCCTGCCGCTGGCGGTGATGTTCAAGAAACAGGCACCAGAAAGGAGACTGGTGCCGCGTCCATTCCTGCAAGGCGGCTTTTTCGGGATGCCCGTCGCATGCCGAAGCCGGCACACGAGGTCGTGGCCCACCCCGAACCCGCGCTGAACACCACGAGGAGAGCCCGGGAACACTACGACGTCGTGTTCCAGACGACCGACGGCGCCGAGTCGCGGGCGCACCGCCTCCTGGTCACCTCCAGGTTCCCCGGCTGCGGCACGTTCTTCGCCCGCAAGAACAAGACACCGAACACCGTCGGGTCGAAGGCACAGTCACCCCCTTCCCAGCAGGAGGGAGGGCGCCAGAATCGCCCTGAGGGGCGTGCAGTCACCGTGATCTGTGTGAGCGACTTGAGCTTGGAAATGCTCGAGATCGTCATCGACGTCGCCTACCGTGTCCCGCTGAGCGAGCACGTCGGCCCTCACAACGTCCGCGAGGTTCTCAAGGTCGCCGAAACGCTGAGCATCGCGGAGAACCGAGACCCTTTTATCCAGGTGCTCAAGGAGAAGGTCGTAGTGGGCAGCTTCATCGGAAGCTACCAGTTGACCGTGAAGGGGAAGAACATGGTTCTCGAAAGAACAGCATTCCGGTACATCCTGCGGAACTTCTACAATATCGGGACAACGAGCCCGGAGTTCCAGTCTCTGATGGTCGAGCACTTGCAGTTCCTCGACGTGGAGTTCCTCGACGACGAACTCCACGTTCCTGACGTGTTCGAAGGTACCTTTCGGGGCATTTCAAAATGGATCGCTGGAACGCACCTGTATGCCGAGCATATCTCGACATACTTTTGCAACTCGTCAAGTTTTTTTCAGTCTACAACAGCACGGAAGTCGACGGAGTCGGGAATGATCCCAAGGCAGGCGGTGACAGAATCGCCGCCGAATTCTTGGACTCCGTTAAGACGGTACTGACCCTTAAGGAAATTCGCGGTAACACTGACTTCTCCACGTTTCGCTGGCTACGGCCCCGAGTTCCAAAAAACGTCCTTTTCATGTTCGGTTGTTGGACTGACCACGCGACCAACGACCTCATGACGTGTAACTGCCGTCGGTTGCAGACCGGTCCTTGCCAGTCAGCGCACGTCGCTTAGGACTCAACACGATGGCAGTTGTGGAAGCACCCGTATACTTCGTGGGTAAATTCCATCGTCGAGATTTTTCCGAGGATTGTAATTTTGAAAGTGACTTTGTAATAGATCCCCTTGTTCAATACCCCGGTTCCTCCTCGCTTTTTTTTACTACCTGCAACATCATTGGTCGGCTACATATCAGCGACTAACGTCTCGTCATCTGTTCCACCTCAACTGCTCATTCGTCTCGGCCTTTGTTATGACGTCACTATAAAACCTTCTTTGTGTGGGCGCTCGTGGCTTGACTCGGGATAGTCACGGCTGTTCGTATCTCAGGCAGGACACCGGCATGCACTTCCCAAAATTGAACAGTGGCCGTGATGAGCATCGCATCTTTCACATTAGAAATTACGCCCTCGAACACCACGATATATAGAATGGCGCTGATGTTTGCGTGAAAACATTGATTGATTTTGAGGTTTAACGCGCCGACGCAACGCGAAGGCGATGAGGCGCGCGGTAGTGGAGGGCTCCTGATTAATTCTGAACACCTGGAGATATTTACGCGCGCTTAAATCTCGAACACACGGGCGCTTTCGCTTACCGCCTCCATCTGAAAAGCGGCCGCCGCCGTTAAAACATCAGCGGGTTTCCTTGATTCGGGCTCGTGGTGGTCGCAGGGCTAATGGAGCCAGAATAAATACACCGCGGGGGACTCGTCCTTCTCCTCATGTTCACATAGACACGGTTATAGGCTATATTGGGTTACCCCATCCACTCCCCCCCCCCCCCCCCGCCGAAAGCCGGCATCGGGAAGGGCGGGCAGTGGGGGGGGGGGGGGCATGACCTTAAAGGAATAGGGGTGTTTAAATAGAGCTTATTGAACTCTCGTTTTAGGTCTCCTCTCTTTCCTCTTCCTAGAGCCTTTGTCGGCATCAAAAACCCATCACGGGAGCCCAGCTGCAAAGCGGCGCATTATTTCTTAGGTAGTGGATAAGATTACACACAACAAACGTACAAACTTTAATAAATCACACACCGAAAGCTGCGAAATCAAGGTAAGGTCCTTTGACACGGGCAACAAGACGCATTACTTGCAACGCTCGGTTGTAACGACGTCAGTGCTCCTCTTTTTTAGCGCTGAGGCAGGCACTAACACACAAAAAGTAACGGCAGATTTCCGCTTGGTAATTGTGTTGCATGCGTATACCCAACGCGCGCCAATCACGATGCCCCAAGAGCGCTTAAACCCCCACCATTAGTGGGTAATTTCAATTTTCTCCGTGGCATCCTACCCGTTGTTCTTTTGCATTCGAATTTTGTCCAAGCAAGTCATGCACTCATCCCACGCAAGCAATGCGTCCTAGGTAGCTTCGCTCTGTCAATGTCCACCACAAAGCTTCGAGACTTTGCCGTGGCGTAACCCCTCAAGTAAGTCTTCAAGCTTTTCGCCCTTAGTGTGCACGGGATTTTGGCGCACGTTAGTGATCCTCAGGTGGTCAAAATTAATCCGGAGCCTTCCACTACAGCACGCCTCATCGCCTGCGTTGCGTCGGCGCGTTCAATCAATCTTTTCTCCCTTACCCACCCCGCCACCACGGAAAGGGTGGTACAACGGGCGGTGATAACGTTGTGGCAAACTGATTTATCAAGATTCTGCGGTAAAATCGCCTCGGCGCCGGTCACATAAGATTGCGGAAGGGGGGGGGGGGGACGCTGAATGTGTGGTCATTCCCGTGAGCGACGCGAACCCCCCTCCGACACTTCGACCGCCCGCCCTCCAGCCGGGGGCAGCCACGCTGTGGGGCGCGTGGGCGTTTGATTCAGTCGCTATTCGCACTTTCCAGCGAATATAGGTGGCGCGACGGGGCATCCAAAATGGAGGACGGGACAACGCCGCCTGTATTAACATTGCCTGACGCGTCGCGCGCTTTTCAATGGGAAGGGTAGGGACGCTTAGTTCAGGTACTGATCCGCTATGTGGCGCGTGCTGGCGGACATCTCGCCTTACGTCACTGCTCGCGAGTCGCGAATGCTGCACCCACTTCTACGACGTGTGTCTGTCAGCTTGCCTGTTGGGCTTCAAGGGCTGTT
Source organism: Haemaphysalis longicornis (assembly GCF_048455015.1). Lineage (NCBI taxonomy): Eukaryota > Metazoa > Arthropoda > Arachnida > Ixodida > Ixodidae > Haemaphysalis > Haemaphysalis longicornis. The sequence goes on along the minus strand of NW_027526222.1, from coordinate 229,291 downwards.
TCGCTTACATCTTAGCCGTGACGGGGCGCTAGTTCTGTGGCGCACTGGGGATCTCGTTCAACGTGTCGCTCGCTTCATACTTGCTGCATTTTTCCAAAGATAAAGACGGAGGCGGACTGAAATAGTCTAAGAACATACTGATTGTCGGGTAGACATATAGCTAACAGAAAACGATATTTTCGGATGGGGCAGCCATTATTTTACTGATATTTTTTTTCTGGAGTATTTAGAGAAGAAAAAATTGCGTGCACGTTTTTTGTTCAGGCGCTTACTTCTACGATTACTTTCCAATAACATCACGTGCTTGTAAACTTCAGAAAATTATAGGAAACAAAAGGATAAGCAGCTGCGATTCCGCCACACTGTCCGGGCGCTTCTACAGTACAGTCCTCAATTTTAGAAGTGCGTACCGATGCGGAGTGCGAACAGGGGTGTCAAAACAATACCTAAATGCGGAGGGGATATAGGGGGGATGCCCCACTCAGAAAATTTCAGGGCCTGTGATCCGAGTATATAAGCGCGCAAAGCCGGCATCAGCCTGCGGCAGCGCAAGGGATTTTGCTTCGTGACAAAGGAAGTTTTATCAGTGACAGACCAAGACAGACAGGCATGGTGAAAAACAAGAAGGCGTAGGAGCGCCGCCTCGGGAACGCTAAACAAACTTTCCACTATTTTGCATAGTTTCCGAGAAGCGGCGCTCGCTGGCGGACACGAAAGCACGCTGGAACGCTACGGAGCGGGGAAGGGTAGGAGAGAGCAACAGGAGAGTGGCTGTTTGGCCATTTTTCGCTCACGCGTTAGGCACTGTTTATACAGGCGGCGTTGGACGGGACGATGATCGGGACGTCGCGTTAGCGCGCGCGTCTGGAGGAAAAGGCCGATCCGGGCCCTATAGTGTCTCTTCAGACCATCTTTTCCCTTGCCGATGAGGCACGAAGGTGCTTTGTCGAAGGCGGAGCAGTTTATAACGCCAGTCACACAGTGTTTTGCGGCATCAGGGAGGCCACCGATGACATGCTGAGCATTGAGGGATTGTGCCTGCAACCGAATGGCGTCACCAGCCAACCGCACTGCGTGAACGTTTGTTTGCACTGCAGGTTCTGTAAGGGATGCTACACTTCCATCCATGCTCGTAAAATTGTTCAAGCATATTTTACGAATATTTATTAGGCGCCAAGCAGAGCTCGGTAGACGCAACCGAGCACAGCGTTTTGTTATTGCCACTTGCGCAATTGTGTCGGGTTAAGTGTGAATAATGCGAGTAAATTATAATTTTGTGGGCTGTTTTTACAACGAAAGATACAACGGCGTTTATGCAGTTTACAGGTAATAAGAAAAATACCGAAACTGAATATCAAACGCTGACGCCTCTACGGCAGAGCATGTTACATCAGCTAAGCTGTGCTTTCTGCGCGCTGTCAGAAACGACGATGCCGTAGTAACAAGTTTATTTATTTATTGAAAATACCTACATCGCCCATTCCTGTGGGGGGTTTGAGAAAGAAAAAAAAACAGCAAGTTCAAAACAGCAATCAGCAAAAAAGAGAACGAACCACAAACAACCCAACAAAGCACAAAATGCAACTGGAATGCAGCATTTATTAAAAGAAACCAGCACGTTAATAAAAGAACAATGACGTTCTCCTGTTGGTTCTTGGCTTCACTTTCTTCTCGTGCGTGCGCATAGGAATGTTATGTGGCGGCACGGCGCCTTTCTTCAACCGCGGTTTCAGTGGCTGCAGACTATCTATTAATAAACGACACACTCAACTTGCACGAAAAACACACCATCAAAAACGAGAGAGCGAACTAAACTTACAGATATTGCTCCAGAAGAAGTCAGCTTTCGTGAATGACTACTGCAAACCCCATTGTGTTGCTAACACCTTTTCCAATGCGGAACATAGTTATCCAAACCTTTCGGGCTTTTTTATCTCTAGTAAAGGTATGAACGCTGGCTTTTCCCGGCACTGAGCGATTTCTATACTGCGGTACACAGCACATTCGATTGCTTTTTGGTTTTCCGGTCTCAATCCCCACGTTTCCGAACGCCCCGGCTGCCTTCGACGGGACGCCGATCATCTACAAACAGCTTCAGAAAAAATGCGCGCGGCGGCGCCACCGTTGCTGGAATGTCCCGCGGATCGAAAACGCCTTGTTTGCGAAGCGTCATTCAAGTGGACCCACGCGGCCGGGGTGCCCAAAGGGTTGCTGCATTCGCCGGCCAGAGCGTCAGGTCACGGGAGTGAACCCCTTGTGTGGGGAGGGTGAAAAGAAGCTGTGGAGGAGGAATCGCCTACTAGGTAAGAAGGTCCGAAAAATCGACGTCTACCGCCTTGTCGTGACAGATCGCCACCTTAGGCGAGCCTTTAAATTCGCCTCTACACGCTGTCCCGTTTTCTCACGATGTCACCCGCGTTGACGTCCGTAGTCCGCACCCCTCCCTACTATATAAAAAAAATATACTATCCGGCGCCCGGTTTCGATCCCTCGACCCTGCGGGCGGCACGCAATGTACATGGTGCTCTACCCACTGCGCCACAAAGCCGACACAGAATGGGACGCTACGAACGCGCCTTATATCGTTGACTCATTCAAATTACTGCTGACGAGCGCTCTCTCGTCAGCAGTTGCCACAAGTGCAACAACATTAACGTAACGCAAAGTACTTAAAGTCGTGCGCCCCCGGAAATGCTCTGCATTTGATCGTGCCCCTCGCGAGGGGGATGTTTCACTGCGTCTTCTCTCGGTCGCGGGACCCGTGGCGCCATCTGGCGGAGGCGCGGCACAACTCGTAGCACTTTGAAAAGATGCGGCGCCAGCCAGCTTGTGTGTGCGTGCCGCACTTGTACAAATGGCGAGTGCATTGGTTTTCTTCAGTTGATGTTTCGTCGCTTCATCGCAAGGTATCGTCAGGACCATATATTATGATGACCATAGAGTTTCTTACAATATACATACTTACTAAGAAACTATGATGATGACATGATGATGGGCAGTGATGGGTGTACTCGTACGCGCGCACAAACACCCAAACGCCTGCCTAGCCAGCCCCCTCCTATGCCGAAACGGCCGGAAGTCCTCTCCCATGGTCCTCTCTCGCAACTCATTAATTTTTCCGACTTGCAAGTCGCCATCGCTCAAAATTGCAGTGCCAACTTTCTATTAGATGCGACGCTCAGAGCATCTCTTGTCGGCGGCCCTGTCCTTCCTGCGTGCGTCCGTTGTTTGTTCTGACTGCTGAATCCAGACAGACAGACAGACAAACAGACAAACAGACAGACAGACAGACAGACAGACAGACAGACAGACAGACAGACAGACAGACAGACAGACCAAAATGTTCCTGTTTGAGTAGCCCAAGAAAGACTATTGTCTTTAAAACTTTTTTATTTCTGTCATCTGGCAACACAAGAAGACTTGATCTCCGAGTGGTGACTTGGTATGCCAACGCTTCTTCGTTATCTAGTTGGTGTTGCGCGGGGTGTCACGTGAGGGCGTCGCAGGAAAAGATTGCCTTACAGGGCGCGATGCTGCTGGCCAGCTTCCTGTGTAGGGAAAGGGGGATTCCCCGAGCCCGGGGCTCGTCAACGCGTGGCCTTCGAGACTGATGGACCTGTCCGTCTGACGTCCAGACTCGGTGTGTGTGTATGGATGCTCTTCTAAAAGGTGGGGGACGCCAGAAGGAGGGAATTGCCGACTTCGAGGGGAGGGACTCGGAAGGGGGTCGTAATATGTAATCCACTGCCCTCCAGTGCTCACCGGCAGGGAAGGCGCTGAACCGTGTGTTCACTGTTCACGGCTGTGACTCCGAGGGCGGCGGCGTAAGCGTGTCTTCTAGAGTGCAACGCAGTCTTTTCGAAGCAAGGGCCAGTCCGCGTAAACACGCATCCGCTGCCCCGACCCTCCTCTTCCGAACACTCCCAACCCCTTCGCATCTGCGCCAATAAGATAGGGCACAAGTCTTTGTCTTGAGGCACTACGTGAACTCGTACCGGATAAAGAGCTTGTCGGCTTCGAGCGCATTAGAGGCAGCGGGAATCGATAAGAGGACGATGCCTAAGTATCCGGCACAGGGCTGACTGGTGGTACATCGACGTCTATAGTACCAAGTTCTTGTTGTTACCGTATGCACGTTTTTTGAACGAGCTGGAAAACAAGACGCAGCCAGTCGAGTAATGTTAGATTTGCAGCAGCACTTGCCTTAAGCACAGACAGTACGTGCGAAACTGTAGCCGGGCCTTTAAACCCCATGTTACTCAGTACAAGATATAAATTGAAATATGGTATAGTTTTGCATGCCCGACCTTTGCACGAATAACGAGGGAACCAAGGAATGTCAAAGCATCTCCTCAGAGAGACAGAGAGAAGAAACTTTATTTAAGACTCGTTCGTTGCGAACTCCACACTGGACGGAGGTGGTTCCCTGTTCACGGGAATCCATATGCTGCTCTCGCCGCCTGGCCCCTGGTGACCAGTAGTAGCTGATCCTCCAGGGCGGGGCTGGTCAGCAAGATCCTCCATCTCTCGTTAAAGGGTAGAGTGGGGTTGGTGGCGCGAGACTCGGGTAAGGGGGGCGGGTGCTTTAGGCTAAACCTACGCTCTCCTATCATGTGCTGGAGAGTGCCTAGTTTTTTACAGATTGGGCAAGCTTCTTCAAATTAGTTTGGGAACATGCGGTTGAGTAGACGGGGGTGCGGAAAGGACTCTGTCTGGATTTGTTCCTTCGTGAGTGCTGCGTGTGGTGCTGGTAGCGTCCTCCTGTCGTGCCTGGAATAAGTGGTTATTTCCCTGTAGGTAAGCAATGGTTGGTTTTTTGCCTCTACTGCGGACGTGGCCCGGTAAGTCAGTGCTCGGGCCTGCTGGTGGCCAAACTCGTTACCCTCCACCGCAGAATGGGCCGGCACCCACAATAATTCTACGGTTTCCTTCGGAGTTTTTTCTCCTTGAGCACACGGAGGGCCAACCGGGACACCCAGCCGCACTGGAAGCTTCTGTAGGCTAGCTGGGAATCTGTGACCACCTTGGTCTTGTCCGCTCGAGTAAGGGCCAGAGCAGTCGCCAGCTCCTCTGCCTCTTCAATGCTCTTACGGATGCACACGTCAGCAGCTCTTTCGTTGTTGTCACCGTTGCTGTTGACCGGTTCGTACCGTCATTCATGGAGGCGTCCGTGAAGATAGCCCCCCCTTCTTCTGCCAGAAGCCTGTTGAGAGCACGAGCTCTTGCCTCCCGCCTGCCGCCGTGGTACGCTGGGTTCATGTTCTTGGGGATGGGCTTGGCTTTGATGGCTTCCAGCCATTCATCTGGCAGCTGGTCTCTGTCCTCAGATGGCGTCGCCTTCCAGCCGATTTTCTGCAAGATGCGTCTACCCGCTTTTGTTTGGCTTAGCCTTTGTTTCTGATTAGCGAGATGGGCCTCAATGAGCTCGTCGACCGAGTTATGCAAGCCCATTTCCAAGAGTTTGCATATAGACGCGCTCATAGGAACTCCAATAGCTTGCTTGAAGGCTTTGCGGATGATGACGTCCAGCACCTGTGTGTCCGCTTTGTTCAGGAGGAGGTGAGGTGCTACATACGTTATTCTGGTTACCACAAAGGCTTGGACGAGCCTAAGTGTGTCGCTCTCCTTGAGGCCTCGTGTTCCTGACGCCACCCGTCGGAGCATATGAAGGATTTGTTCCGACGTGCGCTTAGGTTTGCAACGGGTATAGATGCCCTGTTGTCGGCCTGGATGACTAATCCGAGAATTTTTGTGCTGGGGCATGGGAGGATGTCTTCACCCTCTAGGCTGACTTTTATGTTCTCTTTTTGTTTCTTAGGCGCCCTTGGCCGGATGATCACCAGTGCTGATTTAGCTGGGGAGCATCTAAGGCCACACCCTTTGGCGAATTTGTCCACAACATCTGCGGCTGCCTGCAGCGTGTCTTGGATCCATCCTAAAGAGCCTGCTTTCGTCGTCCAGAGCGAGATGTCGTCGGCATATAGCGCATGCCCCAATCCTTCGATCGCTCCGAGCGCCTTTGGCAGGCCCAGGAGCGCCATGTTGAACAAAAGGGGTGACAAGACGGATCCCTGGGGGGTCCCCTGGCTTCCCAGTTGCACGGGAGGGGATACCTCTTCCCCCACTTTGATTCTCGCCTGGCGGTCAGTAAAGAAGTCCCGTACATAATTTTATACCCGTTGTCCGCATCCGGTGCCCTGGAGGTTCGATAGGACGCTGGCGTTAGAGACGTAATCAAATGCGCCCTTGAGGTCAAGCGCCAAAATGGCTCTGGGCGAATGTCTCGTGGCCTGCTTCATGACCTCCTCTTTTATTTGTAGCAACACGTCCTGCGTTCCGAGGCGCTTTCGGAATCCAAACATGGTATCCGGCATCTGATTGGTGTTTTCTAGATGCTTTTGCAGCCTATTTAGCACATTCCGCTCCATCACTTTACCCACACAAGACGTGAGGGAAATGGGGCTTAGATTGTCAATGTATGGGGACTTTCCGGGCTTCAGTATGAATCTGATCTCCGCCTCCTTCCGTCGCCTCGTAGGTTGCCGCTCACCCAGGCCTCGTTCATATGCCGCAAGATATCCTTCCTGGCTCTGTCGCTGAAGTTTTTAAGCTGCCCAACGTGATGGTATCTGGACCTGGGGCACTATTCTGACGGCTCTCGGAAATTGACACCTTAAGCTCAAAGTCGGCGAACGGTTTGTCCAGCGTCTCGCTGGGTGCGCCCCGATAAGATCCTGGCCGCTCTACACTCCTGTCCGTTTTGAGGTATTTGTCTCTAAGATCCCTGAAGAGTCTCTTCACATTGCCATCATAGTTGTTCAACGTCCTCGTCATATTTCTGTTTATCTCACCCTTGCTTGTCACTGGATCAATAAGGTGTCTAAGGAGTTGCCACGTCTTGCGAGCCGATAGAGTTCCCTGAAGTTCGTCGCACAGGCTGAACCAGCTCTCCCTGGATAGCTCCGCAGCGTATTCCGCAGCCTGTTTGTTGACTTCTTGGATTTTCTTGCGGAGCTATCTGTTGTGTCGCTGCCGCTTCCAGCGTTAGGTGAGACTGCGCCGAGCTTGCCAGAGATATGCCAGTTTCGCGTCGACACGTGGGGTTTGGTTTGTGGTTGCAATTCTCTCGGTGTGTTTTTCCACCAAGGCGAGTTGCTCCTCTTCCCAGTGCTCATAGGGCTTGCTCTGCGTCGTTGTCTCCTCTACCCCCTCCCCCTGTTCCTTCCTAAGGTTGTCCCAGTTCGTTATTCGTGCTATTCCGAACTTCGCCCTGAAGGCGAGGCCCCTTACTGTGATCTTCAGGACGTCGTGGTCGGACCCCAAGCTCACTCCTGTGTTTTGCCACGTAGCGTCCAGGATACCTGCCAAGAACGACAGGTCAGGCGTGGTATCTCTGGCAGTGCTAGTACCCATTCGTGTTGGAGTGCCTGGTTCATTGAGCAAGGCCAAATTGTGCTGATCCATGAGGCTAGCTAGTTGCCTCCCTCTTTTCGAGCAGAATTTATACCCCCACGTCGTATTCACCGCATTAAAATCACCAAGTACAAGTAAAGGTCTATAGCCGGCTTTGTTCATGGCATCCTGAATTGTCCCCGCCAGGTCAAGGTGCTTCTTGGGAGGTCTGCAGTACATATTGAGTATAAAAACATTCTGTACACTTCCTATACCTCGGTTGTGGGTTTCAATCAAGGTGTGCTCGGACCCTCTTTGTGTTGTTAGATGTTGTGTTGCCGCTATCTCCTCAGAGCTGTGCTGCGGGCCGAGATCGTTCGTGAAGTACGCGCCAATCTCGCGTGGGGGTTGTTTCGGTCGGCGAGGCGACATCTCCAGAGGTTAGGCACTGCAGGGAGCGCCGGAGACAAATTTTCACGTTCGGAATCTTCACTACACAGTTAATTAACGTCCGATACGCGGAATGATAAGGATTGGCTCACTAAAAGCCTATGAAGAAATGCCCCCTTCACTCCCTTACCCCAAAACAAGGGGGCTGGGGGGTGCCGATCACAGCCAATCGAAGCACCGTCGTTTGAGTCTTTAACGTTGCAAATGCAACAGTGCACTGGTGACACAACCGTACTTCTCTCACGAAGGCACGCAGAACGAATTCAAGAAACGTCTTTGCTGCGGGGCTCATCAGCGTCCGTTAGACCCGAATGTGATTCGAAATTTCTCTTAATATCGAGACACGGATGGCGGGTTTCGTATTCGATTTATAACGCTGTTAAAGATCTTACTTTTTTATTGTTAAGTGCTTGCAGAAGGAAGTTGTATGAATGGGGTTCAAAAACTTGCGTTCGCCGCGAATCCGCGCCGCGTGGATAATTCCGATACGAAACCCGAGTGCGAACACCTTTTTACGCCTCATTCCAAAATTCGAAAAACACAATTCGCGATTACTTTGTTTGCCCTCGTTCGGTATAAAATGGAACAAGTTTCTTCACCGGCACAACACTTACGCTGCTCTGAAAACGCTTGGTGCCAACACATCCATCGTTCCATCACATCGAACGAGCAGAAACATCCAATTTTGTGCCGGTACATCCAACGTGCCAGCACATTTATCGTGCCATTACATACAACGAGCAGAAACATCCAATTTCGGCCACTGCATCAAACGTGCCATTACATCCAACGCGCCATTACTTCCCGCGGGGCATTACTGCCAACGTGCCATTACATCCATCGAGCAACTTCGTCCAAAGTTGTGTCATTACGTCCAATTTCGGCCAGTACATCCAAAGCGCCACCACATCAAACGTTTCATTGCTTCCAGTGCGTAATGCCCTGTTGCCTAACATAACTACATTTCTAGGGTTAATTAAAAGCAGTCTGACTGCACTCCGTGAATGGAGTGTTTTAGCGTAGGTGGCAGTGTGCGCTACACTACGCCTTCTCTTCCACGTGTAAGTGCTGTTTTGTACGGGGAATAATTACGCCCACTACAGTTAATCAGTCCTAATGTGAGTGCCACCACGAAAACGGCAGGTGGTGCAAACAAAGGCCCTGTGCAGACGGGTTTTTGAGAGATAGAGTTTTGTAATAAACAAAACATTCAGTTTTGTTTACTTCACTGAGTTACAAAACATTGAGTTTTCTACATTGTGTTCTTCATTGAGTACTTCATTGTACAAAACATTGAGTTTTGTAACACTTTAATGCTACAATACCGACTGATAATTTTTTTCTAACTGAAGTGTTAAACCGTCCAATCCTCATTTTTAAGTTAGGTGTTTACTTTGTTTAAGAGCACGGAAGAGCGCAAAGTGCGTAAGAAATATTTTACGCAGCAATCATGCCCGTCAAAGCAGTGACCCCGAATATGAGCGACGTTGGATCGCGGCTCATTAGTATTTCTGAAGCTCACATTCGGTACTTTTGGGAAAAAGAACTTCGCTACCCAGAAATTTTTTTTTAAAGAATGTTTTTAAAAATTTGAATAACCAATTCAAATAACATTTACGAGAAAGGCAAACAAATGAAAAAGGATCGAGGAACTATCCTCAAAAATATTTACAGGAGAAATCGCGCGAAAAGTATGCGGATTCATACGTAGGCGTTAAATAATCACAATAAGGGCACAGATGCCGCCTTTTAGAAAATAGATCCTGGAGATCATGTCCAAAAACAAATCGAAATAAAATAAAATAAAAAAACGAATTTATATGTTAATGCACCGAAAGCTCCTTTTGGACCAAACGGGCTGCGGAATTCAGATATACGTTCGCCGTGGGGGTCAGCCGCTTGCCTTCCCCGAATTCCTTTCGACGCACGGGAAGTGGGGAACGAGCATGCATGGCGCCTGCTTGCGCGGTAGCTTGCCTAAACCTCTAGCCCTTGGATCGGGCCACTGCTGCCCTTTGTGTCGTTAATTACGCGCTGCAGCTTCGGCTAGCCAATGCAACCTATTCTGGGTGCTAAGGCACTATTGTTTTTCAGCGCGTGCCTTGTTTGGAACAGTGATGACGTGCCTCGCATGGGCTCCGCAGATTTCCATTTGGAGACGCGGAATTCCCAACGTATAGACGTTTTCAACCAATCCATCATGTCCGTGAAGTTACCGTGCGTGCGAACATACTGACTGTTTGACCGTAAGTGAATATTGCACTAATTCACGGTCAACTTTCCTCATCGGCGAGCAAGGCCTACTTCCACTGGGGTAGGCTTAGCGACGAGTGCGCACAATGTCGAGCTCCGCCGCCTGCTTGGCGCTTTCGCCGAGCCACCTGGATGAAAACTCAAGCGATGCCGAAGACGTCATGGCTTACCAGACATCTGATGAAGGGGATTACACCGCAGAGAACCCGTCTACGGGCGATGCAAGCTCGAAATGGATCGACGTCGTGAGTCGGGCCCAACGACGCCGCATGAAGAAAACCAACCGCTCAGCAGCCAGACATAACCCCGACCAAGCCGGCAATGAAGCCTACCGCTCAACCCACCGGGAAGCCGAAACCACCTCCTCTGCCTTTCAACGACTACAAGCTCGTCATAAGACCCCAGGGCGGCCTGAATCTCGCCATAGTTTAACGGAGCTCTCAGAAGTCCTACTCCTGGCAACAAAGCTCACGTGGCGCAAGGCAGAGTTCCGTCTTCGCATCGACGGTGTTCAAAATACGGCAACGGTGAGCACATCTCACCGCGAGGCAGCGGAAGCGCTCCACCACCTGAAACAAGTTATGTTTGGAGGGACCGTCTACCCAGTCCAACTTTACGGTCTCGCCCCGGACGATTCAGTCAAGGGGGTAATCCACGACATTCCCTTGCACTACTCAAGCCAAGAAATTCTCGAGAACATCTTCCTCCCTGGATTTGAGTTCATCGCCTGTAGAAGGCTTGGAAATTCAACTACAGTAATCGTAACAATCCTGGGAAAAAAGGTGCCGTTCTACGTGTACCACCGGGGAGCTGAACACCGTTACTACTTGTATAGGAAGACAGTTCCTGCCTGCACCATCTGCCACGAACTGGGACATCGATCAGCGGCCTGTCCAACGTGCGGGCGTGCCCCACCTGTGGAACCAGGGACCCGGTTGATGGCCACGTGTGCAAGCCCTGCTGCTCCCTGTGCAAGGAGGAGCACCTCACGGCATCTAAGGGCTGCCCGCAGCGGTTCTGCGAACCGTACGTCAAGCGACAGAAGGAGCTGGCGCGACAACGTGCAGCATCCCAGGTTCCGGGGGACCAACAGCAGCCTGCACCACCGCGTAGCCGCCGTCGACGGAGACCCGGGAACACCCCGGTCCGCCGGGGCTCCACCTCTTCATCGCGAAGGAACTCTCGATCGCGGTCCCGGTCCCAGTCAAAATCCCGCAGCCGTTCTTCAAGGGGCGGCAGCACCACTAGGCAGGTGAGCTGGGCAAACATCGCTTCTCCCACTGCTTGCACCTTACCTACCGCCAATTTAAATCAGCGCATAGCTATTAAGCAGCCGTCATGCCAAAACTGTGAGCGCTTAGGGAGAAAAGTTGACGAGATGTCTGCCGAGTTAGCCGAGCTTCGCAGGAAATGTGAGCAACCCAATCCCGAGAAACGTAAACGGCCGGGGAAGCGTTTGGCAGAAAGTAGCTCTGCCATGGACACTTCGCCCCAAGCCCCAACGATCACTCCCCCTCCCCTTGCTCAGGGGGCCAGTGCTTGCTCAAGCACGGCGACAACGCCAGAAATCCTAGGACAGGCACAGCCAGTTCCTCCTGAGTCAAATGCAAATCCCAGCCCAAGCCCGATAGAGCAAGGAGCCCAGCCCAACTCCATCGAATCTGTTGCAACTCTGCTGAACCAAATTAGTGCACAACTCGCCGAACAATGTCGGCAGATCGCTCACTTGAAAGAACTCGTCACACAACAAGGAGCGCAGACTGACGGACAATCAGCCCGTATAGACCAGCAATCGGCAAAAATATAACAACTCCAGGCCCGAGTAGAGAATATAGAAAGCAGCTCACTCCGCAAGAGGCAATCGCCATATTCCCGATCATCGATAGTTGAAAACCAAGTCCCTACTTCCGTTAACGATGGGCGCACAAAATAATCGGCAGTGTGATACTACAGTCCTGCAATGGAACTGTAGAGGGTTCAAAAACAAGGCCGGGACGCTCCAGCAATACCTGTCAACTTGGAACCCACCCCCGGACGTGCTCGTAATTCAAGAAACTAATGTCCCCGCAAAATTACCGGGGTATGCATCACATATAGATCCCACAGGTAAATCTACAGAAACTTTAATTGGAAAATCCATCGCTTCCACGCAACACCTTCTCCCTCAAAAAGAGTGTCACCACACGCTCACCGAGCTTATCCCTCGTTCCTCCCAGAACAAGAAGAACCTGTTCATACTTAACATGTATTGCAGGCCAACGAAAAAGCAGTCGGGAATTGAAGACACAATCAAAGCCGCGCTTCGAATTGCTGGCGGTTCCCCAGTCCTCATACTAGGAGACTTTAACGCTGCTCATCAGCTGTGGGGCTATTGCTACAGCAATAAAAGAGGTTTGGAGCTTGTAACAGCCATAGAAGATCAAGACCTGACAATTATCAACGACCTCAATACTCCCACAAGGATTGGGAACAGTGTGACAAGGGACGCATGCCCTGACCTGTCAATCACTCGCAACGTCCAAGAAGCCACCTGGATCAACACAACAGAATCTTTAGGGTCGGATCATGACGTTATCAAAATACAAGTTAAGGGTATGGACTACAATGCCCGTATTGGTTCGGCGCATATCACTGACTGGGACACTTTCCGCAAAATCCGGAGGGAGCGCGAGATTCCATCGCCGGACCTCTCTTATGACCAGTGGGCCGATGAACTCATTCAAGACATGAAGACCTCCACAAAGATTATAACCACTTCTTACTAAATCCCGTACTCGACTCCAAGCTGTTGCATATTTGGGAAGCACGACACAGCCTTACGCGTAGGTGGAAAAAGCAGCGACATAACAGATAACTTAAGCTGCGTATAGCACAACTTAACAAGGAAGCGGAGGAATACGCAAATTCGATATGCAAGGAAAACTGGTTGACAATGTGTGATGGTCTTCGAGGAACACTGTCCACCCGGAAGACATGGCGGTTGCTTCGATACCTAATTGACCCGCTGAAAAGCAAGGACCAAAGCAGCCACACTTTAACTAAAGTCAGGTCTTGATCTTAACTAAAACTCTCAATTCTTACCAAGGCACGACGGAAGACCTCATTAGAGATCTTACACCAAGTACCTCAAGGCCGGGAATGGTTGTCCATCTTTACCGTGCACTGGGACCCCCAATCCCTTGCTCGACAGGGACATCCAACTACACGAGGTTCGAGCAGCCATCGCCGAAAGCAAGCGAGCCAGCACACCTGGGCAAGATAAAATCGCCTATAAACTCCTGGCAAACCTCGACGACAGAGCCATGCAAAGCCTCACAGACCACTTTAACTCCTGTTGGCGCTCGGGCAAACTCCCTATCGCCTGGAAAACAGCGGAAGTCCGGATGATCCCTAAACCGGGCAAATCTCCTCACATCGACAACCTGAGGCCGATATCTCTCACTTCGTGTGTGGGCAAAATTTTAGAACGCATCATACTCGTGAGGCTTCAAGAACACTTGGACCACACAGGTAAGATGCCAAACACTATGTACGGATTCCGCAAGCACCTTGGAACACAAGACGTGCTGATCCAGCTTAAGGAAGACATCCTAGTTCCAGCCTCCCGCCACTCCCCAAGAGCCATCCTCGCCCTGGACCTCAAGGGGGCATTCGACAACGTGGCACATACTGCAGTCCTACAGCGCCTAGCCGGAACGGGATGTGGACAACGAACTTACGACTACATCGCGGACTTCCTCTCGAACCGCGTGGCAGTGCTCAGAGTTGGAGACGTCTCCTCAGCCCCTATCCATCTCGGAGACAGGGGGACCCCTCAGGGGTCAGTGTTATCCCCCCTCCTTTTCAACCTAGCACTACTCGATCTTCCGAGGCGACTCAACGAGGTTCCCGATATAAAACACGCCTTGTACGCAGACGACATAACAATTTGGACTGGCTCTGATTCACTGGGTGGCCTTCAACACAGCCTTCAACAGGCAGCCGACATTGTTAACCAATATGCCCAGGAATGCGGCCTTTCCTGCGCCCCGAAAAAATCAGAGCTACTACTAGTAAGGAAAAAAGTCACCGCCAAGGACTCCAATGACATTCAGATCAAACTGGACGGCCACACTATAAACCCTTGCAAACACCTCAAAATTCTCGGGCTAATAATCCAAGCGGATGCCAAGAACACTATCCTGGTGAACCACCTTAAGCACTCAGCAGAACAAGTAACGCACATGATTCGCCGAATCTCCAACAGACAGCGCGGCATGAAGGAGCAGGACACAATACGACTCGTGCAAGCCTTTGTCATCTCCCGGATAACGTACGCAATCCCTTACACAGTCCTACCCAAGGCAGAACTCGAAAAAGTAAACATAATCATCCGAAAAGCCTACAAGCAAGCTTTGGGATTACCCATGAGTACCTCCACGGCCCGCCTGCTCAGTCTCGGCCTTCACAACACTGCCGAAGAACTTATCGAGGCCCACCTCGCAAGCCACAAAATGCGATTAGGCTTCTCCACTGCGGGGCGACTACTGTTGGCTACATATAAATGGCAGGCTCAGGAGAAACAGCAACCGCAGATGCTTCCACCAGAAATCAGAAAGAATGTCTACGTCGCCAACCTCCCAAAGAATATGCACCCAGACCATCATGAGGGGAGGAGAAAAGCCAGAGCAGCGGCCCTCGACAAGCGGTATTCCAAAGACTCCTCAGCAGTGTACACAGATGCCGCCCCATACCAGCGTTACCGAGGAGCAGCGGTTGCAGTGGTCACCTCAAGGGATCAACCACTCACCAGTCTCACAATCAAGACCGGTTCTATCCAGGAAGCGGAAGAAGTGGCGATTGCCTTGACCATAACGGAAACCACGGCGATTACGATAATCACCGATTGTCAAGCGGCATGCAGAAGCTACGCGGCTGGAGCAGTTTCTTCAACAGCACTGCGCCTCCTGAGCAAAACCCCTCCCTCTCGCACGGTCAGAATCATCTGGACCCCTGCTCCGATCTCCCGGGCAACGACACAGCCCATGCATTGGCCCGCGCTCTCACCAACCGGGCCCCAGAGGAGGAGCAGAGTCCAACGCCGATTGAGACTTTCCAGGAAATAACTGAATATTATAGATTAGGTAGAAGGACCTTTCCCCCCGCCCAACGCAGTTTGTCTAAAATGCAGGAAAACACATTAAGACGAATTCAAACAAACACGTTCCCAAATCCAGTACGATTAAATCATCTATTCCCCACACAATACTCCCCGGAGTGTGCTTTTTGCGGCAATTCAGGCACCCTCTACCACATCGTCTGGGAGTGCGACCGAAACCCCGACCTTCCCCCCATTCCCAACCCTTCCCGTGAGCAGTGGGAGAGCATGTTGTCCAGCTCGAGCCTCGACGACCAGATGATCTTGGTTGACCGAGCGGACAGAGCTAGGACAGCCCATGGACTTCCGGACTAGGAAGCCACCCCACAATTTATTTTTGTCCATTAAAGTTTCTTCTCTCCTCAGAACGCGTCGAAGCAAAAAAGATCCCGTGTACGATAAGAGGATGGGAAACACGCAGGTGTGGATAAAAACATTCGTAGAATTCGGATCCTCAGAAATCCTCGGGAGCCCAGAAACCGCCACGGGAGCGAGTCTCTGGACAAAATCCTTGAAGGACGCGCGAGCGGCCGTAAGAGAAGCCGCCTCCCAGAGCAGCGCCCGTACCAATTAGGGTTTTGCCCTCCGCTCCCCCCCCTGTCCGTCCATGAAGGTCCGGAGGAGGATAGGAAAGCCTTCCCCGATGCCGTCGGCCGCCCGCTAGGCCCAAAAAGCCGCCGGCTAGGCCCATACAAAGGGCGGCGAACTGGGCAAGTTGGTGAATGTTCATGGTGAAAAACAGCGCATCCAAGACGTCTTGGATGCGCTGTTTTTCACCATGACCATACAAAGGGTTGTGACTCGTTGGCGTCGGCGGAGGCCACACCTCGCTCCCGCCGATGGAGGGGGACGCAACAAAGCCACGAGAAGCGAAGGGGGTCATCGTCCTGACAGGGTCTATCAACGCTGCCATCATTACACCTTCCCTCTTCAGAAGGGTGAGCAACTACATCCAACGTGCCACTACATCCAACGCGCCACCACATCCAGCGAGCAACTACATCCAACGAGCAGCTACTGTTGCATTTTTTCCGCGGGACATTGGGGCAAGAATGAAAATAAAGAAGAGGACGATTCATGGGTCGACAGAAAGGAAGAGAAGGAAGGCGAGCAGCTTTCGGGCGCCATGTTTGTAGGAGATTAAGCAATTCAGTCTGATGTAAATAGAGATTTTCTTTCTGTATGGCGGCTTCGGACTCCTTTCTTCATCATCTAATGGTGCCTGGAAACCCGGGAAGGAAGAAGTCGGGGCCACCAAGCTGGCGGAACGGGTACCAACCAAACTGAAAGCGGCGGCTATGGTGTCAACAAGGTGGACAAGATCTCGGTAACGTTGTCATGATTCGAAGTCATCCTACCTTCGGCCTTTTAGAAAAATCAATCCAACTATGCGTATAAAGGACTGTTCCAATTGGCGGAGCCACGGTGGTGCTGTCGAAATACGACCAACGCGAGGGACAGACAAAACAGCGGCGACAGAGCATCCTCACCTCCAACGATCGCCCTCGATGGGACCTGGGAGCTACTCCGTACACGGTGAGGAGAATGCTGAAACTAATCGCGCAACGAAAGACATGCTACATCAACAGCACGGAAGAAGTTTCACTCGGCCTAGGATGCCTCTTGAAAAGCTGAAGGCACAAAGGGACAGAGAAAGGGGAATCACTCGGAGATTGTGCAGCGATGCAAGGGCAACATTAAGCTTGACCGTCAGAACCACAGATGTGTGTGACATGTTGAAGAATTTTCTGCGCGACATACGAAGAGCTGAAGTTGTGCTAAGGCGTTTAAAAGATGAAATTGAACAGATTATCGACAACGACTCCCTGAATGAGGAATTCACCGATAACATTGAATATGAAGACATGATAATTGGCAGTATGAGCCGGTTGTTCCATCGATTAAAAGATGGCAAGGTTGACACCAGTGAACAGTGTAAGATAATTAAGGCATTGAATGGATCGGTAACCTTCAAAGAGTTTTTTTCTCTAACTAAAGCGTGCTACGAACCATCCGATTTTGAATACGCACCTGAAGACCTTAACTCGACAGAAACTGCGCTCCCATCACATTTTCAACCGCCGCAAGCAAATGGAGGGACTGCGTCACGTTCGTTGTCTACACTTGACATCCAAGCTAAAGATGCCTTGTTTTCTACGCCCCTTCAAGAGTCCTCGGAGAGTACCGGGAGCTACACAGTCTGCATATCAAGCCGTGTAACTTCTTCAGAAGCCACTTACAGCAAATGTCCCAAGCATCAGAATACGAGGGCGCCACCCGCGGAAATCAAACGGCGAGATAGGACGCAAATATTTGTAGTGAACGGCCAGAGGTTGACCATAGATCCAAAGATTGGCATTGCGCGTAAGGGACGTCGCAGGCTGATGGAGACAGGTCACAGCGGGCGTTGTGGGGAGAGCAAGGATGCCTCACACATGGGCAGCAGAATTGCGAAAGCACAACGCGCGAGGAAGGAGCGAAATGCACTAAAGAACTCTTGTCAAGCTGCTGAAGAATTTCCATCTGAATTTAAGACAGTGGAAGATTAGCTGCGAATTTCTTCCTGGATACGTCGGCGGCCGCGGTACTCTCGGCGTGTGCCCGAGAGACGAGCCCTACTGGCAGCATCGACATCTGGCTGACTTAGCGGTATCGACAGGAACAGAGTTATTGTGCTTTGGGATCAAAACCTGTGCAGTCTATTCCCTCACAGACCAACGTTCGGAGGACCTGTGAATTGCTGTGTTGGGGAGTGGCTACCTTCATTTTTTGTGCGGGGCCGGGAGGATGTTGCATTTTTTGCGCGAGACATTGGGGCAAGAATGAAAATAAAGAAGAGGACGATTCAGGGGTCGACAGAAAGGAAGAGAAGGAAGGCGAGCAGCGTTCGGACGCCATGTTTGTAGGAGATTAAGCAATTCAGTCTGATGTAAATAGAGATTTTCTTTCTGTATGGCGGCTTCGGACTCCTTTCTTCATCAGCTACATCCAAAAGCATGTCAATACATCCATCGTGCCAGTACATCCAACGAGCCACCACACCCAACGTTGGATGTAATGGCACGTTGGATGTACTGGCTCGTTGGATGTGTTGACTCGTAATCCCCTTCTTGAGTAACTACATCCAACGTGTCATTACATCCAACGTGCCACTGCATCCAACGCGCCACTACATCCAGCGAGCAACTACATCCAACGGGCAGCTACATCCAAAAGCGTGTCAATACATCCATCGTGCCATTACATCCAACGAGCCAACACATACAACGTTGGATGTAATGGCACGTTGGATGTATTGGCTCATTGGATGTGTTGACTCGTAATCGGCCGAAGGCGGATCGTCCGTCAGGTGTGTTTGACCACAGGCGCCATCGCTGGCGTGATCGTTTCATCATCGCGCGGGGCGCACACACACGCCACGGAATATTGCACGGCCGTGTGCGGCTCGTCGCGTTCGGCTTTGAACAGCGGATGACGAGTCCTCTGCGCGCACGCAATCGACTTCGAATGGCCGATGATGTCTCTCTCTCTTTCTCTTACCGGGCTCTCCTCTAACCCTATCAGTAGGGCATCGTTTAAAAAAAATACGGCGTAATGATGCTGCGCGGCTATGTGTCACTTGTGCGAGCTCGCCCCTTCTATGGCGTTCTGGGGAACTATGGAAGATGTCCCCTCCGAGTCTCCGGCCGCTTACATTCAAAGCGCAACATTCAAATGTTGCATCCCGGTGGGCGATTCAATGCTGAAAGAGTAGTTGTAAATTAGAGTGGCTTGTGTTTTAATGTATGCTGAAGAATGCAACTTAAAAATCCCGGGCCATCTCCACTTAAGAGAAACCTGGTGAGGGGCGAAGCATTCAGTGTATAAGTGTATTTGCGTTTTTGCTAACGCAGATGAAACAATTGGGGGGTAGAGGTATGCAGATTTGCTGTAAAAGTTTCGTGTCTTTGAAGTACGAAGCTCTCAAGCGCGAGGCGTAAACGAGTGTCCCGGTGTTTTTTTTTTTTTTGTGTGCGCGTTACGTTCTAGCGCGAGGCGTAAACGAGTTTCCGGTGTTTTAGTGCCGTGACTACATGAGACGAACGACGATTACGACGACGATGACGATGACAGGAGTCGCCAAAAGCCCCAACCCCTAAGGGGCCTAGTCCCTAAAACAAGCTGAATCTGCTTCCCATTGGCGTTACCTTGAATACGTGCCCCGTAAAAGCGGAACTCCGAAGAGCAGCAGCTTATAAACAGATCATAAACTAGGAAATGAAGATGAAGTCCGAAGAGCACCACCATATAAACAGATCATAAACTATGAAATGAAGATGAATTCTTCCTGTAATAAACAGTCTGGGCATAAATTAACAAATTTTCTGACCTTCGATATCAGTTTGTGATTAAATGGCGCCCGTGCGGGGTTGGTCACCAGCGAAAAGCTAAATCCGCCGGCTATATATAATCACAAACTGCTCTTACGATCCCTCACGTATGAACAACTTTGTGGATTTAGGCCTCGGGTGTGGTTTAAACGCACATTACCTTATTCTCTTCTGAAGTCAATGCCTCCTTCGGGACGTGAAGATCTCGACGTTCCCCCACACGCCAGCTTCCAAAAGTCTGATGCGTGTGGATCAACGTGAAACTTTACCGTTACGCGTGTATCCGGACGGACAAACGGATACGAGCGGCGTCCCTTCGCTTGACGTCAACGGGCAGTGGAGAAGCAAAAGTCACGGCAGTGAGACCTGTCCGACGATTCCCGTCCTGCTAACACAGTCGCAGCTTAAGCGTCTACACGTCCCGAGATATGGACAGTACCGTGGCCATGCCGCAGCGTGAAATTACAGCCTGGGGTGCGGAACTTCTGAAGTTGAGTGTGGTACATGTCCCAAGCACCAAAGGCCGAAGTTCTGCGACCCTTTCTCCAGCACACCTAACACCCCCTCCCTTCTCTCTACGCCCCTTGTCCTCCTGGCGTGTATACGCTACTGACCGCGGTCACGCGTTGCCTTCGCGCACGCCACAGGCCGCGCTTCCCACGCTCGACGTTTGCCTATTTGCAATAACAAACTAAAGCAAAGTTAACATTTCTCTTTAAATACAAAGCTCAACAGCCATGCAAAAAAAGAGCAAAAAATACAGTAGGAAGCATAGCTGCGGGGGCGGAGTTAACGGGCACCTATTTAACACCCGTAAATGGATGCAACGTGTTTGCGGAAACAATTGACCGCCAGGGAAAGCGAACAAAAAAGTGGAGATCAAAACCCTGCGACTTTTCTCCGATGTGACGGCTCTTTGACACACCAACCGTATATGTACAATACCGATCGCCTCAGAGGTGCTCGATCGGTGGTTCAATGTGCGTCACATGTATGCATTCACACTTGCCCCGTCGATGATGCGTATGCTTTCTATATGTTTGTTTGTTTTACTATGAAATTACCATTTGCGCGAAACTGACGTATATTTTTGCGTGGCCTGCTCCCTCTTCGGACCACTGCATGGGCTTGGATGGATATTGGCTTAAGTTGCTTTACTTATTTAGTTTTTACTTTGAAGGCGAAGCAGTTGTATAGCTTAGTTTCTTTGGTTGAATGCAGTTCATTGGGCGAAGTGTGTCTCAGTATGTTAAATGAAACGAGCTGACTGATACTTTGGTGAGTACTAAGTCGAGGAGGAAGAGAGCGTAAATTCCGCTCCACGCCTCGTGGAAGTGAAGTATAATGGGGGGCGGGTTTATATGAACAGCTTGTTGTACACTTCGGCTTTCCGGGTCGCAGAAGACGCTCCTTATTACGGCAACACTGAAAGTAAGGTTGGAAATATATCCTAGGTTCCTGAAGATTGGTATCCGGCAACCAGCGGGTTCGAATAAGTGAAAGTCATAAATCGATTCCTCCTGGTTTAGTTTGGTCGATGAAGGCGGAAAGTCCCCCAGTTGATAACTTCAAACTTAAGGTTGGTACAACACAAAGTAAAAAAAATTGGCGCAGCTTGCACTAGTGGTGCAAGCTGCGAAACTGAGAAACAGCACAGCTGAGAAACAGCACAGCTGGCGGCCATAACTCCCTTCGTCGGAGACCCGGCTGTTACACCTCACATTAATTTCCGAACTTGCCGCTGAAAGTTCTCCATGACTGGAAGTCCCGGTTTTTTTTTTAAAAGTCCGCAGCCTTTTACATCTCTCCAAAGTGGACCGCGTTAGCACGCGCCAGAACCAGCGGCAACCGGCTTCGCGAACTCGGCGTCTGTATACAGCGATGTCGGCGTGTGTGCTCCCCACCTCAGACCCAAACGCACGTGAACTGGTGAAGAGAACAGCACGCCAGACATCCCGCCACGAACGCTGGGTATAGTGTTCTCGAAGGTCGAGCTGCCCGACGCCGGGCGCTCCTCACGAGGCACACGCTCACGTGTCCTCAGTATTTTTCCTTTGTACTTTTTTGCGAGTTCCTCACGTGGCGCAAGCCTGGACGATGCCGCTGTACACGAGCCTTTATACGATCTGTTGCGGAGTGACGTCAGGGCTTGACAAGTGCCGTAAGGCTCGGTGAAGTGCCGTGAGTGAAGCGAGCGCGAAGCTACGCACAGCTGCGCCAGCTAGGGGTTGCTAGGCAACGCGAGGTGATGTCATCACTCCGCAAGGTTTTTTGGTGCGACGGACGGATAACGCTCGGCTTAAACAGCTCTGCTGTTAAAAGAATTCAGTGCCCTTCTACTCCGTGAAGAAGGATGAGCAGCGAAGCTGGACGCAGTACAAGGAGTGCACAGAACAAAACGCGTTTGTTCCTAATTTGTGATTGATCATACTTCCTAGCCTGTTATCTGAATAAAACTTAGAAGAACACGGGATTTCTTTTCCTCTTCTATATATAGGGCTCTCCCTTTCCCTCCCGCGTCGTAGGCATCTTAACGCCTGTGTACCACACCAACCCATACCGCTCGATCCCGGTGGACAGCACTCAGGTCGCATCGGGCCGTGAGACGACCACGTTGTGATTTTCCACCAGCACAACGGGCAATGTCTACGGTAAGCGCGTGAAGCGTCTTTGTGCGTGCAAAAAAAATTGGCTGGCGAGCAGCGAGCAGGGACCACGAGCAGCGTTTTAGGCAGGGAACGCGCACCATCGTCACGCGCACGCCCCCTCACGTTTTCGCCAGCGTGCATGACGCAGTCGAGCGTCTCGTGCGGGCACAGCATACTGCCCCACTCCCACACCGCACACTTTGGGAGAGACACTCTCGCATGCACTGTGCGAGTGTCCACAACATTGGCAGGCTCGATCAGCACTGGGAGCGTCGTATGCGGAACTGGGACTGCCTTCATGCACCTCATCAAACCTGTTGTTCCCGGATTGTCATAAATCAAATCGCAAAAAAAGCGTTCCGAGCCCTGCTGGACTTTTTAAAAGACACGGGACTCTCGGACCGGCTATGATGCCGTCAGTACTGTCCATGCTGCGCGGCTTGTGAACCGTCGTCTTATCCTCCTTTTCTACCTTTTTCCGTCCACCCTCTTTCCTTTCTATCCCCCTCCTAGACTCAGTCTTGATTGAGGTGCCCTCAACCCGAGAGGCAGTTATCGGCTGAGTCGACTTTCGTTTCTCTTCTAATAAAGCAACTCTCTCTCTCTCTCGCGCCGCCACGGCGGACCGCCCTCCCTTTACAATTTCGTGACACTCTTCTCCTTTGCTTTCATTCCCTAATCGGTCTTGCCATCTGTAATGATTGCAGCGCCGATGAACCCCGTCTTGACGATGACCCCCCTCCCTTCTCGTGGTCTTGTGGGGCCTCCCCATCCGGTGGCGGAATGTTGGGGCGGCCTCCGCCGACGCCAGCCAGTCGCAACCCTTTGTATGGGCCTCGCCGGCGGCTTTTACGCGGCGTCGGGGGAGGCTTTCCTTTCATCCTGACCTTCGGGGACGGCCAGGGGGGGGAGCGGAGGTCAAAATCCTTATTGACATGTGCGCTGCTGTGGGGGAGGCGGCATTGCTCGCGCCCTGCTCGCTCATGCATCGACGAGTTTGTCGGGAGCTGCGACTGCAAGCGGTCGCCGAAGACTCGCTCCCGTGGCGGTTTCTGGGCGCCAGAACCCCACGCATCTTTCCAGCCAACCGTGCGGCGGTTTGGCACATTTTTAGCCTCCGGGCACCCACCAGGGATCGTGCCGCGATACCCCCTTGCGCGCTGCGGCGCCTTTTAATTTTATTCCAGTTTTCCTTGTCTTATGTTATGCTTCATCGTCTCTTGTAAATACGTGTAAATAGACTTCTTTTTCTTCATCACCTACTGGCCTCGTCTCGTCATCGGGTCCTTCACCACCCTCCACGACGACACCAACCACCTTCACGAACGAACCTAACTTTACTGGCGCAGCCCGACAGCGTCGTGGACGTTACCTGTGGTTCAGTTAACGAAGTGGTGACTCAGTGCGGGCCGAGATGCGACTCCGAGAGTAGAGGAGGAGAGAAGTCGACACCACGCAAGGACAGAGACGAAGCAGGGCGGCGGCGAGCCGCCTACGAGACAACGGGTGGATTAGTTTTCCTGCCGGGGAAACTTCACTTCAGCACCTTCCGATCCCCGCGGGACGAGTGGGACTGACGTGTGGGGTGCAGCGGAGCGGCCGTATCATCGACGGTGAGTGGTCCGTCTCTGCACCTTTCTTTTTTTTTTGAGGGACATCCTCATTGCCAGAGCCCACCATGACTAGAGATAAAGATCTGGAGGCCGAACGCGCAAAAACGCGAGAGCTGGAGCGGCTTTTAAGGTTGGCCGAAGCGGAATTCTGGGCGCGGTCGGGAAACGAGAACGTTGTACTGCCATGCTGCAGCTGTGGTCAGACAACACATTCGTCCGCGGACTGCCGCCGTTACCGCTATTTCGATCGCTAAGCCAGTCCACCCCCACAGAGGGAACGGTGGGTTGAAGTCGCTGATTCCGAGGCAGCTGAAAGGCCGCGTCTGGTCACTGCGGCGGTTTCGGGGATCTTTAAAAGACGGCCATACAAGGTGCACGGCCGGCAAGGGGGGCCGAGTGTCCCCGCTAAGCCATTCAAGCTTAGCCTCAGCGCAGTGAACGAAATTGCGTTGTTGAGAAGGATTTTTACCCCTGATCAGCTGACCAGGCCGGCGAAATCTGCCTCTCTGGCAGAGGCTTCCCGTGAAGGCGCTTCCCGTCGGAAGCAGAACCTTCCCGTCAGCGGCTCCTCGGCTACACAGCCAAGGGTAGCAGAGTCGGTAGGCCAGGCCACGGGCCGGGCAGGCACGCTCGCCGCGGCGGCACGCGCCGGAAAAGTGGTGGCGGGCTTGGCCAGCGGCTATCCCGGGAAAGCAAATGAGCCGGGCAATATCGAGGCGCCTCCGCTGAGATTTTCAGCGGTAGAGGTAGCGGCGGTCGGTCAGACAGCCAACGCCCGCTTGGGTGCTGCAAAACCTCTGCCGTATCACGACCGGCCATGCCCAAATGGTTCGCTTGGGGCAGACGCTGCCGCCGAAGTTAGCGGTGGTAAAACTGCAGCAGGCACGACGGCCGACGGCAGAGTACGAACACCGGCCGGTGGGGCACTGGCGAGAGACCCGGATTTGCGCGCCATGCAGCTCCCGTCCGCACAGACTTGTTCTCGCGCCCAGGCATACCCGCCGGTGTTCCCTTGCTTCGACGAGCCACTATCCGGGAGCAATAGAGGCTTGCGGAATTCGCCGGGTGACATATTTGGTCCCCCTAAGAGTAGACGAGGCTCAGCTGCGTCGAACCTGGTTGACCGCCGCACTGATCGCGGTTCTTTGCGGAATCGTGCCCGATCCTGGTCAAACGGGCTTCCGGCGGCAGTAGCGCCCGCGGGTATTTGCGGTGGCGGACACCCGGCAGGCATAGCGGCGGCGGTGTCCAGCGGGCTAACGCAGACGGGTGATGCCCCGACGAGCGACATGGACTCGGACGGCACTGAGCCGCCGTCCGCACAGGCGGGTACGCGTCCTCAGCAAGGTCCGCCAGCGCTCATTAGCGCTGACAAGCCGTCGACCAGCTGTGACCATGGCTCCAGTGTTGCGCTGTACAAGCTTTTGGGGTCGCCTAAGTCTAGGCGCAGCTTCACAGCATCGAACGCTGATAAACTGCTGCTTGCGGGAGCAGTAAATCGACGGCCCCAAATGAGAGCAAGGGTCGACAACGGGGCAGCGGAGAGCCACTTTGCATACGCTGGAGGGGACATTGTCAAGCGCGTGCATGAGAAAGGAAGCGTCTCAAAGCTTCGGCTCGTGGTCATGCGTGTGGCTCTGACAGTGGGGACTTCCCCCACGGCTTGCAGAGGCGGATCACCTCACGCCTCGGCGAACTCCGAACATCGCCATTGGTGCAGCAACCAGGTGGACTCTCACCTAGAAGCTGCGCCCGATTAAGCTGAGTGCTACTGGCGGAAGGAAAAACGGTGGTGAACGGATTGAACGCTCGTGCGCGGTTCATTCCGCTGCTGTTTTTTTTTCTTGCCTGTGCTTAGGGCGGAGTGTAACGTTCACCCTGCATTTTGTTGCTTTATTTTGCAGTTGAGTTGTTCATTGGGCCGCCGTTTTCTCTTGTTTCTTCCCTTGTTCTTGCGAGTGAGCCCCACGTTTGCCTTTGTTGGTGTATCCCGCACGCGGGTATTTTGCTGGTTGCGTGATGTGCCCCTGGAGTGTTATGCACCCTTTTGTTTGATTTCTTTTGCGTAGCACTTCACTTCGTGCTTTGCTCGCACGCGAAAATTTCGCTTGCATGCATGGAGTCCTCAAAGGATATCCTTCGCGTGTTGTTTGTTGTTTGTTTGGGTTATCCGCGCTGTAATCACTTTGTTTTGGAGCCTGTAGTAGTCCAAGCAGTCCTGACACAGACTTTTGATACGGGAGCTGTAATGATTGCAGCGCCGATGAACCCCGTCTTGACGATGACCCCCCTCCCTTCTCGTGGTCTTGTGGGGCCTCCCCATCCGGTGGCGGAATGTTGGGGCGGCCTCCGCCGACGCCAGCCAGTCGCAACCCTTTGTATGGGCCTCGCCGGTGGCTTTTACGCGGCGTCGGGGGAGGCTTTCCTTTCATCCTGACCTTCGGGGACGGCCAGGGGGGGGAGCGGAGGTCAAAATCCTTATTGACATGTGCGCTGCTGTGGGGGAGGCGGCATTGCTCGCGCCCTGCTCGCTCATGCATCGACGAGTTTGTCGGGAGCTGCGACTGCAAGCGGTCGCCGAAGACTCGCTCCCGTGGCGGTTTCTGGGCGCCAGAACCCCACGCATCTTTCCAGCCAACCGTGCGGCGGTTTGGCACATTTTTGGCCTCCGGGCACCCACCAGGGATCGTGCCGCGATACCCCCTTGCGCGCTGCGGCGCCTTTTAATTTTAATCCAGTTTTCCTTGTCTTATGTTATGCTTCATCGTCTCTTGTAAATACGTGTAAATAGACTTCTTTTTCTTCAGCACCTACTGGCCTCGTCTCGTCATCGGGTCCTTCACCACCCTCCACGACGACACCAACCACCTTCACGAACGAACCTAACTTTACTCCATCGTTCACTCGGTACGCCGACAGCGCGGCTCAGCACAGAGACGGCCGCCAAAGGGCTGCGCCTTAAAACCGCCAACTTTATACCCGTGCGTGCATAACCGGCAACCGGTGATTTCCGTGTGCTTAAGCCTGAAACACACGGCCAAAATGTCGCTCCGGAAGCCCTTCAAGCTGGACGGCAAAAACACCGGTCAAAATGTCACACTAGGAGCCCTTTATTAAGTAAACACGAAAATCTAGCTATTGGGTTCGAAAAAGGTGTGGTCTACGCCAATTTATCCCCGCACGCTATATGTGAAAGCCGAGGCATATACTGCTTCGCTGTAAAAATGATGAATGTTCCATAAATTCTCCTTGGATGCCCTAGTATGAACGCTACAGAGTGTGATGAGACTTAAATGGCTACAAATTTTAAAATGACCGAAGTTGTTTGCAGATTCATGCGTGCAATGCAATGTAAATAACGCGAAAAAAATCAAAGCCCCTTTCTTAAGAGAACTATGGTTAAAACGCCAAGCTTTCTGCCATGCAACCTGTGTCAAAGCCAAAGTCAAAATTCAAACTGAATGGCGTAATCGAAACTGACTGTGTCTGAATGGCGTAATCGAATTGGCGTCGGCTTCATAACGCGAGAGGCAGGTTCGATACCGACCGCGGGGAGCGTTTTTTTTTTTTTTTTCTTGAGGCGCTAGATGTGCGTTTGCTTATACCGTCAGCAGATGCATTCTGTAAAGTTGGCTTTCCTGCCGTACGTTTCGGTGAAGAAACGGTCGCCATCAGTTAGGCATAGAAAGCTTCGCTTTAAAAACCGACGGCACTGGAAGGTTCCTTACCATCAGCTTGAAAGCCTAAATTTATAACTAGCATCAGTAAAAAAAAAAAAGCGCTTCAAGATTGTGACCTGTAGGCTAACTCAGAATTAAATTTCTACACGCTAGCAAAAAAAGGAGCGAATTACTGTTGGAGTTGGCGAAATGTAACAAAATTACCGTTAGAATTAAATTTTAGCGAGTGTAATCAGGCCCATTGCACTAAACAAAAAAAAAATAACGCGTTGATTTTGGTTCCTTACTTCAAGGCCTTTGGTGTCAGACATAAATGGAACACAAATCACCACTCGAAATGTTTATTGTAGGTCAAGCTTCCACCTTATCTGGCTTCGCTAGCCCGTTGGACCTCACAATTTTCACCCCATATTTTGTCTGGACGTTGGCCCGACATTTATGGAAATAGCCACTTTGCTGAGAAACCAAGACATACAAGATTTTGTGCATACCCCTTGAAAATAATTAGCACATAAAGCTAGGGCGCCACGAAGAAATTTCACCAAGCAGTTGTAGACTGTTTTATGCAGGATAACGTGGTATGTCTCTCACTTAAACTTGTCGGCTAAAAGCGCGGGAATGTTGCCACGTGGTTGCTTGCTTTCCCGCGTATTTTATAGCCTGCTCCCTTTTTAAAGCGAAAGCTTTCTTAGTGGGACTAATGGCGTCTTGTGAAAAAATCTGATGCATTCCCCCATAGATCGGTTGGTCGACCTAAAAGCTCTTATAAGATCTCTGGATGATACACGGAGCGTGCGCGAAACCGGGATTCCACTGTGTCAAAACGGTTGCTTGAAAGACCTGGAACAGGAACGGTTCTAGATAAAACAATACACGCATCGATCATCTAAGAAGGAGTACAATAAGATACCTTTATCACACAAACCACTTGTCGGTGTATACGTTTGGATCATTCGTGGACACGTCAGTGCGCGAAAAACCGTCGCATGGATTCGTTCTTCGTTTGCGATTCGGGGCTTTGAAGGTCTGACGATTGACTGGACGCGCTTTCGGCGAAGGGTGGACGCACTTTTAGCCAAGGTTTTGACGCAGCTCTGATGTGAGAAAGCTTTCGCGCTTCTCCCAGCTTTCTTAGGGAACGTGGCAAAGTTTTTGCTTTGCAACGTTCCAAGGAATTACGTGGCACTGGCGGTGCCTCCTCCCCCCCCCCCCCTGTCACGTGAGCACCCGCTGACCCGAGGTCCAATATGAAAACCGTACACCCGGGTGCGTGCTATTTGTTTATTAAAAAACCTGTTTATTTCGATTCAACGCGCCCTCGTCGGGTCAATGTATGTAAATGGGGCTCTGATCGGCAGCCAACAATGCCATTCTGCTTAGAACATTACTGCGGGCAGGTCTTGGGATTATTATTATTATTATTATTATTATTATTATTATTATTATTATTATTATTATTATTATTATTATTGTGATGATGATGATGATTATGATGATGATGATGACGACGACGATGATGACTCGGGACATGCAGTCTTTGCAAGAAGATTCCAGTCGTCCGTGGATGTGGCTGTGCCGCGGGATGGCACAGCGTCGAACGTCGACGCTGGCTTGACATTTGGCTGTAGTTCAATTTTACAATTCTTGTGGGTGGAAATACTAATCCGTTCGATCCAGTACTTAACGCTGCAACCAATTTTTGCGCATCAGTTTCACTTGAGGTAAATTAAAAAAAACACAAATTCGACATGCATGCAGACGCAATCGTTGCGCTATCAGCAAAGACGCGCATAATCAACGCATGACAGCGTCGGCGAGTATGAAGGAAGACCGAAATGTGTTTCCCGTAATCGCCGCTACTGGCGCTTTTTTCTTTTTGCTTCGGAAAACGAAAGCTGCAACAAACGACGAGAAAGAAGAGCGTCCGGCACTGCACGCGTACTACGTATAAATTGTGCTCTCCTGCAAAGAAGAGCCAGTTCTCCGACGCCCACAACAGCCACCGTTTTTGTTGCCGCTGCGTATCGTGCACTCATCACCGCGAAGATGCCCCCGAAACGGCAGCGCCTTGAAAAAGCCCACGAAGCAACGCCGGGACTAACACGTGGACGCGCGGCTGTTCGTCCCTTGGATGGCCCTGGGCCAGGAGAGCCTGCACCCGCACCCGTGGCGCTGGCCTCTACCACGGGAGCTTCACGTCCTTCGGGCCCGCAAGCTGCTGCTGTGGATGCCGCTCTCCCTTCGACCAGCGCATGTCCCCGAAGAGGCCGCACAGCAACGCCCCTGCCCACACGTACACGCGTGGCCCTGCGGCGTCCGTTCAGCCGTCTTGGGGCCGAATGCTTTTCACCCGTCCCGGCGGCGTTGACTCGGGGCACCGCGGCAGTGAGAGGACTACGTTGTCGGCAAGCAGCGCCTGTGGACGCCGAGGAGGCGTCAACCACAGGAGACCTGTCAAGCCCGTCCACCGACAGCTGGTTCACCACGAGCACCTCCTGGACCACGAGCACCTCCTGGGGTACGACGTGGGCCGAGGTGGAAACGCTGAGGAGCGCATCGGGAGGGGCGGACGACGTGGACGAACCGGAGGGAACCCTGCTTTGGTCAGTCGGCTCTGACGTCGTCGTGAGGGACGCGCTGCCGGTCTCCCCAGCGCCACTTTCACCACCGGCTTTGGCAGGTCCCTTCAATTCGACCATGGTCGAAAGCGGGGTGCCCATCAAGGACATGCCGCTACCCGCCATTCCATTCGGGCCGGCTTCGACCGCGGAGCCGGTACGCATCGCGGGAGGACCTGAACCCCCGCCACTAGAAGATGACGGAGCGGCCTCCCAGCTCGTCGTCCCCGACGAGGTCCCGCCTTGTCCGCTGGGCCTCATGTGGTCAATACAGCTGGAACAGATGCGTAAGGCTGGAGTCACGTGCAGCTGGGATCTGCCCTCGTGAAATTGTGCAGTGCATTTTAATTTTAATTTCATCTTCGTGTGTGTGTGTGTGTTTTTTTTTAATTTTTCTCGGCTGCTGTGGTTTTTAACTTTTTAATAAACGTTCTAGCCCCTATTATTACGGGTCTCTGTTACTGCCGTTTATCGATATCTTTTTTTCGAATTGATGGTGTGAGGAGAAAGAATGGGTATGTACTGTTGTGTTGCTTATAAGTGCCGACGTAAACTTGTCGCCTCTTTGCAGAAATGATTGGCGCCCCAAAAGTGGATGAACGTTTCAATTGCGCTTTCTTCCTCCTGTTTCAACATTACATGACTCTCCCAGAACCATTTTTTTGTGGCCTGAAGAGGCCAACCGGTAACGCTCCGGTGCCCACAAACGGTCGTAACACGTAGCGCTGAACACAACACGTGCTATATAAACCACACTTCCGTCGGCTCAACGAGCCATAGGACAAAGAATGACAGGAGTAAACGAGTGAAGGGATAGGAAACGAGCTTACGAGATTAGGGAACAAGCTCGAGTAGGGGATATATTTCAAATTAAAAAAAAGAAATAGACAGCTGGGCGGGCCATGTAGTTAGTTGACATGACAACCAGGGTATCGGTGTGGATAGCGAGAGACGGTACTAGGAGAAGGCTAATACCTAGGTGGAGGGACGTAATAAGGAAATTCGAAGGCAGGGAATGGGCTTGGGCAGCGCTGGACAGGATCGTCTGGAGGTCAATGCGAGAGAAAGAGAGAGAGGGAGAGAAAACATTTTATTGAGCATTTTTTTAGGTCAGAGGATACCCGTGGCCGCAGGCATGAGCCGAGAGGCGACGTCGGTAGCTCGGGTGACCAGGGTGGTTTGCACGCCTGGGTCCGGGCTACGCAGTGCCTCATGCTCCTCGGGTGTGGCTTCCGTCTTGCAGTGGAACTAAGTAGGCTGAAGATGATGACTCGCGTGCGTTTAATACTTATCGCACTTGTACTATAGGGTGCGTGCATGGCAACTCGCTGCAGAATATTAAGAATAATTGGGAGTCGATTTGTTTTAAAGACTAATAGTTTTTCTTGGGATACATAAACGTGAAGATTTTGGTGGGTCTGTCACTCGATTCAGTAACCATTCCAATCTGAAACAACGCTTGGACGCGAAGTATACATGGGCAAGACTGTAAACTACAAAAACTTCCTGCAGGCCAACCCACGTCCTCGTTATCCAGCAACAAACAAAAAAAAACAGGCATATTTGAGGCAAAACACGCATAACTGCGAGTGCCAGCGTTCTTCTAACTTCACGAAAAAGAGCGCTACAAATCACGACAGAAAAAACGAAGAACAACGAGACAGCTACGCTTGTCTTTCTTAGTTTTTTCTGCCCAACAGCATATTTTACTGAAGTAATCCTCTAACTGGTTTCGACGGCAGAAAATAAGAAAAACGCGTTAGAAAGTGGCATCGAAGGGAGGCAAGATGACAGTTAGCGCTAAACAAAATACTTTGGTGTTCCAATCAGAAAAGAAAGTCGATAAAGAATAATCAGAAGCTCCTCTGTCTAACGACGACCATGGTTCAAAAGCTAAGCTTAAGTTTTTCTTGCATGCGAAAATCAAATGGTGAAGTGCCAAAGTCAAGTGTCAACGATCAAAGTGAAAACTGCCTGCGAATCAAAGTCCAAACTGACGCGACAGCAAGCGAATCCCTCCAGAGAAAGCTGAGCGCCTCCTCCCCCCTCTATCGTCGTCGTTAAACTACACCGTCGTCCAGAATCCAAGCTGCCAAAGTCCAAAGCCATTGTCCGCGCAACGAACCCACAGAAAATGCAGAGCGGCCCGTAAGCGGAGATGGCACAATCGGATAAAGGATCGGACGAGGGACCCAGGTTCGATTCCCGCCACAGGAAGAGTTTCAGTTTTTTCTTCACTTCACCTGCAGTCATCATCAACAACAACACCAGACAAAGTTGGCCTTCTTGCAGTGCGTTTTTACGTATGGACATCATCAGTGAGATGCTGGCAGTTCCGCTTTAAAAGGACGCAGTGAGGCACGCTGCCCCTTGGCCTCCAAATCACGTCACTTCACACAATGCGACAGAGGCGATGCTTGTGGTGAGCTTCTGAGCAACACTCCCTCATCCATCAAAAGCTGCAGAATATATCAACGTGTATGTGTTACGATATGTGACGCGATAGCACTGAAGGTCAATTGCGGGAGCGGGACCTTGAAAGTTATTTGTTCATCTTCATGCGCAAACGGTGCCCTTTTTATACGCTTTGCAATTCCGGTGATTGGCCTCCCGATGACGTAGCGGGCCACCGAATGCTAGCCAGATTAATTTGGACCAGAGACATGCCCGCCGCTTCAGTAGTGGCCGGAGAAAGTACTAAAAAAATTCACCGGCAATTCCATTCCGTGAAGAAGGCTGCCGAGCAAAACGGGAAGGGGGGGGGGGGGGGCATGTTAACGCGGTGTTTCCGCGGCGAGTGTCTTCTGGACTTTCATGTCTCAGCTTGTCATCGAATCACTTTCGGTCGCGCACGCGTTGCAGCTCGAGCTGAACTGACGATCGTGCAAGTCTCTTTAGATCTAGCCGCCCGGGCCCTTGAACTGTTCCAGTTCGTGCCGAAGGCGCTTTTCGGTCTTCTGCGTCATCGGTGCTCGTCGTCGCTTACGTTATGAGTAAACTACAGCGCGACACATAATGTGGAAAAGCCATCTTACGAATGCCAAGCTACACCAACCTTTAAAGTGTCGGCTTCGCTCCGTAACACAAATGCGTTGTTAAAAAGATGTTTTCCAGGGGCAATGTATGTATATGTATAAATCTTTATTAAGAAAAGGGGTGGCCAGTGGCCTAAGAAGGTGGGGGGGTGTTTGGAAGGAGGTGCAGGGCTCCTCTAGGCCCTAAATAAAAGTCGTTTTGTATCAAAGTAGTAAGGTCCCGGGAATTTATCAGTGTAAAATTGTTCTTTGCGAGCGGGCTTTCAAACGTGGGGTTTTCCCGCGCGGATGCCATAAAATCCCGTATCCTAGCGATAGACAGCTTCGCTGTACTCTAACACATGGTGCTGGACTCTCCTGGAACTCGTGTTCCTACCACGCCCTCTATCCCTCTGGCTGGCTCTGCTGTCCAAGCCGACTCTGGGTGCCTAGCCCTGGCCCACGATCACAGTGGCACAGGAAGCTGCTGACCACAGAATAATTCACAGTTCACTCATTCATACTTTATTTGAAGAGACCAAAATACATAGCGTGCTAGAGGGACAGAGACTAAAGGCTGAATCGCCTGACGAGGACTCTGCCCCTAATTGACTTTGGAAGCCAATGAGAATTCCAACAACCGTTTTAATAAACGTCTCTTCCAAGAATAAATCTTCCTCAGTTCTCATTAATTCCAAACAAACACCTTTCCTCACCCAACTTGGCTACATCACATGTACCCCACCCCATACCCTGCCGCATGTAAATTCTGCCCTAACCCGTGTACCTCATACACATGATCTTGGGGTGATGTGTATCATCATACACATGACCTTTACCCACTTTCCTTCTCTTCCTGAGCTGTGGGAGAACCTGACGACCAGCGCCGGCTTGGGTGCAGAGCAACTGCTGGTGTCCACGGCCTAAACAGCACGGTCTCCCCATGGTCTTCTGGACTGAGGGACACTCCCATATCCCCAGGCGCACAATTAAGTCTTTCAATAACCGCAACTGCATGACGTTCGCCTGCGACACCTTCGCGCAACCGGTCTCCATCCTGACCTACAACGCAGGTTGCGTAATTCCTTTCATCGTGGACTCCTGAACTTCATACACCAAAAATAACCTGTTCGTGTACCTGTAAACACGTGCATCTACTATGCCACAAAGCAAACTTTAGAAATAAAAAAAAAGCGACAGGAGGAGGAAAAAACTTTATTTGTCCCATCCGTTGAGTGCAGTCACTCCGGACCAGTGAGGGGTGTCCTCAGTCCAGGACTCCCTGGCTATAGCCGGCAACTCGTCACTTTCTCGTCACTTCCTCGTCACTTTCTTCTAAAAGGAATTGACCTTGATTTATTCTCTTTTTTTCTTTTGCTGGGTACCTGTGACAAAAAAAAAAACCTAAACATTAGTTCCGCGTACCCGGAAATTCGTTGTAACCGAGTCCGCCCCTTTGACAAATGTTCAGGGCAGTTTGGAAACTATCAATACACGCTCTCAAGCTCTTGTTCCTCGTTCTTCCCTTCGTTCCTTCCGGAAAGGCTTCACCAGAGTGAACCACTTGTTGCCGCGCACCGGCCAGTGCAACTAACTCGCCCCAATGTATCCCTTTCGGCAACAGTCCTCTCGCAGATGGTCGAAACAGGCGCGCATTCTGCAACGCCGTCTTTTAGGGGGAAACGGGTTTTGGTTTTCCCAGCCGAAAACGTGAAGGGCGTGTCCTGACCAGCGTTGGACACCCCACTGCGATGCCGGCAGTCGACTCGGTCGCCCCAAGGGCCGCGCACTGCTTCCGAGCGACTTGGAGGGAAAAGTGGCTTCGCGGAAAGGCGGCCTTGCGAGGACACGCACGAAACACATGTGGGCTAACGGGGTGAACGCCTTCCCCTCTTCCCTTTTTGTTTTTCTAGGACAAGGAATGTTGAACTGTAAGAGAGCGCGAAGGGCTGGAGCAATGAAAGGGAAAGGGAGAGCGAAGAAGGGAGCGGCCGGCTGAGAAGCCGAAATATTCCGAGAACAAACGGGAAAACACTTGGGCCAAGTTCCGTAACATAAGCGAAGCCAGATGGTCGTTTCGGTCAAGGCCATCACGTTGAGAGTGGCAGCGACTGGTTTGGTGTAATGGAACGCGCTGTATTAAACAGTCATATTAGCATTTTGTCCCTGGTTCTTTCATCTTATTTCTTTGATGTGTGTTTGTGTGCGTGTGCCCGCTTTAGAAGAAAGGAGTAAAGTTAGGCTGCCCATGTAACGCGGGGCCCTGACAATTGATGGTCCGGTCCACTAACCGAAAGGAAACAATAGCAAGGAAAAAGTCACGAAGGTTCACAGCCCGCAAACGAGGGATCGAGAAAGAAACCTTTTACGCTAACCCTTAAAGAATTCTGTTGCTTTTGAGGCTCGAGCTGGCTTCTCCAAGGACAAGCACCTAATTGAGCTAATTTCCGCTACAGGTTGAGGCCTGTGTAGACTGCCCGACGGATAAGGAAACTGTCGAGAACTTGGCAATGAAATGCCAAGGGATGCATCAAACCCGAAAGAAAGCCCTCCTTCCCGAAGCACTGGGTGTTATCGCTGGGGGAAGCGTCATGGGGTCGGCAGGGAGAATTAGCAAAAAGCGATTGGGCAGAGAAAAAAAAACTGGGAAGAAGCCTATACAGGGCGGTCAGAACCATGAATAGCTTCGGCGCATAATCGAGGAAAAAATATCAGTCGTAGATAAAAAAAGAAAACCAGCAGTAGACGAAATGGCGCTTTACATCCCCCTGATTTAGGAAAAAAAAAAGCCTTACGTCATCGTCATAATGATAATTATTGCCGCCGAGGGGCGGGCTGCGATGGGGAGTAGAGAGGGCGAAAAACTAGACGCAGATAGGATGATCGTTATCGCGATGAATGTCGCATGCGTTACCGTTATGCTGTCCTAAAAAGCATGATGCTTATTTCGCTTCGAACATAAGGAAAAATGCGTGCGATGCGTCGCAGGCGCGCAACAGCGGTTATAACCTGCGTTATAAACCCATCGAAAGTTAGTGGTACTAGAATAAACTTTCCGTGCTTGTGCGCAAGCTTTACCAGAGTTAATCACAAGAAACCTGTACTCGTACTTTGAAGCCTCGCGCAATGTTACACGCCCACAGAGCAGCACACGCAGCAGATGTTTATTAGCACGATTGGATGTTTATTAACGCTTTATTACGCGTGTATTTCTGATTCCTATGCCCACAGGTCTAAAAGAAAAGCAATATCTGTCGGGACCCCCGTAATAATGCAAATGTACCAAACCAAAAATTGTTTTCTGGATACTGTTTTGTCTTATGTTCAAATGTACCACGCCGCTCATAAAAAACCAAAGCTTGTTTATTCAGAGGAAGATGATTAAAAATCGAATCTTTCTCGCTTGCAACGTGAGTCAATGTCAAAATCCAAAGTCTGACCGGATAGACGTCGGTTTCATAGCGCCAAGGAAGGAACCCTAGAGTTTCATACTAATATATACTAGAGGGAAATCTGTCGCTGTAGTAGCGGGCCGCCGTGGGCGGCGCCATTGCGGCTAGCGACGTTCCTCGCCTACTTGGCTTAGATAGCCATATAGCTTCTTTTTTGTCTCGAAGCCAAAATCAACAAAAAAGGGTAACATTTTTTTCTTGTTCATCGTGCATGAA
Source organism: Haemaphysalis longicornis (assembly GCF_048455015.1). NCBI lineage: Eukaryota > Metazoa > Arthropoda > Arachnida > Ixodida > Ixodidae > Haemaphysalis > Haemaphysalis longicornis. Next base: position 192,448 of record NW_027526222.1, on the reverse strand, counting down.
GCTTCTACATAATTATTGACAAATTAATCTTTCTGGAGGTTTAGTCTATAACAACAAAACAAATTTGATGAGCCTTCTACAGTAATATTGTTGCTTTTTGCAGCCAGAGCCAACTTTTCAGCCTGTTCATGAGCCATGCCAAGGACAAGTGGAACGTGCCTGCTCGGTACATGACGGAACGCTCGCTGAAGCGTGACTCCCGTAGACAGTGGTGCCAGATTTTCCTCTAGTGTATATTAGTATGAAACTCAATGGAAGGAACCCAGGTTCGGCTCCGACCACGGAAGAGTTTTTTTTTTTCTTGAGGCGCTTGATGTGCCTTCGTTTATCATCAGAGCAAAAGACCCACAATCAAGTTAACAATAAATCTTCCGGCTACCATCTCAGGCATACAACACGGTACACTCCAAAAGTAAGAACGAACTACGGTGAGCAATCTTTCCTGTGCCAGTCAACTTAAATAATAAATAAAGTGGGAGAAAAATTAAACTTCGACGCCAGTCAGCCCATGTTTAAAAAACGGGTCAAAGAAATGTTACTTAAGCAAAACGCTTGTAATACTGATATATAATTAAGTGTTTGAAGTATATGTCTATATGTTCCCCTGAAGGTAGAAGTTAAGAACAATTACGAACTAAAATACATTAACACGTGATTGTGACGTAGTAGTGTAATTGTTGAAAGTTAATGCGCACGAATTACTGCGTTTGTGTGAACAATTTGATTCTCCTGTGCATTTGAGACTTATGCTTTGTATAATACATAGGAAATGTAGTAATGACTTTGCTTTGTGCTATTTTTCTATTACGATTGTGCTATTATGTTCAAATTTGTGAACAGCACTGTGATTACGTCCACTGTAAATCGGGTGGCTGAGGCCTCTGTCAGGCCACGTCTTCCTTTAGTCTCAGCCTCCCCTTGGTTTTGCCAAGAAATAAATATCAAAATTAAAAAAATCAATCAGTTTTTTGAAACCCAGTTGGTAAAGTTGGCTTTCCTGCAGTGCGTTCTGGCGTAGCACCAAACGCCATCCGTAGCATCAAACGCCATCCGTGAGGCACAAAAAGCTTTGCTTTAAAAACTAATAAAGGTAGTAGGCTGTCCCAAGACATCCCGAGAAACAACAATAACATTCGATTCGAGAAGCTTTCCGAGAAGGATACTTCGCCGCAAGCACCTACCAACTGAAAGAAAGCCAACTTCACAAAGTGGGTTGCCGACGGGTTTTATTATTAAAACCAATGAATGTTCTACACAAAAAAGAAAAAAAAAACGTACTCCGATCACGAAGGACCTACAAGGGATTAACAATACAAGTTAATGCAAACCAAGAACCGGTTCCAGGGCCAGAGCTTTGTTTCAGTAGCATACCTCAGTGTCGAATAAAACCTTCAGACGTGAACCGCAGCTACCACTGGAGTGTGCATGGCGCTTTCAACGACGATTGCTTTAATTTTTTTTTCTCTACGTTTCTGGTTTGATTTTAGGGGCAAGTACCTTAGAGGCTCGGGCTGTCGCCGTTTCCTTCGTCGTCGTACTTTCATGTAGTCACAGTACTAAAGCGCACTCACCATGAATCCGCACACGAGGCGGCGTGAACACTCACCAGCCACGCTCCCTCCCAACCACCCCCGTCCCCACACAGGGCTTTTAAAACTTCAGACCTACAACGAGCTCACCAAGCGCTTCTACTTAAACCGGCGTGAATTTGCGCTTTCAAAGAACTCAACAGGGTGCACTCAGCCACTCTCCGCATGCTACGAACGGGCTCATACGCCACTCATTGCAGGATCAGTCACATCGATCCGGACTACGACTGAGCTGCTACACGTGCACAGTGTGACAGACGTGTGAACTTGGGTCACATGCTGTGTGGTTGTGCTATGCGAGCCTCCTATCTGGAGGGTAAGGTCAAGTGGGACAGTGCTCTCAGAAGCAGCGAGCTTCAAGATCACACAAGGCCCGAGTATAGCTGCGCCCTCACCAACTCCCGACCAGCATGCATCACATCCAAGTCTCTGCGTACAAAAAGCTACCTTCTCCGTGGCACAGTGGACATGTCGCCCGCTTAACAATCAAGACGTTGCATTGTTTGAGATCGGCCGGGGTATAAAGGGTCATTTAAAGCGAAGCTTCAGTGTCCTCACTGATGCCGTTGTACGTTAATACGCCCTGCAGGAAAGCCAACTTTCACTGATTATGATGGTGGATGGTCGTAGGTGAAGGGAAAGAAAAAAAAACGCTTACCGTGGCCGGCATCGAACCTGGTTCCGTCGCGTTATGAAGCCGGCGTCTATCCGATTGCTCCCTTTCGGAATGGCCGCAGCGAACGCCAAGCAGCAGGTACCGATTCGCGCAGTACACCCCAAACCCCATCGTTAGGACTACGGAGTGCACACCCTAGAGTTGCGTGGGTATTCTAGAAAAGTGGTGCATACCTCCAGAGTACTCGCAGTGTGGAATGGGCCACCCAAAGAATCCTCCATCACAAAAAAGCTTCGCGTTCAACCATCATCGTTTGTTAGACGATGGGGTGCACGATTTCTCTTTAGACTCTTCAGTTCCCTCCCACTAAAATGAGCCGTGGACGGACGCGCACCCGAATCCCTTTCGAAGTAGCCAAAGAACAAAAAACCGGCAAATACCAGCCGGTTTCGGGGTTGAACAGGCAATTGGCAGCATCTGAAAAAAAAAGAAAATAGCAGTGGCTTAAGCTCGGCTACGCCAGGATATAGGCTCCCTGCAATCAAGTTTGCCGAGAGAGCGCAGCGCCAACTACGGCGCCACCGAGCCGCACTGGCCTGGCCGGCCGCCTGCTTTAGGCACTGTGCACGCGCCTTTGCAAAGGCGCGTATCAAGTGGTTACGTGCGCTTCAGTGTACGAAATACGCTGCAGCGGCAACAGGATCGAGTGTTGTCTACCGAGAGGCTTTAAAAGAGACAAAGCGCAGAAGGAAAGCTACCGCCTTTGCTGCCCTGAATCGTCGGAGTTGTGAAGGCTCTGTCACAGGCGGCACATGTTTCCGTGAAATTTTTAGAAAATACAGCGGCGATGACTACCAAGCAGATTACATGCTGCTGTTGAAGTAAAGTATATCGGTTTGCCAGCTGTTAACACCCGTGAACTTACAATAAATTTCCCCTCTTAGCGAATACCGCGCGCAAAGGCAGAATTTGCACGAAGGTTTGGTTTCTCTACATCATGCATGCGTCTTCCGCGGCGTTTATAATGAAAATTCATGTGGCACGTAACACTCAGCCGTATGTTAATTGTCAGAGAATAATTGATGGCTGCTACATCCCACCCTTTTTTTGGCAAACTATGATCGTTTTTTAACAAAGTAGGAACATTTGTTTGAAAAAAAAGAGCTGTCAAAAAGTCGAAATAGATACAAGGTCTAAAAGAAACGTATGTGGGATTTTTGCACTGCAAATAATTACTGTTCAATAAAACAACGTCGTTTTAACGGGGTTCACAACTGCAAGAGCAAGTTTAGTGGAGGCCCTGCTTACTTCTTAAGAAGGAAGAGATAGTCCAAAATCTTTCACGGACATTTCCCGGCGGGCTTGATGCGAAACGCGTATACGGTGTGACTGTATTCACGGAAAAGCAGACGGTGGGCTCCTTTTCTGCAAACTTGTTGAGGCGATGCTGTTCGACCCAATGTTACTAGATGTTCGACCTACGTGCACGTAGCAAGAAAGCGCTCCCGCTCCGTGATCTCTACGTGGAACGAGCTGGCACCAGCGGAAACGAACTGTCAGGGGCGAGGAGCAGGACGCATGCTGGGAATGTTTGGAGGTAATTCAAGACGTGAAATTGGAAATCGTCGTCACTTTCGTTTCCCGGCCGCTGCGGCCGCTTTTCTCATGGAGTCGAAAAGCGCAAACGTCCGTGTGTTCGAGATTTCCGCGACGTTAAAAATCCTCAGGTGGTCAAAATTAATCCGCAGCCCTCCACTACGGCGCGCCTCGTCGCCTGTGCAGCGTCGGTGCGTTAAACCATACAATCGATCAATCAAAACTCGGCGCCAGTTGGTGCGCAGCTCTCGATGCTTTCCACTCGTCTGATCCCCTCTGGAGCTCGCGTATTTAAGGTAATTATACTTGCTTTGAACTCAGTGTAGCACGTAGCGCAGCGTACAGAGCGCACAACACCCAAATAATCGATCCTGTGAGACGGGAGCCCCGTACTCGCGAAACCACGGCGGTCCGATTACCAGTGTGCGAACAAAATATTTTCTTTCTAATGTTGTGGACAGCTAATTAATGTGTACTTTCTAGCGGAAACACAAATGCACTGAAAAAACTATGTGGAAACGTGAGAATGAGCGCACATGCTGCACTAGCGTTCTTGCCATGGCGTGGCACTGGGAAATCAATACCGCTTGCCCTCCTAGCCCCTCTGTATGCGTAGCCAACAGATCAATACTTCAGTATATTGTGAGCATAGGGACGTTATTGCCGGACATTATGCCCAAACGCAGCATAACCATCATCGCTTGCATTGTGGACACTAAGGGGTGTGTTTCCCGTTTAGTCATGTCTTTGCACCCATCGCCATTATCATCTGAAAATGATCATCATCATCCCCTCGCTTCGACTGGGGACGAACGTCTTGGCTCGGCGACCGAATAAAGGCCTTCTTGTCCTGCCGTCTACCCCTCCCGGTGACACCACTGGAGCTTCGATCAGGTCGGCGCTTACTGCTCCCCATGCAGCGCGAGAGCAGCCATTCGGGCAGCAACGCTGCGGTTCCGGTCCAGCCAACCATTACGATCACCAGCCGCCAACGCGAGCCTCCCTTTTTCGCTGGCCTCCGGGGCGAAGACGCGGAGGAATGGCTCGACCAGTACGAGCGAGTGAGCGCGTTTAACGGATGGGACGACGCGTTCAAACTGCGGAACGTTTCCTTCTCCCTGAAACAAGTTGCGGAGACGTGGTTCTTCAACCAAGGAGGTCCAATCGATGATTGGGCGAGCTTCAAGGAAGACTTCCGCAAGATCTTCGGGACGTCCTCTGCTAGCTCGGCTGCAGCCAAAAAGAAACTGGATGCCCGAGTGCAACTCCCAGAGGAGACCTACGCATCATATATTGAAGATGTCATCGCGCTCTGCCGCCGGGCCGACAAGGATATGCCTGAAACGGAGAAGGTGCGGCACATCATAAAGGGAATTGCTTCCTTTGCCTTTAATGCAATGGCTATACACAATCCCAATAGCATTGCAGATGTACGAACGATATGTCAGCGGCTCGACCATCTGCAGTCTATCCGCATTCAACAGGACACCTTCCCTACCTGCCCTTCTGGCTATGCCGAACTCCGTGTGTTGATTCGTGACATCATTCGTGAAGAGCTGCAACAGCGCGACACGCCCTACCTTCAGAACAACTACTGCCGCGCACCTGGGCTCCGTGACATAGTCAGAGAGGAGCTTGTGTCTATGACATCACTTCCCCAGCCATGTCATTCCGCCCCTCTTCACGCACCGTCTTACTCCGAGGCCGTATCACGCTTACCTGTGCCCGTGGAGCCGATTGCTTCACCGCCACCGCATGGCCACTTGACCCACCCGGCCAACCCTCGCATGATCATCAAGTGGACCGGGCCGCCACGGGCCGAACTTGCGCAGCACGGCTCTCCAGGAGCCATACGAAACTGCTCAACCTCGGCCAGTGTAGCTCACGCTTAAAAAAAAAAGAAAAAAAAACCACCATCTCCACGAAGTGAATGATGATGAGAGGGGCGAATCTAAAATGTTTATCGGTAAAACCGTGAAACATTCGCGCGCACATCATATAAAGACTCGACACGTCAAGCTTACCACCGCTCCGTTGACAAGCCCGTCCACTACGTCGATGCTTGTGGTTATTATGTAGGCCTTGTTTGGGACGATGAGAATCTCCATGGGTAAGTTGGCGAATTCGGTGTGTGACATTTTAGCCACCTTGGCCGTCGCCTTCTGCAGACCGTCTTGTGTCGCGTACCCCCGGTACGTGTCTTGAGCTCGCAGGCGACGAACGACAACCTCTTCTTCTTCCTCTCCTCCTTGTTGGGTAGCAACGAACGCGTTGAACGTTTGGACCTCTTCGGCCAATCTTTGGTTGGCCAATCCCTAGGGGGATCCTGCCACAATCACCATTAATGTGCCGGATACAGCAGCAACGTGGGACGGGACAGGGCCCGAGCAAGAGGAGCTTCGCCCCTAAAAACGACCTTGCCGTTCGAAGACCGGGCACGTGGCAAACCTAAAGATTATCGAGATAGGGCGCATGTATGAGGGACTAAACTCGGTTGTCCTGGCACGACGGGTGATTTTTCCCCAGCTCCTTCAGCTGACGCCCATTGGCGATGGGAAAGTGATGCCGGACTTTCACAAATGAGGGTAACAGGCTAATTTATTTACATACTTATAATAGTTGCAGCCTTTAAACTGAAGTCAAAATTCTTAACGAAAGACTTCACCCGAAATCGCGTTTCCGCTTGCCACACCAGCTTTCTGCGGCGACCACAATCCCCAAATCCCTCACGGGGAAACTTCAGGCCCCAAATGGAGCAACCAACCAAGGGCAACTAGAGCGGTCGGGCGGGAGCGAGCTACGCGCCTGGTTACTGACGGCGCCGCCCCTCGCACGCCCGTGGGTCCCTCGGAGCGCAGAGGCAGAGGAAAAAGCAAAACGAACTTCATTGGGAAAACTATACAGCCAATAGGGAACGCGCGCGCGGCGGCGGCGGCGGCACGGGCACTCGCGCGTAGAAGTACCGGTGCTACCGCGGCGGCCGCCGTACGGCTGTACGGCCTAGCCCAAAGCCACAGGATCGGCTTCAACTAAACCTTGCGTTTACCATTCCGTACCATTAAATTGCATCTGAAAGAAGCACAATAAAAGCATAACTGCTTTTTTTTTTTTTTTTTTGCACGACAAACCGTTTTCAAGCTGGAAATAAACCCGTACCAACTCCGCCGGTCAACCGGCCGTCCGGTCAACCGGCCGTCCGGTCAAACGCGCCAGCGGAACTGGTTTCAGCGCGCGACAAGCGCGTATCAATGCATTCGGCATAGCTGTTAGACAGTACTGGAATAGTATGTTGCTATGGTCGAAAGCGATGACATGAATGTATTTACGGTGATGAGGAGAGCTTAATTTACTTTCATATATGTTTTATATTTCCTTTTTCCCTTTAATTTGCATTCATTCTTCTCATTTTTTTTTGTCTTTGGTACATTTTAATTTGCCTGGGTCCGTATTAACTTTTTTTTCATCTTAATTGACTCATTCATTCCATTCAAGTTACTAAGATTCATCACGATTCACATTGATTCCTCTCAATTTGTTGGGTCTTCCTTCCTAATTAAAAGCTTTCTATGTCTCACTGATTCATTCGTAAGCGGCAAAAACGCACTCCAGGAAAGCCAACTTCTCTGACTGTCATGGTGATCGTGGAAGCACCTCAAGAAAAAAAAAAAAACGCTTTTCCTGGTCGGAATCAAGCCTGAGTCCCTCGCGCTATGAAGCCGACGTCCATCCAATTGCGCAACTCCGACGCTCTTTTTTTCTTTGTTGTCGCCACTCCGACACGGTCGAAGCAGTTTGGATTTGGAGAGAGGAGCATGGACGTGCAAATAGACAGAAAAATCACGCACCCCTCCGTCTAACTACGATGATAGTTGAACGCGATGCTTTCTTCGTGCGAAATCAAATCGCCAAGGGTCGAAGTCAAAGTCGCGGCGACATAAGTCTAAACTGCGTGCGAGTCAAAGTCAAAGATCAGCGAACCAGACCAAAACCATTTGCGAGTCAAGAGTCCAAACTCAGACGACAACCGGAGAATCCCTCACGGGAAAGCTTCGCGTTCAACAATCGTTGTCGTTAGACACAGGGGTGCATGACTTTGATTCTCTTTGCTTCCCGATAATTCAATTCGATTTAACTTAGTGCATTTAGTCAGCCAATTTAATTTACTCTCATTCTTCTTAATTCACATTACTTCGTCATTTGTTTTGTCTTTCTTACGGATTCACTTAGCTTCATCCTAAGTCACATTTGGTACCTGTTGATTCATTTTGATCCATCCTAATTCACTTCGACATACGTCAATTCATTCAGTCGGACGCTTCAATTTACTTTGATTCAAGTTACTTGACTCTGATACCGCTTTATTCGCATTGACTTACCTACATATGATTTGTCTTCGTAATTCACTTTGGTCCATCTGAATTCAGTTTGGTTCATATTAACTTATGTTATCTAACTTACTTCACCCGTTAATTCACTTTTAGTGACTTTGATTCCTCAAAATTCACATCGATTCCTTTCAATTTGCGTTGCATGCCTTCTTAAGTCGCTTGGTTTCAGCTTAAAGACTTGACATCTGTCAGTTTAGTTTGATTGATCTTTATTCCCTTTAGGCTAACTGAATTTCCTCAATCATCCAATTTGTTTGATTCCTGTTATTTTTGTCTTCCGATTCACTTTTGCTCCAATTGGTATCTCCCTTTAATTTCTCTGAATTCGCTTTTATTACTCTTAATTCGCTTTGTCATCCTTCTTAATTCGCGGAGTCATCCCCTCACGCTCAATCGAGATTTGGTTCAGTCAAACTGTCCTTAACTTCCTAAAGGCGTCCAGGGGCTTTTTTTTTTTTTTTACGACGCGTGCTGACTGCCGGTTCTCGCTCGAGAACTTCGAAGGGCGACTGAATGATAGGACATAAATTTATATACCTTCCTAATAAAGTTGCAAGAAGCGCGAAAGCTAAAAGTGCGCCCAACCTTCTCTGAAAGTGCGTCCGATCGATCGCCAAAACTTCAAAGACCAAAACTGCAAACGAAGGACGAACTAATGGGACCATTTTTTTTTTTTTTTTTTTGCGCACTAAGTAAACGCATCTACGAACAATTTAAATGGGTAGGCACGTATAACGACGATGTTTGCCTCGCAAGCAACAGCGCTATTTTCTATATACTAGTAATTCGGGCGTAATTTTTTTTGTGTGTGAAATAAGGCGTGTTCATCATGGCCTCTGTCCGTAGCATTTAATTTACCTAAGTGTCCGCGCCCTGTCTTACATAACAACAGCCACAATTATCACGAGTCATGCCACGGACGACCACACAAAGATGGCATCTGCGGGACGTCATCATAACAAAAACCGAGACGAACAACAAACAGTTTAAGTGGTGCAGATGTCACGATGTTAGTCGCCGATATTGTATACCCGACCAATGAGGTTGTATATAATAAAAAAGTCACGGAGGAACGGGTGCATTCATCACGGCGGTCTATTTTTACGCGTTGTCATCCCGTATATATATAGTGCAGGAACAGAATGCTTGATGGAGTGGGTGATAACTGGTTGAGAAATCGCTACTATTTCAGGGGCGAAGCACCTAAAACTCGGTCTCGGCCTGTCGGCGTGTCCTGCCGTGGTCGTCTCATGTTGCCACGTTAAATCAAGTTGTCAGACGATGGTAAAAAAAAACCGGTGCATACTGAATAAATCCGGTTCAAAATAAGCTACCATGACTTAAACTAAGTTAAAATACAGGAATAATCATGATTTAATTGTATTAATAACAGAAATTTGTTCAATTTCGTCTCGAAATTGGTTTAAAACGCCAGGTTTTCTCCTGTAAAGCATACTTCTTAGCACGCTGCGGCGTGTGACACGAAGACAACATACGGCCAGTCAGTCTCTCATTTAATTGCTTAAATCCGGTTCAGCGCAAGAGACCACAGCAAGCGCGCGATTGCTCCTCCCCACTGGCGCTTCTTTGTTGCCCAATCAGCGCGCGGCGCCGTGTGTCAAGAGAGAGACTAACAATATTTGAATACACTTATACACTGCGTGCTCCGACCCTCCCCAGGTTTCACGTTAGTGATGGTGTAGCACCAACACCCTGTAGCACGCCTCCCCATGTCGCATTTCCCCCGTCGCAGTTCTCCCGTCCCGCTTCCCCCTTGTCTCAAAATCCCACAGTCCATAATCCCTGTCTTTATTTCCATGTGTTGCGTGTCCCCCTGCCGCGAAGGCCCTCTGCCCGAGCTGGAGAGGGGAGCGACCCTTTTAGTGGTAACGAGCAGGGGAGCCCCGCCTGGCATTGTGCGAGCTCGGTCCGCGCATGGGGGCAAAGACGGTCGTGCCTCCCTGCCTGCAAGTAAAGAAACAAGAACTGCAGCAGAGGAAAGGGTCTGCCCTATGTGGCGAAATTTAAATGCTTCGGTCCTGCCGGGTCGTCAGTGTTAGGCCCGGTAAAGAGAAGGGATACTTAAAAAAGGAAGGAAAGAAGGATGTAGAAGGAAGGCAGGAAAGTTAACTTGGCTAGAGCCAGGTGAGTTAGGTTTTCTATAATAGCATGGAGGCGGCGGCCGCTTTTCTGATGGAGGCGAAAAGCAGAATCGCCCGTGTGTACGAGATTTCGGCGCACGTTAAAGATCCCCAGGTGGTCAAAATTAATCCGGAGCCCTCCACTACGGCGCGCCTCATCGCCTGTGTTGCGTCGGCGCGTTAAACCCTACAGTCGATCTATAAAAGAATGGAACCTGCACGTTGACTAAATTCGTGCTCATTGCTAGGTCCTGAGGTACATGTGGGCGCATGGCAGGCCAGCTGCTCTCCAACATGCATGCCTAGAAAAAAACTATCCTGGGAGTCATGAGCAACTGCAATTTTTTTTTAATTAACTGGGGAGAACACGGAAGCGTTACGCTCGGAAACAATTTCTGGCTGAGGTACGGATTAACTTAAAACCCCTAGGTAGTCCGGGCAGTTCATCGAACGCCATTTTATCGAAAAAGCTTCTCCCATCCGTTTATGTTAATACAATTTGCAGTAATGTTTCTTTTTTTCACCCTGCTCTAGCATGTTTCTGCAAAGAGCAAAGTTTTCCTATACAGCGAGTTTGTTTATTTCACAGAATCTTTGGTGGCAATTTCTTTTTCCTCCACGCGTTTTGTGTTTATCTGATGAGCAAAGCTTGTTTAGACAACTTTTTTCAATATTCTTCAACTCCCTTGCTTGCAACCCCTCTCCCCTACGTACGGCACACGCCCTCCTTGCTCCAATAAAAAAATCAATCAGTCAATAATGCTCATGGTGCATGTGACACTTTTAGAGCGAGTCCTTTTCCGTTCAAGTCATTCCGGTCTATCCAGTGAGTTCTGTCATTGGTTCGGCAGTTATTTAAAAGGCAGGCCCGATTGTGTCTGTTATGAAGGCGTCACCTCCAGGCCTTTGGCGTTGATATTAGGGGTACCACAAGGTTCGGCACTGGCCCCTCTTCTCTTTAAAAATTTTATAACGACATCCACCCTGTTATTAGACACTGTACGCTCTCTCAGTATGCAGCTGATATGAAGCTCTATCGCGTTTTTCTTCACCGGGTGATCGCGTCCTGCTGCAAAATGACATCAACGCAGTTTCGGCATGGCGCGACAGCAACTATTTAAAGCTCAATCTCTCCAAAACTATCTTGATAACACAAACTCGTAAGACTGACCCGCTTATTTTCCCATTCCCTCTGCTTGGTGTACCCGTAAAACGCGCTACTGTAGTGCGTGATTTGGGTGTATTGATGGACGCAAAACTACTTTTCAACTCACACGTGAACCACCTGACTAACGCCTGTCTGAACGCTTGGCGTAATTTCCCGGGCCACCAGTGGATTCACCGACCGATCATGCTTTGTCCCCCTCTACCGCACCCTAATTTTACCGAAGCTCGACTTTGCCAGTGCTATTTGGAATTCTCTAAGCCTTCAATCCGATACTGACCGTGTTTTGCAGTGGTGTGAGGTCTGGCAAATGAAACTCAATATTAATAAGTGTAAAAGCATGCGCGTTTCTCGAAGTAAGACCCAAGCATTCTCTTACTCTATTAACAATATTCCTCTTGAAGATGTCCTGTCCTATAAATACCTAGGCGTGCACATATCATCTACCCTGTCCTGGAAAACTCACATCAATTATGTTGTTAACAACGCCAATCGTACCTTAGGGTATCTCCGGAGAAACTTTAATCAGGCTACTTCTTCTTTGAAATTGCTTCTCTATAAAACATTAGTTCGTCCAAAACTGGAGTATGCGGCCACTGTTTGGGATCCGAACACGGCGTACCTGTGTTCTGAGTTAGAAAGAGTTCAAAATCGAGCTTCGCGTTTCATACTTTCAAATTATCACCGCACATCCAGTGTTACATCTATGAAAGCAAGCCTATCTTTGCCTCTTCTTGAAAATCGCAGAAAAGTGTTTCGTTTATGCTTGTTCCATAAGATTTATCATTGCAATCCCATCCTCAGAAGCAGGCTATTGCCCAGTCCATCTTACATGTCGTCCCGGATCGACCACCAGCACAAAGTTCACGTTCCATCGGGTCGCACAAACCTGTTTCAGGATTCCTTTGTCCCCAGCACTTGTGCAAGTTGGAATCGCCTTCCTCGGTCCGTAGCTGAAATCGGCAATGAGATTGCTTTTCGCTCAGCCATCACCAACCTGTTTTCATAACAAGCTGTTATTTGTAATGTTTATTGTTGTTGCTGCTTTTGTCTGTATTATTGTGTATTTCCCACTCCCCTCTGTAACGCCCTCGGGCCCTGAGGGTAACACAAATAAATAAATAAATAAAAAGCCTGTTGTCATCTCTTGGCCTAGAAAGGATTCAGAAGCGCTTCACTAGAACCGTATTTTACCGTTGCTCACCAGTGAGCCGTTACCTGCACGGGGGGCTTCTCAAGCTCCTGAATCTTGATGAGCTATGTATTAGGCGTTCCAGGCGTGACCTGGTTTTTTCTTTTTAACTGCATTCATTCCAAGTTTGACTGCCCTCGCCTTGTAAGCTCTGTTCACCTGCGAGTGCCAAGCAGACCACTGCGGCCGCACGGCTGCTTTCATGTTGACAGAGCACTGAGCCAGGCACCAGCTAACCGATGCCAACATGCCTATAACAGTATGTTTTTATCTTCCATTGAAATTTTTTGCAATGACATGGTTTTTTTTAAAACGCTCCTTAAAAAACTTGACTTTTTGAATGCACATGTTGTAGAGAGATCGCACATGCACTTTTCCCTCTGTTCTTGTGTTTCTGCGCCAAAAGCACCACCTTGCTTATGCTTGTTTGCGTTCATTAGAGCATACTCTACGCACGACCTCGGAGCTTTTGTTCTTCAGAAAATGTTTTGCCTTCCTTGATCGCTCGCCTGTTTTATATCTATATCTACACATTTATTTTTAACCTTTTTTGAATCACTATTTCCCTTCCTATATGTACTATACTATTTCCCTTCCTATATTCATGTGCACAGTGCATCACTCGAGAAGGCCCTCGCGCTGTTGTCGAGCACTATAAATAAATAAATAAATAAAACTTTAATAACGTAAGGATGGCGACTCGGCCTAAATGGGGGCGGGTGGGGAGGGGAGATAAATAAATAAATAAATAAATATTACGCCATTCCATCCTTAATGTTGGAATGGCTTGGTATAACCTGTTTGTTGTTTCTCCGCCTTTCTTTCCACACTATTGTTGGTAATTATTTCGTCCCTTCTGCTCTTTATCTGCACGGCACTCTTTAAGCGCGTTTACATGGATGCAACAGTAGCGTATCGCATGGGATTTGTCGATTACCATACCGCATCGCATCGCATGTAAGCAGAACCATTTGCTTGGAGAGAGAGAGAAAAAAAACTTTGTTAAACTGAGCTTGTCTTTAGCGTGAGAAGTTGGTGGTCGTTGTTATCAGCCCAACGACGACCGAGGCGGCCCTTGCGATCAGGGAGGTCTGTACCTCCCTGTCGTGGGATGCCAGTGCTTCTCCCCTCACCCAATTTCCCTGCATGTGGTGCACACGACACCATCACTCATCTCATGTGGAATTGCCCCAAAGACCCTTTCCCCTTAATACCCACTGGCGAGCACTGGGAGGAGGCGATGGGCAGCTCAGACCTGCAGGTTCAGATGAATCTAACGGAACGAGCGGCCGAGGTCACCGGCAAGATGCAGCTGTCGGTCACCACACCTCAGTAACCCAGAATGTACAAAATAACGTCTCTCTCTCTCTCTCTCTCTCTCTCTCTCTCTCTCTCTCTCTCTCTCTCTCTCTCTCTCTCTCTCTCTCTCTCTCTCTCAACTGCTCAGCTGTGGTGATTCGGGGATAGGGGTTTCGGGGGCAGGCGCACAGAATGTGGGGTAGGGTGGCTGGGGCTGTGCAGAGGGCGCAGTTCGGGGATGGGACTTGTGTTGGGTGGATTAGGTGCAGGCGGGTTGGGTGTGGGTATGCGTTTGTTTGTATGAGCCCCCAGTCTTCCTCTTGGGCTGTTGTGAGTCCCGGGTACGGGGGTGCTAGCTTTCGCCGGGTGGGATCCGAACCCACGACCTCCAGAATACCGGTCTGGTGCAATTCTGGAGGTCGTGGGTTCGGATCCCACCCGGCGGGCATTTTTTCACCACTTTCTTTCTGACTCAAAAAATTCTTCATATCTTTCTATGACCTAACGCATTCCGCCCTTTGCTTTCCGAGGCTTTTTGATATGTCTTAATTCACTGAGCCCCTCATTTCTCATTTCTGATTCGCTATATATATATATATATATATATATATATATATCAAGGTTGCAGTCGTCATTGCCAGTGCTTTTCGGCTTTTTTTTTTTTTCGAAATATATAATAGGGCCGAATGACGTGTGCTTGTCACGTTTCTTTGATTCATTGATAAATAAGCGAAAATATAAGTCGAGAAAAAATCCGCCGTTTTCCGGGAGCGGGACTCGAACCCACATCTCCGCATAACCGGTGCGGTGCGTTAACCAATTACGCTATCCCCACAGCGGCTTCTCTCTCGACTTTAAAGCGGGGGTTTATATTTACAAGAGCTCTGAGGCCGGTCAACTAGCACCGCCCCTATATATATATATATATATATATATATATATATATATATATATATATATATATATATATATATATAAGGTTAGTAGAGACAGAGACACACGAGAAAGACATTGAAAATAAAAATAAAAGTTTACTGACGTTTAAGGGAGGGAGTCCTCTCCCTGAAACGTCAGTAAACTTTTATTTTTATTTTCAATGTCTTTCTCGTGTGTCTCTGTCTCTACTAACCTTATTTTTTCGCGCTCTGTGTGAGTTTTTGATTCCAGACTATATATATATATATATATATATATATATATATATATATATACATGAAATGAGGGGCTCGTTGAGGAAATACAGAAACATACGTTGTAGACTGCCGACCTATGTTTCTGTATATATATATATATATATATATATATATATATATATATATATATATATATATATATATATATATATATATATATATATATATATATATATATATATATATATGTGTGTGTGTGTGTGTGTAACGCAGGAGACATGGCGTCCGTCGAAACAACACCTTTATTGGCAACTTCCTCGTCCACCACTATCGCACCGCACCGTCTCTTGGTGGCTAATCTCCCATTCCGGCCAACTCCCCTGCGCCATCCATCTGCGGTACGTCACACGCTTCCCCCTCCCCCCGAGAGAGTGTTCGGTGTAGGGGCGGATAATATCGTATAGCCTCCCCACATGGACAATGTCAGTCTGAGGACCGAGTGGAGCCACGCTGCGGTCGATCTCGTAGTTTACCGCAGAGATCTTGCGTAGGACAGTATACGGCCCTTCCATTATCGCGCAGAGTTTGCCACGGTTGGGATGCCAGGGTGTCTCATATAACACACAGTCTCCCACCTGGAGCTCTGACGGAAGAAACTTCTTGTCGTAGATTAGCTTGTTCTTCTCGTAATACGCCAGGGAATTGCGGACTGCGTTTGCGCGAGCTTCTTGCAGGGTTTCAGAAGTGTTGGAGAGGAGGCAGGGGTATGATAATGTGCCATACATGAGTAAACATGGTGGGTAGCCGGTGATCTCATGAGGTGTCTTGTTGTATTCATCGATAACCTCTGGAAGGAGGCGTGTCCATGGTTTTTGCGGTTCATCGTTGATTTTGCAGCGGAGGCGAGTAACTATGGACTGATCATGCGCTCGTTTAGGCGATTACACTGCGGACGTTGTGAACTTGTAAAAAGCTGCTTAATATTCTGCTTGAGGAACTGCTTGAATTTGCCTGCGGTGAATCCTGTGCCGCGGTCGGAGAGGAACTTCCGAGGCTTTCCAGCAATGAAGATGCTCTTCAGGCAGGAAATGTACGCATCGCAGGTCTCATTTCGGTGCGCAAAAGCCCACACAACGAGTGGCATGATCAACGACCAAGCAAATGAATCTTTTTGGAGAATCGCAGTTCGCAAAACCTCCGATGGTGTCCATGGCAATAAGATCGAATGGTTGTTCCGCTGGTGGCAGTGACTCCAAGGAACCGAAACGATTGGTCTTCGTCTTCTTGCAGTGCTGGCAAGTGTCACAGCGGCGAATGTAGTTTGAAACATCGGTGATGATGTCAGGCCAATAATATTGCGGAGACAGAAGTCGCAATGTCTTCTTGACCCCGACGTGGCCAAAAGCGTCATGAGCCTTCTGAAGAAGAGAAGATCGCAGAGCAGCAGGAACGTAGACTTTTCGAATCCCTCTGCGCTTCACTATGACCATTCCGTTCTCAATGATGTGCTTGCAAGGCGGTTTGTCGTTGGGATGCTCTTCCAGTTGCTCAGCTGATAGAAGCTGAATAATTGGATTTCGCGATAATGCATCAGCTTCGATGTTGCCAGTGCCCTTTTGGTGCTTGATATTGACGTCGTACATGGAGAGCTTCAAGGACCATCAAAACAGACGGCCTCGAGGATTTTTTATGTTTTTATGCCACTGCGGCGCAGCGTGGTCGGTAACCACCGTAAAAGGTTTTTCATGTAGATAGCAATCCCATTTGTCGATAGCATCAATAATTGCCAAGCATTCAAGCTCTGTGATGGCGTAATTTACTTCCTGCTTGAGCAGCTTGCGTGAGTGGTACGCAACTGGGCGCTCCCGGCCTTCATCATCGGCAATTGCTTCAAGACGGCACCGATACCTTTGCTGGACGCACCACAGTAGAGCATACAAGGTCTGGAGGCATCATAAATAGCGAGGATCGGCGCTTCTGTTACGCATTTTTTAAGCTTTGTGAAGGCCAGCTCGCAGTCAGGGCCCATTTTCCAACTAGCATCTTTGCTGAGAAGGCGTGTCAATGGGTGAGCAATTTCGCTGAACTGGGCGATGAACCGACAGTAGACATTGACGGTGCCAAGAAACCGCTATAGCTCTTTTGGGCGTGAGGGCCTGAGAAACTGCGGAATCGCCTCCACATTGCTCTGTTTTGGGCTTACTGTGCCATTTGAGACCTTGTGTCCCAGGTATTCAATGTATGTCTGGGCGAACTGACATTTTTTCAACTTCAGCCCAACGCATTCGCTTTTGAAAGCGTTAAGGATGGCGTCGAGATGCTTCAGATGGTCAGAAAACGTGTCCGAATACACCACCATATCATCGAAATAGTTCGTGACGTGCGTTAATCGATGTTTTGCCAAGATGGACTTGACAGCCCGCTCGAAAGTGGCTGGAGCGTTCCGCAGACCAAACGGCATGACAAGCCATTCATAGTGACCGGTCCGTGTGACGAAGGCTGTTTTAGGGATGTTTTCTGGGTGCATGTTGACGTGCCAGTAACCCGAAGTGATGTCTAACGTTGAGAAGAACGTCGATTTCCCAAGAGAGTCAAGAACGTCCTCAATGCGAGGGATAACTTGGTAGTCTGGCACCGTCACCGCGTTAAGCTTGCGGTAGTCTATGCAAAAACGTGTTCGCCCTTCCCCTTTCTTTTCGGACAGAAGTGCCGGAGCAGCGTACGGGGACGTGGACAACCGTATTACGCCTTGCGTAAGAAGGTCGTTGACTTGGTGGTCCATTTCGACGCTGTCGGCTTCTGAGCATCGATAGGGGGCCCTGCGGATGGGGACGTTGTTGGTGACAGGAATGCAATGCATTTCAGTAGCGATGCATCCAATGTCAGTTTGGGATTTTGAAAAAATGTCCTCGTACTTGCGGAGAAGCTGCTTAAGTGCAGACCTCCGAGTTTCATTTAGGTGGCCCAAATCGGAACCTTGAGGTTCCTGTAAACAAGCGTTTTTGTCAGCCGCGTAACACCTTGTGGGCATTGAGAGTAGAGGACATCAGTTCCTTGGCGTAGGGTCAGGGTGTCGAGGTCTAGAAACAAGTTGACGAGGTAGGCAATGTCCAATCCAAGAAGTAGATTGCTCTTCATTCCTTGTAGAACATGCGCTTGAATTTCCTTGGTGATTTTTCCAATTTGTATGTTTAGATTAACGCGACCCAAAGTTCTCGTAGATGATGTTATTTGTTCTACAGTGATGCATGAATCTCTGATTATTTGCAGGCGAAGAGTTGTCAGCACTGCTTCGCTGATACAGGTAATTGTGGCTCTGGTATCAAGAATAGCGCTGACTGGGTGCCCGTTAATGAGTGCATCAAAGTTAATTAACATAGCTTTGGGTAGCCCTCCTCGTTTCCCTGGTTGGTAGCAAGGGCGGAAATGCTTGCGCGTCGTGGGCATTCATTGTGCGACTGCATCTGTCGTGGCAAGCCAGCCATGTCGCAATGCCTGCATTCGGACATGGGTGCTCGTACCGGCGTATTAGGCGGACGCTGATGAGAATTGCCGCTCGGTGCATTGATCTGTGCGTGTCCACCTGGTGGAACGCGGTGCAACTTAGCTCGGTTCATAGCAGCCTCTACTCTAATCGCAGCTTAAAGCCACGCTGCTGGGGTGGATGGAGTAAGCCCAGCAAGAGCCATTTTCATTTCAGCAGGGAGGCCCTCGATGAGCCCTGATATATGGTGCGCGTCCTTTAGGTCAGCAAGGCGCCCCAGACACATTTTTTCATCGTAATACTCCTTGAGGCTGTGGCCCGATTTCAGGCGGCAATGAATGAACTGACGGAATGAATCCGCGATGGCGCTTGCGAACCGTTGGGTCATGCATGCAACGAGGTCCTCCCAAGCTGCGCCAGTGTCAAACACCTCGGTAAGGTACCAGCGGAAGGCCTCACCTTCAAAGCAATCGAAGAAATGGTCCAGCTTGTCTCGCTCGGTCCATGCAGCAGACGCAGTCTTCACCTCGAAGAGTCGGAGCCACCGGAGACAAAGGGAACATCGTCGCTTGCTCCCGAGTACTTGGGGATGGTGATGACTTTCTTGGATGTTGTCATGATGCGGGGTTGCACGGTAAATCCTGTCGGATAGTGTAACCAGGAGACATGGCTTCCATCGAACCACCACCTTTATTGGCAACTTTTTCCACGTCCACCACTATCGCACCCCCCCGCACGGGGCACCTTGAGTAATCTTGGTGACGGTACTGGCGATACCGCGGACCCCGAGCCCCCATACTCTTGCTGTAATCTACCGTGGCTACGAGTTTTCAGGTGAAGGGCAGAAACCACAAACGGTGGCCGTCGGAGCCCAGGTCAAGCTCCGGCGGATGGGCTCCCTGTCTGTTTACCAGGCAGGGAGCTCCGGGACCTCTCTCGGTATCAGGGTAACCCGAGCGAAGAAAGTCCCCTGCTTTTATACTATAGCTTAAGGCATTCTCTAAACCCCCCAAACCAAATGATCGGGTACTCAAAAGGGCCCGCACCGAAGTAACTTCCAAACCTCTTCTGAACATTGACCTCCGAAGCAATGACATCTTTCCTCGCTTCCTCATTATGCAATCTCTTGAAAAAGAAACCTCTGTAAGTGGAAAATCAGTCTTCCTTGTTGCAAAGTTTCTTGAAAGTGTTGCTGGGAAAAACTACAAGGCGGAAAAACTTACTTCTGGTGATGTGCTGATTGAAGTTAGCCACAAAGAGCAGGCCAATAAGCTCCTTCAACAAACCAGCATCGATGGTCTAGAAATTACAATCACACCTCACAGAACCTTAAACTCTTCTCAAGGCGTCATCTCCGAACTCGATCTAATCAACGAAACCGAAACCGACATCCTTGAAGGACTGCGTGACCAAGGGGTCACAGCAGTCCGGCGCATCACAATAAGACGAGATAGCAAAGAGATTAAAACAAAGCACGTAATTTTGACCTTTGACAGAACCCCACTACCAGAATCCGTGACGGCAGGTTACTTGCGATGTCCCACGCGCCCGTACGTGCCAAACCCACGCCGCTGCTACAAATGCCAGCGGTATGGGCACGGTACGAACTCTTGCCAGGGGAGACCAAAATGTGCAAAGTGTGGTCAACCTGACCATCTCACAGACAACTGCGACGCAAGCAACTTCACCTGCCATAACTGCCATGGACCTCACGCAGCATATTCACGATCGTGTGAAACATTCAAACAAGAAAAACAAATCATCACATTGAAGGTCAATGAAAACATCAGCTTTCCGGAGGCCCGGAAGAGGTTTGCACTCTTCAGCTCCGGAAGGTACGCCGACGCTGCTCGCCGGGGGGCGGAGCGGCGCCTGGTTTTGGCGGGGACGCAATACAGCTCAGCTGACTTGCTCCCGCCTCCGCCCCCCACGAGGCTGCCTGTGGCAGCCGCCCCGGTCACCACTCCACTTGCTGGACCGGCAGTGGTTGAGGTGGCCACTCATGCTGATGGGAGCGTGGTCACTCCTGTTCCTGCCTCACAGGTCTCGAGCAGACCCGAGAGCCCTGTGGAAATGGACACGGACGGAACCACACCCTCTCCAAATCTCTCCCCACCACCTGTCCTGCCCGTGGCGCACGTGCACTATGCCCTCGGCAGTGGTGGCTGAAGAGAAAACGCCCTAAAGGGTGCTACATCCAGGTCCAGGGAGCCCAGTCTGTCGGGCACACCCAGGACACCTGGAGATGAGATGGACGTCGGGCCGTATCTGCCTGCATCGCAGCGCATAGAACGGCCTTCGACGTCCAAGCCAACAGACAGGCCCAAAAAGCCCCTCCGAAGAGTACAAGCCCCGAGAGATAAAACATGAATACACAATCATACACAACTCCAGTTGCTCTTAAATGGCTATAATGGGAAGACAAAATATCATCCAATGGATTTGTAGAGGCCTTCTTAAACATCTTGATGATGTGTACGAGTTACTGCATGCCAACCAAACAAGTGGCATGTGCTTACAAGAAACACATTTAAACAGAAAACATGCAAACTTCCTCAACAATTATCTGGTTTTCAGAAAGGACAGAGATGGGTGCCCAACTTCTTCTGGTGGTGTGGCTATAATCGCACAAAAATCCTTAGCATGTCTTACGGTCACTCTGAGCACTGTCCTCGATGCTGTTGCCATCCGAACGATAATCTTTCACAGGCTATGCTCCATATACATCCCTCCTGATCATCGGCTAACAAGTTCTGATTTCGAAACTCTGATAGATCAGTTACCTGAACCTAAGTTATATACTATTAGGTGACCTGAATGCACACAACTCACTATGGGGCTCTTCTCGAACAGATGCGCGGGGTCGTCTCATTGAAAGGTTCTTAACATCATCAGGAGCATGCCTATTTAACAAGAAACAGCCTACATACCATAACATAGCACACAACACTTACTCACACCTAGACTTAGCTATCGGCTCAGCAGTTCTCTTCCCATCCCTCGAATGGGAGGTGGACACCAACCCGTATGGTAGTGACCACTTCCCTACCTCATTGTCATATATAGGCCGAAACAGTTCCCCTTCCCACAAAAAGTTCAATGAAGTGAGAGCTAATTGGAACACGTTTACAGGAACATCTAAACTACACCACACATCCATAACACACCTACACATAGAGGAAGCAACCCAACTGGTCACGGCGCACATTCGTGACGCCGCTGAAAAGTCCATTCCCCAGGTCTTCAGTGCCCCACGCAACAAAAGGAGGTCCTGGTGGAACCAGGACTGTAGGCAGGCACGAGAGGCCCAGAACAAGGCGTGGGGTATCCTTCATCAATACCCTACTTCAGATAACCTGATATCTTTCAAACGATCGAAGGCCCGGGGGAAGCGCGTGCGCCGTGAGGCAAAGAGGGAGAGTTGGCGTGCCTTCCTCACATCCATAAACTCGTACACTGACACACACAAAGTCTAGACAAGAATACGGAAACTTAAAGCACAACAGACACACAGCCTGCCCCTGGTTAGCCCAACAGGAGACACACTCGAAGACCAGGCTCGCACAACATTTCAGGCTCGCACAACACTCGCACAACCAGGCTCGCACAACACTCGCACAACATTTCCAACACGTGTCCAGTTCCGCACATTACACAAACACTTTCCTGAAACATAAAACCGCCGCTGAAAAGAAGCCATTATGTGATAACAACAGATCAGCCACTTCTTATAACCCCGAGTTCTCGCTTCATGAACTAAGGGCTGCTCTGAGCGGCTGTAAGCCTTCAGCTCCGGGCCCAGACAACATAACATATACAATGATACAACACCTGCACACAGACACTCTTGTAACACTCCTTCACCTTTACAACACAATGTGGCTCTCGGGGCACACCCCGAGGTCTTGGAGGCAGGCTATAGTTATTGCTTTTCTGAAGGAGAGGAAGGACCATCCTCCCCCGCCAGTTATCGCCCTATCGCCCTGACAGGCTGCCTGTGTAAGCTCCCCGAGAAGATGATTAACAGAAGGCTTGTGTACTTTTTGGAGTACAACGGACTTCTCGAGAGCTGCCAGGCAGGCTCCAGGGCAGGTCTATCTACAAATGATCAACTCGTTGCCTTAGAATCCTACATCAAAGATGCATTTATTCATAAACAGTATTGTATGACAGTATTTTTCGATATTGAAAAAGCGTATGATACTGCATGGCGCTATGGAATTCTTAGCGACCCTAAGTCTTTTGGTTTGTCAGGCAACATGTTAAATACGCTTGCAAGTTACATGTCAGAAAGACCTTTTCGTGTGAGAGTGGGCAATACATATTCCCGAGTTCACGTTCAGGAAAACGGTGTGCCTCAAGGGGGTGTTTTGAGCTGCACGCTGTTTATTATAAAAATGAACTCTCCTGGGAAAGGCTTGCCACCAAACATTTCTTACTCTCTCTATGCAGATGATGTTCAAATCTCCTTCAAATCCTTTAATCTGTCGGTTTGCGAGAGGCAAGTCCAGCTTGGTGTCACCAAACTCGCTGACTGGGCAGACAGGAATGGATTTAAGCTTAATCCAGAAAAGTGTACTTCTGTTGTATTTTCAAGGAGGCGAGGGATTCATGCTGATCCTGATATTAAGCTTAAAGGTGTCTCAATCCCTCTCAAAAAGGAACACAAATTTTTAGGCGTTGTACTTGATGAAAAACTGACATTCATTCCGCATATAAAACACCTGAAAGAGAAATTCCTGAATACCATGAATATCCTAAAGGTCATCTCGCATTGCTCCTACGGAGCGGACAAACAAATACTCCTCCCCGTTCTTACCAGCCTTACTGGCTCACGGTTGGACTACGGGAGTGTCGTCTATGGGTCCGCCTGTAAAACTGCTCTGAAAATTAATGTTGGACCCAGTCCTGCCCTTGGGTCTCCGTCTTGCATCTGGAGCGTTCCGGACGAGTCCCATTGAAAGCCTGTATGCAGAGTGTGATAGGTGGAGCCTTGAACACCAGCGTTCTTACACTTCCTTGCTGTATGCTATTAAGGCGACTTCTGTAAAAAATCACCCATGTAGCTTTATCATACACAACATCTCATCCGATCCGTTGTTCGCAGCACGGCCGTCGATACCCGTTTCTTTCTCTATCCGAGTGAGAGCCCTCGCTGAGGAACTAGGGATTTCATTTGAGGAGAGCATAAAGTCTTCTATTGCTGACCTCGTTTCGCCTTGGGAGAAGTCAGCAATTTCGTGTGATATTTCTTTTAAACATATCGACAAACGAAATGCGCCCAGAGAACTTATACTACAGCACTTCCTATAGTTACACAGTTACAACACAAATACCCGCACACCGCCTTCTACACCGATGCTTCAAAGTCTTCTTCGGCCGTCGCATGTGCTGCATATGGCCCCAACTTTACCAGTACGAAGACATTACACAGAAATAGCAGCATTTTTACGGCAGAAGTGCATGGTATCTTATTAGCAGTACAACACATTACACAAACCAGAATAGAACACTCCATTATCTTTACAGACTCTCTAAGTGTGGTAACAGCCTTGCATTGCTTCAGACCTACGAAAGACATTGTCCTCCAGCATCTAATTAAAGCTCTAACCTTTGCTGATCACTCAAAACTAAAAATAATTGTTTGCTGGGTTCCAGGTCACAGTGGCATTCTGGGGAACGAAATTGCTGACCAGGGTGCCACTGTGGCGGCTCTCCACAGTAGCATATTTGTACCGTGTGTTCCGTACCTCGACCTGAAGCCACTGGTACGGACAGCTTTGCGGAAATCTTGGCAGGAAACATGGGACACACAAACAGAGAACAAACTCTACACTATAAAGCCACACTTAGGTAGATACATAACAGACAAACAAGACAGACACACAGAAGTAGCCTTAGCGAGGCTACGGATAGGCCACACTTATGTAACACATTCACACTTGCTCACTGGGTCATCGAGACCCCTTTGCGGCAGGTGTGGAGAGGGCCTATCCGTAGTTCACATACTAATCACATGCAAGGCACTCCACACCACACGACGCAAACACTTTCCAGATGTCTACAGACAACAAATCCCACTCCACCCATCGCACTTCTTAGGCGATGAACCAATGTTTACTGTCAAACGTGTTTTTAATTATCTATCAGAAGTTAAATTTATGAATCTCATATCGTATCATGCATAATCACAACCTGGCCCTCTACACCAGCCATCTCCATTGTCTTTATTTGTTTTCACTTCTGGTGCTATTCACTTTTAGTATTGACTTTTAATCTGTGGTAGCTAACCATCATTTTTTTGGGGCGCTCTTTGCCCCAGTTGGCCTTGCGCCATTAAAATACAACCATCATCATCAACTATCGCACCGCACCGTCTCTTGGTGGCTAATCTCTCATTCCGGCCACCTCCCCTGCACCATCCATCTGCGGTA
The DNA here is from genome assembly GCF_048455015.1 of Haemaphysalis longicornis. Classification (NCBI taxonomy): domain Eukaryota; kingdom Metazoa; phylum Arthropoda; class Arachnida; order Ixodida; family Ixodidae; genus Haemaphysalis; species Haemaphysalis longicornis. The sequence goes on along the minus strand of NW_027526222.1, from coordinate 167,411 downwards.
CGTCACACGCAAGCGTGTGACGTACCGCAGATGGATGGTGCAAAAACAAAAGGAAATACAAGGTAATTTGTTTGTCGTATATACAGACGGAAACACCGGCAGTGCGCAATGCCAAGGGAGGCATATGGGAATGGTTAGGCTTTTTTGTAGCTACGATTAGTGAAGTTAACATTTTAAATTTATTTAGGAAGGGAAGTGCAGAAAAACACTTGTCCAGAATGGGGACCGAACCCACGCCTTCCGATTAGATATCGCATGCCTTACATTTCAGCTATCTGGGTGACTGTGCTCTCCTTCACTTTGTGGGGTATTTATATTTAGCACAACTACCTCTGACGCTTGAGGGTGGTAGCCAGCTCCACTCCGACAAGACGGGGTGAAGAGTGCCTTCTTTTTAACTCCCCGGCCGCGAATCGCGCGCCTGCAGTCTGTCGTGAGCAGTCGACTGACGGGAAACCCGTATACCTTTCTGCATCAAGGCTGCCAGAACCGAGGCCCTTGCTATGCTTTGCAGAATAATATGGTTATGAATGAGCGCTCGCTGAGAACATACAGAAGGAAAGGGCGGAATTCTACAAGGTCAAGGGAGGCATAGGGGAATGGTTAGGTTTTTTTTCAACGATGCCGGGATTGAAGACAATGACGACGAAGACGCAATAAGACCGACATGTTCAAAATGGAAAAAAAAACTAGACAAATCCCCAGCCATGGCCACTCCCCGACAGTGCGTATGTACAATTACTCCAAAGAAAAAGAGAAAGAAGAAGAAGAGGGCGACGCTGACCCATTTTTTTTTAATCTTGGAATTTACTTTTAAAAGTATTTTTAACCTCTTTAAGTTTACTATTCACGGGAGCCTGTAATTAAATGACATCTTTTTTCATCCCCCTGATTTTGGTCGATCCCCTTTTGGTGTATGTTCCATTCGCCAAGGAACATCATCATCATCCCCGAGAGGCTGCAGCATCCGTTGGCCGACATTCTGGACTAAGTCCTCAATGAGTTCTACTTGTTCTTTCAGCATTAGTGCAACGTCAAAGGTGATGACCTGAGTAAGCTGGCGTGGGAGAAGACGAAGGTGCTGTTCAAGGACTTCCTGGCCATCTCCGACAAGATCCTGTCCATGCCCCAGTGCTGCAACCCGCAGTTTTCCTCTTCTACGTTTGCAACTACGGGCCCACCGCCCTTGAGGTGGCCTTCTCCGACCACCTGTGGAAGAAGGTGCCCACCCGGCCACGTCAAGCATCGTCCGGCCGGCGTCTGCCTTCTACTTAGGCAGCTTACAGGCTAAGGCAAAGTTTGTGCCACTCAGCACACTGTGTGCCCCCCTCTCGCTGCTGGGCCAGTGGGCGCACGCCTACGTCAGCTCCCTGGATGACGGGAGCGTTGGCTGCGAGCTCCAGCACGTCAGGCGGCACGGCACCTTCTACGCCGTCTGCCTGACCGTCTTCTACGTGTTCGCCTTCCACCACCACAACACCTCCGCGAGGGACAAAGGGCTGGAGTACCTGCGGGGCCTGAACCTGGATGCCCTGGTGATGTGGCCGCTGAAACTCCTGAAGGAGTGCCTGCCTGTGGTGGTGCAGCAGTTAGCCGTAATAGTGCGCCACTGCCAGCTGGTTTACTGCTACAGAGTCATCCCAGCGCTTCTGCCTGCCCACCGCAGCCACCTCTGAGGAAGCGGAGGCTATGGGCATGCCATACTGGATGCCTTCTCTCCCTTCGACCCCTACCTGCTCAAGCGCACAGAGTCCTCGAGTGCAACCAGCGCCTCTGCCTGCCCCCCGCAGTCACCTCGGGGAAAGCGGAATCCCTGGGCATGCCATCCTGGACGCCTTCTTTCCCTTCGACCCCTACCTGCTCAAGCGCACAGAGTCCTCCAGTGCAACCAGCGCTTCTGCCTGGCCACCGCACTCACCTCTTGGAAAGCGGAATGTCTGGGCATGCCATTCTGGACGCCTTCTTTCCCTTCGACCCCTACCTGCTCAAGCGCACAGAGTCCTCGAGTGCAACCAGCGCTTCTGCCTGCCCACCGCAGTCACCTCTTGTAAAGCGGAATCTCTGGGCATGCTATACTGGACGCCTTCCCCTTCGAGCCCTACCTGCTAAAGCGCATAGAGTCCTCGAGCGCAACCAGCACTTCTGCCTGCCCACCGCAGTCACCTCTTGGAAAGCGGAATCTCTGGGCATGCCATCCTGGACGCCTTCTTTCCCTTCGACCCCTACCTGCCCAAGCGCACGGAGTCCTCGAGCGCAACCAGCGCTTCTGCCTGCCCATCGCAGCCATCTCTGGGGAAGCGGCGGCCCTGCATGCCATCCTGTACGCCTTCTTCCCTTTTCACCCCTACCTGCTCAAGCGCGCAGTCCTCGAGTGCAACCAGCACTTTTGCCTGCCCATCGCAGCCACCTCTGGGGAAACGGAGGCCCTGGGCATGCCATCCTAGACGACTTCCCTTTCCACCCCTACCTGCTAAGGCGCACAGAGTCGTCGAGAGCAACAAGCGCTACTGTCTGCCCACCGCAGCCACCTCTGGGGAAGCGGAGGCCCTGGGCATGCCATCCGCTTGCCTTCTTCCCCTTCGACCCCTCCCTGCCCAAAGCGGAGAGTATAGTCGCGCGCAACCAGCGCTTTTGCCTGCCCACCGCAGCCACCTATGGGGAAGCGGAGGCCATGGGAATTACATACTGGACGCCTTCTTCCCCTTCCCTCCCTACCTGCCAAAGCGCACAGTCGTCGAGAGCAACCAGCGCTTCTGCCTGCCCGCCGCAGCCACCTTTGGGGAAGCGGAGGCCCTGAGCATGCCATCCTGGAAGCCTTCTTCCCCATCACCCCTATCTCCTCAAGCGAACTGTAGAAAGCCTCACGATTACCTTATGCCTCCCTTGGCTTAGTAGACTGCCTGCCTTTTATATATCTGTTTCAACGAGCACTTCGTTCCCAACCGTATATATTGTTGCCACCGATTACACCACGCGTTACGCCATCACACGTGCCCTTCCTACCAGCTGTGCCACGGACGTCGCCGATTTTCTACTACACGCCATCATTCTGCATAACGGTGCTCCTCGTCAGCTGATTACGGACCGTGGTCGGTGCTTCTTATCTCAGGTCGTCGACGACCTTCTTCGGTCCTGCCGCATTAAGCACAACCTCACCACGGCCTATCATCCGCACACCAATGGGCTCGCTGAACGATTTAACAAGACGCTCACGGATATGCTCGCTATGTACGTGTCCACCGACCACCGTGACTGGGACGTTCCTCTCCCTTACGTTACTTTCGCCTACAATTCGTCGCGCCTCGACACTGCCGGATTCTTTCCTTTCTTCCTCCTTTTCGGCCGTGACCCTGCCCTGCCATTGGACACCATGTTGCCTGACTCGACCACGCCACGAACTGAGTATGCACGCGATCTCATTGCCCAGGCTGATGTGGCCCGCCAGATCGCCCTCGCCAAGATTACGGCGTCACAGGCACATCAGAAGCGCCGCTACGACGAGACCCACCGTGACGTGTGCTTCCCACCTGGTTCCCTGGTCCTCCTTTGGACGCCTTCACGCCATGTTGGGCTATGTGAAAAACTACTGTCCCGCTTCACAGGCCCCTACCGCATCATTCGCTTGGTTACTCCTGTGACGTACGAAATTATTCCAGTCACGCCCCCGCCGTCAATTGTTCAACCAGCATCTCAAATTGTGCATGTGTCCCGCCTGAAGCCCTACTTCGTCCGTGATTAAGTTCAGCCCTCAACTTCTACCGTCTTCAGCACCGGGACGTTGCTCCTACCGCCGGGCGTCATGTCACGGGCTCGGTCTTTGGCTCCTTACCATAAACGGAACCAGTGGCCAACCCCCGCTCTGCGGGTATGCGCCCTCGGGATAAGTGAGCCCATAGGCTGGGGAAGAAGAAGGCGCTCGCTGATGTCGGTGTGCGTGCCGTGCGTGCCGTGCGTGCCGCTGATGTCGGTGTGCGTGCCGTTCCCTCTCACTCCTTCTTCCCCCGGCGAGACCTGTGCCCTCTACCGAGAGGCAAAACTTCGCCCTGTAAATATTTTCATATTAATAAACACTTTCTCTCTCTCTCTTCTCTCTCTGGGACATCGCGGCGGCCTTGTCTGTCGTTACTATCCCGTCTATTATTGTACCTGCAATCTCTAAATACATCCCCATCGTTGCCACGTCACATATATATATATATATATATATATATATATATATATATATATATATATATATATATATATATATATATATATATATATATATATATATATATATATATATATATATATATATATAGCGAATCAGAATATGAAATGAAAGGCTCGTTGAAATAAGACAGAAATAAGGGTTGGCAGTCAAGAAAACCTCAGAAAGCCAAGGGGAGGATGTAGTAGGTCATTGATAGAGATAAAGAATTTGGAAAGAAAGAAAGAAAGTGGAGAAAAAATGCCCACCGGGTAGGATCCGAACCCACGACCTCCAGAATACCGGTCTGCTGGTGCGATGACCACTACGCTACCGGCATGGCTATTTTCCCCTCCACTTTCTGGGGTACTTATGTTAAGGTATTTCTGTTACTTGCGCTTGGGGGTGGTAGCCAGCGCCACTCGGACTACTCGGGGTGAAGGGGACCTTCTTTTTAACCACCGGGCCGTGACTCGAGTATCTACGACATGTCGAGAGTTGTAGACCAGCGTTGAACCCTCTTAAGCTCCCTATGGCACCAAGACTGCCAGAACAGAGGCCCTCGCTATGCATGTAGCGAATCAGAATAGGAAATGAGGGGCTCGTTGAAATAAGCCAGAAATAAGGGTTGGCAGTCAAGTGGCGCTGCTACCACCCCCAAGCGCAGGTAACAAAAATACCTCAACATAAATACCCCAGAAAGTGGAGGGAAAAATAGCCCCGCCGGTAGCGTAGTGGTCATCGCACCAGACCGGTATTCTGGAGGTCGTGGGTTCGGATCCCACCGGGCGTGCATTTTTTCTCCACTTTCTTTCTTTCTTTGCAAATTCTTTATCTGTATCAATGACCTACTACATCCTCCCCTTTGCTTTCTGAGGTTTTCTTAACTGCCAACCTTATTTCTCTCTCTCTCTCTCTCTCTCTCTCTATATATATATATATATATATATATATATATATATATATATATATATATATATATATATATATATATATATATATAAATGACGCCGGAAACATTGTTATTTTGTCAGCGCGTGGGCCGGGGTCTGGCCTCGGAGTTATGATTTATACAATAAAACAAATCTCTGTGCATGAAGTGGTGAAGCCGCCATCTGAAAGTATTGAGTCATGGCGTAATGGGTGGCCTCTATAGGGTCGTTAAAGCAAAGCTTTCTATCTATTAGCCAACCGTTCTTTCGCGGCATGCGGGACAAGAAACTCCCTACGCGGCTGGGGAGGCGGAGGGCGCTTTTCACTTACGGAGCACAGTTTAGATGGCGCGGTGATAGGGCGCTATTACCCAGCGTTCCCCGTTCTCCCCCCGGCAGGAGCGTCGGCGGGACCTTTCCGTCGGCTTTGTCGTCTGCTTTAGCGACGGTGTTGGGCTGGTTTTGGCGCAGCTTCGCGTCCATTGCGCGCTTAATTCGCACGGCTTGATTAACTTGTTCGGCGGCACCTCCTGAGTAACCCGGACCCGACGGAATTAAATGGTCGTACGGCAAAGATACCCTAAGGATTGTTTTGAAGGGCGGGAAAACAAAAAAGACCACTTACAGATACAGTTGAACACGGATATATCGAACACGGATATATCGAATTATTGTCTATATCGAACAGTGCAAACATCCCCTTTAAAATCCCATGCAAAAGTATAGGGCTGTTGTGCGCGTGTATCGAACTCCTGATCACGGGCAAATTCAATATATCGAATTCCGCGCCGAAGGTGCCCCTGAAAGTTTGCTTCCTCTGGTGGGGTGGAGTTGATGATAATGTTGACTCATCGCAGGAGCTGCCTGGCTTGGTGAGACAGAGGCGGCGTCCGCGGCATTATGTCGCTTCGATGGCCTTCAACAGCTGTTTTCACGCTAGCACGAGGGGCAGCTCTATGGTAGCTAGAACGCCGATAGTGGTTGTGGCGAAAGGACATAAAGGAGCAAAAGAAATTGACCGGAGGCACTCTTTTTCTGTGATTGAGCTGTTTAGTGGCTCGTGCAGGGGGACCGATGCGGCGTTGTATGTTTGCTTTGTCCAAGGCATTCATTTCGGAGCAACGAAGGCAGGAATTCGTCGGGTGCAGGCTGCTGAAAAGATGTTGGTTGAAAAGCCGTTCGGAATTCCTCGCAGTAGTTTTGAGGGCGATGCACGCATCAACGTTGACGTAAAGGCGAATGCAGCACAACGCGCCCCGGCTATTCCGGAGCGTGTCGGGTGCAAAGCGACTTCGTTGCACGCCTTTAGATGGGGCAGGTGTTCGGTTCGGATACTGAAGATAACAGCACTCAGTGCCTGACAACGTTCCGAACCGCCTACTGCAGCCGAGGTTACGTCAGCGTTATTCGCCTTTGTTGTGGCTCACTGTACAGCGTTGATTTTCTCATTTGTGAGTGTTTGTAATCTTGAAGACAATTTGGCGAACTTTACGACGCAGAAGAAAAAGCAAGCGAAGCTCAAAGGCATTTCAATGATAAATAAAGTGCGGTGGTCATCATACTGCGGTTCTGATTTTCTGTGCTTTGAGGGTCAAAATGGTGAACTACCGTTTTCCACGACTTCAGAAAACTCTCAGTGATGTGCGGAGTTGTCAGATAATCTTCAGATAGACGTATTTTATATATCGAATTATCGATATATCGAATTCTTTCGCGATCCCCTTGGAGTTCGATATATCCGTGTTCGACTGTATCTGGTCGCAAGAGAAACGCCACCTTTTGCGCACTGATTGTCACGAATGGAAGTGCGTTTTCTAAATTGCTGAATACCAATTTGGTTGTGTTTTAACAGGTATTACAAAAGATGAATGGAGCAACTGTTTCTGATAAATAGGGCATATAAAAGTTCCGTCAGCTTTCTCGCAATTCTCAAACTTAAGAAACTACTTAGTTTAAATCTGTATAAATGGGAATCACTAAGCTCGCATGCCGGATTGTTTCGGTGTCTGGGCTTGTGTCGCGGGGTGGTGTATCCCCGCGCTAGCACATCAGGATGGCTAGGTTCCGCTGTCTCACTAGTCTCATCCTTCGAAACACGCCCCTCTCCGTTTTCTTTTTTCCGACGCACGGCTGGGCTACAGCGCCGGCGTCCGCCGCTCGAGCCCAGCCGTGGCCGACGCTGCCGCGTTCGGGACAGCGCCCCCGCGAATCCCAGGTAACGGCTGGCAGGATCTCTCGTTTCACTCTTTCTAGAGCCACACGTCTGAATTCAAGTGACGTCGCATGTGGACTTGTAGGGGGAGGGGGGGTCGTTTACATCTTTGCTTTCCAACCACCTTCACAGCGTGGATTGGGGCCATTTTTTTTTTTACCACTTCGGGATTTTCATTGGGCCCCCGAATCACAGAAGACATTCCAATGTGTGCGGCTCGCTGTATACGCCACGGCTCCTCTGGGCTCACTCGTTTTGAAAAGTCGATTTGAAAGGCACATATTTCGCTAAGTCTTCTGAAACTACCACTATTGGCCCATTTCGAGCCACGCAAATATCCACCGAAATATGTGGATTTATTTTCGCTCGAGCGGCATGGTTTTTAAAGACGCTAATAAAAACTGGAATACGAAGGGAATTTATATAGAAAAATAAATAACGCCCCGCAGTGTTCGAGACCATGCGCCAATCGAGTATATAGACTCGATCGGCGCATCTCGACCGCCATTTCTCGACGGCATGGTCTCGACCGCCAATATAGACCGCCATTTTTTTATTTACCGCCATTATCTCTGAAACCAACGGGGGAGCCCTGGAGCCGTGCAAGCGTGTGCCCAAATAAACACGCCTTTAAGACGTTGGTTTTTTGCACTGCCAACGTATCATGCTACGATTACGAATTTAAGCAGCGTAGGAAGCTCCCCGTAAGTTTTTATAGCGTCAGCTTTCTTTGATTGATTGATTGATTGATTGATTGATTGATTGATTGATTGATTGATTGATTGATTGATTGATTGATTGATTGATTGATTGATTGATTGATTGATTGATTGATTTAATGAATTTTTAGATTAGAAAAAAATATGATCGACTTCTGTCTTTGTAAACTCCGTATTTTGAAAGTTGACCTCATCTTTATGAGTTCGTAGTGTTCCTCTTCTGGTGAACTGCTGTCTGTATCTAAGTTATAAAGGCCTTTAAGTATTACCAGAGTCCTTCAATGCTTTACTGGTCACGAAACTGCACCGTAACTCAATGGGAGAGCTTCATATGCTGCGTTTGGCCGCCGCGTGGTGGCGCCACCATCTCACTGAGGTCACTCCTCGGGCGGCGTTGCCCTGGCTCGAACGGCGGAGACACGGCGAGTTGTGTTTGTTTTGTACGGGAAAAAAATGTGACCTGCATCTCGTGCTGTTGTGATGCGACTTAAGTAGTGCAATGCCGAACGACGATGCCGAACACGTGTTGCGTCCCGGGATGTCGTTTTTTTGTACAACAATACAACAGAAAATGTTTTCTTGTTCTGTTTATCGAGCGACGGGGCGCTGCGTGAGAAATGGAGGCGCGCCGTTCCAAGGCAAGAAACGGGAGATTTCAGCTTCGATTAATTGATTGATTCTGGGGTTTAACGCGCCGACGCAACGCAGGCGATGAGGCGCGCCGTAGTGGAGGGCTCCGGATTAATTTTGACCACCTGGGGATCTTTATCGTGCGCCGAAATCTCGTACACACGGGCGTTTTTGCTTTTCGCCTCCATCAGAAAAGCGGCCGCGCGGCCGGGAATCGAACCCCCGACCTCGTGCTCAGCAGCGCAACGCCTTAGCCACTGAGCCACCGCGGCGGGTTTCAGCTTCGATTAGAAGGGTGTGGCAGTGTGAGGCAATGCACTCTGTGTAAGAATGAAAAAAAAAAGCAATGTACCCTTTTGAGAGCATCCTGGACCTAGAATTGTACAAGGCTAACTTAAATCCGGATTTTTGTCAGACCAGGCAGGTAGTATAGCGGTGCTTGATTACCTGTTTGCAAACTTGTATTACCTCGCGCTCAGGTTCGATTGTAAAATAAGCTTTGGAACGTCCTTGTGCTTTTACTTTTCATATTTCCGCGAATTATCCCTTAGGGTTCGTTTTGTTTGTTTTGTAACCGCGCGTGCCCGCTTCCGGTTTTCTTATCTGGCGTTTCAACCGGAGCGCCCGTTTGCTCTTTTTGTCGTACGTCCCGTCGGGCAATATTGTTTGATATGGAAAGGGTGTTACCTTGTCGCTAACTTGATTTTTTGTTTCTCCGACAATGTTCTCGATCCTGTTTCCGTGGATCTGAAATTAATAACGTTCCGAGAGTAATTGCATAGCGAAAGCGGCACAACTCACTTTATCGACGTTAATCTGTGCGCGTCACACTGCGGAATGCTTCTTCGACGTTTGTGTTTCATTCTAGTGTTTTGAAGAGCAGGAGGTCGCTTTAATAAACCTAGTTCAGAAAAGCTTTGTGTCATTGCTGGCTACGTGCCAATATTCTGTTTCCTCCGCGTGCTGCACATCGCAGCGCAAAAAAAAGAAATTGTACTCTGGACCACGCTCTTTTGTCTCCCTTTGTAATATAGAATTTTTTTTTGCGCGTGATAAAATCAGTTTTATTGTCCTTTTTTTTTGCTTCCTTTTTTTGCAAAGCGTGGAAGCGGAAAGATACACGGTGCAACATATATCTCTTCGTGTTCTGACCTTTCGCGTTTCTGCAGCGTTTTTAGATGTACTCAGTATGTACCCACTCATTGAAACGGCAATACTATTGGGGTATCTCTTGTAGCATTCTGTGCATTCTGTGCATTCTAGCAATCAACGGATTCATTAATCGTAGTCTGAACGACGCGTACTTTTTGTTTCTTTCAGTTTTTTTTTATTGTATTATCGATAGTCCCGCAGCAGTCCGTGACTACGGAGCTACCGTATGTGTGGCATTTACAACTTTTGCTTTAAGAAAAGAAGCAATAGATATTTAAAAATCCGTAAACACGATGGCGCAGCGCTTGTGCCAGAGGACGCAGAAGCCGTTGCCGTTCGCGGCCGAAGTCTACGGTAATTTACTTTGAAGAATAAAATCCCATTGAAGGCAGGTCATATACCCAATGACTGGACTATTCATCGCTAACTACTACGGAAAAAAAGTCAAGCATTTCCCAAGTAAGAGGGAAGATGGCAAAGTACGAATGCCCGAGTTTGCCCGAAGTTACCCGATTTGATCCGGAGGGGCGCTATGTTAAAGTCTTTGGCATTCGCACGTTACGTACCTCTCACTTGGGAAATGCTTGGGATAGCGCCCTCGAGCGTCGGAATGCGGAGCCGACGAGCGAGCGCCCTCACGCGGACGGAACGCGAAGCGAACCGGCACAGCGGCGCGCCGCCCGCAGCTAAGCCGAGCAGGAGACCGTTGCTACGCCGAGACCGTTGCTACGCACGCTTTCTCTCCTCCTCCGCGCCGTTGCTAGGGGAGAGGGGGAGCGCGGACGGCGGGAGAGACGCGCGCGAAGGCGCAGTACCGGCGAGGGGGAGATGTCACGCGAGGGGGAGAGGCACGCACCGAGGATGAGTGCAAACCTAGCGGGGGGAGAGGCGCGCCAGCTGCAGAGCACGTGATGTCACGGCGCGAGGGGGAGGGGGGAGCAGACGGCAAAGGCGCCAGCGCGCGGTCACGTGGAGTGTGACGTCACGGCGCGAGGAGCGGTGCGGAGCCGGTGCGGGGCGCGCGCAGCCACGGCGCGGGAGGGCGGAGCGCGCGCAGTCACGTGGGGTGTGACGTCGCTGCGCCGTTGCTACAGACGCTCCCCTCCGCTCCTCGCGCCGTTGCTAATCAGCGCATAGACACCAAAAGCAGCGAGCGTTTGCACGCCAAGAGCTGGCCAATATGCCGCACGCGCGGCGGCTGAATGCCCTTCGTGTGGCGGTGGTGGCGCGTAGTGGCGCCCGCGGTCCCTATATGAAACGAGCGCCGAAGTTTCGTGACCAGTCAAGCATTGAAGGACTCTGGTATTACTTCTATTGATTCCTCTATTGTTGTAGTTATTGTGCCGTTTTCTTTAGCTATTGGTGTTACTGTTATTGGTTTTTATTCGGTTTGGGGCTATTTTGTACGGTAACATAAACGGGTTCTTTCCTTTTATTGTGTTGCATGTATCTTTCCACGATTTTATCTTCGCTTCTTTGATATTATTATTGTACTGTTTTTGCGATTCCTCAAAGGTTCGTTTAAATTCTTCTCTTAGTTGTCCGCGGGTTCGTTGGAACCGTCCTTTTGATTGATTGATTGATTGATTGATTGATTGATTGATTGATTGATTGATTGATTGATTGATTGATTGATTGATTGGTTGGTTTAACGCGCCCACGCAACGCAGGCGATGAGACGCGACGTAGTGGACGGGTGCGGATTAATTTCGACCTCCTGGGCATCTTGAACGAGCGCCGAAATCTCGAACACACGGGCGTTTTAAATGCGGAGCATTTCTTAGGCTCGCGATGTCACTCGTCGATGTTGTCGGCGCCGTCCACACGCTCACTGCGCATGCGCGTCGCGTCGAGGCGCAGGTGCGCGTCTCTCCCCTGTACCCTCCTCGCTCTCAACAACAGGTGCGGCGGTGCGGGAGGAGCGCGTGTACCCCGTGCGCTCCGTCGCTCTCAACAACAGCTGCGGCGGTGCGGGGGGAGCGCGTCTGTGCGCGCATGAGTCGTAGCTACCCGTGCGCTGCGTCGCGCTCAACAGTAACGGCGGCAGGGCGTGTACACGTGATAACGGCGTGGTGGGTGCGTGGAAAGTTCGCGCGCTTGTGTACGGAAGTGTGCGCATGCGCGTCTCTCCCCCGTACTCCTCTCCCTCGAAACGGCGGAGCGCGCGTTCGGAATTCAGTCAAGGGCGTCTTTGCTTGGCTTTCGCTTGACTTGACGCTTTGCTTGACGGCACCAAGCAATAAAGACAGACTTTATTTTTACACTCCTTGCCTTCGCTTCTCCTTCATTCAATAAATAAGAATAATAAAGACGAAATAACAATTAAGCATTCCCAAACCATACCCAATTACGCAACATTCACGCGATACCCCACCACTCTGCGACGCATTTACTCGAGTTCCCCCCGTGGGAAGATGCGGGCGGGATTTTTTACTTTTCGACCCCATCAGAAAAGCGGCCGCCGCGGCCGGGAACCGAACCCACGTCCTCGTGCTCAGCAGCAGTACGCCCTAGGCGTCAGCTTTCTTTGCCGAGGGCACCAGCAGCCTTCGTAACGCGACCTCCGGCCGCAGCGGGCGCTTGCGAAAAGCGAAATAACCCGTGTGTTCGAGATTTTGGCGTACGTTAACGATCCCCAGGTTGTCAAAATTAATCCGGAGACCTCAGCCTCCACTACGGCGCGCCTCTCGCCTGCGCAACTGCGTCGGCGCGTTTATCCGTACAATCAATGAATCAAGCCCCTCCCTTTTCAGAAAAAAGTCCCCGGGGCCAATGACGCTACTGCATAGTGCCTTTTATATCTGTAATCTGGGAAAATGAGGCCCCATGAGTGACAACGTGAAGATTCTTCCCTATTTTTGCTACGCCAAGAAAAAAATCCCAGGTCCAACATCACCATACCCTCGCTATATATTACACTAAACACCCTCATTTTTGAACGTTTTAAGCCTACGCTAACCACCAACTTATTTAATAGGGCCATTGTAGGTGCGGATGGCAAGCAGTTTCACGGCCGCCCGTTTCCACCAGCGCAGATCCACATGACCTTTTCCCAGGTATAGCAGCCGCGACAGAGAACGCCCATGCGTGCATGTAATGTGTTTCGTGCGGCGAAGCACTTTTTAAAATTTTCTAGAAGGGAGTAGGGTGGGAGAAAGGGAATTTTTGCTGGGTAGGCGGGAGGAGGAAGGTGCACACAAATTTTTCCAGTGGGGGCGTCGCCCTCACGAAAGAAGCTGGGTGGGGGCACGCGCCCCGCTGCCCCCCGGTAGTTGACGCCTCTGCAAGGTCGAAAACGTTGTTGCGCTCTGTAGTCAGACCTGTGTGGGCAGCCAATTCTCTTTCCTTTTTCTTTTTAGGGGCGAAGCTCCTTACCGTAAAAACCCGCGTATAATACGAACCCGCGTATAATACGAGGTGTAATTCGAGGACAGTAAAATCAGAAAAAAAGTTTTCATCCGCATATAATGCGAGGTAAATAGCACAGAAAACATTTATTTGCACTGCAGTTACCGTTCAGTCATTGCCAGTTCTCGCTGGCACTGTCTCCCGACGTCCGTTCGTCATCGCCAGGTTCGCTGCCGCTGTCTCCTAAAGTCGCCTTGTCGGAAATGTCTTCCCACAGAAAGTGGTCCTCACCATCAAGGGCGTTCGAGATGCCCATTTCTTAAAAGAGCGATTGACGAGCTCCTCTGGGATGCTGGCCCACGCATCCGCGATCCAGCCACAAAGCACCGCAGGAGAAGCCCGCGTCAGCCACACGGTAGCTGTCACTTACGGGTCTCCTGACCTCATCCACTCTTGGTAGCTGGACCTGGTGCTATCTTTGAAAGGCTTGTTGACGCAAACGCCTAGCGGTTGCAGCTGGGATGTCATTCCTCCTGGAACAACAATGAGGTCGGTGCGGGGTTCGCGCAACAACTTCTTCACGGAATCGGCCAGGTGGCAGCGAAAGGCGTCCAACACGAGCACTGACGGGAACCCCCAACAGTGCTCCAGGCCGCCGACACCACACAGACTTTATCCAGTCAAGCACCAGTTGCTTTCTCCACCCGCGAATGCTGCCTTCGGTGACGCCGAACTGCCGTCCTGAGGCGGAATTCCTGATGGTCTCGGCTCCTAAATTAACTTTTCTTTTAATAGCAGCCGAATACTGCCTTCGTGCACCCGACATCGTGTCAGACTTGTGGTGAACGTGCCGATCATTCGCGTGGTCAAAACAATCAAAATGGCGCCGGCTGAGGGAAGCAGCAGCCAGCTAACGCCATCGCAAGATTCCGCACCCTCCGCTGAAACCGAAACCGATATTGCAAATTTTCGGCTGAAAACTTTGGGATCCACATATAATACGAGGCACAAATTTTACGTAGTGAAATTTGGAAAAAAACCTCGTATTATACGCGGGTTTTTACGGTAAGTCATGGGTCTGTCCATCCCTTGTGTCTCGTGGTACGTGACCGCCGCATGCTTTCGGAGATGTCGCAAAGTGGGCCGCGTTGCACGCGCAAGAACCGGCTGCAACCGGCAGCGCAAACTCGGCACCGGGAGCGCGAGCTTGTCTGTGTTCGCCAACGGAGGCGCGAGCGCACGTGCACTGCGAGGGGGAGATCACGCAAGAGATCACGCCACGAACGCAGGCAGTCGTTCTCGGAGATCGAACGAGACGCAAGGACCTTTGCTCGTTTCCTCTCGTCTTGTTCGGGCACAAGTTTGCCCTAAATAAAAGTTCTTTCTTTACCGTTGTGTCCCATCCTACGTGACAAATTGTGGTAGAGGTGCGGGGTAGTCCTCGATGGCGCGGGGTCTTTCACCAGGTCTAGGCCTGGGAGCATTGACTCCGAAAATAAAAGTTGATTTGTACAATGTACGCACACAGTCTTACGTCTTTCTTAATGATGTAATGGGCGAACTTTCACGAGAGAGTTACGGTTACCGATGATCTCCCCCTCTCGATCTTCGCCCCACTTATCATCATTCATTCCGTGGATATGGCGTGATTTTTTTTTTTTTTGTTGCTTATACAGCCATTGGAAGGCTTGAAAACGTTGGCGGAAGCGAGATAAAAATCTCCTTTCTTGACTTGATACGTGCGGGACAAGCTGGCGGATGGTGGAGGGTGTGGCGTGACCTTCGCAAAGCTAATCGGTTCAAAGACGACCGCCTCGGTTCAAAGACGACCGCGACAACCACGGAGGGAACGCGCCCCTACACGACCCCGAGATGTCCCTAGACAGAAGTGGCGCCAGCCCGTTCAGCCTCGCCGGTGCCTCCACGGGCCGAAACGATCGTCCGGGGGCCTTGAGCAGTGCAAAGAAAGGTAGCTTCCGCGCTCCCACAACGGCCGCAACAGGATGCCAGGATATCACCCAGCAGGCATCGCCGCATCGAAAAGCTTCGGAAGTGCTTGAAGCGTGCGTCCTGGGAACCCAGTGGCAGAAATATCGGGCGATCACGGA
The DNA here is from genome assembly GCF_048455015.1 of Haemaphysalis longicornis. Lineage (NCBI taxonomy): Eukaryota > Metazoa > Arthropoda > Arachnida > Ixodida > Ixodidae > Haemaphysalis > Haemaphysalis longicornis. Next base: position 152,121 of record NW_027526222.1, on the reverse strand, counting down.
AGAGAAGTTACAGAACCCCTTTGGAACAAGTTTGCGAGGAGCCAGAGCAAGCGCAGGTGAGCCTACCTTCGAATGTCGCCCTGGTGTGCGTGACTCCGTGTGTGTGTGCGTGAGGAAAAAGAAAGCTGAGAGGTTTGCCGGCATGGCGTCGCCTACAGCTTCTCTGCGGGAGTGCACGTGAGGGGCCCTAGAGGAAGTGACGCGGTACAAAGAGGGTGGGAAAAAGGGGTTGTCATGGGGTCTTCAGTGAGTGGCGTAAAAAGTTCAGTGATCTCACACGATGGAAATGTTTAACATAGAATCGTCTCAGCGACACGGATGTCGTGCGGGTAATAAATAACACGGCCGGTACTTTCCGCTGTGAGTCGAGGAAGACGGCCACGGTCCAAGAAAAAGTTTTTGAAGTTGAGGAACTCGTAGTTTAAGGAAATCGACCTCCTTGCGAGGTGGTTTCTTGACTTCTGTTTCCATGAGTGCTTCCCTGCACCATCGAAGACTCACAGCGGTGGTCCCGGGCGCCTCGGACTCAATTTCCTACACATCCCGCGTGTCGCGAGGACAACGCCCGCCAAAGGTCACTGGGCGGTGTCGACGCCGTCTCCTTTAGAGGCGTGGTCTTGTTGACAAAGCTATATGGTGGCCACGTGGGCGGTTTGGATGATTTGAATTTTGTGGGGAAGCAAGGGAAATAAAGGACTTCTGTTTCAATACCCGGTCTTCGTTGCAGGCGGAGCTGTATATAAAAAGAAATGACCTATCTCCAGAGGTCACCCAGTCAGTACACAGTCGACGCATGCTCAGGACGTTTGCACAACGTGACTGTCCGCTATAATTATACCGCCGTTGCACGTTTATAATCGCTTAGATTCGCCCTATCACAGCACGCAATTTAATTTCGGCGTGAACCGATCACGTACGCTTTCGTCGCCTGGAGCTATATTTTGGTAGGAGCTGGTCAAGCGGACCTTCTTTTAAACTTGACTAACAAAATTAAACAATGTATTGTTGACGGCAAAGTAAAAGAAACCGGACCAGGGGGGTAGCCGGGGGAGGGGGGGAGTAGAGTTAGGTGTTCGAATACCTCCCGAAACTTTTTTCAAGCACTGCGTAGTGTTCCTTCAGGCAGAACTCCCCCTTTGCATCAGCCACTCCGGAAAAGATTTCTAGCTGCGACACTGGACCGGACTGCCCGCTCGTCGTTCTGGGTCGGCAACCAAGCGCGCATAGGATTGCGGAGTGTATTCGCGAAGACTGAAATCTTGTGCGTGATTTCTGATGGTTCGAAATGCGCGGAGCACGTCGACACACGGACAGCCTCAGCTGGCCGCTTGCTACCTGTCGGAGAGTTTGCTTAACCGTTTCTCCAATCTCGGGTTTACCGCTGCAACTAAACGAGCCGCTGCACACGATCTCTTTTTGATGGAAGCGATGAAACTACGGTGAATTTCACTTTAAATACGTCACAGCACAACACTATCGTGCCGTGGGGTCAGCATTGGAAGCGAGTTCCACGTCACCAAGCCACTGCTCACCATTCATAACAGCGCGATTTCAGACGGAGGTTAACGATGCTAATTAAAATGTCTGGCAACCTTACATTATAACACAAAATAAAATACTATGCAATAAAATAGAATTTTGTGCGCCGTAAAAATTAATATTATTGACTGGCAGAATTATTAACATAATACAACTGCAAACTGACATATTGATTACATTATAGATTTCAAAAAAACTTGGCCACACTGTTCATAATGTCTTTTAAAACACTGGCAACACTGCAATTGAAAACGTTTAATTAAATAATTGGGTTTTGTTTTGTGCAAAATATATATTGTCGCAACCATCACACTTTAATTATTATTAAACTTAACCAACAAGTGCTCAAAAAATTGCATCTAAAACAAAAATCTGGTAACAATGTTACATTCTAAAAATCTGGCAACAATTTTACCTTTTTTTTTCTTTTATTAGAATGAAATAATTTATTTAAATATAATAATAAGAATCCTAACTTTTCTTTTATCCCAGAAAGTTCTCAAACTAAAATTTCCGCACACCGACAGGCTGGCTGAACAGAGCGCTTTATTTCAAATAAAGCAAATAACAAAATGGAAAACGTTGGTTATGTGGTCTTCCCGCCGTAAACATAATTTCCGAACTCGTCGCGTAGAGAAAGAACGTCGCCGTTTTCTTGCGACCAGCACAGCCGTCAGCACAGAATAGGGAGGATTTCAGATTTAGTCGTCGAGGTGTTCCCTAGATATTTTGGCCGCGATATCCCTACCCGCCTGTGAAACGCGAACCGCGAGAATTTGCCTGCTCGTTGCGGACTGTTCTTGCTGCATCCGAGGCGCATGGAAAACACATGAGTCGGTAAGCAGATAGGCCACATCGTATAATGAGCGCCAGATTGATCTTCCATCGTATAATGAGCGCCAGATTGGTCTTCCTAGACTGCCGCTTGTTGATAGTCGATAAAAGCGAACTGAAAGATGATGATCGCTAGAAGAGTGACGCCGTCGTTGCACATAATTGCTGCCCGAATGGATTTCTGCTGTTCGCGACTTGTAGTTTGGGTTTGGTAGGATTACTACAAAGGCGATGTCATTGCAGACCTGTTAGATCGAATCGCCTCTGTACTGTGCTTGCCGGGGGTCGTAATAAATTTTTCCTTGTTGATATGCTCTCCGGGGCAGAAGGAAACAGTGGTGGGAGTTGTAGAGCCAGCTTGGCTGCAGTGTTAGCAAAATATGTTACAAAACATGTCGAGTTTTCGGTAAAATTAATTCTTAACTTCTGGATACTTTCAGCGCTCGTCACTTTCTTGTAAAGTTGTAACAGCTATACGACCTGTATTTTCTACCGGCATTATAAGGTGATTCTGGAAGCTATCATTTAGCTTAGCAGTTCAGGTCCCATCGAACCTAAAGGCATGTCGAAAATCAGGAACTGGAATCAGCTGCCCTGGCTGGGAATGCTGTGGTACTAACCGGAAATGAACTGATCGCAGCTGAGAATTAAGTAACTGCTACCAGCATGGGAAAATGAAGTTATTCAAATTCTGCCCCGTGCATACTGGGTTGATCTTCCTGACATCATCGCTGTCACTTCTGCGGCCGATGATTGAAGAATTTTTCTCCCTAGCTTGTATAATGCGCTTAATATTTCTCTTTGAATGCTTGCTTGTTTCGACTTGGGTACTTTTTGCTTATTGTCACTTATTCATCCGCCTGTTAAAGAGCTCCTTCTGTGACTGTGCCACTAGTTTCCCTTTGTGTCATTTCTTTGGCCTCATGTGTTCTTTGCCCTTGTTTATGATTTCAGGTGGATTGAATGGCCAGCCTGTGATCTCATCCCAGCAGTACACGGCAGGCAAGGAAACACCTTATGATCCAGTAGTTCCAGTTGGGGTCAAGGTTCTGCTGATTCCAAGCTCAAGTAGGACAGATTTGGGTTTTCATTCGAATTACATATGTTGTGAAAGTAATTTGATAGCCATTGAAAGTTAGGCGGACAGAGAGAGTGAGGTGTTTATTAAAAGGAAGAAAGGTCTAACACACAAATCTTTGGCCTGCTGTTACCTAATTTCTAAGCAGAGGTTACGTTCAAATTTTTCAGCCGTGCAGTTATAGATGCTGTTTAAATCCTTATCCAAATATGCGCAAGTTTTTGAACCATGCACTTAACTACGAAAGTTGATGTTGGTCGCAGTAAAAATGGGAACAGGCACATTTAAGGATTTATTTCAGGTGAGTGCATATTAAATGAAAAAAGGTCATGTACAGCTTTAGCTCGAATCAGCTAGCCGTTGTGCTGTTCTGTTGCCTGTAAGTAGGAAGAAGTGCTATTAATCAGCTAAATTTAAGCATGTGACTAAGCATTTAAGTGAATTGCTTTTTCATCTGCATGGACATTTGAACTTCTGGAGTGGGCGTGTTTACAGCTGTTCAGGGGTACCAGCAGTTTCGTAATTTATAAGCACTTGCAAATTACAGAACTTCTAGTGCCTGTGAACAGCTTTGTGTTATCTCAAATATCAAGAATGAATAAAAATGCCTCATGAATTACAAGTATAAAAAATGTATACTAAGCACACAGTTTGTTTGTAGATTTATTATTTTGGCTTCAAAGCAAAAAATAATAAAGGTATATAAAAAATTAACACTCATAATTTCATGACACCACAAGTTAAACGACTTGTACCCCTTTTCCTAAATAAAAGTTTCACTAAGTTTGCTTTCAAAGAATTGGAAGTAAACCTGTCAGGATGCAAGGCACAGTGGTTTCATTAGCGTTGTATATGAGCAAAGGTGATTGCCTCTGGTTTCAAACGTGTCATTTGGCAAAAAGAGAAAATATCTAAATGCACAAATGCTTGCATGCATGCTAGTTGCTTTTTTATCTCACACGATTTTACTGCAGGTTGGGGCTAAGTATTTCATCTTTAGCCTACCAGCCAAAGGAATTATGATAATTATTGCAGCTATAATTGAGACTAAGGTTTTGGTGAGACTGTTGGCCAAACGGTTCTTTATATGAACTGTAATTAATGTTTTGCCATTTTTTTGGTTGCTTGTACAATCATAGTTGTCTAGTATGGGAAAGGGAAACCAGTACTCTGACAAAGAAACCGAGTGTGTTTAACAGAGTCTGCCCTCTGCGAAGTTCGAAAGGGCACTGCTGCCCATGTACGGCTGCAGTCAGCATGTGTTGCTCCACCAGTAGGTTGACCTGTGCGCATTGGTCACTTCAGCTAGGAGGACGCTGTTGGAAAGGGAGCGCTGTAATCGAGGCAAAGTGGCGTATGCCCTGTGAGCATTTTCGTCCAACATTATTTGTTCATTCCCCTTAGCCGCTCTCAGTAACTACATTTATTGGCTAGCAAATATGCCAAGTGTGGCGTGCATGTGGTGAAAAGTTGAAAGCCGGTATGAATGTGGCAGCCTTCCAGAAAAAGCACCGCCTAAAGGAAGCTTCAAAAAAGTTTTATTTTACCATTGTAAGACCCCTCAGTATTCTGGGCCTGTCAACACGTTAATGCCGTGGCTAACTGTTGCATAAGGAAGACAATTGTTGCAGGTACTTGCTGCCATTTGCTAAATGTTACTATGCTAGTATTCCAGCAGAATTTCGTTGCTATGAAAGCGCTAAATTTGTGAGACTGATTTTGAAACTTCTAAATTTGTGAAAAATGAGATGTAAATGCTTCTGAGGACTTTTATGTTTTCAAGTACACAGCTGTTAAATCCTCTTGTAGCTGTGAATTTACAGTCCTTTTCTAGTATCCTAACCACGCAAAGTGTTTTTTGAATTAATGTGCCCTAATAAGGTTTGCTTGTACGCATTATGGCATACATTGTGGTACTCCATCATTAGAAACTGTTCATAGGTCCTCAGTGTGCTCTTCCTCTGGTGTGCACTTATCTCTTGAAATTTCTGTTGATTCGGCAGGGATGTACCTGTGGATCTGCCCGTCTGCTGTAACAAGCCCCAGCTACCAAAGGCCACTGTGTGTAGAGATTCTCAGGTGGAAGAGATCTCGTCCGAGGGATTGGCAAGGCTGGCTGCCCCTTGAGAAGGGGATGCTGCTGAACACCGAGGGGACTGCCTGCCCCCTGACACACCGCAAGCCTTGCCGCCACGAGCTCCAAGGCTTCACACAGGTGTGCAGCAGCGCACAAGGCCACCGTAAGTTGTTGCAGATGCAGTTACTGGCAGTCACCTGAAGGCTGTATCGCAAAGAGAGAGGTCGTGCAGGGCCCCTACAGGTGGCTTTTTTTGCAGGTGTTCATAGTGAGCCAAGCATGTTGTCAGTCTTCAAGAACTGCTCTTCACTCATTCAAGCCAGTTCAAATGTGAATCAGCTATACTTATTCAACAGTTTGAATACAAGTTTGCCATTTACCCTGGCGTGTTTGCCTGTTGCTATGTTTTGTTCTGGGCGAGGCAGTTATGTACAGGAGTGACCAGCCGCCACCGTCGGTCAGTTGCTAAGGCATTGTGCATAGCCCAATGACTGAGGTTTGATCCCTGCCACAGCGTCTTGTCTTTCTGATGGAGGTAGAAAATTCCCGCGCCTTCCCGCGAGGGGAACACGAGTAAATGCAGAGCATTGGGGCCTCAGTACTGATTGAAGGCAGTGTTGCTTCCATCGCTTCTTCCGTGATGCTGGAGTAGCAGACACGAGTAAACGTGGGCACGAGCGTCAACCCAGGAAGGAAGGAGCAACGCAGTGACTGAAACACGAGCGACCGCTGGCCGCTATATTTGCAGCGCGCGCAGTAGAGGGAGAGCAGTACGGGGGGGGGGAGAGCGCGCATGCGCAAGCAGCGCGCGCCCTTCCACGACCCCACCGCGCTGCTATCACGCACCTGTTACGCCGAGACCGCGACGGAGCGAACGGGCTGACTACGACGCATGCGCGCGCCAGCTGCTGTTGAGAGAGAGGAGGGAAGGAAGAGAGGCGCACCTGCTGCGGACGCGAAACTGTTGACACCGTCCGACGTAGGAACAGGCGAGGCTAAGAAATGCTCTGCATTTAAAACTGAAATGCTCGTGTATTGAGACTGCGGCACATGTTAGTTAAAGATTCCCAGGTGGCCAGAAGTAATCTCAAGCTTTCCACTACGGTGCACCTGATAAACCATGTGTAGCTTCGACATGTTAACACCCCCCCACCCCTCTTTTTTTTTGAAGTGCAGGAGCCTCTACAGCAGGGATGGTCATCAGCATTGGTGTGGTAGCCAGAGGACCAGTGTGGAAATATATCGTGGTAAGAGGCTTCCCATGTTATTGCTGATCAAATACTCTGGGGTTCATGTGGCACAGAAGCCTGGCAAGTGTAGCTTCCATCTCCATTACAGAATAAAGAACAAATTTTCTTTTAAGAACACACTAGCAACAAACACTCATTCTCACAGAAAAAAAAAAGCTCATATGCATCGTTCACTCACAGTGCAAAAATTTAAACATTGCTTTTTTTTCTTTCCTGGCTTGTTAGACATGCTTGCTCACAGGGCGTATGTGGAAGGTTGTTGATCATGTTGAACTCAACATTGGAGCAGAGGAGGAAGGGCAAGAAAGGCCAAATCGGTCATTACGTTTTTTTACTGTTCCCACCATCTGAAATTTATCCACTGTGGTTTTTCCCCACCCCCTGTTCCCTGCCCTGAAAGTTCAACACCCCTTCTTGTAAGACTGTAGCTGTTCACAAAGCAAGGGACAGAAAAATTCATATTGTTGCAGTATTTCGAGCTTCTCTGTGTTTGAGTCCCCTGCAAATGTTTTTCAACGCTGGAAGTAAACCTGTTATGCTTAGAAAACACAGGCAGGATTGTCGAGTGAAATGTTACACTTCTGCATGCAGTTGGAAACTCGGCAATTGTAAAAGATGACTGAAAACAGAACACGCTCTTTACTTGTCTTAAATTTGCCACACTATTCAGACTGGAGTGGCATCACTACAGCTCTAGCCGCACCTTTGGTTTTTGCTGCGCAATGTCACATGTTCTGAAAATAAATAGTCATCGATAAAATAATGTATGTGTTGACGTTGCTTTCTTGCCTTTCAAGTAAGTCATTGGCGAGGAAAATATAAAAAAGGCAGACAAAATATTTGTTCTCGCACTTCCAGTATGACTACGTAACCATTGTGACACGTCTCGATGCACCCGTGTTCAACTTCTATTTGCGCTCGTTTTGGCCTGTGATGTAACACAGTCAGACAGCGTGTTTGTTGTGTGCAGTTTTTTGTTTTGTTTTTTTTGCATAAAACAAAATTTGCTGTTACAAGCCATCACGAGCTGTTTTGCTGCTTCCTTCATCGCAACTTCATGATGAGTGTGTGAGGAATGAAGCAACCAGACAGATTGGGAAATGAAACTCAAGTATTCATTTTTTCCCCTTCCCCACGAGGCGCGCTGGTGAGAAATACGTGGATTCCTTGGCTCCAGGGATTGGAGCTCCTGCAACAGCGTATGAGGATGGCACTGGCACTCTTCCTGTGTTGCCATGGGTGGCTAACTGTGCGTGCTACAAAGCCAAAGCACAGATACACATAAGAAAGCATGAAGCTCAAATTAGAATCTTGCTCCAATGCATGCTTTAGATTTGGCTGACAGTGCTTGGTTCATTGTGTAACACATTACAGCAAAACACCTGCTGCTTTAATTTCTACAATGCATCCGGTGAGGGTCGGAGACCCTATCAGTACGCACGAAGGCCCACACTTTCTCGCCCTGTGTACTGAAAGCTGAGGACTTTGCAATTAGGAAGAATGACAACAAGGAAAATGTGAATGTTGGGTGCTGGAGGCAGAGACCTGCTCTCATTTCCCCTGCTTCAGCTCCCAGGAGAAAAGTCTGCATCCTTCATCGTGGTAGTTCGTAATATGGGGAATGTGATTTTTTATCTTGCAATTTTCAATTTGTTTCCCCGGCGATACTCAACAGATTTCAACAAATTTTGCGGGAGGAGATTGTGGTAACTGGCACCACCTGGTGGGACTATACGGATGAATTTCCATGTACGTCCACGAGAGGCCGCGACGACAGCACTAAGAGAAGGTAGAACACGACTTGTGGAACCAGTGTGCCTATATGCCCCTGACAGTGGCTTGTGTCCTCACTGCCGTGTGCCATGTTCGCGTGACCGGTCGCCACAGAGATAAACAAGTGTATTTTAATTCTATGTATGTTAGCTTAAGTGGAACAGTACTTGTGTCAAAATTAGAAGCCATAAATAAGCTTCCTGCCAATATAGTGGCATGTGTGAGGAACCAACATCACTCCTTGGCTTGCAGTAAGGTTATTCCAGCCACTAGCATGCCTCGCCTCTTTTCTATCACTGGAAGGACTGCAGCCAGTCAAATATACTTTCTATACTGGAAGGACTGCAGCCAGTCAAATATACTTTCTATACTATTTACAGCATGTTGAGGAGCCCACTTTTCTTCATTGCAGTGTAGGCCATATTTTTATTGCACTGTTTGCTATTTTGTTTTAACCTTTTATTTTTAATTTTGTGTGCGGTCTGAAGTTTACAATTTGGTTTAAATGGATGCCCTGATTGTGTATGAATTTCGTCATTTTGTTACGTCTAAAAAATAATTTATTTCCTGAATTCCGCAGTTTTTTTTTGCTAATGCTAACCTGTAGGTGGGGTGAGGCTCGTCAGGCAGTTGTTAATGACCGCTTTTACCTTGCCATCGTCAGCTTTTTTTTTTTTTTTTTTTTTTGTCTGACACAAAACTGGAATAAAGTTATTGATGATGACGATTTTCTTATCAAGCTGTAGTACATAAACTCTCAGACATGTGAAGTGCTCACTGCGTAGGTTTTCACTCTTATTTTTTTTATTTTTTTTTTGTAGCTGTTTTAGGAGCTCTATACCCTCTAAAGCCAAGATATTCGTATTTGGAAATTTTGGATTTGATTCACAAAGAGTTTTAACTATTCGTATTCGATTCGTACTCCAAAATTTGATTTTGGCTCATGTGACTCTGCTTCCCACCAGACGCATTCCAAATGATCGCCGATAAGTGTTGTAGGGTCCTGTACTAGTGAGGGAATATGCTTCTCCTGGCTTTGGTCTTCTTCAAGATGGGTTGAAGCTAATCACCTGCTTAGGGTTCTGCCTTGTAACAGTTTTTATAGGTTCAAACCGTGTGGCTCCGTGACACCCAGTTACTGAAAACTTGTCTCCATGCTGGCATTCCATCGGGACCTACTGTCAGGTTAAGTGCTATCCATAAGCTGGCCAATGTTGAGGGGACAAGAGAGAGCCTTCTTTGCCTCAAGTTCAGTTTTCTTTTTTGGTGGATCACCTTCTCACAGAGATTCCTCTACGCAGTGGGTTGTTCTCCCTGAAAGGAGGTGAAGAGAAGATTAAAGCAACTGGAGAATGCATTGAGAAGTGTCCCACAGACCTCGGTGTGGCTTCATCTTCCCTGCAACATCTGTAAGTGGTCACATAAGTAGAATTACTTTGGCATGCAGAGCAGTATGTGGTGTCTCATAATCTCTGCTTCTCTCCTGTGCACTTAAACTTGTCCAATCACAGCGATGGGACTGCTGACTCATTTGCCCCAAACTATATCAAAAGGCAGATCCTTTTACAACCTGCTACTATTTGAGTTATCTGTGCCAAATCTGCTCCAAATCTTGCTTGTGTGTGATGGTAGAAACGAAACTACCTCAGTTTGTAGTAACTTGCAAGTGGGTGCGACATTGGTGATCATGCACAATTGCAGCCCCTTTCTTCATGTGTGCATAAAGGAAACAAGGCATGTAGAAAAAGCTAGCGCAACAACTAACACGGCAGAAAAAAGAACTCCTGGTAATGTCGCCTACTTCCTTTTTGGTTGTCCTGTTCTTAGCAATACAGCTAAACCTGGATATAATGAAGTTGACAAGAATTTGCAATTTTTCGTTGCATCCAGGTATTCGTTAAATGCAGGTTTCAAGTTAAGGCTTGCGTGAATGAAGCAGAAACGAAACCAAAGTGCTACGCATCAGTGACAGTAAGCTCACCCTTAGGGGATATATTTCACAGTAAAAAACTGTGTGATTTGCACCTGCTAGCGTCCCTTTAAAGGGACTCGCGTCTGCTAGCTCGCTACAAAACGTACTCTAAAGTATTGTGCAAGCTGCTCAAAGACGCTAAAAAAAATTATTACGAGAGCGAAATCACCAGTGTGGGGAATGACGTGCGAAAGCAATGGAAAGTTATCAACTCCTTCCTAAATAAAACATCGGCGAATCCTTCCATAACAAAAATAAATTCAGACAACAGTACATTTGACAACCCATCTGACACCGCAAACGCTTTTCTAGATTCTTTCACACCCAACCAACCAGTTCCACCTGAATCGCTCAACACAAATTTTCAGCGATTGCCTCACAGTTTTTTTCTTTTACCCACTTCGCCTGAAGAAGTGTATAGGGTTATTCACAATTTTAATGACACGGGCCCGGGATTAGACAACCTTAAGCCTTCATATATCAAGTTGATTGCGCATCTCGTCTCTGGAGCATTCGCCCACATTGCAAATCTTATCTTTAAGACTGGGGTATTCCCATCCGTTTTGAAAAACGCCAAGTTAACACCAGTGTTTAAGAAAGGGGACAGACTTCACATATCAAACTACCGCCCGGTAGCCGTATTATCTTTCTTTGGCAAAATTATTGAAAAGCTACTTGTTGTGAGGCTCACAAGTTATATGTCAAAATTTAGCATTCTATCACCGAACCAGTTCGGGTTCAGGGCTGGGTATTCAACTGAACTTGCTTTAATATTTCTAAGTTATAAATTTAAAGAAGCCATTGATGCGGGATATCTGGTTGGTGCGCTGTTTATTGACCTTTCTAAGGCTTTCGACTCTCTGAACCATCACATTTTGTTTAAAAAATTAAATGAAATTGGAATCACCGGCCCTGCTCTAACCCTAATAAAAAGTTATTTATTCGATAGGAAACAAACTGTATGCATCTCTGGTACTTACTCCGAATTCAAATTAACGAATATAGGCGTACCACAGGGATCTCTTCTAGGTCCCCTTCTATTTTTAATCTTTATCAGTGATCTCCCGCAATGCCTTAAATTTTCAACTGGTGTACTTTATGCTGACGATACCACTATCTTTACAACTGATATAAATTTAGAATCGCTAATTGTGAAGCTTAATGATGATAGTAATAATTTAGCTGCATGGTGTCGGGAAAATATGTTCACCATTAACTCGTCCAAATCTCGATTTATTATTTTTAGATCTCAACACAAAATAATCCCGGAAAACTCTTCCATCTGCCTAAATGGTACTCAACTTCTTCGCTCAAACTGCGCCACTTTTTTAGGTGTTGAGCTTGATAAACACCTCAAATTCCAAAAACACATCTCTTTGTTAACTAAAAAAGTAGCTTATGGAATGCGAATATTAATCAAGGTTCGTCCTTATTTTGGGTTGAAGACTCTAATTTCATTGTACTATGCTTTTATTCATAGTCACATTAATTATTGCATATCGTCTTGGGGCAATACATACCCGACACACCTGTCCCCCTTGCAACATATTCAGAATCAAGCCATACGGATCATTACCCATAGTCATTTCTGTTGCAGTTTTTTACCGCTGCTTCGTGCTCGTAACATTTTATCGGTTTCTAATTTGGTTAAGTATTCTCTTTGCATCATAGTATTTACCGTAAAAACCCGCGTATAATACGAACCCGCGTATAATACGAGGTGTAATTCGGGGACATCAAAATCAGAAAAAAAGTTTTCATCCGCATATAATGCGAGGTAAAGAGCACATAAAACATTTATTTGCACTGCAGTTACCGTTCAGTCTTTGTCAGTTTTCGCTGGCACCGTCTCCCGACGTCCGTTTAGTCATCGTCAGGGTCGCTGCCGCTGTCTGCTGAAGTCGCCTTGTCGGAAATGTCTTCCCACAGAAAGTGGTCCTCAGTGCTATCAAGGGCGTTCGAGGTGCCGCTTTTCTTAAAAGAGCGACTGACGAGCTCCTCTGGAATGCTGGCCCACGCATCCGCGATCCAGCCACAAAGCACCGCTGGAGAAACCCGCGTCAGCCATTCGGTAGCTGTCACTTACGGGTATCCTGTCCTCATCCACTCTTGGTAGCAGGACCCGATGCAGTCTTTGAGAGGCTTGTTGATGCAAATGTCTAGCGGTTGCAGCTGCTGGGATGTCATTCCTCCTGGCATGACAATGAGTTCGGTGCGGGGTTCGTGCAACAACTTCTTCACCGAATCGGCCAGGTGGCAGCGAAAGGCGTCCAACACGAGCACTGACGGGAATCCCCAACAGTGCTCCAGGCCGCCGACACCACACAAACTTTATCCAGTCAAGCACCAGTTGCTTTCTCCACCCACGAATGCTGCCTTCGGTAACGCCGAACTGCCGTCCTGCAGCGCAATTTCTGATGGTCTCGGCACATAAAATAACTTTTCTTTTAATTGCAGCCGAATACTGTTTTAGTGCACCTGACATCTTGATAGACTTGCGGTGAACGTGCCGAGATCCTTCGCGTAGTCAAAACAATCAAAATGGCGCCGGCTGAGAGAAGCAGCAGCCAGCTAACGCCACAGCAAGATGGCGCTCCCTCCGCTGAAACCGAAAGTGCAAATTCTCGGGGGAAAACTTTGGGATCCACATATAATACGAGGCACAAATTTAACAGAGTAAAATTTGGAAAAAAACCTCGTATTATACGCGGGTTTTTACGGTAAATTCTTCAGCAATAGGCTTCCTATCGAAATTATCACTGCTAACCAGCTTCCACTTCAGAGCTGCACTCGTTTTGCCCTGAATAACAATGTTTTACTTCCTAAAGCTCAAACTAATTATGGTAAACAAGCTGTGCATTTTTCTGCTGCTTACGAATGGAACTGTTTGCCTCACTTCATAAAAAGTGCTTCAAATATTTTTTCCTTCAAGAATAGCTTCCGTATCATCTTCAGTCAATTTGAGTTCATTTTGTTCGCTTTTATCCCGTGTTTTGTTTGCGTTTTTTTACTTTCAATGTGCAATCTCAGTTTTGTAACATCTGTTTTGTCTGTTTCAACATTATACTGTAACCACTGTTTGTTCAAACATTTACTTGTTGATGCTTGTATTATAGGAGGTCCCCCTGCAGTCTTTGACTTCGGGACCTCCTCCTGTATTTTATGGACCCATTTTATGTACTTTCTTTGTGTTAAATAAAGCACCATCGAATCGAATGGAATGCTCTTAGAGCAGTGCAAGGAAACCTGTGCGTTGTTAAATTACACTGCCAGGAATACCTGAGCCAAATATTACACATGCACATGAAGTGGTGAGCGCGCAAATCACTGTCAAAGACTCAGAAAACCAACCGCGCTGTCTTCAGTTTTCCTCATTATGCGCCCCCTGGCATCGCCGAAATGACATCATTGCGGCCATGGCTGTCCTATTGGCTGTCGCTGGTTAACTTTGCGGCTTATTTCTCGCGTTTCCTGTGATGATCCACTGTCGTCGGTGCTGTGCAGCAACCTCTTCTATGCCTGAACCAGTCCAAACAGTTCTGGCGTTTGGTGTTTTGAGTGTGTGCGGAGTGATGAACTCAGTACTTCTGTTTCAACCAGAAAGAAACCGAAACCAGCTGCTGTGAGCCCGCGCGTGACCCAATGTGCAAGCGATAGCGGTCGCACTGCTGCAGTAAAGCGTAAAAAAAGAAAAGAGCCATCAGCGCAAGAAAAAAAATACTTGTATTTCTGCAGTGTGGCAGCACATGCCAAGCGATGATCGAAAAAGGCACACTTTTTAAACATACCAGTGATGACGTGCGTGTACGTCATTGACCCTGAAAGGTTTAAGGCTGAATTTTTGGGACTTCGTTGTTATTGGTGTCTCGTGTAAACCAAGCCTGGGAAGAGAAATTTGCAAGTACAAACGTGGCCAAATGAATGAATTCAAATCCCTGGTTTTAAAACTGGGGATTTGAATTCATTCATTGCCAACGGTTTGTTTGAATAGGTATAATAAGGACACCATATGTCTTTTGGGCTTGGATGTGGTTTGATGTGGATAAAAATCAAAAAAAGGTTGGGCTCGCATGACAGGGTCACTGCTTTCAAATAAATATTGCCTACCAACGAAATTTAGTTTCCCTCTTGGCTACGTTTTACAGTTTTGTGCCAATATGTCGAGGTGTAGCTAGCCTTGCCACGTGTAGGTTGATGCTCAGTGGTAGACCGCTGAACCAAAGCAGACAGCCTTCCCCCTTTTTTTCCCCAATGTATCCTGTAATAATTTTGCCTGTAAACTGGCAGCGTGCCCGGTGCATTCAAACTTCTGTATAGCTTCTTTGAGCTTGTCCATCTTTCTGTGGCAGATTCATGGAGGTGCCAGCCGGCCATGCTGCACTGGCAGTCGAGCTGTTGGGCACAATACATGGGCTGTAGGGCCACCTGCCCTACCGGGTACTGACCTACCCGAGGGTTTTCCCTGGTGTCCCCTTCAACAAGACGGTCTTCAAGCATTCCTGCCTTGAGGTATGTTTTGAAGCACTGCATGCCTCTACATTTGTTTAAGGTGCACCAGCAGTGCTCTCCAGAAGCATTGTAGCAACATCGCTGCTTGGCTACGTGCAATACACATTTTACTGTGCACCTGGATCTGTTCTCCAGATAATGTGACCGATTCCCTAGAGGAAATGTTGTTCTGGTTTCTGCTGGTCTCAGTTGGGACTACTCAGATGTATTTTATTTGCCAGCAAATGCTACAGCCCTGGCACTCTTCCCGTATTGTTTCTTTAGCGACTTAATTTCGTGGCATCTTGCACCCCCATGGAAAAATTTTTATACAATGGCCATTGAACATCACTCCCATGATGTAGTTATATCAGAATGGCATTCATCTTTGCACAATAAGTGATGCAGGTAGCGTCTTTTTGTCATCAGGCATCCAGTACACAGCATAAAAGAACACACATCCTCATAATTGAAGATATTCGAAGTGGCGAGTCCTTCCACGATGGGTCATAATGTGGCCCTGTTCTCATTCATCGAAGTTAGGCGGGCACAAAACATGTCTCCAACAAATCTCAATGCTGTGATTGAGATCCCTGAGATAAAAAAACTACACTGCATGACATTCTACCACATTTATTTTGAGCATACACACAATCTCACCGCACTTTGTAATTGTTGCCGTTTGGCTACAAAGCAAAAAGAATTCATGGCTTGGGTGGCTAAACATGGTTTCCATCATTGTGAGCAAAGTTAACAAAAGATAACATAATCTGCTTCACAATTTCGGCGAAATTTTTTTTTAATTTTTACCGTATTTATTCGAATATAGGTCGACCTTTTTTTTCCGCAAATGTGCTTAAAAATTGAGGGTCGACCTATAATCGTGACCGAAGAACCTCTACTTATAGTCGTGATCAAAAATGGCGAGCGCACCGAGCGATCCGTTTCTCCGTCGCGCCCGGCGCTCCTGAATTTGAGGCGGCAGCGCGGAGCATCTAGAACAAAGACAGGTAAGAAAATAAAAGTAAAAATAACAAAACAATCAGTGTAAGAAAACCAGCCACAGTCACTGCCAGCTATCGCGCATTACCTGCGGCCGGACCAGACACGAGCGAGCTCACGTACTACTACTGGCTAGAGGGCCAGATTGGCTAGGCTTGGTGTCTTCGGAAGTCGTGGTAGCGGCTAGCGCGAGGTGGTGGTGACTTTCGCCACCTAGCGTAGCCACCTCGTGAACGAAACGGCGTTGGCTGCTTTGCTCGCTGTCTCTACTATCTCCGCGCTTTCTTAGTGTCTGCTTCGTTGCGAATTTGCGATTTCCGCACGCAACGTTTTGCTCGTGCACATTTCACGATGTCACATCGGATGAGCTATACTGCCAACTTTAAGCTGCGGGTCATCCTGTTTGCTGAGAACTTGAACAACTACGCTGGTCAGCAAGAGTTAGTCGTTAATGAAAAGCTGATCAGGGGATAGCGGAAACAGCGGGATGAACGTTTTGCTTGTAGGGGACTGCGTCGTGCGTTCCGTGGCCCTACAATTGGGAGGCACGATGCTCTCGAGAAAAAACTCCGGCTGCACGTGGAAGAGGAGCGTGCAAAAGGACTCCAAGTGTCCTGCGAAGATATTCAGACCAAACCTCGGCAGTTAGCGCTGCGAGGCGGGATTGGCCGTTCAGTCTTCAAAGCCAGTCGGGGGCGGGGTGGGTCCAGAAATTCATACAGCGCAATGGACCGCGGCGCATGCGGCGCAAGTTCCGACGACGACGCAGTGTGTGGCTACGACCAGTGATGTGACCGCGTTGTAAATAAATGTGAGTTTTAAAAAGTTTCCTCAAGTTTTCTCTTAAAAGTATGGGTCGACCTATAATCGAATATGTTTTTTTTTTTCGGCGACTTCAATTTTTAGGGGGTCGACCTATATTCGTGCTCGACCTATTTTCGAATAAATACGGTACCTGTTAAAAACGGACCAGACATTTCACAATAATAAATCAACATATTTGTTTGAATTCTTTCATTTTTTTTTTTATCATCTACCTTCCCAAATAATGTACAGTTGAGTCCACCTATAACGATACCGTTTATTACAATATATCGGATATCACAATGAACAACTATGGCACCTTCAACTTTTGTATACGTTCTATGGTAAAATAAACTGCTTATTACAATGCTGCAGTGCCACGATATCGGATATAACGATTGGATCCGGTTACGGCGTGCACCGAAAATACGAGCGCTCTCCGCGTTGAAGGCGTGCGCCGCGAGCTGCGGTGCATCTGACATCCCTATTACCCCTTAAAAAATGAGTTGACGGCGCTGCTCTGCCGCTTTGGCATTGCCGCCACGCCCGCTCATGAACTCGCGCCGACATGCCAATTGCTGCCGTGTTCACCTACGTTCGCTTCATGGTCACGCACGCACCGCTTTGAAGTTGACTGGGTGCCTCTTCAACTGCCTCCGTCTTTCCGCGGAAGGAACGTCAGGGCTGATGTTGTGGAAATGTGCAAGTGCCTCACTGAAGAGACGATTGTTGCGAGGATACGTGCTGGGGACAGCGGGGACAGTGATACTAAGACGACGCGGTTGAGCAGCCTATTCAGGTAGGGTCTTCGCAGGAGGCCCAACGCATGATACAGTCCCTCAGGGACTTCATTTCCGCCAAGGACCCTTCACTTAGCTAGGTGAAGCACCTATAGATAGATGCTCTTGAAAAAGCTTTTGCGCGAAGCAAACAAAGCCCACCGACTACAGTATCTTTTCTGCAAATAAGTAGTACTACGACCTTGCTTGCATGCGAATATAATGTTTTGATCCCTGTTTTGTCTTTTTTTTTTCTTTGCACAACCCACTTATAACAGTTATCAGTTATAACGATGGGTTTTCCATGGCCCTTGGATATTGTTATAAGTGGACTAGACTGTAAATAAATATGACTTAATACAGTTAAACCTCGATTAACGAAGTCGTACTTGCGGGCGAAAATTTCGTTTAATCAAGAATTTTGTAAAATCGAGGTTTCGATTTTTACCAGTTATTGAGGTTTCAAAACCTTGCCCATCGCTCAGAAACAACTTCTATGTAGTTACCTCTCCACTTAAACCCAAATTTTTACTAAAACTGGCCGCGAAAATTGTGTGAATTAAGAGCTTCAACACTTAGGCAATGGAATTCGGATAGCCAACAGTAGTTCGTGTCGTCGTAAAACCGGTGCTTTTTCCGCAACGCCACATTAAATATGATAGCAGACTAGGTATCCACTTTTTCTTTTTTTCATTTCGGTTCTAAACGCCGCTGTTAGTCAATTGAACCCGCGTCCATGCCCCGTGAACTTTACTCCGGCGAGGTGCTGGTTCGAAGTTACGCCTCTTTTCGTCCGTTCAGTGGTAGGCTTAGGCGCGGCGATGAGGGGTGCGGCGGGCCAACAGCGGAAGGGTGCTATAAAGCTTTCGAAAGACTTTTTCATGTACAAAGGCTCTGCAGTATGGGCGTGTGATGCAACCACGACACTCGAGATAAAGCCATGATTGAGAGTTGAGTGGAGTACACACTGACCGCTTCACTTTGTGGAGCAGCGCTTACGTGCTCCCGCTAAAGCGGAAAGCTTACATTAAATATCTTCTGGCCAAATTTGATTAAGCAATTACTTTTATGCCCGCTGAGCCCTACAGAAACCGATTTCTCCGCATCGCAGCTGTCTAATGAACACGTTTTGACCTTGGTTCGGAGAGCAATTTATTGCCACCAGCACTCGATGTTCAAGCCGTAGTGAAGAAGTCCGTAAGCAGTGCTTGGCGTTTCTTGACCAGGGTGGGCTTTACGTGACGCTCGTATGCTGACAGCGCTAACAAGGCTTGCTCTTCAACATTCGCGTGCGCCTGTGTGCCTCCGCAGAACGTCGATGGCATCCATCACTTCAATGGCCTTCGGTTTCACCGACACTTCCTCAGGCTCTTGTTCGGAACACTTTTCTTTCCCTTGGAGTGCTCATGCTGCTTATAAAACTCATCTAATGATGGACGAACAAAATATTAGTGTGGTTATCAACGAGCACAACCTAGAGCAGCAGCACCGTGAGCAAGGATGCGTAGAAAAAGACACTTGAAGTAGGCTTCGGCCTTCGGCAGCCTAAGCATAGAGGGCGCTGGCGTAGGCAACGATGGAGACGTCAAAATGGTGGCCGCACTATTAAACCGTCCATAACCGCTAGCGGTTTTTGAGCAGCTTCTTTCATCGCTTTTAATTGTTGTCAACTGCATAATTCACCGCTTTTCTTTCATTTTAGCCTTTTAAGAGTTAATGTGAGAACTGAATGTTTTCAATGTAGGCTCTGAGAGGCAAAATAAAACGTGCCTCGACCGGAATTTCGTTCTTCCTTTCTCGCCATGATTTCGTTAAATCGAAAGCGCCGCACGAAATTACTTCGTAAAATCGAGATAAAAATACATGGATTTAGCAAAATTTTGATAGAAAACTTGAAAAAATTCGTTATATCGCGAATTTCGTTAAATCGAGGTTCGTTATATCGAGGTTCAACTGTATTATGTTGCTTTTTTTCGCATTGTAGAAAAGCGATGGTCTTATGCCTTTGCACCATTTTTTTTTTTTTAAACATGAGTCTTCGCCTATGTGCCACAGGAAAGAGCTGAAGAAATTCATGTAAAGAAAGTGCACTTGTATAAGAACTTTCTCTAGTATTTGTATTAGCTCAATGGATTGCACTTGTAAGCCTTCAGCTCCAGGGCCAGACAACATTACATACGCTATGATACAACATCTACACGCAGATACTCTTTAGACACTCCTACACCTATACAACCAGATATGGCTTTCGTGGCACATTCCACGCTCTTGGAGGGAGGCCATAGTTGTGGCTTTTCTGAAGGAAGAGAAAGACCTGCCAGTTATAGACCCATTAGTTATAACTCCTGCCAGTTATAGACCCATTGCCCTGACAAGCTGCCTGTGTAAGCTTCATGGTTTTTTTTTTTGTTTTGTTTTGTTTTTTTTGTCGAGAACCTATGCGACGCCAGTAGCGACGGCCGCAACCAAAAATATCCAAGAATCTATAAATAATTCTCTGTTTCATATATTCTGGATGGTAATTTGGTGGCATTATCAATCCAAGACTCAAACATAAGAACTATATATTTTGGAATTGCTTAGGTTACAGCCAGCCAATTATTTTTGTTG
This sequence comes from Haemaphysalis longicornis, assembly GCF_048455015.1. Lineage (NCBI taxonomy): Eukaryota > Metazoa > Arthropoda > Arachnida > Ixodida > Ixodidae > Haemaphysalis > Haemaphysalis longicornis. The sequence goes on along the minus strand of NW_027526222.1, from coordinate 131,915 downwards.
AACTGCTTCCAGCTGCACAGCGAAATGGCGCGGTTCGATTCTGTAGCCTTGACGTCATTGCTGCAGAAAGTTGTCCCTGAGTACTACGCAGGAGCGGCGTCTGCCTTTGCATTGTTTCTGACCGTATTTGCACCTGGCTTGTTCTTGTTGCGGTAGGTAGTAATCGTTTCGTGAAACATTGGGCGTGCTGAACAAACAGGGTCTGCTCAACAAATAGGGTCACGTAAGACAATGTCAGTTACACCAATCGGGCAGTGTCGTGTGAGACAACTTGAAAGTGCTGGACTGCTGTGCAGCTGTAACAAGCATAGTGCGTGCTGTGCCAACAGCAGTGGGCTGGTGCTTTTTTGTTTACGTGCACTTTCGTAACTTCCATTGTTTTAGTAATGTAACTGACTGGCCTAGTTGGTATTCCATTATGTACAGTTCAACGCAAAATAGACGGGGACTAGAAAATGCACAACACTAAGGCGCTACTACAACTGAAGTTTATTAGAAAAAAGACACTTGCTTATAAACACGTTAAGAACAGATAAAACTGATAAGAATAGAAAAGAAAGGAGCAAAAAACGAGGGGAAGTGACACGAGATAAGATTTTTTGCACACTCAGACACACCCGTTAACAACGCGTGTGTCAGCAACCCAATAATGGACCATAAGCACCATCTTCACAATCTATATGCAGTGGGCAGCCAAGTGTCCCTCATTGCCACGGCGTACGTTATTTGCATGTTCACGCAATCGAATATTATAGCGTCCTGTTTGGCCTACGCAAGACTTACCACATTTCATAAGTCTTACGTAGGCCAAACAGGATGCTGTCTTAAAGGTACCCTGCAACACTCTTTCAGGAGTGCATGTAAACCTGCGCGACGTCTAGATTACACTACCAGGAATACCTGAGCCAAATATTACACTTGCACATGAAGCGGTGAGTGCTGAAATCGCTGTAAAAGATGCAGAAAAACCAACCGTGCTCTCTTCAATTTGCCTTATTTGCACCCCTGGCATGGCCTAAACAACGTCATTGAGGCCATGGCTGTCCTCTTGGCTGTCGCTGGTCAACTTCGTGGCTTATTTCTCGCATTTCCTGTGACGATCCGCCGTCGTTGGCGCTGTGTACCAACCTCTTCTATGCCTGAACCTGTAAGCACAGTTTTGGCGTTTCTTTCGTGTTTTGAGTGCGCACGGAGTTTGACGAACTCAATACTCCCCTTTCAACGAGACCACTCGACAAGAAACGTTTATTGCTTCAAAAACGCCCTACCAGCCTGAGCGCGCGCTTGCCAGCAGGCAGCCATGCCTGCTTTTTTGTGGCACCAGACCGGAAATAGGCCCTTCCACGTTGTGGAGAGAAGGAGAAAACTCCCTGGCCTGTGATATATCGAAGGCCGCCAAAGAGAACGCTGCGAGCCACCCCCCTCTCCGGAAGAGAGCGCGCAGCTTTCGTCGCGCTGTCCGCAATCAAGTTGAGAGGGAGCAATTATGCGCAATTTCTCATCACACGTAGTTTCAGTAATAGTGAATGGGTTTTCTTAGCTCTTGCGGGAGGAGATTGCTTGGACACTAGACTTTACCCCAAAATACATTCCGAGTAGTCGATGGTAAGTGCTGCAGGGTCCCTTTAATATTTGATTGTGTGAACATGCAAATAATGTACGCTGTGGTACTTGGCTGCCCACTGCAAAGATTGTGGAGATGGTGCTTGTGGTCCGTTATTGGAAAACTGTGAAGTGCTTTTCAGGTCGAGAGACCAGCGCACCAGGGAAATAATGGCAGCAGTGAATGTTCAGGCAGTGCATGACAAGTCACGTGCATCAGTGCGGCATCTTGGCACTTTTCAGCCAAAGCAATTGAATTTCTGGAGGTTGCTGGCACACGTGTTGTTGACGGGTGTGTCTGAGTGTGCAAAAACATCTTATCTCGTGTCACTTCACCTCGTTTTTTTGCTCCTTTCTTTTCTTTTTTTTTTTTTCAGTTTTATCTGTTCTTAACGTGTTTATAAGCGAGTGTATTTTTTCTAATAAACTTCAGTTGTAGTAGCGCTTTTGTGTTGCACCTTTTCTAGTCCCTGTCTATTTTTTTGCTGAACTGCACATACCTAATTCTATTGTTTACCCCAGCATTTTTACTGCTATAAAATGAATATGCATTACATTTAAGCGAAAATAGCTCCAAGCTTATAAGCCCTGCCTAATACCCGTGCCACACGTACACAAAAAATGGCATTAAGTGCTGAAGGCCTTAAGATGCCAAATGACATTAACTGGTTGGGCCGTGCTACACGCGAAACCGCAAAGGCATTAAATGTGTTAGGTATGATGGTGATCATGACCAAAAAGAGAAATTCACTCATATTTTAGAAGTCTTTAACGTAGAGAAAAACATCTTACAAGGGTTAGAAATGTTTTTTTGAGAAAGAAAACGTTATGAGAGACAGTGTTTTTTTGAAAGTGGTGCGAGCCATTTCTAATAGTGGCTTCATCAGCTGCCATCGCCTGCCAGTGGTAGCCAAATCCGAAAAATTTAGCACAACAAGTGACACGATGTTTTGTTTCTTGCCGCTGTTTTAGTGAACTTTGTCTTCTTGAAAACTTCGGCACCAAGGGTGCACAAAAAATCGCCTTATTTCGAAGTTCAGCTATGTTTCCGCGTCAACACTCTGGTGCTGAGAGTTTCGTTGGTTTCATTTGGTGCTCATCACGTTCGAGGGTACGCAGATTTAAGGTGTTCGTGAAGGTAAATGAGTTGTGTGGAACTCCTTAAACCCAAATGACATTAGAGCGAATGGCATTAGATTTTTGCGTGTAGCAGCAAATTAATGGCATTAAAAGTTAAGGCATTAAGCACTTAATGTCATTTTTCGTGTACGTGTAGCACGGGTATAACTTGCGTTTGCTTTTGCCGTTTTCAGCCAATTGCACAGCTGTTCATATCACGTCCTAGGTTCCATCGCAGGAAATGAGCTAGTGAGTCACATGGCCATTCCCTTTTTTCCTAATTATGTAGCTTATTTGAGCGAAGTTTATGTTAAAAATGGTGTCAGTATGATTCCAATGAGGCAATCTTTCGAATGAACCAAACTTGTGTTTTGTCTGCATGGCCCCTTTAATCTGTAGGCTGCTCACTGGCAAGCAAAGCAGATCATGCAGTCTCTTGGGATCCTGCTTCCCCACCCGCATGCACGCGTGTACAGCTTCTGTCAGCAAAGGCTTGCTGATATGAATGAGACGTGTCGCAGTGCCAGTGTCATGCTTGATGGGAGCAGTTTTCAATGAACACTTCTAACGCCCCCCTCTGGCGAACTTTCCAAGCGATGGAGCATGGGAGGTAACACCTGGCTCTGGCTGGCAAAGGTTGTTTATGTCACTGGGGTATGTCCCAAAGATGTCACCACCAGAGCAACAAGTGTTTTTTCTGTTTTATTACGTGACACCTGTTCGGAATCTTCTGCCTTGCCCAACATTCCTCCCAGCACGTGGAATAGCCTCCGTTGCCTTTTGACGCTGAAGGGATCGGCATGGCTTTCACCATGGCAGAGTTGCTTGCAGCAGTAGAATCTGCCAAAGGAAAAAAACTGCACCGTGGTTCAGACACTATTCCCCACGGGGTTTTCAGGGACTTGGGCAATGATGTACACTATTCCGTATGAGGCTTTCAAGAATTTCGGCAATGATGGGCTCACTCAACTCCTCAATACCATAAGTGAGGCACACCTGTGTGGTGTCATTCCTGCAAGCTGGAAAGCACTGCATGTTGTCCCTATTCCAAAACCTGGCAAAACTGGCAATGGTTCTAGAAAACTTTCAACAAATCTCCCTTATGCCATTGCATTGCAAGCGTGCAGAGAAATTGCTAGCACTCTGTTCTTGCGGTGGCTTAACAGCATTGCCACCCGCCCAAATCAGCTTTTGCCCATCCCTGGACAGAGGTGCCCTTAATTAACATTTTAGCGGCATCAACCTGCAAATAAAAGCCATCCTAGGAATACTAGACATAAAAAGAGAATTCAGGTATACACTTTAGACTGCTTGTGGGAATGACAACATGTGGGAATGTTGAAGCAGTAGATTTTATTTCAAGCTATATGATCCTCTATGTTTTTGTTTGGCGCTCTTTGCCCCAGCTGGCCTTGCGCCAGAAAACTCAACCATCATCATCATCATCATGATCCTCTATGTCTCATGGTAGGTCTGTCATGATTGTCAGTTTCTGTTGCAACAATGTCATCTGTTGCGATGTGTCACCTTCTGTTGTGTCATCTCTCGTAATTATGGGATCTGTTGCAGTTTCTGCATCTGCACTGACTACCCTGCTAGGGCTGGGTGATGCTACCCTCCTACTAACAAGAAAAAATGCCTCTGGCGCCACAGACATGTGCTTGTCCCGCCATCTGCTATCACACCCCCCTAAGTTTTGCACGTGCTAAAGAAGTAGGAGCACTCGGGTGGCAGTGGCCAACTGTCGGGACCTGCCAACAGCTTCGCTTTTGGTGTGTTTTTACGACCACTGGTTCCCCAGCCTGTCATCGTGGTCATGCAGAAGGCGACCTCCACCACTCACAGTAGTCCTGCCTTGCCTTGCGTCCGATGAGAATATGACACCTTCAGTGACAGGCCTCTGCATAGATGACACGACCACCTACATTGCGTGGACACAAGGGCTGCATCACCGTTTGTTTCTGGACTTCATTTGTGAAGCAAACCTTTTCATATTTATCTGATCACCATTCCTCGTTATCATCTGATCATGCGCATTCATTTATGCCCTGTTGCAAAATAAATGCTTTAAAATTATGTTGCCGTGAGTTAAGTTGTCTTTTAGCAACGGAGTATTGGCACACTTGGACACTGGAAGAAACTGGAGGGAGAGAAAGCCTCTTCAATGACCTGGCAAGGTGATCCAACACTGCAGTGAGCTTCACTTCTCTTCTCGCCTAGGCAGGCATGGCACGCTCGAGCAGATGACACGACGTGCCACCTCTAGGGTCCCCTGCACCTGCCCCATTTCAATTCAGTGTGAAGCCGTGCTGGCTGAATGGGCGTGTCTGCGGAGCATGGACCAACTTGCTCATTTTCACATTTCTTGCACCCACTGGTTGTATCGAGGAAAGATGAACAGCTTTTTTTTTTTTAATTTTATGGCTTGATAAATCCAATAGCTGTTATGTTTATAATTCTTTTGAAGCAACAACTATGAGCAGAGTAGGAGCAATGTCAGAATGAATTCACCACCAATGCAGGTGGCTGAGGGAATAAAACGACATGGTCAGCAGGGAGATTGTCATGCAGCTGACTGAATGATCACAGTATGACTTCTTGATGCTCCTAATGCTGCAACTTAAATATTCCAACATACTTGTGACCCAATCCTGCATTCGAGAAAGCCATGGTGATTTATCTGAAAGATGTACAGCGCAGTCATGAAAATGAACAACAGGAAGCCTTTCTTGGTTCTTGTATGGCGCATGAGTTGACGCCACCCTAAAGTTCTACACAGCAGGTTTTCAACGCAATAAAACTGACAGATGATTCACAGCAAAGTACGTGATCTGCAGACAAAGTTGCGGGTTTTCCATGAAATATTGCAAAGGTACATATATGGTTGCTCTCTCTTCTGAACGAGCCCTCGTGTTACAGCCTTTGTAACTTTGGTGACGTTGCTTTCGTAATGAGCAGCGGCTCTCGTTACGAGGCACGTTATCGGGGCACCTACGTGGAAGAGCCCAGTAGATGCTGACTGGACTATCTGCAGCCACGGCTGAGTTTTAAAGGAGCCATGAAGAGAAAACACAAGTTTGGTTCATTCAAAAGATTGTCTCGTTAGAATCATACTGACACCACTTTTAACGTAAACTTCGCTCAAATAAGCTACATAATTAGGAAAAACGGGAATGGTCATGCGACCCACCAGCTCATTTCCCGCAACAGAACCTATGTCGTCACATGAGCTAAGCTCTGCGATTGGCGGAGGCTGGCAGAAGCAGACGCAAATTAGGTAGAACTTACAAACTAGACGAACGAGCGATTTGCGCTTAAATTTAGGGCACATTCTTTACAAAGCAATAAGAATGATGGGACAAACAGTGGAAGTTACGAAAGCACATGTAAACATACAAGTACTGATGCGTTCTGCTGTTCGTACTGCGCACAGCATGCTTTGGTTTAGCTGCACAGCACTACGGGGCTTGGGGTTGTCTCAGACGACACTGGCCGATTGACGCAAGCAACGGTGTCTTACGTGACCCCATTTGACGAGCGAGCACTGTTTCAGGGAACGAATATTTTCTCCCAGAACAAAAACAAGCCAGGTTTAAATGCGGGCAAAAACAAACCAAACGCTTGCCACGGTATGGTGGCGCCATCTAGGTTACGGAACGTAAAGAAACGCGGGAACAAACCACACCGCTGTACAGGGTGGAGACAACCTTTTAACGGTCCCGTGCCGCCGCAATTGGGCCAACGGGCTCAACGCGTTATTCTTTTCGTTTCCCACGAGACCTAGCAACGCGAAACAGACAATATGATTCAAACTTCTTCAGTAAACCGCATTGCGGCGATAATTTTAGCGCGGTTTTGACACAATGACTTGCTTCGGCGGCGAGCGAGCAACCGAACATGGCGGCGCCAGCGTTACGTGTCTCTACCCTGTACGGCGGATGCGTGAATGAAGGCACTCTAGGCTGCAGAGCGGTCGGTTCCCGTGATGTCACTTGGGGCCACGAAAACGCACGATTGAGCGGGAAAATCAAAATTTTAACCTAAATTGTTTAATTTCTCAGTGAATAAAGCACCGTTTGTATCCGGACAAGCGCTGGGGGCACTATAAAACACGAAATCTTTCGAATAAAACCAACTTGCATTTTCTCTTCATGGCTCCTTTAAGAACCATTGCGGAGGAGGAAAAGGAGGCAAAACTTTTAATGCAGAGCATGTCAGCGCTAAACCCGCTGGACGAGAGTGGCTCAATCTTCACGGGATTCCATATGCTGCCTTCACCACCTGACCCCTGGTGACCAGCCGTGGCCGATCCTCCAAGGCGGGGCTGACAACAAGATCTCCCATCGCTCGCTAGGTGTAAGGGTGGGGTTCTTAGTGGAGGAAATGCAGATGGGGGGTGGGCGTTTTGGGCTGAAGTCGCAGTCTCCCACCATGTGGCATGCGCGTCATCTTGCACAGGTGATGCAGAGGTATTGGTACCAAGAAGCTGCACCACCTCACCTTTTGCACCAGTTGGAGGGCAGTGAAATGTGTTGCACAGGTGCAACTCGTATTACCTTCGATGGCACGGACGATACAAACTTGGTGAACTGCAATTTGTCACGCACATTACTGAGAGCACCAATCCGGCTGTCCAGAAATTGCCGTTGAAACTGCATAGGAGGTGCTGAACTCGCGGGCGCACGCTACCAGACCTTGGTGGCACAAACCTTAAACTATGACTTTATGTGGCGTCGGGTTTATGGTTATGCATTTTATGGCGAGCACGTTTTTGCTCTTGTGAAGCTGCAGATGCAGTTGCAGAATGTTAAGTTGTACTGGTTCCAGGTGAGGTAGAAGTTCACATTTCAAAAAATTTAGCAATACAGTCAAAACTCGATTAACAAAGTTGAGGGGAGTTGCCAATTATTTCGTTAAATCAAGAATTTCGGGAAATCGAGTTAGGCATTTCTTGGTCACTTAATTTGGTATACTGTAGCAGCATCTGGCAATCTTTAGCGGCGGCGTACCTGCGAAGCGTAAATGCTCTGAAAATAAAATTACAGCCTGCGCGTATGCAAAGAGACCACAAAAATTGTTACCTGATCAAGAGCGACCCCTGGAGGTCTACAAATTTATTTCCCACCAAAGAAGTCTGTGATGTTTGCTTGCATGCGGTTTGTCGTAAGTTTGAAGTCTGTCCAGTGCGTCTTTCGTATCCTCGTGCATTCCAGCACACATCCGCAGCAGATCAAGGGCATCGATCACTTGACCCGGCGGCAGCCTTTTTTTTATCACTCATTTGAAGTTAAAAACAGCGCCAGTGCCATCATGACGTGCGAATGAAATTTTTTTTTTACCACTGGCGCCATCTGGTGAATTAAACTCAAAATTAGATCCCCTATTCACGGCCGGGCTAGAGCAGCGGCGTGCGCGCATTAACACAGCGGGCGCCGCCACTCTAGCCCGGCTGTGCCCTATTGTGCCGTGGAGTTTCGTAAAAGCGGTAAAAAGGTGCTCCACGATGTTATCTTTGGCGCATCATAAATCAATTTTGAGGCGTTCTCTATAAAATAGACCAGAAATTAACACTTTTTGAGCTGCATTTTTTGAGAAAAGGTTCATTAAACTGGGACAGATCATGATATTTGTTTCGTTATTTCGAGTTAGTCAAAGCATTGGGCTCTATGGGCGTCTGAAAGGGGATCGGAAAATTTTTGTTAAATCGGAACTTTCGTTAAATTGAGTTCTGACTGTAAATGCACTGATGCCACTATTTTATATATTCCTGTTTGAGTGAAATAGCGTCCATCCATCAAACTTTGAAATGGCAGTTATGACAGCCAACAAGTCTGCCAGGCATCGCAGGAACGAAATGAATGTTTTGCATTAAGATTTTGGAAAGCGTCGCGTTCCCCTATTGTTGTCGTTTCAACAGAGGGGTAGTTGATTTTTTATTAGGTCTTCCTGTCAGTAACTAGATCACAGCTACATATTTGGTTGGCACACAACCAGGGTGGCCTGCGAGCAGACACAGTCTGTCTGTGAAGGAAAAATTTGACATCCACCTCAATGCAGCCGTTAGCTACAAAGGTCCAGGATTCCTGGTCCTGGTCCAGGATTCGAACCCGGGACCTTCCTTCACAGAAACTTACTTCATCTTGGGGGGATTTCCCCTAAATCTGGTCGATTAACAGTCTGTCTGCTGCTAATTTCGAGTGGACCACAAAAAGAGCTGCTTCTGGGGGCATTTACCAGCTTTCTATGGGCACTCAGCAAGGATGTAGACCAAGGCCTGACCTCCAGGCCCTGCACCAACATCGTAGGAGCAAGGTCTGTCTTTCCACTGGAAGCCCTCCTATGCAGATGCTGCAGGAACAGGATTGAATGCTGTGTCAGCAGAACCGAAAGCTGCATGAACTGGTAATACATCTTTGAAAAACAAAATGCGGAAAAGATGACGCAGAATAAGACCACACAGGACAACCCATTACAAGAAAAAAGAGCGCACTGCCCTCTGTGTTGTCATTCTGCACCGTTGCCTTTTCTGCACTTTTTTCTAAGAATGCTGTCTGCTACACAAGTAATAGATGGTGTCACTTAAAATGGTGTGAACACTGTGCAATTATTAACTGCAACACTTTGTATGTTATGCTGTGTGCCATTCATGTTGCAGGTCAAGGGTCCTAAATCAGTACACTTCCTCAAAACAGCAACCCACTTTTTCATTCAAAAGCCCCATTAAATGTTTGCCGAAAATCTCTATAGCATTAATCCCGTCTCCGTAGGAACCTAAACCCATAACATTAGCCTCGAACCTTAGGCATTCTGGCAGCTGCTTTTATTGCAACTCATTTGCAAGTCGGTCAAGATTATTTTCTCAGACGCATAGTTCAGTTGGGCACACTGAAAAGTGTGACCAGCTCTTAAGAAAAAAAAAAAAAAAACTCATCGATTACATACAGCTTATAATTACTAAACAATTTATTTATTAAAATCACTTTCAAAAATAGTGCTGGACTCCATGATGAGGCTGCTGCAAGGTGGAACAGGACATACACAAACTACAGCAGTCTGCTGACAGATCTTGTGCAAAGCTTCATTGTACACTCAGTAAACAGAGTGCAAAAAGAAACAAGCATATTATGTCAAATGATAAAAGTAGAAAAAACACAAATTTATATAATGCAGCTGACAGGAGATGAGCGCATAAGTTGCTATGAATCATTTTTGTGAAACCTTAAAAAAAAGTGTAGAACGAACAAATATTTTGACAAATGTGCAGGTGACACTCATTAGGCAGCAAATTCAGCCTTCTACTGCTTGAGTTAAGAAAAAAAAGCATCAGCGGTACTTCAATAATGCAATGTCAATTGCAAGAGCCCCAGTAAAAAGTAGTCAATGAAGTCCTTGCAGGAATGCTTATTGATAGAAGACCTGCCTTAATAAAAACCTTTGTCGGGGAAGTCTTTGTCATACTGAAAAACCTTTGTAGTACAGAAAACAAACCTTATCGCTTTTTGTTGAATGCACGGCCATTTTTAGCACTTGTGCAAGAATGACAACTCTCAGTGCAGTTGAATTTCATTTTACCACACAATCGCCGTTTCTGCTGAGTGTTGTTCTACTGTGTCGTGCAACCATTGGCTTTATGCCCTGCCACGTACTATTTGTCCTATATGCAGCTTCTTCCTTTCACACCCGCCGCGGTGGCTCAGTGGCTAAGGCGTTGCGCTGCTGAGCACGAGGTCGCGGGTTCGATTCCCGGCCGCGACAGCCGCTTTTCTGATGGAGGCGAAAAGCAAAAATGCCCGTGTGTGCGAGATTTTGGCGCACGTTAAAGATCCAGAGGTGGTCAAAATTAATCCGGAGCCCTCCAACTACGGCGCGCCTCATCGCCTGCGCTGCGTCGGCGCGTTAAACCCTACAACCAAATAAAATCTTCCCTTCACCTTCAACACTGCCAGATGCTCCTGGTGCTTCCTCATTATGTGCCTAAAATGCCGCGTAACCTTCACAGCCCTTCGAATGCTCCGTCATTTGTTCTCTCTCCTCTCCTTTTTAAAGACGAGAGTCTTTCTTGGGCTACTTCAACCCAGAAATTTTGGTCTGTCTGTCTGTATGTCTGTCCGTCTGTCTGTCTGTGACACGATTCAGCCACCCGGGCAAACTAAAACAAGGTTTGCGCAATAGTTTTATATAGTCACAGCTAAATGTGCCCGTCTAAGTCCGGTGTAATGTCATACTTGTCAATATTGGTGAAGAACAAGACATTACGCAAATATAAGACAACAAAGTAATACAGAAGTGCTATTTGCAGCATTCCTTTATAAAAAATCGTACATGTTCGATTTGTGCGAGATTAAAGGGACACTGAAGTGAATTTGTCAAGCTCCCGTTTTTGCTTGCACTGTGTAGACTGGCTCAAATTAGCACACTTTTCATCGTTTATCCGGTTGACAAATCGGTAATTATTTTACAAAGCGCGAAAGAAGAAAAACTACCATGCGCGGTTTGCGGCGGCCGCACAAACTAAGCTGTGACGTTAGGAGGAGGGGGCGCCGTGATTGGACGATGCCCAAGGTTAGCAATCGAACAAGTTTCGGTTTCGGTCTGTAAAACAACATGTTTGACATCCGATGGCGTCGTTGGATGGGCATTCTCAATATCCCAGTTATCGTAGTACCGCGCTTCTGCCATGTTGTCGGCTGTAAAATGCATAACATAAGCCTCCCAGGACGGCTTGGAATCGTAGCATTCACTATCTGAGGCCTACGCAGTGCATGAACGCCCTCCGCGTCCCCGCAGACGCTCAAATGCATGCGCTTTTCCCCCATATTTGGAGCTTGCCTCACTCATGCCTGTAGCGTAAAAAGCGTGTTCGCACCAGGCCAACGGTCTGTTGATTCTGGGCTGTGCCCACTGCCCGCAAGCAGTCGGTGCTTATGGCAACAGCACGCCAACGAGAACTCGCTAGCGCGCCAGTGCCAGCCTGCGCGAGTTCTGTGGACTAGTTCGTGGAGCAATGAACGTTGCGGCCCAAAAAAAGGTGAACTCAGTATAGAAAACATCGGCGAAAAACGAAAAAGTTAACTCATAAAAAAAAAAAGCATGTACCCGCGGCGATTCGAACTTGTGACTGGCAAAACACTTGAGTTGACATACCTAGACTTAGCGCTCCAGACGACTAGGCCACGGAGGGCCGCTGGCAGCGACTGAAAATGTAAGGTATATAGTGTATAACCAGTTTACACTTTTATTTCGTTTTAGTATTTCAAGCAGCTTAGGGGACTATTTGTTGTATTGCGCTCGTGCAGTAAGCGTCCCCCGAGTTTCCACAATAGCTGACGTCTAGCAATTGCATTTCGTAGACGGGAAAGCGTTCGCAGATGCGTAGTCGTGCTGCTGACCGCTGTGCTTGTTCGCCCAGCGCAAAAAAGTGCTTCCCGCACCCTAGTTTTACGCTGTACGGTAAAAATATAAGTTGATTTTATTGCCTTAGTACCTATATTGACTTCGCTCACTCTTCTCCCCCTTCAAGAGGCCTTATATTTTCCTACTGGCGTACCAGTCAGCGAAGCGTCGCATGTGCGCTTGTGCAGTGCTTGAGTGAAGCGACCTTGACTTGGAGCTAGATACAGAGTACAAACTAACGAAGTAAAGAAAGGCGCATTCTTCCATTCCCAAACGTGTTGTGGCTTAATTTCAACTGATCGAGCGAATTGCGACGACCCGTCGGCGGCCGGCGGACTAAACGGTGGGCCGACTCGGTCGCGGAAGCTCGGCGAGCCGTGCAGTAGCGCAGCCAATTGTCAGCTCCTCTCCTGCTGACGTAACACGAAAACGCCACAGAAAATGGGCGAGCGTAAAGAGAGGAGGACAGCATTTTCGAATTGATTTTTCTACTAAATAAATTCGCGTAAACGCGCACAGAGTGGTCGAAACAGGGCCCAGGGACTCCGGACTACAGTTTGCGCTCGTAATCCCGCATTGTTTACAAATCACTTCAGTGTCCCTTTAAATACTCCATCAACTGCAGAAAAAAAAAATGTCGCCCGCGCCACTATAGCTTCTGGCGGCATTTTAAGAAATCAACCGGCAACAGTTACGAAAGGTTCCACTAGATAGATTCCACGCTCTGCTTGCAACACACGTGGAGTACAGAAATGCGGTTCTATAAACGTTAAAATAGGGCGCCTCGATTCACGCGCGTCTTCACCGTACGGCAGCGTTGGCATCGGGACACCCGGTTTGGAGCAGTGGAACGCGGGAAATTTAAAATGATTTCAGCAAACCTTTGGCGTCTTTACCTTGGGAGGAGTGCGACGCAAGAGGAACAACATGAGAGGTGAGCGGGAAAGCGAAGGAAGGCATTTACTTGACAAAAGTCGATAAAGACTATAAGTCTTTTGACGACATTTGCAACGAAAGGAGCAGATCAGGGTTCGCACAGGTCCTTGAAAACCTTGAAAACCCTTGAATTTGGAAGTGTCAATTTCAAGGCCTGGAAAGTCCTGGAATTTTTAAATGGACCTTGAAAACCCTTGATTTTTCCTGAGAGAATCAATGGCCCTGTTTTGTCACAAGAATTTAAAGTGTTTGTCATGGATTTTAGGTGTTAACAAATGTGAAGAAACATTGTAACAATCAAGTTTCAGTGTATTGCGTGAAATTACAAGTTTGGTGGATTTTCATTATTACAAGGCAACATTGGGAGCAGGTACTTGTCAATCCAATCCATATAACGATACAATCCAGTGAAAGCCAGCTTCTGTTCTCTATCTTGCATCTTCCATCTAGTCTGTGGACGCTTGCTCATTGCATGTTTGCTGTGCCTCATACGCTCTATCTACGTTTGCTTTTACGTGCAAATGGTGGACGTGTACATAGTTCATCCTGCTTTGAAGCAACACTTGCTCGATTTAATTTCAGCTGGTACTCTTGCTGACAAAGCAGGAGATGCAGGCAACATTAACTAAGTTTATAAATCAAACAGCTTCAGCAAAACACAAAGGAAAAAGAAAAACCTTTAAATACCAGCCATGAAATAAAAAAAAATAAAGCTGGGGGAGCATATACAAACCCGTTAGCACGTATCTAAATGTGCACTAATGTGCTTAGGTATTGTGCAATAAAAAAACTTTTGCATTGTGTTGGAAAAGTTATAAAAATTCCCAGATAAAACATTAGATGGGGACCTTCAAAATGTGTTTTCTGGTCCTTGAAAGTCCTTGAAAACCCTTGAATTTTTGCTTTTGAAGCCTGTACGAACCCTGCAGATACGCGGCCAATTTTTTTTTAGTTGACGGTTTCACGCTTTTTTTTTTTTTTTTTGCCGCGATATTCTTATGCCCTCTGTACAGAAGCGACGTTTCCCATTCATCTCCCACGCCGCAATGCAACTTAACTGCACGACGACCTAGAACTCTGATGCGGCAACACGACATACTCACGAGATTAACTGACTGCAGGGTTTAACGCGGCGACGCTACACAGGCGATTTGGCGCGCCGTAGTTGAGGCTGCTGATTAATCTTGACCACCCTGGCATCTTTAACGTGCGCCGAAATCTCGAACACACGGGCGTTTTGCTTTTCGCTTCCATCAGAAAAGTGGCCGCCGCGGCGAGGAATCGAACCCGCGTCCTTGGGCTCAGCAGCACAACGCCATACATGCATAACTTGTGTTCAAGGCACTGCACCTCGCACATCCCCGACTGCGCTTAGGGGAGTACACGCCGCTGGTACGGTCAGCCTTGAGCATGTTACGGGCGCCTACACAAATAGAACAACAATGAAAAGCTTGAAATTGCGGCGGGAGTGTGTGGTGTGTGGGGACAAGGCATCGTAATTTGAAATTAGCGAGGGCTGCATACTTGGACGAGAAACGGGGACAGCGGGAAAAGCCAAGTCACACGATGGATACACGAAGCAGGTGTTGGTTTGCGCACTGGTTTGCCTTTTTCCACTGTCTCTGTTCCTCGTCCAAGTATGCAGCGCACGCTAAATTTAAATTCATCATAATACGATCGGGAACTAGAGTGACAGCTAGGAGGGCGAGGCGGCCACGCAACCAAAAAGAATTCACGCAGCTTTAACTCTTTCACGACGGCGCCATAGGCAATCGGAAGCCGGCGTCCGATGATTTTAAATCTCCCGCAAAATCTGAAGCCCGCGCTCCGCAGACAACTATCGCCATCTGGCGTGTTCATTGGCAACTTCTCTTTCAATTTCGGTTTCGTTTGTTTATGTGTCTCGTGTGGTGGCGGTGAGCAAGAGAAATTTGAACCGGCGGTAGAGGGGAGGAGGAGGAAAAATGGCGGCGGGTTCGCGCCGCGCTCCGAACAGTCGGACTGCTGTAGCAAGCACTTCGGCAGCTCGTGCTGTCGATTTTTCTGATTCCAGCAGCAGTGAGGGGTCAATGATGTGGGATCTTCAGATTTCAGTTAAGACCACGGAGCAAGATTAGGACGACGAAGCTCCGGTTCAGGTGCCTCGCACTTCAACAAGCGCTGGCAGGTAATTTCGTTGTGACTCCGCACTGTATTTATAAACAAAACGTGCTTCTTATCTGACGACTGCGGTTTTGATTTTGTGTTTAGGGTCTCGAGAACGTACGGCTGGGATATTTTGCCAAATGCACCGCGCCGTATCGCGCTATCACCTTCAAGATAACCTGGCGCTCGTGTCAGATTAGCGCTGCTGGGTTCAGGTGCGACGCTTGTCGAGAGCGCTCGATTTTTTTTCTTGTTTTTTTACCACCGAACTGATAAGGATTTTGTGCGAGGACACAAAAGAGTATACCGTAATTACCCGATTCTAACGTGCACCCGATTTTCCTGACAAAAAACCGAAAAAACTTGCACCTCCGATTGTAACGCGCACGGAACTGTGTGAGCAAGAAAAACGAATGCGAGAGAAACAGGTGATTTATTTCCCGAAGTAACCTCACTCATCTCACTCCTCGTCACTCTCTGCTGACCACAACATCTCGTCCTCGGTGCCGTCAAGCACGTTCGCGATGTCACACTTCTGAACTAACGTTCAACCATGGTCGATGGGATTGTGGCCCATGTCTCACACGCCCATCCCGCGAGCTTCTCCAAAGGCGCACGCTTCAGCCGACCGCTCGTTTTGAATGCGTGAGAGCCACTGCTGTCATTGCTGTTATCAAGCACGCAAGTGGAACGATTTGACGATTTGTGTGAACGCCGATAGAAAAGCCTAGGCGCCTATGCTTCCTGCGTCGGAAAAATCGTTGCTAAAAGCTTTAGCGCCATCTTGACATGGCGATGGCGATGGGTGGGACGAAATTTCCACTGTTTCGGTTTCGTATCCGATTCTAACGCGCATGCGATTTTTCGACCTATTTTTCCAGAAAAAAAGTGCGCGTTAGAATCGGGTCAGTACGGTACTCGGATGCACATTTTACAGAGACTCACTCACCCTTGACTGCCCTAGCGGCGTGGCACAGCCGTCAGTTGCGCTAGGTTGACGGGCCCTCAAAAATTCAAAACTTGGTGTGCGCTGTTGATTTATATATTGAATCATAGCCAAGGAACGTAGGAACAATTTGTATATCTTAAAATACCTGAAATAATTTTTAGTCTCGGTAAAAGTGCCGATTTGTGTTTTTCGTATACTTTTCTTGGGGGCTTTTTTCTGATTACTTGACGAATAAACTGTAAGTAATTGTACCTTTAGTGAAACTGCTGGTTTGTGTTTGGAAGAGCAATCTATAAGCTACAATTTCATGCATAGCAAGGCTACGTGTGTCCTGTAGCTCAAGAGAAAAAAAAACGTTTTGTGGAAGCACTTAAAGGGACACTGAAGTGAATTTGTCAAGCTCCCGTTTTTACTTGCACTGCGTAGACTGGCTCAAATTAGCACACTTTTCATCGTTTATCCGGTTGACAAATCGGTAATTATTTTACAAAGCGCGAAACAAGAAAAACTACTATGCGCGGTTTGCGGCGGCCGCACCAACTAAGCTGTGACGTTGGGAGGAGGGGGCACCGTGATTGGACAATGCCCAAGGTTAGCAATCAAACAAGTTTCGGTTTCGGTTCTGTAAAACAACATGTTTGACATCCGATGGCGTCGTTGGATTGGCATTCTCAATATCCCAGTACTCGTAGTACCGCGCTTCTGCCATGTTGTCGGCTGTAAAATGCATAAGATAAGCCTCCCAGGACGGCTTGGAATCGTAGCATTCACTAGCCGAGGCCTACGCAGTGCATGAACGCCCTCCGCGTCCCCGCAGACGCACAAATGCATGCGCTTTTCCCCCATATTTGGAGCTTGCCTCACTCATGCCTGTATCGTAAAAAGCGTGTTCGCACCAGGCCAAGGGTCTGTTGATTCTGGCCTGTGCCCACTGCCCGAAAGCAGTCGGTGCTTATGGCAACAGTACGCCAACGAGAACTCGCTAGCGCGCCAGTGCCAGGCTGCGCGAGTTCTGCGGACTAGTTCGTGGAGCAGTGAACGTTGCGGCCAAAAAAAAAAAGGTGAACTCAGTATAGGAAACATCGGCAAAAAATAGAAAAGTTACCTTAAAAAAAAAAAAAAAAAGCTGGTACCCGCGGGGATTCGAACTTGTGACGGGCAAAACATTTGCAATGATATACCTAGCGCTCCAGACCATAGAGTTTCATACTAATATATACTAGAGGGAAATCTGGCGCCACTGTCTATGGGAGCCGCGCTTCAGCGAGCGTGCCGTCATGTACCGGGCAGGCACGTTCCACTTGTCCTTGGCGTGGCTCACGAACAGGCTGAAACGTTGGCTTTGGCTTCAAAAATGCAACAATATTACTGCAGAAGATTAATCAAATTTGTTCTGTTATTATAAAACTAAAGCTCCAGAAAGATTTATTTGTCAGGGATTATTTAGAAGCTTCATGGAAGATGAACAAAAAAACAATGTTACCCTTTTGGCTTCAAGACGAAAAAGAAGCCATGTGGCTAACCAAGCCAAGGAGGCGAGGAACGTCGCTAGCTGCAATGGCGCCGCCCACGGCGGCCCGCGAATGCAGCGCCAGATTTCCCTCTAGTATATATTAGTATGAAACTCTATGCTCCAGACCACACGGCCACGGGGGAGAGCGCTGCCGACATGGGAATTATAAGGTATACAGTGTGTTGCGACGATAACTGGAACACTTTAAAAATTTTTCCTGAGCGATCGGCCGCTCTGTTCGCGCTCAAACTTCAGACAAAGGTCGCATTTTGTGGTCTATTTTGTTTGACACCGGGAACAACAACGGTAGTTGCCTGTTTATTCTGAAAATAAATAAAAACGATTTTCGCCTATGGGAAAATGGCGGCCTATGGGAAAATCAACGATGTTACTAACCTTGCTGGGAAAATGTGCTCATAGATGTCCTCTTTTCTGTGACAGCAAACGCCGAACGGCACGGCTGAGCTGAGCTACGTTGAGCCAACGCCTCCTGAAAGGTTGAGCCCATGCTGCAAGTCTCTCTTGAAATGTCGCAGTAGAAGTACACCTCATCGGATGGGGAGCTCTGCAGCTTTCTTTGGTGAACCCTGCGCCTATTTCGGCGCCTATTTCTGCCCTAGGCGCTAAAAAACGAGCCTGGTGACGTCACGTTTCGTCGAGTGACCAAAGGATTTTTTTTTTTCATTTTGAACCGCATGATGCGTTTTTGCACGCGATTCGTGCGCGTCGGCGTTGCGCGTGCGATTTTTTGACGCCCGCGTCGACGATTCCGCTCGCGCGGCAGCATCTGCCTCGCTCAGAAAATGCTCAGACGCGTGTCGCGCGCGGCAGTGGGAGGGGCCTGACGAATTGCGCCAGTGTAGAGTTCCTGTATATATACAGGAACTCTACGCCAGTGGGGAGGCGCGCGCCGCATGGCGGCAGTTTCAAAACGTTCAAGACCATAGAGTTTCATACTAATTTATTAGTATGAAACTCTGCGCTCAAGACAGCAGGCTGGCTCCGCCGGAGATGTTTAGGCTTACCACCCCGGCAGATATTGCATGGGCGCTTTCACTAGCGGCGCGGATGTTTTATAGTACCGAACTTCTCGCCCACATTATACGCCTCGAGCGCGGCCTGTAGGGGCGCCACTGAAATCCCCCTAGCGGCCCGTTTCGAAAGCAGGCGCGGGAGTCCCCGGCCCGCTCCCCCACGTCGCCGTTGCTTTTGGGGCTCGTTCAAGACAGCGATTTACCGTTTGTCTGCGTTCGAAATACCGAATAACGTGGAGCAGGCACTCCGTTTGCAAGTGTAGTATGTTCACGAGAGTATAAACGTTTATGACGCGATCTTAGTGAGATCTATATGAACGCCGCGCGTGTGTCACAGGCCGGCGTCCCGAAGCCAGCATTTGCATGCAGCTGATTGCAATTCCGCTGCCCTGAAATTTAGTGACTGTGTCTCCGTAAGCAGTGTTTCTTCCGATGGTCATGTTGCGGCCATACACACTATGATGTAAATCGACTTTGTGCACTTACAAAATCGAGCGGAGCACTCATACCTGACAGCACGCAAGTTACGCCTGCCAATATCACATATCAGATATTGATCAGTACCATGAACAAGTCAATGGGGCATAAATTTCACAAACATTGTACCAAAGAAGTACGATGGATAATGCAAAATTACACTCCATAGTCAGAACACGACGACAAATTTAATGCTGGGTCGTCTTGTCCCGAGGTGAGCGCTCGCAAAGATTCATCTGTTACATTTATCCTCCACGAGAAGCGCGAAGATGGGCTTATAGAGTAATCCGCGTCCGTGACCAAACTCTTCTTCGAAACACCGTCATATGAGTCATGACACAGGGAGACTGCAGATCTAGCATAAACCGAAATCAGAGACCCTTATCAGATACGACACTCTTCCAACGAGCCCGTGTGTACGAGATTTCGGCGCGCGTTAAGGCTCTAGGTGGTCAAAATTAATCCGGAGCCCTCCACTACGGCGTGCCTCATCGTCTCCGTTGCGTCGGGGCCTTAAACCCTGCAATCAATCAATCAACTCTTCCAACGACACCTCGTATCGCTTGTGAACTGCCTACCCTGTATTCTTCAAAAAATGAGTCCTCCGAGTGATAAGCCGTTTTTCAAGGCGAAAAACAAACGAAAAGTGAACACGCAGCTTGTGTGTGTGATTACTAGAACGTTCATTCGTTGATTTCGCTCCGCATTTGTAAACAACGATAGTTGAGCGTCCTCCTCCTCATCGCCCCCCCCCCCCATGTCTAGCGAAATATCAGTGCATTTCGCATCTAGTTGGTCTGGTGAATACTACCTTGCTCAAACAAACGTCTTTAGCATTTCAGAAGCTGCACTCGTTTTTTTTTTCATTCCCGTACGACTATTCTATTTATTCCTTACTTGCCGACCATTCATTTTCCCGTGATTTCATTAACATATACCTTGGTTCTTACTATAAGGCATGAGTGGGCACATATCTGACTTAACATTTTCTTTTCTGTACTTAACATTTTCGCGTGGCTTATATTCCCATAAAGGCACAAGTTTTTGTCAGCTATTGGGTTATCACGTCCCCGAAACATATTCGAAGCAAAGCCGCATTTGTTGTCTCCGCTGCAAAACGAACCAACCTCTTACAGTGCCAATATCAGGTCTAAACGAGGCGACAATAAATAGAATTCACTTGTGCTGACGTGTTCGAAGGTGACAGCGGTGATATGCTGCTGCCATCGCCGACGCCCGCAAGAGCGGCCAAGATGCGCGCAGAACCGTCTCCCCGGGTAGCTCTTGTTGGCGTTAGAGCGCTCTACCAAGACGCAGCTGTTTATTTTTAAGTGCCCTAAACGTGCAGTTAGCTTACAGACGTCACCATAACAAGTTGTTTAGAGCGCGGAAAGGCAAAGAGAAGCGAAAGAAAACCAAAACACTGCATGACCACCTATCAGCCACGCAGCGCTAATCCCGCAAACGGCGCGGAGAAGCGGCGGCAGGCGGCGCAGCGATCGCGAATCTCGAGGCGTATAACCTCCTTTACCGCACAAGCCACTTTGAGCGGAATTTTCGACAGCGCTTAGAAGCGGTCGCTCGAGCTCCCGATACTACTTCGCGGCCGAAGCCGCTGCCATGTTGCCGCCGCCGGCCGCGCCGCGCGCAGCGTGCGAGTGGTTGGTTCCGCGCCTAAGGCCCCTGGCCTTATCGCGGCAGCGTCAGCGAGCTTGTGGCATGCGCGGCGCGTTTTCGCTAGAGCCACTTAATAAGCCTAATCTGTAATGGCTCTAGTTTACGCGAGAGAGAGAGAGAGAGAGAGAGAGAGAGAGAGAGAGAGAGAGAGAGAGAGAGAGAGAGAGAGAGAGAGAGAGAGAGAGAGAGAGAGAGAGAGAGACTCTATATTACAGAGAAAACAGAGAGGTTTGCCAGCATGAATTCGCTGACATGCTACTCTGCGGGGAAGGGGGGAGAAGGAAACAAAAGAAGAAGGGGGAAGAAGAAGAGTAGGAGAGAAAATATATGAATAAAAAAAGAATAAAAATTAAAAATGAATAGAGTCCTGTTTAAGGGCGCTGAGTAAAAAACTTGACTGCACACGCTATGGAGATGGCTACAGTGTTGTAGCGACGCCAATGTCCTCGAGGTACTCAAATAATGCAGACAGGGCTTTGCGCTGGGAGGATGGTGAGTGGAATGTTCCAAGCATCAAGCTTAGTGTTATTGGTCCAGGTTGGAGACATTCAATTCTTTGCTGTAAACGGGCCCTGGATTCAGCATAAGCAGAGCACTCTAGTAGTATATGTTCGATGGTTTCGGGTGAGCCACAGTTGTCACAGTATGGGTTGGAAGTCTGGCCTATACGATGAAGGAACGAATTTGTAAACGCTGCATTAAGGCGCAGTCGATGGTACAGTGTCTCCAGTCGGCGAGGTAGTCGTTCCGGCAGCCTCATTCTCATGTACGGGTCTATGCAATATAGAAAGGCCTGATGAAACTCCGGAAAGGACCATAAGCGGTTTCTCTCAGCCAAAACTACTGCCTTAGTCATAGCTTAGGCATCATTTTTCGTGAAAAAAAATCATTCTCCGTGTTCTCAATTCTAGGCCCCTGCGGGCAGCCTCATCCGCTTTCTGGTTACCCAATATGCCACAGTGGCCTGGGAGCCACTGTTGTCACACGATGTCCAGAGACGAATGCGAGATGGTGGAGATACTTCACTTCTCGCTGGGCATGTTCATGAAGGCTGAAACAGCTAGCGCGTTGCAGGGTCTGAAGAGCTGCCTTCGAATCGCAAAAAATGGTCCACTGTGTCGACGGCTGGCGCAGAATGTATCGGATGGCTTCTTTTATCCCATGAAGCTCAACCGACGTGGACGAAGTCGGTCGCTCAAGGCGGTATGACAGGGCTTTCCCAGCTGATGGAATAAAAATTCCTGATGAACTGCACTCAGATGTTGCCGACCCATCAGTAAAAATGTGAGTCGTTGCAGTGTAAAATTTGTTAATGTGTGCGAGTGTCATCTGAAGTAGGCTGATTTGAGGCATTTGCTTTTTTGAATCAATTCCAGGTATAAATGTTTTTATCCGAAGGGGCGACAGAGTCCAGGGCGGGAATCCCAGGGGCATTGTCTGCGGTGCTTGAGTTGGAATTTGAGCTTTAATAGCCCTGATTGCTTGCCCAAACCTGGAATTGCTTCGATCTGCGATATGAGCCAACGAATGCGTTCTTGTATGTAACCTGTGCCTCAAATGAATTCGTAGTGTTTCTTGAAGTCGTAACACGTCTAAGGGCAGGCAGCCGGCTTCAGCAATTGTCCCAGAACGCGACGATCCTTTAGGAAGGCCGAGGCACTTCCTGAGACAGTTATTCCTCGCCGCTTCAAGCTGTCTTTTGCTTGTAGGGGACAGCTGCTGCAGGACAGGGAGGCTGTAGCGCAACACGCCGTCAACATACGCCTTGAAGAGAAGCACCATGGAACGACAATCGCTGCCCCAGCGTGTGCCAGCAAGGTATCCAATAATTTGGGATGCCGTGGAAATTCGCATACGTAGTCTCTTTACTTCCGGAGCCCAGGAGAGGTTTCTGTCGATTGTAACACCAAGATACCTTTGGGTACGGACGTATTTCAAGGGCCGGCCACCGAGGATTAAAGGATATCTATCCATGCTCTTACGGGTGAAGGCCATAGCGCTGCTTTTTTCTGGGGAGAGATGAAGTCCTTTAGGCTGTAGGTGTTCTGATATTTTTGCAAGTGACGTCTGGAGCTTCTGTTGCGTAACTAGACGTGATCTCGAAGCACTCCAAATGCAGATATCGTCCGCGTACAGAGTTATCTTGACCCTACGGGGGAGAACACGCTTCAGTTGAATGAGCACGATATTGAATAGTAAAGGACTTAATACAGCTCCTTGAGGTACCCCTCTTCTTACTTCATAACACGGTGTAGGCCCTTCTTCTGTGCACATGAAAAGTTTTCTTACTTCAAGATAGCTTGAAATCCATGCGTATAATCTTCCGCCTAAGCCAAGTGAAAGAAGGGATGCTAGAATTGCATCGTGATATACGGAGTCGAAGGCTGATTTAATATCTAAAAACACCGCAATTGGTATGTGTCCGCAATTTAGTTCTTCTTCCAAAGACGATACGAGGGTAATAATGCTGTCAAGAGCCGATCGGTTCTGTCGAAATCCATTCATTTGAGGTGGATACAGTTTTTTAGTTTCCATGTACCAAGTCATCCTTTTGAAGATCATCTTTTTCATTAATTTCCCAACACAGCTAAGTAAGGCTATCGGTCGAAACGAGTCGTAACGTGTTGGTGATTTTCCAGGCTTTAAGATAGAAATAATTTTCGCTAATTTCCAATCAGACGGGACGGTACCATGCAGCCACGTTGCGTTGTAACACTCCAGAAGACGCAGGCAGGAGTGCTGGGATAGATGCGAGATTGCCTCATAAGTGATTTCGTCGTAACCAGGAGAAGACCGTTTCTTGACGTCGGGAATCGCTGCATTGAGCTCCTGTATCGAGAATGGCAGGTCCAAGGCAGGTAAGGCAGCTGCCGGTGGCGCAGAAGGGTTGGAGTGTGCGCGTATCTGAGTAGATGAGCTTGCAGACAGGAGCTTGCAGTATTCGTTAGCTGCTTCCTTCTGGGAAATGTTTTCGTGCAACGACAGCGCGCTGAATGGGTGTAGCTGCGGTATATGTGTACGCATTCCCTTTATAACGCGCCAAATGTGCGATGACGGCTTGTGAACATCTAATTTTGCACAAAAATCTTTCCATTGCTGCCTGCTAAACTTTTCCAGAGGGCGTCTTACATGTCTATATGCCCTGCGAGCTTGTTGCAGGTCTTCTAAAGTTTTGGTGCGACGCGCCTTCCGCTCCGCACGCCTGCGAATGGCTCGTAAACGCCCCATGCGGTTCATGCTTTAGCCTCTCCGCCTTGGCGGCGAACGCGCGCGCCGCGAGGGCTGCGCTCGGGGGAAAAGGAAAAAGGGAATCTAAAGGCTCCCCACACGGTTCATGAGGCATGCGGTCCAATTCTATTGACCAGACGATGTTCTGGTGATGGAGTGCTGTTTGTGTCCCAGAGTGGTTGCACATATATGCCTCAATGGTATCCGGAAATTATATATTTTTTGCCGGACCATGCATCCCTCCAAGCCAGGAGCCAAAGGATCCGACGCCAAGAATTAATTCAACTGCCTCCTGGCTGTAAGCGAGCTGTCCTAAGAGCAAGGCCACATTGGAACATAACGAAGATGTGTAGTACATGCGTATACAGTAAACTCCCGTTAAGCCGATCTCGAAGGGACCATGAAAATTTGCTCGTATTATCAGAAATTCGTCTTAACCGGATGTTTTTTGCATTCTGCACGTTACAAGAGAGATTGTTGTTCGTCTTAACCGAGACGTTACCGGTTCATCACACCTTTGCTCATTTAATGGTTCGCGGCACTGCATCTAAGACCGCTTCGCGTGGATTCATCGTCTAGGGGAGCATGTGCGATTTTTTTTCTCGAATATTCGATCAAATAACACATTACTCGTATTCGCTTATATCACAGTTTAAATTATGGAACAATTTAGAACTATTCGACAGACACGAATAATAAAGGGTTGGGTGTTTGTTCTGCATGAAAAATGACGCATACGGTGGGTGGACGTCCTCCTTTTCTTCTTTCTTTTTTATTTCGTGATCGTCGCCGAATGGATAGTAGGACGATTTCGTGGTTACGCGTATACCTGGTGAAATCGCGCGAAACTTGTACGAAAACGTGTGAGAGTGCCTGTCCTGTTCTCTCCCTAACCTGTTTTCGTCCGCGCTACTTCAAGTAAGCGATAACCGCATTGCGTCTCTTCCCCACGCTGGGGCTTTGGGATGCATAATCTTCAAAGAAATCTAGCCCGCATGCCGTGCCCGTCGCTTCGTGATCAACCTTCGTTTCGGAGCCCCACTTATCTCTTTCTCCGGCTGGATTGCGTCGTTCGGAGGTCAAACTCCGCTGCGCTGAAGATGGGAGCGGCGGAGGCGATAACAGGCTGGGCAGGTGAGGCGGCTGGCCGACGGGGGAGCGCTTTTTGCGAGAGCAATCTACGTAGCGGGGTACCGTATAAGGCGTACATTTTAGCCGCATTTTTCGGGCTAAAAAAGTCACGCGTTCGTTGTGCAGAGGGGAAAAGCAAAACCAAAAGTTCGGTGACAAAAGTGAGGGGCGCGTTTATTACGTGACCGCGTTATAACGCACTCGCGGACGTTGTGGCTCGGTACTATTACGTTTAGGTACGTGTGATGTAGACCACAGGCACACGCGCAAAAATAAACTAAGCACGGATGATGGACGAAGTGCACGCCATAGTTTCGGTTTCTTTGTGCGAGTCTTCGAGCCTTTTATTGCCACACCCTGTTGCCATAACATAAAAATTTGTGTTCGGGGCACTTAAAAATTTACCACCTCCCTCCTAACGAAAGTTGAGAGAAGCTAGCGAAAGCTAAAAGTGCGTCCAACAGATCGTGAAACCTTCGCAAACGAAGAGTGACTACATGCAACGATTTTTTGTGCACTAAGTAAACGCATCTACGGACGATCTAAATGTACACCAAAACTTGGTTTATATGGGATAAAGGTATACTATTGTACGCCTTCGTGATCGATGTGTGCATTGTCTTATCTAGAAGCGTTCCTTTTTCGCGATTTTCACGTAACCGTTTTGACACAATGGAAGCCCGGTTTCACGCACGCGGTGTGCGTCTAAATATGTTATCAGGGCTTTTTGGTCGAGCAACCGGATGCATTACATTTTTTTACAGGACGCCATAAGTCCCACTAAGAAAGCTTTCGCTTTAAAACTAAAGGCACTCCGAACCGACAGTTTCTCCTCTGCGCGCGTGCTTGTGCACCGGCGTGTATCACATGTTGACGACAGTGATGTCGTTGTTCATTGCAAGCCAGTTGCTGAAATGCTCCTGTAAATCCCTTGCAAATGATCAGAATTTTATTCCTATTGAGACTTAACTGAGGAACATGAAGATCTGCTCGAGTTCGGTAGAATCAATACTACAAAAACACGAAAAAATCAATTTTTCGCGGACTTCTGCAGCAAATACGAAGCCATGATTTTTTGTATTTTTCTCTTTGTCGTCCCTGTTGGCGTCGTTGCTTCCGCCAGCGTGATTTTGCCAGTGCCCTTGCCACTAACGTAGATACAAGTAACTTGCCTTCGAATGTAAGCGATTCACGCATTAAAAATAAGAGCTCAGTATTCCCGCTAAATTCCGCAGAGGATTGAAGGAATTTGCATCTACAGCCACACGCTAGAAGACATCAAAATAAGTGCACCACTTCCGTCACTGTGGGCGCACAACTGAAGGGTCTGGTGCTAAAGACTATGCATGCTTGTCATTTCGCACCATGAACACGTTTGGCACGGTAATTTTTTGGCAAACCGCAGGAACTAGCGCAGGCAGTATACGCATGGATGACTGCGGCCCCAAGAATGGAGGTTGCTACTCACGACTCATCCCTCCCCGACGGAGCGAAGGGTACCGCGGGAGTGACGCAGTTGTTGTACACTTCGTCTTGCTCAGTTTACTTTTAAAGTCACTCGGCGATTTCTCTCCCAACTACTTGTTTTTTGCATCGTTAGCATGCCTGCAGCCTCACCAAGGCCCCCTGGTAGCATCTTCTTACATTTACCTCAATCTCCTTCAAGTGGAAATAAATGTCTATTACATCACTTGAATCATGCAAAATAAAATATCCCTTCACTTGGTCATGAAAGACTTGCATAACATGTTCTCTTTGGCGTGTATGTACACGCCCCTGTCGTACTTAGTACGGGGGCGTAATGGATACACATAGGTATAGGAATGTAGGGCGTTTATTGAGGATTACACAACAGTTGCTCCTCGCAACGGACCACGTAATAAAAAGAGATACACATGAAAATGAGCCTCGATAAAGCGGACTTAACTCAGTCGCAATGATATACTGCGGAACTTATTCAGAACTCCGCTACACCGGTGATTCTTGGTGATAAAAACAGTGAGCTCGTTGTAACGGCACTGCACGACGCAAACCACAGTTATGATGCATCAGGCTTCGTGAAGCAAACTAGACCTTCCTTATGAAAGGGAATGCTAAAAATTCTGGGCTGCACCCCGCTTGATGACTTCAGCGATGCCTCTGATGTCGTCCGGTCCGGTTCTGCAACAGCCGCCGATGAGCGCGACGTTGAGCTTCATCCATTCGGCGACGTAGCCAGCAAGGGGCCGGCACGGCTGAGGGCCAGGCCCCCAGCCAGACTTGGAAGAGAAAACTTCGCCGCTGTTTGGATAGGCAACGAAGGGAACGGGAAGAGGCCCGGTCTTCTCGAATATGGCCTGCACGGAGTCGGGAGGGCAGCAGTTCACGCCAACGGCGCAAATCTGTCCAGAAGAGTCGGCCCGCTGACAGTCGCGCATGGCAGCAGCGAGGGGTTCTCCCTTGGCCGTGCAATCCGGGGCGTCTCGCGAAGTGGTGAAACTCAGCCACGCCTTGGTGCCGGGAAACTCGCGCAGGAGACGAACCAATGCCATCCCTTCTCGGGCCGCCGGTATGGTCTCGAAGGCGAGCAGGTCGCAGCCGGCTGCGACCAAACAGCGAACTCGGGGTCGGTGCCAGTCGATGAATTCTTCGACGCTCACGACGTCGGCGTACGCACCCGAGTACTCGGAGAAGTCCGACAGCGCAGCGCCGTAGGATCCGACGGAGCCAGCCACACGCACGCCGGGCGTAGCGCACTCCTCGCGCGCTTTCATGGCGGCCTCGCAGCTGCGAGCGATGAGCTTCTCCGTCGCGGTGGGGCCGATGTGCAGGTACTTCTGGAGGTTGCCTACATTAGCTTGGTAACTGCAGGTCACGATAACGTCTGCGCCGCTGCTTATGAAGTCCCTGTGGACCTCCACGAGTGCAGAAACATTACTGTTCAGTACGCTGGCACTCCAGAGCTTATCGCTCGGCAAAATCAAGTCCCGCTTGCACAGCTCGGAACCGACACCACCATCTAACACGTATACGGGAACAGGTGATTGGCCGAACACCGCCGACGCCATTCTGTCAGGGAATGGTGCAGTTGCCACGAAAGTACGGTGCCCGCACGCTGGTTGACCTCGGTTAGCGCGTGCGTCAGGTTAGCGCGATATCCGGGAATAGATAGGCGCACCGGGCGCACCGCCGCGCGCTCCGCGCTCTTGTGCTGCCGAATCGTCCCGGATAAGTTTACACTCCGCTGATTATCGGCACTTCTTTTCTTCTAATTATTATTTTCATACGCAATTATTATTTTCGTACGTACCCGCAGAAAAAAGGAAGCCAAGATGTAATCTTCACCCGACGGTGCACGTGAGCAAAATTAAGCGATTAAGCTGGCGGCCCGCGCCACCCCGTGAAAAGGGGGGAAGTTACAGTGCGTGGCTCTCTCTCTCTCTCTCTCTCTCTCTCTCTCTCTCTCTCTCTCTCTCTCTCTCTCTCTCTCTCTCTCTGGCAAAGTACCCTTTCCGGCTGTAGTAATTGAGACTAGGCAGGGGCCATGCGTGCGTTCAGATAAGACTGGAAGGTTACGGAAATTCACGCGGGCTGCCTTTTTCAGAAACGCGTCATGTTTCTTTATTTCAACTCCTGAACTATTAAAATATTAAAGTGCACCGTATACGGTGCACTTTAATATTTTCATAGTGGCGAAAGGCGAGGCACCTGAGTGGAAGAAGCATTTGTAATTGGAGGCGCCATGGGAGTATTCTTGCCTCCATGGGAGGCGCTCATGGGAGACGCTGAATGAAGCCGAAAAACCGGAAATCCGCATGGGGCGCTCCTGTACAGTTCCGTATGTAGAGAAATGTTGCACAAAATGAAAGTGGACGAAACTCAAGGAGACGAATGGACAGTCTCTATGTGAGCGACTTGCAAGCTTTTTTTGCGGAAAACGAAACTATGAAGCGGCATAGCTAGCCCACTGTGCCCCATGTACGTGACGCTGTAGTCTGCTGAGTTGAATGGGCTGTCATTTGCTGGGTCTACCCGTGTTTTGGTTCTACTCGTGTTCTGGGTCTACCCGTGTTCTGGGTCTACCCGCTCTTGAAAAATCTGTATCCAATGCAACAAGTTTGTGTCAAAGACTGACAGCACTGCCGTAGTTCGCTGATTATCAGCCATCACGCGGACAGAAAGCACAACTACTGTTACCTGTCATTTGTGTCATCGCATGATTGAAGACAAGTTGGCTCGAACGAAATTCAGATACCTTGCGCCGTTTGCACATCTAGCGAGCGTGCAACATTACATTGGCGCCGCCCTCGTGGGTGCTTTCGACACTACGCGGTGGGCAGCCGAGCAGACATGTCCCTGAGATTGCCACAGAAATACGGTGCCTTCGTGGTGTCGCATGCGAACTTTTGCGTCGTGAACTGTTCACATTCTTGCGCTAATTGCTCGCCGGGAACGAAGTTTTTTTTTGGTTTTCAACACAGCTATGCCTTCAGGACCAGCGAACGCATTGGATACGCTGCGTGCGCGCAGCGTGAAGTGGCTGTCGACATTTTCGTCAGACTATGTCCGTGTGCGGAAGACGACTGTAATTTCGTTTTTGCCTAGTTCCGCTGGAACTGAATGGCAGCCGTCGAAGTGGACAAGAATATGCAGTGCCGACTTCGTTGGCGGTAAACCATCGACGGATCCAAGATCGCTGTCATATGCACCTACAATTTTCCCGTCGGCCTACCGCAAAAGGCCTCCGATCGCTGAAGGCAGAGACTCCCGTTATCAAAGTTAAGTCCGTTTCCTCTATTACTTTTTATCAGCTAATTATTTTGCTGTCTGGCAAACACGTAAGCCATTCCCAGCTGATAGAATGAGCGTACATTTGGTTGGCGACTACGAGCGTCAATGTTACCTCCTTTTCTGTCTACTGCGGAGACTTCTTTTTCTTCGAGTCGTCGCGGTTTTCTATCACTCGCTGCAACACATCGTATTTATTGATTAGCTGTACGAACTGTTGCTTACTAGTGACAGTGCCCGCCAGCCAAGTCACCGGTGCCAATGATTTGGGAAAAGAAAACCGGGCATCCGGGTAGAGTACTTGTCAGTTTCGCGTTTGGTGAGCGCGATTTGTTACGTTCCTGTGCAGTGCGCTGAATGAAGAGTAATCACAGCCCTACCGCACACAAACAACTAACCAGCACTGTTCTTCTTTTTTTGTTCATTTTAATATATCTATGCGGTGTGTAAATAGCATGGGAGAAAAGAAAATGCCGAGAGGAGAGGGAGGGGGACAAACAGCGCTGAGAAAATTTCGTAGGGTGTTCTAACACCGAAACACCACGCCTGGTTACGTCCATGGTTCGAATGCACTTGTTGCATGCAAACCTCGCGCGCGTAGGGTGTTTTCGCAGAGTTCAGGCATGGTGCAAAAAAAAAAAAGCCAACCCAAAAGGACATGTGCAGTGAACCATGAATTGGCATGTACGTGCTTCAGAGCTATTTTTATTCCTCAAACTTCAAATATTTCGAGCGATAAATCTGCGCTGCGAATCGAATAGCAAATACTATTCGAGAAGCATTCGAAGTTTTGTATATTCACACACATCTACTTTTTTTCCTCTCGGGGTGGTTGGCTGGCAGGCGCTTTGCTTCCAGGTTTCTATTTACGGTATATCGTAACGTGGAGGATTGGGCGAGTTGGTGAAGCACGACGAAAAAATAAGCAGCACGAAAGGTAAGGACCAGGGCTGTTAAAAGAGGCTGTTTCAGAATTTTTATATTGACAGCGAAAGTTCAACGCTTACACCTGTAAGCGGCGAGAAACTTCAGCCCTGCGGTGTACCGTAAAATGGGGGGCGGCCAAAAAACTTTCTCATTGAGCATATCGTTCAGCTAAAAGTTCAATTCGTTAAGCCGGCTTTAATAGAACAAAAGCACGCTCTTTCTATATGAAGAAAACGTGCGCTGTTTCCCACGTACAAAGACGCAGATAGGAACCGTTCGTACTCGCTAGACGAAGATGGATGGGCCTCTTGCGTCGATCGGTCGCGTGTACTTTTGCTAATTTACAAAAAGACAGCGCTGAAGTGAAATAATAATGGTTACACACATGAGTTGTGACGGCGTAAGCCTCCTTGTTCATGCTTGCTTGTCTTATGCAGCGACCCTTGACAACGTTGCAGTGTGCGCCGTCGCGTTCCTCGTACATGTCGAAAACGTGTTTGCTGTCGTAAAGTTTGACGCCCTTTTCTTCATTCGAGCAATAAAAAAAAATTCGGAACAGTCGACAGGGCGAAATCCAGCCGGTTAGATTACACTGTTCGCCATGATGAACGCCGGTCTAGCAGACGGCTGCGGCGGAGCTCACCCACTGCGGGACGCCGGCCCGGCCGATCGTGGCGCTGCCAAGTTGGAGCAGCGCGCCCTCTTTAGGTGTCGCACGCTCAAACGCAGATACCTGAATGAGACAAGAAACAGAGTTACACCATTTTAAGTGTGCTCCCTTAAAGTTGCAGAATGGCTCCTCTCCGAAAAACCTCCCACACGACGAGGCGCTGGCTAGTGTCACTATATACTAGCGCTGGCCGCATCCCAAACCATGCATTGCGTCATTCGTGTTGAGTTTGTGCCCGACTGTATACGTGCTACTCTAAGTTACTGAACGCCAGGGCCGGCCTTACTTCATTCGGCGCCCTGTGCGAACAGCTGCCAAGCACATACCCCCCCCCCCCCCCCCCTTCGCCTGTCATACTCATTTTTACAGCGAAGCTGTCTATGGCTAGCTAGGATACACCAGATGATCTCCGACTACAGAGCGATGTAGACGAGGATACCACGCGAGTGTAGCGTCATATATTGTGGCGCCCACTGAAATTCGCGTAATCGTAAAACTGCGCCACACCTTCATTGTAAGAAAAAATCATAAAAACTAATAAAAGCATCCTATGGCCTTAAAGGGACACTGAAGTGATATGTAAACATTGCGGGATTACTTGCGCAAATTGTAGTCCGGAGTCCCCAGGCCATGTTTCGACCACTCTAGGCGCGTTTATGCGATTTTATTTAGTAGAAAAACTAATTCGAAAATGCTGTCCTCCTCTCTTTACGCTCGCCCATTTTCTGTGGCGTTTTCGTGTGACGTCAGGAGGGGATGAGCTGGCAATTGGCTGCGCTAGTGCACGGCTCCCCGGCCTTCAGACAGAGTCAGTCGGCCCAGCGTTTCGTCCGCCGGCCGCCGGCGGGTCGTCGCAATCAAGGAGGTTAAAAAAAAATTGCTTGGTCGCAATTCGTTCGCTTAGTTGAAACGAAGCCAGGACACGTTTGTGAATGAAAGAATGTGCCTTTCTTTACTTGGTTTGTTTGTACACTGTATCTAGCTCCAAGTCAAGGCCGCTTCACACAAGCGCTGCACAAGCGCACATGCGACGCTTCGCTGACTGGTACGCCAGTAGGAAAATATAAGGCCTCTTGAAGGCGGGAGAAGAGTCAGCGAAGTCAATATAGGTACTAAGGAAATAAAATCAACTGATATTTTTACCGTACAGAGTAAAACTAGGGCGCGGGAAGCACTTTTTTGCGCTGGGCGAACAAGCACAGCGGTCAGGAGCACGACTACGCATCTGCGAACGCTTTTCCGTCTACGAAATGCAATTGCTAGACGTGAGCTACTGTGGAAACTCGGGCGACGCTTACTGCACGAGCGCAGTACAACAAATAGTCACCTAAGCTGCTTGAAATGAAAAAACTAAAATAAAAGTGTAAACCGGTTGTACAATATATACCCTATATTAGCAGTATCTTCGCATCCCGCTTCGTGGCTCAGTGGTCTGGGGTGCTAGGTATGTCACCGCAAGTGTTTTGCAAGTAACGAGTTCGAATCCCCGCGGGTACGTGCGTTTTTTTTTTTGTAACTTAACTTTTTTGTTTTCCGCCGATGTTTTATATACTGAGTTCACCTTTTTTTGGGCCGCAACGTTCATGGCTACACGAACTAGTTCACAAAACGCGCGCAGGCTGGCAGTGGCTCGCTAGCGAGTTCACGTTGGCGTGCTGTTGCCATAAGCACCGACTGCTTTCAGGCAGTGGGCACAGGCCACAATGAACAGACCCTTGGCCTGGTGCGAACACGCTTTTTACGATACAGGCATAAGGGAGGAAAGCTCCAAATATGGGGGAAAAGCGCATGACATTTGGGCGTCTGCGGGTACGCGGAGGGCGTTCATGCACTGCGTAGGTCTCGGCTAGTGAATGCTACGACTACAAGCCGTCCTAGGAGGCTTATCTTGTGCATTTTACAGCCGACAACATGGCAGAAGCGTGGTACGATGATTACTGAGATATTGAGAATTCCCATCCAACAACGCCATTGGTTATGTTTTACAGAACCGAAACCGAAACAGAAACTTGTTTGATTGCTAACCTTGGGCATCGTCCAATCACGGCGCCCCTCCTCCTAACGTCACAGCCTTAGTTGGTGCGGCCGCCGCAAACCGCGCATGGTAGTTTTTCTTCTTTCGCGCTTTGTAAAATAATTACCGATTTGTCAACCGGATAAACGATGAAAAGTGTGCTAATTTGAGCCAGTCTACGCAGTGCAAGCAAAAACGGGAGCTTGACAAATTCACTTCAGTGTCCCTTTAACGTTTTGATATAACACGCTTATATTGCCCCTGAACACGATGTCTTCCCAGCAATGAAATTGTGCTTAGAGGTGAAGGCGACTTTAATTGGCCTTTACTTGAAAGCTGGGTCATTCCATGCCAAACGACCCAGCCGTAAAATCGACCATCACGGAATTGCTCAGTAAAAATTGTGAGTCATCCTCGCATGGCCCACAAAGCTCCCTGAAAGTGTTTTGGCCCAAAAAAATTTTGTTCTTTTTCTAGCGGCCCTTTTACCTCCAGGGTTTAAGGCAAACTTACGTCTGTGAAAAAATTCATAAAAATGTAACTTCTCTTATAATGGCCACCATTTTTTGTGAACATGATGTTGAGGTCCTGGGCTGCTTTTTGCCGCATTTTTAAAATATTTTTGATTTTCTTTGCTGTAATTACGCCATTCAGAAAATACACGATGTCGAGCATTTTCAAACATTTTTAGCAAATACGAGCACATTCTCTCAGCCAACGAAGCACTTGTGCCTGTATCTCAGCATTGTAGACAATTGGTAAAAAACTATATTTACAGTGAAAAAAGGTGAAATGTGCGAGAAAACGTTTGTCAAACTTGGAAAAATCTCCTTTCTTGGCCATATTCACCTTGA
Organism: Haemaphysalis longicornis; assembly: GCF_048455015.1. NCBI lineage: Eukaryota > Metazoa > Arthropoda > Arachnida > Ixodida > Ixodidae > Haemaphysalis > Haemaphysalis longicornis. The sequence goes on along the minus strand of NW_027526222.1, from coordinate 97,479 downwards.
AATTGCGCATTGTTGTGCTCGTAGTAAAAATTTCAAATACAAGCCATTCACTAGTACAAACGATCGCAGTTTATTTCAGAAAGTTTAATCAGAACAGTTTTTGTTTTAGCAGAGAAAAAAAATTTTCAATTTGTACAGCGACACTACTTCACCCCGTTGTTCCACAGAGCGTCTTCTCTGCACGGCATACGCCTGCCTGCATGAAAGACACGCGAGATAGCGGGTTCGCGCTACAAGAATACTTTTCCCCGCAATGGTATTTCGTAGTGTCAGTACAGGAAAGAGGAATAATTCGCGTGTTAGTGTGGAAAGTACAACGTGGAGCTAGCGGTGGTGCGCCCATTCCATGAGTACGGGTAACTCAACGGCAGGCTGCACATGGACGTGCATTTAAAGAAGCAGGGTATGTTATACGTGGTATCTTTTAAGTATGCCGAAACTGCGAAATAAACAGCGGCTTAGTAATCGAGCTAAACGGATTATGCGTTAGAGGGAATTGTATAACCCGATGCTTTAAATGCACATCTGATGTCCAGCCGTTCAGTTACATGTACTCGTGGAATGGGCGCACCACCGCTAGCTCCGCGTTGTACGTTTCTCACCAACACGCGAATTATTCTTTTTTCCTGTACTGACGCTACAAATACCACTGCGGGGAAAGGTATTCTTGAAGCGCGAACCTGCTGACTCGCGAGTCTTTCATGCAGGCAGGCGCACGCCGTGCAGAGAAGACGCTCTGTGGAACAACGGGGTGAAGTAGTGTCGCTGTGTTTGATATTTTTACTACGAGCACAACAATGCGCAATTTCAAGGTGAATATGGCCAAGAAAGGAGATTTTTCCAAGTTTGACAAACGTTTTCTCGCACATTTCACATTTTTTCACTGTAAATATAGTTTTTTACCAATTGTCTACAATGCTGAGATACAGGCACAAGTGCTTCGTTGGCTGAGAGAATGTGCTCATATTTGCTAAAAATGTTTGAAAACGTTCGACATCTTGTATTTTCTGAATGGCGTAATCACAGCAAAGAAAAGCAAAAATATTTTAAAAATGCGGCAAAAAGCAGCCCAGGACCTCAACATAATGTTCACAAAAATGATGGCCATTATAAGAGAAGTTACTTTTTCATGAATTTCTTCACAGACGTAAGTTTGCCTTAAACCCTCCGCCATCTTCATCTCTCTCGTCCTCTATCCACACTCTTTCCTCCCCTTTCCCTTCCCACACACAGAATAGCTGGCCAGATATACTACCATCAGGCCGACCTTTCTGTGTTTTTTCATTTCAATAAAATTCCTCTCTCTCTCTCTCTCTCTCTCTCTGGAGGTAAAAGGGCCGCTAGAAAAAGAAAACTATGAACGTGGCGCATTTTTTTGTACAAAAACACTTTCAGGGAGCATTGTGGGCCATGCGAGGATGACCCACAATTTTTACTGAGCTAATCCGTGATGGTTGATTTTACGGCTGGGTCGTTTGGCATGGAATGACCCAGCTGGGTAGTCCACATTGTCTGTTGCACAGTGAAGCACCTCCAACGACGGAGGGAGTATGATTACAGAAAACGGCTATAACTCCCGTTTCATTGAAACTATCCTCGACTCAATTATACGAAAATTAGCCGCTAAGACGTCTCTACTTTTACGCGAAATTTCATTTACGTTTCAAAATTAAATGCTTCACAGTGAAGTTGTAAATATTAAGGAATTCCCCTCTCCTGTCAATACAACGGCTTCTACGGGAGGGAAACGGACAGCCCCATGTTTGTCCGCCAGAATGAAACTCTAGTCCGTTCAAGTTTAATTCAGGTTTAGTCCAAGTTTAATTCACACTAGGAAGTTTTCTCAATCGCAAACTTCAAACAAACATGCTTTGTTTTGTGCACTCTTGGACTGCGCCCAGGTAAAAAACATATTGTCGCTCACGTTGAGGCTCGGCAACCACAGCTTCGAAGTCATCCGTCTTCACAGGGAGGAAGGACACTGGATTTCTTTTAAAGCGAAAGCTTTCTTAGTGGGACCGATGGCGTCCTGTCAGAAAACTAATGCCGGTCCCTGTGGTCTGGCTGGCCGACCGAACAGCCCTCATAGAAATATAAGAAAAGGTCCTAGTGCCTTCATATTTTAATACAAGTCGGCGTAAATTGTTCCTGAATGATGTCTTCCAAGCAATGCACTCACGTTCAGAAGTGAAGCCGACTATGCAGGTATCAGCCCAATACTGTTTATGCTTTACATGGCAGAATTAGAAAAGAAACTGGAAGAAAGTCAAGTTGGGCCCAACCTACCGTATATGCTGCAAGGCGAAGTGGTACAACAGCGTATTCCGCGAATGTTATACGCAGACATTGTTCTTTTAGCTGATAACCCGACCGATATGCAACGGCTCATAAATATTAGCGGCCAGAAATCCACCGACCTCGGGTTAAATTTTAGCGCAGAAAACTCGGGAATAATGGTTTTCAATGGCACAACCACTGGCGAAGTGTCTATCCAGCATGGCGAATTACCCAAGTGAAGGAATATAAATATTTGGGAGTGTGGATAAACGAAGGGGATAACTGCTTAAGAACTCTCGAGGAGCATCTTAAGGGTAAGGGAAGGCGAACGCAGCTATAATGAAGAATAGAGCTCTGTGGGAGTATAACAAACATGAAGTAGTGAGAGGAATGTGGAAAGGAGTAATGGTTCCGGGTCTCACATTTGCGAATGCTGTACTCTGCCTAAAATCAGACGTTCTAGCAGTCCTTGAAGTGAACCACAGAACAGTAGGCCGTTTGGCCTTAGGCGCGCATGGAAAAACAACTAACGAAGCAGTGCAGGGAGATATGGGATGGGCGTCGTTTGAAGTTCGAGAACCGCAGTGTAAAATATGTTTTGAGAGGAGGTTGAGAGCAATGCATCAACTTAGGTGGGCTGCTAAGGTTTTTAGGTACCTAAACTTGAAAAGCGGGGACACGCAGTGGTTAAGGAAGACCAGAAGGCAGACGACGAAATAGGGAAAGAGCAGTGGAGAATCCAAAACAGCCATGGTAACCAAAAACGAGCCAAGGCAGATAGAAACGAATAAATGGAGAGAAAAAATGGAAGCTAAAACGTCGTTAGAGATGTACAGGGCTGAGAAATTGGACATCAGAAAGGAAAATTTCTACGATAATTCCCAGGCTAGTGGTTTGCTTTTTGAGGCTATAGCAGGTTGCTTGCGAACTAAGTGCTTTGTGGGGAGGTATTCACAAAATGATGGGGTATGCGTTGCTTGCGGAAAAAAAACCGAAACTATGCGGCACATAGTGTTAGAATGCGAGGGTATCCATTAAAATCTACATGAGGGAAATATTCGGCTTCCAGAAGCCCTAAGCCCTAGGATTTGAGGGTAGCACAGAGGAAGTTAACTTCAAGGCTGTCGAGGTGACGAAAAGATTAGAATGCTGGTGGACGAAAAGCAGAGAGGGGAATATTGCCTAGGACAGTTACCAGCTGTAACAGGAAAAAAAAGTATTTTGTGCCTAATAAGTTTTTTGTGCTCGGCCTAAGCAGCGCTAATATTAAATCAAGAGTATAAAACATAGGTATATTAGTACTTTTCGGTAAGATGACACGCCATCATCCCGCTACAAAGGGGAAATCAGTAGCAATCATTAATCATCACCATCAGCGTAAGCTTGGTTATTGCAAGCTGGCTTCCCCGCACTGAATGCTTTGCAGTGAAGCATGGACATCTACGGAGGGAGCACCATTACAGAAAACGGCTGTAACTTATGTGCTATCAAAAGTATCCCGGAACCAATTACATGACAATTACCCGCTAAGACGATTCTATATGCTCGAAGCCGGGCTCCTATTGTTTTAGCAACGCCGCCTGTATAATAATTGCCTAACGCGTGAGCGAAAAATGGCCAAACAGCCACTTTCCTGTTGCTCTCTCCTATTCTTTCCTCCATGAGTGTTCGCTACTCGCGAGAGTGACGTAAGGCGGGACGTCCGCCGGGGTGCGCCACATGGCGGATGAGTGCCTGAACTAAGCGTCCCTACCGCTCCCATTGGAAAGCGCGCAATGCGTTAGGCAATGTTTATACAGGCGGCGTTGGTTTTCGAAAGGTCAGTTGAAAATTTAGAAAAAGGAACGGTTCTGCATAGGGGCACGTTAAATATCCCTGGGTGGTCAAAATTAATCCGGAGTCCTCCACTACGGCGCGCCTCATCGCCTGCGTTGCGTCGGCGCGTTAAACCCTACAATCAATCAATCAATCAATCAATCAATCAATCAATCAATCAATCAATCAATCAATCAATCAATCAATCAACGGTTCTGGATAAGTCAATACATGCATTGATCATGAAGAAAGAGTACAATAGTATGTATAGATATACATTTAGATCGCTCGTAGATGAAATGCGCCTTCTTAGTGCGGAAAAAATTGTCGTTCTCGCGCTTCTCTCGACTTTCTTTAGGAAGGGATGGTATGTATTTTAATTATCTTTTTGCGATTGATTCTTCTCGATTCTTCTCGGAGGATGTCCAATCGTAAAACAAAATTGTGTTTGGCAGTTGATTCACGTGAGCTATGTATTTCGGTAGCTGAAGCGTGCAACGGGGGACCCTGAATCAATGCGCCAGCCAGAATTAGGTTCTCATGCATGACGCCGGCTAAAGTCCGATCAAGTCACAGACCATGTACATTTCAAGCCGATAATGCCGCTTAAAATGCACAAACGAAAAGAGGTTTACCAGTAAAAAAAAAAGGGATTATTTGTATTAACCAAAATGTCAGACAACTGCAGTCATTCAGCAAGAAGCTAGCGCGCACAAGGGAAGCCCCAACATGGCCTGATGAACTGTCTGATTTTGTCTGATTTTAAACCTTCTGTTGACTGTCTGCTTTTAAGCCTTTATAAGCAACCAACCAGTGTTAGAGGCACGAATACGACGGGCATTACAGCGAGACGAGTAGTGGTATAAGTACTCTTAAATAGCAGGAGCAGGAATAAGAACTGAATTAAAGTACATGTTCACATATAAGCACAAATTCATTGCCGGGAAGACATTTCTTTCGGGCAATATAAGCCCCATGTTATATCAAAATACGAAGGCCTTTTTTTTATTTTTTCCTTACGCTGAAGGTGATTTTTTTTTTTTTTTGCGAGAGTTTGCCTTATGGCATAACAGTTACATATACAACTTCACATTTGTTTCACGCAGAAGCGTCAGAAGAGACCGGTACTGAAGGCCCCATATCCACCGCTGTAGATCAGGGGGTCTCCCAGGATGGAGCCCCAGAGATGTTGCAGGCGAGAGGTTTGAAGGGCAGGGCAGGTCCACAGAAGGTGGCTCGTGTCGGCTTCGGACGCCGGGACCGAACAAAAGGGACAGGTGTCCGCAAACGGTGCGTGATAGCGGGCAGGCCAAGCGTGGGTCACTGCTGGGGATAAGGCCACCCCAACTCGAAGCCTCCGCAGCAGGATCTCCTCCCAGCGAGCGAGCCCACTGGGGAGGTCAGTTCCCCGCGGTTGAAGTAAAGCACGCGTGGCGCGGCGGCGCAGAGTTTCGCGATTCCACGAATTTGAGTGGGCGCTGCAAAATGGCGCTACGCTCGCGTGGTATTCCTATCCATTTGCTCTGTAGTGTGAGACGGTCTGCTGGATCCTAGCCGTGGACAGCTTCGCTGTAAACACTAGTTTCAAGAGCAGGGAGGGGGGGAGGGGGGGGGGGGGGTAAGATGAATGAAACAAAGCAACGAAACCGATGGAAAAGGAAGAGAAAGCCGAGAAGCTGGTGGGATAAAAAAATAAAAGAGGCTATTGACCAGCGAAGAAAGGCGTCGAGAGAACTTAGAGAAGCAAAAAGAACGGGTATGGAACCGGACGTAGTGAAGGAGAAATGGGATATCTACCGGGGGAAAAAACCAGAAGTGCAGAAAATGGTGCAAGCAAACATGAAGCAGAAAAGCGAACAATGGATGGCAAAAATACGGAAGAAGGACAAAAGCGCATCCAAGAAGTTTTGGAACCATGTAAAATTACTAAGCTAAAAAAAAAACGATATACATCAAAAATTCTTGATTGATGAGGAGGGGAAGCATTTAGAAGGAGAGCACACGTTGGCGCATAATCATCGAGTGATTAGTGAGAAGTTTGGGGCAATAGTGGTAGGGAAGCCTGAACCGATAACATCAGCGCCACAGAAGGCTGCGGAAAGGGAAATAAGTTTGAAAAACCTTGATTGGAAAAGAGCAGCGCTAAAAGTTTTCCCCCAGACAGCAGTGGGCCCGGACGGAATACCAATGGAACTGATAAACCTGCTTGGACCTAAAAGTAAGGAATCGTTTATGAGGGAAATAGATAAGGTGATTGAAACCAAACAAATACCAGAGGACTGGCTAGAAAGTAGGATGAATTTAATATATAAAGGCAGAGGAGACAAAGCCAGTATTGATTCATACAGACCACTCAAAGTAACGTCAGTGGTGTATAGATTCGTAATGCAGGCGATAAAATCAGAAATTCAAGCATGGATCGAAGAAAATGAAATACTTGGGGAACTGCAGAATGGATTTATACAAGACAGGCGACTGGATGACAATTTGTTCGTGATAACGCAATGCACTGAAATTGAGAAAGCACAGAACAGAGCATTATGGATTACGTTCTTGGACATTAAAGGGGCGTATGACAACGTAAACAGAGAACGGCTGTGGGGAATGCTGAAACTCCAGGGATTAGATTACGAGTTAATACAGTTCCTTATAGCAATCTATAAAGACAATAGAGTTCACCTTACATGGAAAGAACAGGAATGCGCCCAGCAGGTCAACATCCATCGTGGAATGAAACAGGGATGCCCTTTGAGCCCAATACTGTTCATGTTTTACATGGCAGGGTTACAAAAGAAACTGGAAGAAAGTCGAGTAGGGTTTAGCCTAACCCATATGCTGCATGGCGAAGTGGTACAACAGCGTATTCCGGGAATGTTATACGCCGACGACATTGTTCTTTTAGCGGATAACCAGACCGATATGCAACGGCTAATAAATATTAGCGGCCAGGAAGCCACCGACCTCGGGTTAAATTTTAGTGCAGAAAAATCAGGAATAATGGTTTTCAATTACGCTACCACTGACGCAGTGGTAGCGTAATCCAGCAAGGCGAATTACCTAGAGTGAAGGAATATAAATATTTGGGAGTGTCGATAAACGAAGGGGATAACTACTTAAGAACTCACGGGGAGCATCTTAAGGGTAAGAGAAGGCGAAACGCCGCTATAATGAAGCATAGAGCTCTGTGGGGGTATAACAAATATGAAGTAGTAAGAGGTGTGTGGAAAGGAGTAATGGTTCCGGGTCTCACATTTGCGAATGCTGTACTCTGCTTAAAATCACACGTTCTATCAGGCCTTGAAGTGAACCAGAGAACGGTAGGACGTTTGGCCTTAGGCGTGCATGGAAAAACAACTAACCAAACAGTACAGGGAGATATGGGCTGGGCGTCGTTTGGAGTTAGAAAAGCACAGACTAAAAAATGTTCTGAGATGAGGTTGAGAGCAATGGATCAACGAAGGTGGGCAGCTAAGGTTTTTAGGTACCTATACTTGAAAAGCGTGGACACGCAGTGATTAAGGAAGACTAGAAGGCTAACGATTAAATACGGAAAGAACAGTGGAGAATCCAAAACAGTCAAGGTAACCAAAAAAGAGGCCAGGCAGATTGAAACGAATAAATGGTGAGAAAAAATGGAAGCTAAAACGTCGTTAAAGATGTACAGGGCTGAGAAACTGAACATCAGAAAGGAAAATTTCTATGGTAATTCCAAGGGAAGTGCTTTGGTTTTTGAGGCTAGAGCAGGTTGCTTGCGAACTAACAGCTTTGTGGGGCAGTATTCACAAAATGATGGGGTATGCGTGGTCTGCGGAAAAGAAAGAGAAACTATGCGGCACATTGTGTTAGAATGTGAGGGTATCCATCCAAATCTACATGAGGGAAATATTTGGCTTCCAGAAGCCCTAGGATTTAAGGGTAGCAGAGAGGAAGTGGAAGGGAGAGGAACAGGGTGTTGAGGGCACAGGAAGACGAGGTGGGCAGTGGTGGCTGGAACTTGACAGTCCGGGCAGTTGTACTCGAAGCGTGGGGGGGGGGGGAGATGTGGGAGAGGATGGTGGAGTTATAGTATGTGCCAGTTTGTAGTCTGCGCCAGATTAGTGATTCTTCGACGGACAGGGTAGGGTGGGGCGGAGGATATTTTCGGCGAGCGTGGCGGTAGTGGGATAAGATGTCGGTGAAGCAGGGTGGAAAAGGTTGGATAGTGGCCGTCGTAGAGTCCGAGCCGCCTGGCCCTGCAGGGAACGCCCGGAAGTGAAGCTCGCGGGCTGCAGCATGTGCTGCTTCATTCCCAGGGAGTGAGGCGTGTCCCGGGGTCCACACGATTGTTATTGTAGGTAGGTCGCGAATGACTTTCAGGAGCTTGAACGCCGGGGGGGGGGGGGGGGGTACTCTTCCCTGGAGGTAATATCGGCAGGCTTGTTGAGAGTCTGTGATTATGGTTAGGTGGGTGGTGGGTGTGTGGGTGGCCGCCGCGAGGGCAATGGCGGTGGCTTCAGCAGCGTTCGAAGAAAGATGAAAGAAGGTAGCGGCGTTGAGAACGGTGCCCTCATTGTCCGTGACTGCTAGGGTCGAGCGGGGGTGTGATGGGGTTTGGGCGATGTCGCTATAGCGAGCATCCGGGGCTGAGGAGTACTTTCGTTCAAGGTGCTGCACTCTGGCTTTGCGTCGGCATGGGTTGTATACGGGATTCATGTGACGGGAAATTGGTGCCACCTCGATATTGGTCCGGATATGGGGAGGGAGGGGGTGAAGCTCGTTATGAGGGTTCGGCGTGGGGCGGCCTAGTGCCCTGAGGACAGTTCGGCCGGTAGGAGTGAGGGACAGGCGTGCCAATTGACTTGTCTGTTGTGCTTCGGGGAGTTCAGAGAGGGTGTTCTGCAGCCCCAGTTGAAGCAATTTCTTTGTGGCGGCGAAAGCTGGGAGGCCTAGAGCGATCTTGTAAGCCCGGCGAATGAGTGCATCCAGCTTGCTCTGTTCTTGAGGTTTGAGGCAGACGTAGGGGGTGCCGTATGTGAGGCGGCTTAGAAGTAGGGCGTGAACGAGACGGCAAGTGTCCTGTTCCCTCAGTCCATGTTGGTGTGTGCAGATTCGCCGGATGAGATGGATAAGTTGCGATATCGTGCCCTGCAGTTGTGGGAGGAGTGCTGCTCCCGACCCATCCACGTGAAAAGGCACGCCGAGAATTCGCAGGGTTTTCACTTTCGGCACCAGTGCATATTTGATAGTAACTTGAGGGTCTGGGGTGGTGCTCGGGGATCGACCACGCGTTCTGGCGCGGAGGACCAAGAGAGCGGACTTTTGGGGAGCACAGGTTAGGCCGCGAGGTGCGAGATACTGGAAGCTTGTTGTAAGGCATCTTGTTGGTAGCCTGGCGAGCCTTTGTTTATCCAAAGTGTCATATCGTCCGCGTAAAAGGCGTGGCGTTTATCCGGAATGGTGGAAAGTTGTTTAGGTAGTTCAAAGAGGGCCAGATTGAATAGCAAGGGGGAAATAACCGACCCTTGGGGAGTCCCTTTGGCTGGTGTGTTGAAGGTAGGGGATTTGTATGGGCCAAGGCGGATAGTTGCAGTTCGGTCAGTAAGAAAGGCGCGTACGTAGTCAAAGGTTCGAGGACCGCATTGCGTGTGAAGGAGCCCTTGTAATATGGCGTCGTGCGTCACGTTGTCAAATGCGCCCTGGACGTCTAAGGTGAGGATGGTGCTGGGGTAAGTCTTGCTGAGGTTGTCGATAATTTGTTCTTTTAGTTGGATGAGCACATCTTGAGTAGACAGGTGATTTCTGAAACCAAACATGGTATGGGGAAAGAGATCTTTAGTTTCGAGGTAGGAAGTAAGCCGGGAATGCACCATGTGTTCGAAAAGTTTTCCCAGGCACGATGTTAGAGAAATGGGTCGCAGATTGGTGGGGGTAACAGGCTTGTGCGGTTTGGGAATTAGGGTTATGTCTGCGTGACGCCATTGAGGGGGCAAGGTGCCTGCTTCCCAGTGGTGGTTAAAAAGAGTGAGAAGGGATTCTTGGGCTTCATCGTCGAGATTCCGAATGAGCTTGTTCGTGATACCATCCCTACCCGGGGTGGTATTGCGAGTGAGGCGTCCCAGGGCTTGTTGGAGTTCGGCGTGGGTTAACGGGGCATCAAGTGCTTGGTTTGGCGGACCCGTGTAGCTGGTGGCCGGAGGGGGTGGGTGCGTGACTGGGTGGCCGAACAAGTGATCTCTGATCGAATGTAGGAGTTCTCGGGGAGGCCGGTCACTGTTATGTATGAGTCTATGAATTTGGTGGTTGGTGGCTGTTCGAGTGGGTTTTTCGCCTATTAGTTTCCGGAGGATGTGCCAGGTGCGCTTGGTGCTAAGAGTGCCTCTTAGCTCGTCGCAGAAGGAGTGCCAGTTTTGTGTGTGCAATGTTTGAGCGTACTGGGTCGCTTGTAAAGTGATTGCCGCAATAAGTTTCTTGAGGGTGCGGTTATGCTTTTGTCGTACCCACCGTTTGACTTGCCCTCGGCGGGCTGCCCAGAGATGGAGCAAATGGGCTTCGGCGGCAGGATTCTTGTCGGTGAGGGGAATTGTTTCGGTATGCTTCTGGACGAGATTTTCTAGGGCCGATGTCCACTCTTCTAGGTTTTCGGTGATGGAAGGAAGGGCGGTGGGATCCTTGCGGAATGCGGGCCAATTAGTGATCTTTGTGAAACCAATTTTTCGGGTTGTCTGCAATTGAGGTATCACGATTTGAATGAGGTAGTGGTCACTTCCGAGGGTGTCTGGAGTCCTTTGCCAAGTCAAATGCCCTATGTTGGCTGCGAATGTGAGGTCTGGGGAAGTGTCGCGTGATACACTGTTCCCCAGTCTGGTTGGAGTGGCCAGGTCATTGTAAAGAACGAGGGCGTGATGCTGTGTGGCGTGGAGGAGGGCTGTTCCCTTTTTTGTAGCCTGGGAGTATCCCCAAGAGTAGTGTGGGGCGTTAAAATCGCCGAGCAAAAAGAAAGGATTTTGATGCGCTGTCCGCTTGGCGTCGTGCACGAGAGTGTCGATTGCTTGCAAAGAACTTAGAGGTGGGCTGTATACGTTTAGAACAAAAACGCTGGGTTCGTTTCTCCGAGTTGGAAGAATTTCGACAAATGTGTGGGCGATGGGGGAGGTTAGGCTATGTTCTTGGGCGGTGAGGTGCTGGGCCACTAGTATTGCCGTGCGGTGTAAGGGATCTTGGGTGTAGGCCGTGTACCCGCGAATTCCAGGGGCAGGCGTGTCGGTTTCCTGGAGGGCGATGATATCGGGAGGGGCAGGGGTGATGTAGAATCCCAATTGGGCTTTTTTGTTATTTAAGGATCGGCAATTCTACTGATAGATGGTCAGGGCCGGGGAGTTAGACATCGTCGTTGGGGAGGGCAGTGGCTAGGGCAATAGGATCATGCGTATTGGGTGGTTGGAGTTTGGCTTTCTTGGATTGCGAGATGGGAACGGAAGAGTTGCTAGCGAGGGCCTTCTTAATGTTTGTGATGCGGGCAGTAAGCACTTCGCTCATCTTCTGAATAGAAGTCATGGTTGTTGTGATGGTCGATTGGAAGTCGCCGATGGCCTTTTCCAGGCGTTGGTCGATGAGGGGGATTATTCGTGTTGGTATGCTCTCTTCAAGGATGGCGGCAGCATGCTCGGTTTGTAAAGTCTGTGGTGGGAGAGTTGTGGGGGGGTTAGTGCATAAGGAGGGGCTTTGAATAGCAGCTATAGCTGACGCCAATGAATTGAGGCGTTTGCTGAGGGCAGCTGTTGTTGCTGGATGTTCCGAAGGACTTCATGAAGGTTGGGAGAGAGGGAAATTTGTTGAGGTGTTTCCGATGGGCTGATTGTTTTGGGTGGGAGGAGGGAGGTGTCATGAGCATCGGGAGTTTGTTGAGAAGCTTTCGGGGGGTTAGTGAGTATGGGTGGGAGAGGGGGGAAGTCGTGAGCAGTGGGAGTTTGCGCTACGATGTTGGACCAGCTCACCTTGTTGAGGCCGGGCGCGGTGCTAGTGGGCATCTTGTATTGACGGGTGTTCTGGCGGGCAGTCTTCGTCGTTTCTGCAGGGGGCGGTGAGATGACCCGTCTCGGGCCGAGTATGGGCAGGACGCGTTTCGGGCAGTCCTTGCTGGCGGTGGGATGTGCTTGTTGGCATAGTCTGCACGTTGTTTGACAGTCGTGCTGGGGGGATGGGTTGGCGACGTGGCAGCGGGGGCACTTCGGTGAGTCCGGGTGGGGGAAGATGTCTTGACGATGTACGACGTCGCCACAGAGGTGGCAAACCTGGGCGATGCGGCGGTAGGGTCGGCAGCGGTGAAGTACACAGCCAACTCGAACGTAGTAGGGTACCCGGGTGCCGTTAAACGTCAGGAGGGCAGATGTGGTGCGACCCATGAGCCGAGCGTGCAGGAGGAGCGGGCGGTTGGCTTCCAGAAGTTCTTGTAGGCCGTCCTGGGTGATGTCCTCTTCGAGACCGTGGATCACGCCGCGGCAGGTGTTGGGCGGTGGTTTCATCTACGGTGCAAGCTCATAGTTGGCACTGCCGAGGTTAATTGCCGTTATTTTGCTTAGCAGAATTGCTATCTGGGCATTGGCTGTACTTGCCACCAAGAGGTTGCGATCCTGTTGAGCTTCCACGATGACTTCGTTGAGAAACTGCGTTCTCGAAATGGCACTTGCTTCAGCAAGACTTGCAGCAAGGGTGCGGGGAGCCCAGGCAGCTATATTGAGACCGGGTCGTGGTCGATAAATGATTATGTAGGGGTTGGCCGGGAGGCGTGGCGGCGGAGTTACGCGGGTCGTTGTAGTCGCTTTCGTGCCTTCCGGTGGATGGCGATGCGGCTGCTTGGCGTCAGGCAATTTGTGTCGGGCAGCAAGCACCGTCTCCCAAGGATTATCGGGGGGTATGGTGCGGCCACTTAGCTCGTCGAATTCCATGTTGACGGTAGTCGGTGCCGGCTGATGGGATGTCGACGGGTCACCCTGGCCTAGCGCTGTAGCGGTGGATGTCATGGCAAGAACGATGGTGTCGCTAGGCCTGGAGACGAGGCTTAGCGCGGGCGGCGAGATGGGAGACCATGACGTGGGCTGCAACACTGTCCTTTCGAGTCTGGGGGCTCAGTCGGCTGTCTACGTATTCCAGAAGACGTACCGGAACTGTTTGTAGTGGCCGCTCTTGGAGGGAGATAAAACGGGAGCCGAAGCAACTCGTGTTCGGTGGCGTTGGCCCCCTCCCCCCTGTAAAAGAAAAAAAGTATTTTGTGCCTAATGGTGAATTCCATTGGGAGAGCAGGAGCACTCGAAAGCACTCTGAAAGTGCTCTCTCTTGAGCAAGCGTGTTTCAGTGGACGAACAGGAGTAGGAGCACTGTCATCCAGTGGTAGAGCGAGATCACTTTCGCTGCTCCGAGAGCAGTAGGGAGCAGTCCGATCTGCTCCCGCTTGAAAAGCGGAGTAAGCACAGTACGAAGGAAGTCCCATGACCTTGAACGTCGTATCCTCATTTTTTTATTTTTTTTATTTTTTTGCTCCCGGAATGGTCACGGCTCGGCAAGCGCAGCCCGGAGTACGCGGCGGTATCCATCGTGCATTTGAAACTGCGGAATGGGCAGCGAGCCCTACGAGCATGCGAGTGCTTCCTACCGCCACACGTGCTTTGCCCGTCTTTGCTCACACATGCTTTTCTGCAGAGACTGCTGGGATGCTTTTAAAGGCCGGAATACGTGGAGCGAACTTTCACGACGAAGTTCGCGGAATGTATGTATATATATATATATATATATATATATATATATATATATATATATATATATATATATATATATATACGAATGATAATGAAATGACGCGCGAAGCGTTGTTATTTTCTCAATTCGTGGGCCGGGGTCTGGCCTCGGAGTTATGATTTATACAATAAAACCAGTTTGTCAGACCGAAAAAATGCCAGTTCGGTTCCGTTTCTGGTTCCGGTGAAATCGTTTCATTCTGGTTCAATTCTAGTTCGACTAAATCACGTCCCGAACCGGTTCACGAACCGGTTGGGAAGCTTGAACCAGGTTCGTGAACCGGTTCGGTGAAGTAAATTATTAGCGAAATGCGAAAAATGTTTTGCAGTTTAAAGCGACCATGAAAACTATATACAATTCTGTGGCATTCGAAGTTCAGAGTTTTCTCAATAAAGCTTGCACAATTTAGGCCAGCTATTTACAAAAAACTGTGGTTGATTCCTCTCTCATAAGAATCAGTAATACACGTAAGTGCATTGTGCAGCGAAATCTGTAGCTGAGCGGGATTTGCGGGTCGGCGGCTGTCTTGTGGGTGTGCTTGGCGAGCGCCGTCCTTCACGCGGGTCGCTTCGGCAAAGGTGTACTGGTGTCATTTCTGTGCCGGAAATGGCGTTAGTGAAATCTTGGGGTATCGCGGCATAAAACACTATCGTGCTGAAATGTAAAACCCGAAAACTGACAACACTAAGTATAGCGTACTCTTTAGTACTAAAGGTTGCTTCCCCGCAAGAAGACCCTGTGTGCAGGGGTGCACCCTTTACAGGCCGCTTGCTTGGTTGTTCTGGCGTCACTTCCGTGACTGATATGACGTCAGCGAAATCTTCGTGGATCCGGGAATAAAACACTTTCGTGTTAAAAAAACAGATGAAGTAGGAGCGATTTACCAGCTACTTTGCCGGCCAGGTAGACTAGTCAGGGAAGCGCATATCCGAAAACAAAGCACCACTGAATAGAAAAAATAGCCGAAAAAGTGCAGAAGCCCTGGGAAAATGGAATAATGGGGGACCGGCCTACATTTCTGCACATGTCGTTCTTTTTTTTATCCAAGACGAAATATGTACTGCCTGCGAGGAGGGGGATAAAGTCTTGCAAATGGATAAACTACATGCCATGCGCTAACACCTTTCATTGGTATATCTGTTATCATTATTTGGATCCGTGAAAAAACGCGAAGTTGTCCGCTCTAGACGTCCTGAAAAACTGACCATTATACGAGGCGCCGCGGCGCTCGCAGCATTCGCCATGGTAACACATTTGGGTATGTTAAAGGTTCGACAAAGGAAGGGATGTTTGGAGCGTTTCCCTCACTTCAGATTGGGGGTCACAAGGGGAATGAGGCCTCCTATGCCACAGCCCGAGGTCTTCTTATCCCGGCTCCCTTGTTTCAAGCCCTGCCCTTGGACATGGTGACCTTGGTGGACCTTCAACGAATATCTGAGCATATTGAGACTCAACAGAAGAACATTTCCACCACCGGAAAAAAGCCTCACCAAAGAAGAAGAGCACATTCTCTGGAGATTACAGACAGACACATTACCCACACTGGCTAGACTACACTGCTGGTACCCCACGTTATATTCACCTATTTGCCCGCACTGCCGGGAGAGGGCGGACGCGTACCACACAGTGTGGGCATGCCAGTACATACCAACAGTACACCCACTCACAAACACGTCAAGGGAGCAGTGGGAGGCCACCCTGCGCAGTGACGACCCTGCCTGCCAGCGATGGCTGGTAGAGAGAGCCATAGCGGCGATGGAGGCCAGTGGAATCCCGGAATTGGGATAGCCATCGTCTTTCCTCCCTCTTTT
Source organism: Haemaphysalis longicornis (assembly GCF_048455015.1). Taxonomy (NCBI): domain Eukaryota; kingdom Metazoa; phylum Arthropoda; class Arachnida; order Ixodida; family Ixodidae; genus Haemaphysalis; species Haemaphysalis longicornis. The sequence goes on along the minus strand of NW_027526222.1, from coordinate 81,805 downwards.
TTTCTTTTCTTTTGAATAAAGATATTTTCAATCAATCAATCAATAAATCAATCAATCAATCAATCAATCCCCGGAGAAGCTCTGTTTTTTTAATGTTATCCTGGGTGAACAAAAAGCGAAAAGAAGCCTGTTTTTTTTTTGGTTTTTTATGTTTTTTTTTTCAACCGTTCACGTCTCTACACCTCAATTCGAATTAATGAGAGTTCGAAGTAACGAAAGTGACGAACAAAAGCCACACAATGCGATTGGTCAGTAGTAGAGCCACTCAGCAACTGCATGCTTGGAAAAATCCGCGATTGAAGCCTGCCTTTCATTCTTGAAGGCGAAAAGCAAAACTTTTTGCTTCAATGAGTGAATGTAGCCGAAATCTTGCTTTTCGCGTATACTCCAAGAGTGAAGGAGAGACGGGCAGCATTCCATCCGGTTATTGTTTCCGAGCGATGGCCGCACTGGTGCTTTGTTCCCCCTTGTCTTCGTGGTCACTGGCAGCGACAGATTCTACGCTTCCGACCACAGAAATGATGCCATCTGTCAGCACGCCCCATACTCTGAATTCGTGTCCACGTCGACGTAGTCCGCAAAGAAACTCCTATCAAAACGTCCGCCATGGGAGCTTTAGATGTGCTTTTACCCTATTTAACTTCTCTCTCGGTTCTTTTCTGCTTTCCGGAGGCGACACAGCCTCGTGTTGAGGGAGCGGGTGGGTTCTACTGGCCGTGGGCAAGGCCCTAAGCTGCTGGCACAGTGGCGCGTAGTTCAAATTATCCGTGCAGCCTCGTTAACTGCGTGGGTACAGTGGTGCGCGTACCACCACCAAGCTTCTTTGGTGGGGGCGACGCCCCGCTGGTAAAATTCGTGTGCATTTCCCTCCTTCCGGCTATCCAGAAAAAAATCCCCTTTCTCCCACGCTTCTCATTTCTAGAAAATTTGAAAAAGTGCTTCGCCGCACGAAAAAAATTACATGCACGCGTCGGCGTTTTTTATCGCGTCTTGTGCGAAAAGATCATGCGGATCTGCACTGGTGGAAACGGGCGGCCGTGAAACTGCTTGCCATCCGCACCTACAATGGCCTTATGAAATAAGTTGGTGGTTCGCGTAGGTTTAAGATGTTAATAAATGAGGGCGTTTAGATGTAATAGCGAGGGTAGGGTGATGGTGGACCTGCGGATATTTTTCTTGGAATAGTAGAAATGGGGAAGAATCTTCACGTGTAAACATACGTTGTCACTCACGGGGCCTAATTTTCCCAGATTACAGACATAAAAGGCGATAGGCAGTAGCGTCACTGGCCCCCGGGAACTTTTTCTGGAAGGGGAGGGGGTGCTCGCTCTCGGCGGTCAAGGGTGTCAGGTGGAGAAATCCAACAGGAGCTCCCAGGCCGAAAGCCCATTGGCCAAAGGTCCCCGAACAAAAGCTCACCAGTTTCTTCTCAGGCTCAGACATAATCTCGTCCGTTCTTTCGAAATCTATTGCGAAAAAGCCAGAGCTTACTTTTCGTAAATTTCTCGCGCGTTTGTGTCGTAGCAAAAAAGGAATTGTTCAACATCCTGACTCATTGATTGTGGGCAGACTGCATAATTACGTTGCAGCTTTCCTTATGAACAGCAAAGCGACCATTGGTATTGGACAATTGCGTACTGCCCCGTTCAAGACGATCGCTCGTGGTACTCTCCAGGGTTCAGCCATTTCGCCACTTTTGTTCAGCCTTACCATGCAGGACCTCTCACCATTATTGCAAGATTTTATTCCCCGTCTTCGTCGCGCCATCTACGCGGATGATCTCACCTTATGGACCCCTACAGGATGAAATGGTGACCAACAAGAAGCACTACAAGGCGCAAAGATACTTTCGAGAACAAGGTTTTGCATGTGCCCCAGAGAAATAAGCACTTCAAACACTTGGTGCTGGTACGACAAAACAAAACAAGTTCGTTGCCCTATACACGGACTTTTTCCTAAGCGAGCAACCCGTTCTAACTCTGCCGTATTTGAGAATTCTGGGACCAGTTATACCCAAAAATGGCTCTAGGTGCACACAATCGCCCCCTTCCAGTAGACTGAATCGTTGCGCATCGTCGATATGGACTCAAAGAATCTGACTCGCTCAAAATAATACAAACCGTACTCATGATAAGAGCCACCTATGGAACACCGTACTTGGCCGTGTTGCGACGTTGTCATCCCACCGCTGACAACCAGTTGTTGCATACGGGAAGGCGTCCCCGAGCCGAGCTACGTCGGCTCCGTCATGCGTGTGGTAGCGTGGTGAAGCGAGCGGCCAGCCAATGTTGCTGCCTTGAAGACCAGAAGCCGAAGGCAAACTCAACTTGTTTACTGCATGGCGAGAGATGAGCCGAAGCCAGGCAAGAACAATGCCCAGACGGGCTAGGTTACAGACAGTACAGGACTCGAGCAGAGTGACAGCATTGATTCAGTGCTCAAACAGAAATGAACTACAGCGCTTGGGGGGTCACATTTATACCCAAAGCTCTAACGGTCAAACAAGCGTTCCCTCTAGATTGTGCACACGACACGAACGGTACAGACACACACAAAGCTCTTTCCAGAGTTCGTAAGCCAGCGAGGAAAGAGAGAAGGTCTCCGCAACGGCTTCCGTGTCCTTCGGACAAGTCTCTGCGTGTTGCATCGGCGCCACCGCCAAGTTTTATTCACTCCAATAGCGAGGCGTCAGCGATCCGACTTTTCCAGACATGTATCGGCGTGTTTGGATCCGTCGGCTGCAAGCGTTAGTCACCGACAGGGACGTCTGCTTGAAAGGCGCACGTAGTGGAGGCTTCGCCACACAGCCGAGGAGTGCTGCACAAAGCTCGAAGCAGAGCGGCGGGCTGACTCGTAACAGCCGTTACAATGAACGAAAAAGCCAATCAAATATAATTATTCGCCAAGCCTACAAGACTGCACTCGGGCTGCTCTCAGAGACGTCGACATCAAAATTATTACAATTAGGTGTACAGAACAGTTGGGAGGAATTACAGGAAGCGCACACCTCCCAGATAGTTGCGCTGCTGAGCACGAGGTCGCGGGTTCGATTCCCGGCCGCGGCGGCCGCTTTTCTGATGGAGGCGAAAAGCAAAAACGCCCATGTGTACGAGATTTCGGCGCACGTTAAAGATCCCCAGGTGGTCAAAATTAATCCGGAGCTTTCCACTACGGCGCGCCTCATCGCCTGCGTTGCGTCGGCGCGTTAAACCCTACAATCAATCAATCACCTCCCAGATAGAGCACATGTAGAAAACGCCGACGGGGTGGGTGCTCTTCACCGATTAGGTTGTGCGACTCCACCAATAAAACCGGTGCCCTAACAGCACTGGTTGTCCCCATTAAAGATTTTATTCATTCGTTCATTCGCGCTCGTCTCGAAGTGAGTGAGCTTACACCATGGCTGCGAAAAAAATTGATGCGAGCAAATGTTACGCCGGTTTCCATCAAAACAAAAAAGAGCAAAGAGGTTTTTCAGCACGGTGAGTTTTTAACCGAACACAATTGGATAAAAGAAAAAATTCACAGAAATTCTGAGCATTGTGTAATACCAGAGTCCTTCAAGGACTCTGGTAATACTGTGTAAACCTTCTAACTCCGGTTCTGCATTTTACGTTTTCGTTATTGTTTTTTTTTATAGACGAATAATCTAAGTTTAAACTATTGTAATCACTGAATGTTTTTATTTCTCCTATAACGCATTTTTTGCAGATAGCAGATACAAGGCATTACACTGATCGCATTAAGACATTTTGCTTGGGTGCTCGGCTAAGGAAGCTGACCTATAAAAACTTACAGCGGACTTCTCTACACTGCGGAAATTCCAAATCGTAGCACGGTACGTTGGCATGGCAAAAAATGGCAGCATCTCCACTCCGTCGATGATGGCGAGGGTGCGGAGTACGGGGTCCTCGAAATGACATCCAAGTTGCGCCCCGAGTGACATCCGATTTGCGCCCCGACCGTCATTCGATCTGAGCCGTGAGTTGCACCTTGATTATTCCCTGAATGAAACTGCAACTCACGGCTCAAATCGAATTTCGCTTGATTTTCGCTTGATGGTGGTGTGCGCATGGATGGACGCGTACGGACATTGGGAGGTCCTAAGGTACTCCGCACCGCTAAAGGCGAGGGAGTAAGCCGTTTGAATCTCGGGTATTAACTCACGGTCTTAGCTCAATGGGTGAGACGACTGACACTAACTTTGTCTGGTCACCAGGCACAGGCTGGAATCCTGCCGGTGCCTGTGTGATTTTTTGCGATTGTAAGCGCTATGCGCACGGACGCGGACGGACATCATGTGTGCGGTCCTAAGGTACTCCGCACCTAAAAAAACCAACGTCTTTAGGACGAGTTAATTTGGGCACACGCTTGTACTGCTCCAGGGCTGTACCGTTGGTTTCAGAGATAATGGCGGTGAAATAACAAAGGGCGGTTTACACTATTGCAAACGTTAAAAATGCCTCGCAGCTAAGAGGCTCGATCGGCGCCCTGCTTCGAACACAGCAGGGTGGTATCTCTTTTTCTTTATAAATTCCCTTCGTATTCAAGTTTTCATTAGCGTCTCTAAAAGCTGTGTCGCTATTGCGAAAATAAACCCACCCAAATTTCGTTGCATATTTGCGTGGCTCGAAATGGGCCAATAGGAATAATTTCAAAAGATTCGTATGGCGAAATGTGTGTAATTTTAATTCGACCTTTCAAAACGAATGAGCCCAGAGTAGCCGGGGCACAGAGAGAACCGCACACATTCAAATGTTTACCGTGATTTGGGTTCACAATCAAAATTCCTAAGTGATAAAACAAGTGAACCTAGAAGCCGCCCATTACGCCATGACTCAATTCAATCAGATGGTGGCTTCGCCACTTTATGCAATGAGATTTAATTTGTTTTATTCAAGGTGTCGAACCGGAACCGACCCGAACCGATAACCGGAACCGAGCCGGTATTTTTGCCGGAATGAACCCGAACCCGAACCGTTATTTTTTTAGAACGCTGAACCCGAACCGGAACTGAACCGAAAAAAATGAATAACGGTTACCGGTTCACGACGAAACGTTTCGGCCATCCGAACTTGATATTGCGCGGTCAACGCCATTCGGGGCTTTTGTCTTTCACACACCATCAACTTCGCAACTTCTCACGCACTTTCCCTTTAGATCAGTCACAACGCTATCAACGCTGTCTTCGTCGTCACAACATGGAGAAAGGTATCTTCACCAATGTTGCAAAGGTATGCTACTGCTGGTAGAGCGAGTAGAGTGCAAGGCTGAGCAAACGAAATGTCACACTCTCGGCAGCCTGCAGGCGATATGAAACATCGACATTGGCCTTCCCTCGCTGCGACTGTGTAATGACAATCGCGCCGCACTGCACTGCGCAACGGCGAAGGCCAAGACACGAAATGTGCGTACTTATTGCATTTCATAGTTTTCTTTTAAACGGTAGCACACCTAGAGTGTAAATACTTAAAAAGTATGACCATCAAAAGCTGCTCGGTGAGTGAGCTGTTGACTGCTGGCTACAAGGATGCGGGTTTGATCACCACACCGGGCGGCCGTTTTTCTGATCCAAATGAAAAATGAACTTACCCTATACCAACATGGTATGGGCGTGCCAACGCACTCCAGACTTTCCCCCATTTCCCAACCCCACCTTCGAGCAGTGGAGGGCTTCCCTAGCCAGCCCAGACCCGGATATCCAGCTCAACCTGGCGACCCGAGCAAGGACAGCCAGTCGAAGTCAACAAATCATGATGCCTTTCACGGAGCGAGACCCATACCATCAACCACTGCTCAACGAATAAAAAATATTTTTTCTCTCTATGACTCCCTCTCCCTGTGCGGACATTTCGACGCACGTAAAGATCCCAGATGGTCTAAATTGCTCTGCCGGCCATCAATATACGGTGCGCCTCATAGCACATGAGTAGCTTCTGAGAATCAAACCGTCCGATATTATTCGACAAGCGTGTTTCCGTGGGCCCATCGCTTGGTTTTAAATTATTGCGCGCCGAGTTTGCACACAAATAATTAAGCTGTTTCTGGCAGCATTCAGCCATAGAATAGCGAAACACCAAAGAGTAGATTTTGCTATAGACATCCCTTCCTTGTCGAACCTTTAACATATCCGAACGTGTCACCATGGCGAATGCTGCGAGCGCCGTGGTGCCTGGTATATAATAGGCAGTTTTTCAGGACGTCTAGAGCGGACAACTTTGCATTTTTTAACGGATCCAAATAATGATAACAGATACATCTATGAAAGCTGTTAGCGCATGACATGTACTTTATCCATTTGCAAGACTTTATCCCTCGACCTCGCAGGCACTACATATTTCGTCTCGGATAAAAAAAGAACGATATAGGCAGAAAGCTAGGCCGGTCCCCCATTATTCCATTTTCCCAGGGCTTTTGCACTTCTGCTTTTTTTATTTTCAGTACTGCTTTATTTTCGGATATGCGCTTCCCTGACTAGTCTAACTGGGCGGGAAAGTAGCTGGTAAATCATTGCTACTTCATCCCTTCTTTAAATATGTGGTCTAATTGTCCACTGTTGCTCTTGAAATTGTCCAACCTGTATTGAGAAAGCACTGAATTTCGAATGCTACAGGATTGTATTTTGTTTTCGTGGTCGCTTTAAACTGAAAAACATTTTTCGCATTTCGCTAATAGTTTAACTCACCAAACCAGTTCGCGAACCGGTTCAAGCTTCCGAACTGGTTCGCGAACCGGTTCGGGACGCGATTTAGTCTAACCGGAACTGAACCGGGACGAAACGAATTCACCGGAACCAGAACCTTAACCGAACCGGCATTTTTTTGTTTTTTTTTTGTTTCGGCACTGGTTTTATTGTAGGAATCATAACTCCGAGGCCGCCAGACCCGGCCCACGCGCTGAGAAAATAACAATGCTTTGCGCGTCATTTCATTATCATGCGTATATATATATATATATATATATATATATATATATATATATATATATATATATATATATATATATATATATATATATATATATATATATATCTTGAGCAGATAGGGGTCGAATGGGAAGCCAGGATGGCATGCCCAGGGCCTCCCGCTTCCCCAGAGGTGGCTGCGGTGGGCAGGCAGAGGCGCTGGTTGCGCGCGATGACTCTGCAGCAGTAGACCAGCTGGCAGTGGAGCGCTATCGAAGCTAACTGCTGCACCACCGCGGGCAGGCACGCCTTCGGGCGTTTCAGCGGGCCCATCACCAGGGCATCCAGGTTCAGGCCCCGCAGGTACTCCAGCCCTTTGTCCCCCTCGGCGATGTTGCGGTGGTGGAAGGCAAACACGTAGAAGACGGTCAGGCAGACGGCGTAGAAAGTGCCGTGCTGCCTCACGTCGTGCTGGAGCTGGCAGCAACGCCCCCGTCATCCAGCTAGGGAGCTCCCGCCGGCGTGCGCGCACTGGCACCGCCATCCAGGGAGCTCACGTAGGCGTGCGCTCACTGGCGCAGCAGTGAGAGGGGGGCACACATGTAGCGTGCTGAGTGACACAACCTTTGCCCGGGCCAGGAAGCTGCCAAAGTAGAAGGCAGACGCCGGCCGCACGATGCTCGACGTGGACGGGTTCGGCACCTTCTTCCACAGGTAGTCGAAGAAGGTCACACCAAGGGCGCCGGGCCCGTAGTTGCACATGTAGAAGAGGAAAAACTGCGGGTGGCAGCACTTGGGCATGGACAAGATGACCTTGTCCAAGATGGCCAGAAAGTCCTTGAACAGCACCTTCGTCTTCTCCCACTCCAGCTTGCTCAGCTCCTCACCTTTGACGTTGCACTGATGCTGAAGGAACAGGTAGAACTCATTAAGGACTTGGTCCAGAATGTGGGCCAACGGATGCTGCACTCTTCTGCTTCTTCTCCATTCGCTAATAGCACGTACCGACTGAGGGTATTGGCCATGGCTTGAGGTTTGTCTATTTATTCAAAAAGTATTCTTTAGAATTGGAAATTAATGATGGATTATGATTGTTAAGGGATTGTACGAATCAGCTGGCACATCAGTGTTCCGGTGGCCATGATGTATTCGTGAAGGAGGAAGTAAATTTCTTTTCTTGTTTTTTCAAGGCTGCTAGCACCGAATGAAATAAGAAGTGAAGTTTTTAGTTGAAGTCTAAGGCGTTCCAATGGGACAGTAAGGTAACATTTTCTGTGCTCTGTGAAACGGCGACATTCAAACAAATAGTGTTCTAACGATTCGGGTTGATTACAAAACAAGCATGCGTCCGTTAATGCCAATCCTGACCTGCTCTAATATAGGCTTAATTTTGAAAGGTGGTACCTCATGGCTGTGAGGACCACTTCACACTGGCGGGAAACACAAAACGATGAATGCCATGTGAATTTTAGGTGAGCATACTCTGGTTTATCAAGGATACCGTTGGAATGCCCCCTGAGTAATATATATACCCCTGTCACACGGCAGATCTAATGAAATTTAGAGCAAATGTCATTCGCTCTAAATGTCCCAAATCCGGCGCTACACGAGACTACCGAATGACATTTGAGGCGAATGTCATTTGGCGGCTAACTGGGGTTCGGGAGCTCATTCGACAGCCAAATGAGTAGCCTCGACAGCAGTGGCGCGTCACTAGAGGCGAAGGTTCAGTAATAAACCAAAGAATACTGTTTGTAAAAACTATTAGTAAACGTGTATTTTATTCTTCATGCTGTTTTTTAGATAAAGAAAGACAAACAAGTACTAACGAAAAGAAAATCGCGTCCCCAATGCGCGCGCTCCCCTAATACGGATTTCTTGCGGATTTGTCTCGCTTGTAATGTCTAAGAATGTCACCTAAACTGGTGATTGCCCTATTTTTAATTTAAAGAGTAATCCTTTGTTATGTTTTAAAAAAGATATTATGTATGACAAAATTGTAGACGCACATATTTGCGAGCTCCCTAATCGTCGCCACTATCACTCCTATATGACATTTCGCCGTGTAGACTTGCACGGCCAAACCGAACGTCATTAACAGGTAATGTCATTCACTTTCAATGACATTAGATTTGCCGTGTGACAGGGGTATAAGAAATATCCACGAAGACGGGCCACACCCATAACTGTCAGATTTGGACATACATGGTCACCTACGGGGAAACCCGCTAATGAGTCCGCCCTCTCACTGAGCAGGGTACCGGTGGGTCCAGGCACACGCACATCATGTACAGATAGGAGGTGATTATGAAGAAAGTGGCGAAATGTTTTGAGGCGAATAGAATTTTCAGATTTGACAAGGGAAGTGAAAAGGGATAGGGAGCCAGTTATCAAAATTACGTGCGAAACAGAGCTAGGAATTCTTTTTGTGGCCAGTAGTTCTGCCTCAAGTATGGGAGTATAATCAGCCAATCTAAAAGAAAAACTCTAATATAGATCAGAAGAACAAATTTTAACCGCTGATTTAGATTAATAGTTCCAGCCAAGAATGGCAATAACAACATGATGTGGACCGTGAGCAACGTGGTCGTCTAAAATGCCCTGTAGGATACGCCCAGGGGATCAATTTTCTAAAGCGAGAAAATTGATCCAAAACGACGTGGGGCAGTTCCCGTCGCCTTGCGCCCTCGCCACAGTGCTTTTCTCGTCCTTCTTCACCCCTCAAAGCGGCGTGCATTTGCATGGCGCCACCGCGTCGTTTCAGAACGACGCACCTTTTGTGGTGAATTGGGCTCCAGGGAGAAGCTTGGCATTCTTTGGGAATATGTTGTCGACATGAACCAGAACTATTTTATCACCCGCAGATAATGGTTCAATAGGAAAGAAGTCAACCCCAATACAGGAAAGAATTGAATTCTCGGGGTCAGCGTCGTCCTCTTCTTCTTCGTCTTCTTTGGGGTAATGGCACACTCCCGCTGAGAGTTATGGGCCATGGTTTGAGATTTGGCTACTTTTTTTCATGGAAACAGGTCGCTCTTCATGGCGTCTTCGTCGTCATTCCCTTCAAGCTCGGCATCGTTGAGAAAAAAAGCCTAACCATAGTTGTCCTAACCAAAGCCCCAACAAGTCTAACCAAAGAGTTAGTTGTGCTAAATATAAATACCCGGGAAAGTGAAGGAGAACACGGTCGTCCACTGCAGATAGCCGAATTGGTAAGGCATCCGAGATCTCATCGGAAGGCATGGGTCCGCTCCCCATGGTGCACACTGAACGTGTGTTTTTTTTCTTTACTTCCTTTCGTATATAAATTTAAAAGGTTAACTTCAGGAACCGTAGTAAAAAAATAAGCCAAAGCATACCCCTATGGCTCCCTTGTCGTCATAAACTGCCGACCTTTCCGTCTGTTTATAACACAATTTCACCTTGCCTGTCTTGTTGTTTTGGCAAAATGCTGTGTTTATAGTCAAGGGTTCGACGAAAGTTCGTCTGGTCAGGCATTGTATGAAGAAATGGTAACGCAGTCATCGACCAAGTCAAAAATCACGGGCCATCTCCACTAACGCAAAACCTGAGAAGGAGCGAAGCATGCAGTGTATAAGTGTATTCAAATATTGTCTCTCTTTTGCCACACGGCGGGCGCTGATTGGGCAAATGGGAGTCAATGCGTTGCCAACTTCCAAACGGGATGAAGCACGCACCCGCGCAGGGCCGGCTTTACCTGATTGGGCGCCGTGTACGAACTGCTGCCGAGGCTACCCCCCACCCCCTCCCTGCTCTTGAAACTAGTGTTTACAGCGAAGCTGTCCACGGCTAGGATCCAGCAGACCGTCTCACACTACAGAGCAAATGGATAGGAATACCACGCGAGCGTAGCGCCATTTTGCAGCGCCCACTCAAATTCGTGGAATCGCGAAACTCTGCGCCGCCGCGCCACGCGTGCTTTACTTCAACCGCGGGGAACTGACCTCCCCAGTGGGCTCGCTCGCTGGGAGGAGATCCTGCTGCGGAGGCTTCGAGTTGGGGTGGCCTTATCCCCAGCAGTGACCCACGCTTGGCCTGCCCGCTATCACGCACCGTTTGCGGACACCTGTCCCTTTTGTTCGGTCCCGGCGTCCGAAGCCGACACGAGCCACCTTCTGTGGACCTGCCCTGCCCTTCAAACCTCTCGCCTGCAACATCTCTGGGGCTCCATCCTGGGAGACCCCCTGATCTACAGCGGTGGATATGGGGCCTTCAGTACCGGTCTCTTCTGACGCTTCTGCGTGAAACAAATGTGAAGTTGTATATGTAACTGTTATGCCATAAGGGCTTTAGCCTCTCTGTTCTGTACAAACTGTTCACCAAAGTAAAACTTAATCCAATAAGCGACACGCTAGAGTTTCAACAGTTCAAGCAGGCTTTTAAAAAGGCGTCTCAACAATAGATCTGATTCACGCAATAAAAAAAATCTGCTGAGTATAATAAACCTTTTTATATGGCGTCTATAGACTATGAAAAGGCATTTCTCTCCAGACTTGTATGCATAGCGTCTAGGATATCTACGAGCAGGGCACAGGTACCATGTCTCTTCAGAAGAAGACTAAACATCTCTATTGATAAAGTAATAACGAACAAAAATTCGCAAACCTGAAATTTAAAAAGTATATCTCAGGGTATAGTAGCTTCCCTCTACATAACCCTCCGATTGTTCTCTTTATCTTTGTGTTTAGGCAGTGGCATTGAAATCGCCTTGTCGTGATGGTAAGACGTCAATCGCTCAACCATATAATCAATTCCACTCTCGTTAAGAGAAAGCGGAACAGATTCCATACGTCGCAAAGGATAGCTTTGAAGGTGAGTCCGTACTGGGTCGTAATACCGAAGTGAAAAAAAATGTCTAAACAATGCGGTAGTGAACAATCGCGGTACTGGAGTGCGCCGAAACATCGCTAGTGTTGCATTGCACATGAACAACGTCAACACACGGGGTCAAAAGCAGCAATAATCAGCGCAAACACAGATAGCTTCGTTGAAACACCGGTTCACCCATGACGCGATATATACGTGATCCTTTCTTTTTATTACGGCGTTTTTTTTTTGCCATGATTACGACGTAATCGTTATAAGATAAAACAGCCATTACACGCAATTCCATCAGAGGTTGAGTAAAGTTGCTCCAGTGAGAAATGCCCAGAAATATTCCCAGCTAATTTAGGAGTTTGCGAGTCGGAGTCCAAGGCAAAACTTTGTTATAGCGAAGCATGCAAAATAGAGCTTGTAAGCGAGTGGGTCTGGAGAGGAGAGAGTGAAGGGGGATTGGATTGGATTGGAAAAACTTTTATTGGGCCGGTGGTTAAAGCCTTACACTAAGACTTCAGACTTGGCCGGAGTCGCCCTCGCCGTCGCCGCCAGGCCCGAGCCTCGCTTCCCGTCATCGGGTCGCTCGGGCTCCTGCCTGGTCAACGCTACGAGGACCCGCTGGACGGCCTGGATTTGGAGGTCTTGGTCTTCGGATCGCTTCGCCTCCTCAAAGGCGGGTGGCAGTCTTCCTGTCGTGGATTCTTCCGGGAAGTTGAGACAGTCCCAGACAATGTGCTCGAGGGTCGCGGTGGCTTTACGACACACCCTGCACGTATCGTCTGGGTGCGTCTCCGGGTACATCTCGTGCATTATGGACGGGCTCATGATCGTTCTTGTCTGGAGCTGCCTGTACACGACTCCTTGCTCTCTGCTCAGCCCTTTGCAGGGCGGTGGGAGCGTTCGTCTAGCGAGTCAATAAGCCTGGGTTATTTCCTTGTAGTCCATCATTCTGTCTCTCGTGCTGTGCCACGGGCGTTCCCCGCCTGGCCCGGCGCGGCCTGTTAGTTCGCGCGCCCGGGCGTGTGCGGTTTCGTTGTGGTTCGCACTGACGTCCGACACCTCTCCTGCGTGTGCCGGGAACCACTTGATTTTCTTCTTTTCCACGATTGTTGGCGCCCCTCTCAGGATTTTCTCCGCAGCTCGGGAGACCCTTCTTCGTGCGAAGTTCCTGACCGCTTGCCTTGAGTCGCTGAGAACAGTGGTGCACCCTAGGTCTTTAAGGGCCAGTGCTACGGCCACTTCCTCAGCTTCTTCTGGTTTGTCGCTTTCGTACTGGCCGCCGCCCTGACGTTGCCTTCGGCGTCGACCACGGTTACGGCGAAACCGCTTCCGTTCTCGTACTCGGCTGCGTCTACGTAGCGGGCACCCGCGTCTCCGGCGTGTAGTTCCGCCAGTGCCTTGGCCCTCGCTTTTCGTCTGCCCTCGTTGTAGTCGGGGTGCACGTTGCGCGGGATCGCATCCACCCGGATCATGCCCCTGACCTCGTCCGGGATCGGCATCTTGACTCCCTGTTGCTCGTGGTATCGAGGCCCCAGCCTTTCGAGGATTTTCCTTCCAGTCTTAGTTGTTGCCAGTTTCTCCAGCTGCGCCGTTCTCTGAGCTTCAATCACTTCATCTAGGGTGTTGTGGATGCCTAGGCTGAGCAGTCTCCCGGTGCTTGTAGACTCGGGTACCCCGATGGCCGCCTTGTATGCCTTTCGGATGGTCCCTTCCAACGTATTCTTCTCGCCATTCTTCCACCTGTGGAAGGCGGCCACGTACGTGATGTGGCTCATTACGAAGGAGTGCACGAGTCTTGTGAGGTTCTCCTCGCGTAGCCCCCTCTTTTTGTTTGACACTCTCTTGATTAGTCTGATGGCATTGGCCGCCTTGCCGACGACCCGTGCCACCGTGGTTCCGTTGTTTCCGCGTTCGTTGGGGAGCATGCCCAGGACGCGGATGTCTGATACCCTGGGGATCGCTGAGCCGTCTTTGGTGTAGACCGCGATTTCTTCTCGTTCCCTTCTCTCGGCGCGCGTGCCTTCCTTGGGTCTGTACAACAACAGCTCGGACTTGGTCGGTGAGCATTTCAGGCCTGTGCCCTCCAGGCTGTCCTCGACTACTCTCACCGCTTGCTGCAGGGCCTCTTCCACTCGAGCTTCACTGCCGCCCTCGACCCACAGCGTGATATCGTCAGCATATATAGTGTGACCGACGTTCTCCACCTCTGCGAGTCTGTTGGCGACTTCGATCATAACTAGGTTGAATAGGAGCGGCGAGATCACCGACCCTTGCGGGGTGCCTCGGCTCCCGAGCTCTTTGACATTCGTTGCAATGTCACCCGCGGTGATCTCCGCCGTCCGACCCGTCAGGAAGCTTCTGATGTACGCATGGGTTCTCTCTCCCATGTTCAGCTTCGATACTTGACTTAGAATCGCCGAGTGGTAAACGTTGTCGAATGCTCCCTGCAGATCGAGACCCATTATGGCCCTCGAGTCCCAGGAGTCCCTGTCAACGATTAGGTGCTTCAGCTGGATCATAGCATCCTGCGTGTACAGGTGTCTTCGGAAACCAATCATGGTCTCGGGATAGAGGTCGTTGTCCTCCAGGTAGTCCTGCCATCGCGCCATCAATACATGCTCCAATACTTTGCCCACGCATGACGTGAGCGAAATGGGCCGGAGGTTGTGTGTGCTCGGCGGCTTGCCTGGCTTGGGGATCAGGATCATCTTCGAGTGCTTCCACTCCTTCGGCACGACTCTCGTTCTCCAGCACTTGTTGAAGAATTTAGTCAGTGCCTCGATAGATGCGTCGTCAAGGTTCTTGAGCGCCCTGTTCGGTACGCGGTCCGGGCCCGGCGCCGACCTGCTGTTGAGTTCTTGCAGGGCAGTGCGCACTTCTTCTACATTAATGTCTCTATCTAGCTTCTCGTTGGGTATTCCGAGATAGCCTCCGTGAAAGACCTTCTGCGTAGTGGGAATGTACTTCTCCAGAAGCTTCTTTTCCACCGCCACCGTTCCCTTCTCCTTGATTTCCGCGTGTATGATCTTTGCCAGCCTGTCCCTCTGGTGAGACTTGGTCTTGGTCGCGTCCAGAAGATGCCGGAAAAGATTCCACGTCTTTCCGTTGTGCAGTTGTCCGTCTGCCGCGTTGCATATCTCGTCCCATTTTTGGCTGCCGAGCGTGCGGCAGTGCTCCTCTATCTTGCGGTTAAGTTCAGCGACCTTCTTTCGCAACCTCCTATTTAGCCTTTGCTTCGTCCACCTCTCCTGTATGGACTTCTTAGCTTCGATAAGATGGGCCAGTCTGCTGTCCATGCCGTCTACCTGGTCGTCCGTTTCGATCTCTCTCGTGGCTGCCTTGACGTCACCGGTGATTCTTTCCATCCAGGCCCCGATGTCTTCTATCTGTTGATCTCCCTCCGCACTTTCATTTCTCTGCTTCCTGAACGCTTCCCAATCGATCCACGTGTTTTCGCGTCTGTGCCGCTTGGACCCCTTTCATTTGAATCGTAGTTTCCACGATCATGTGGTCACTGCCCAAGTCCGTCCCGGTGTTTCTCCACACGACGTCTTCCGCTGCAACGTTCTTGACGAAAGTGAGGTCGGGAGTAGTATCCCTGGATACCGAGTTTCCCGTTCTCGTCGGGTTGGCGGGGTCCGTGACGAGGACGTATCCGCTGTCGATCGCGTCTTGCGCCAGGTTCCTGCCCTTGGCGTTGCTCTTGGCGTACCCCCAGGACTGGTCAGCGGCGTTGAAGTCGCCACAGACCAGCAGCTTGGAGCCGTTTGCCTGCGAGCTCGCCCTGTGCAGGAGTGCCCTGAAGCGTTGTTTGCGCTTGCTCGGGTTGCTATACACGTTGAGGACGTAGACGCTCTCCTTCCTCTTCTTGCCAATTACCACCTCGGCCAGTACGTGGTCGACTGCGACATTTTTTAGTTGAATTTCCAGCATAGTGTGCTCCTTTTTGGTCATGACGCACAGTCCCCTGCTGTCTTTCTCGTCGGGCCAGATCGCTCTGTAGCCGTGGAGTGGCCGATGCGTCGCCAGTGTTTCCTGCAGTAATATCATGTCCGGTTTCTTCTTGCTGTTTTCGACGTGCTGCAGTAGTACCGCCCACTTCCTTTCCAGGCCGCGGCAGTTCCACTGCCAGATGATCACTGTTGGTTCTGGGTCCATGCTTGTTCCGTTCTAGCGATGCCTCCCTGCGGTGCGCTGCGCGGGTCCTGATATTGGATAACTGCTTGCATGTGCCTCTGTAGGTGTTGGACGGCCCCCTCTATTTTTACGAACCGCTCGTGGTCCAGCCTGCTCTTCTCTGCGATGGCCGCCTTTATCGTCTCGAACATCCGCTCCATTTTCGCTTCCAGCTTTTACAATCTGTCGTCCATGCGCGCCTCGATGCCGCTCATTCTTTCTTCCATGCCGGCGTCGATGCTACTAATCTCCTGGATGGCGCGCTTTTCCATCGCTCTCTTCTTTATGGCCGGCTCTCTGGGTTCCGGGACGTCGCTCGATATATCCATCGGCTGCGCTTTCGGCGGGGGTTCCACCGTCGCCGCGACCGGGGGGCTCGGGGTAGCAACCAGGTTCTTGGTTTCCGTCATGCTCTGTATGGTCTTTTTCATCTCTTCCAGCATTCTACGCAGTTCTCTGTTCTCTTCTCGAAGGGTCTCCATTGCTTC
Organism: Haemaphysalis longicornis; assembly: GCF_048455015.1. Lineage (NCBI taxonomy): Eukaryota > Metazoa > Arthropoda > Arachnida > Ixodida > Ixodidae > Haemaphysalis > Haemaphysalis longicornis. Next base: position 65,398 of record NW_027526222.1, on the reverse strand, counting down.
GTTCTCTTTGCTCTGCTTTTGTTGCTGCTTCTTGGGCTCTTTTTCGCCGGTCCTCCTTGTACCCTTGCCCTTGTCCGCCCAGCTCACGCGCTCCCTCTACGGAGACCTTCCCTTTCGCGTGACGCTGGGACTTCGACTTTGCCTCCGTAGAATGCCGCCGCTGGAGGGTGATCTGCCTCTCGATTCCGAGGGCCCCCTGGATGGGGACCTCGCCTTTCTTGCGGGGTTCAGTTCCGGGAAATCTAGCTCCAGCGGCAGCCGCTCCTCTTCTGCGGACGCGAGGCGCCGCTCCCATTGTCTTTTCCTGACCACGTAGGGCGTTTTGAAGCGCGCCTTGCAGGACCTGTCGCCCGTCACGTGTTCTCCGCCGCATAGTTTGCATTTCGGCTTGCACGGGTGTTCTTCCCCCGGGGCAAGCTTGTCACAGCCCGGACATCGTTTTTCGCTCGGGTTTGGGCACACGTCTTTTCGGTGGCCTACTCGACCGCATTGGTAGCACACGTCCACCTTCTTGCAGTACAAAGAGCATCGTAGCAGCGCCGATCCGTACCTCACGTAGTTTGGTACCTTCGTTCCCTTGAAGACGACGATGACCGTCGTCGTCTCTCCTATTCTCTTGGTTCCTAGCGCCAGCGGGTTGCGTCGGTTGACCACCACATAAAACCGGCAAAGACCGAAACGTGCCAGCGTCGTAGATGGCCCCGAACACGAGACATTGCGTCGCTGAGTCGGTGCCACCGTGGAACTTTAACGCGAGCGGAGCGTCAGTATGCAGGAACGGGGCTGCAGCACGTGGGTACATAAGGCTCATATAATTTATTTTCCCTAACATCAATTTCCTCCCGAAAAGACGAACATGCTGTATCGATCAATATGGACGAAATACTACAAAATCAAGTGTTGAATAGCTCTGCGCAGAGGCATTCTAGATGAACTTCAGAAGCCTACGAAGTTCAAGCCCTATGAAAACTTTGGTTACTGAAAAACAAGTATATTTTACAGAGAAATACTAACAGCTTTGGTTTGTTGTGGTCGAGCGAGATAAAAAAGCTGTTCAAGAAGCAAATCAATAGTCTTTCACTTTGCGTAATACGCTGTCATTTGTAAAGTTCTCATGTGCCTGGTCACGAAACCAAGTCACCGTTCAACACAACATTTGTTAAACAAAAACTAATCAAAGCAATGACGGCTTTCACCGGCGAACACAATAAATTATAGCTCTGATTGGCAGCTTACAATGCACGTGGCAGAAGATTATAAAAAATTTTCTCCCCTTCCGCCAGGTCAATATAAGAGATAAAGACAAAAATGCCTAACGAATCCATGGGGTTTTTTCGGCTCACACCAGTTCGGGGTGCTTTACCGCTGCTTTTTAACGCTTCCGATAGCTTTTCCTTGTCAGCAGCTGCCTTTTCCGCTTCAGGAGCCTATTTCTTTGCCTCTGGGCCACGCCGCAGCTCACATCGAGAAATTTCTTTTGCCTGCCACGTTAGCCATGTGGCTAACTCCGGCTCTGTTACGATCTCCCTGGTAGTGGCTCCTCAATCATGTCATGTGGACGGTGTTGCGGATTTGCTAGCGTGTGCGTCCGTTGCTCCTGAGTTCGGGCAAACATTGAGGCCGAGTAGATCAAAGAAAGAGACATTATGTACAGAAATTTACATAGTTTGAGACTGAGTGAACAGAGCAGTGCGCTCCTGCGCGCGAGAGATTAAATAAGCAAATTGGGTCCGTCCCCTTTCACTATTTTTCTCCGCTGTGTTCAGAAACGCACTAATCAGAAAAACCCAACGCGCTGAAATTTACGCCCACACACTCACAAAGAGAGGGCAGCTTTCCCTCTTACACAAGTGGGCGTCGTGTCAGCTACAGACCGGAAGTCTACCTAAGGTCGACGCCATTCGGATCACCAAGGCTAAAGCGTCAGGAGGGCGCCTGGGGCCCCCTCTGTTAATCCGGCGTTGGGCGGCTTGTTGAAGAGTGGCGTATCGGACACGCCACAAAGGTCCCCACGATGAGCGGCATGTCGCCGAAGAAGACAGGAACACTTAGCGGGCCAGTGATACGGGCGCACCGCGGGAAGCTTTGTAACACCCTCCGCTAAGTGTTATTGGTCATTAGGGCAGCCTTCTTTGGAGGGTGCTTGGGTGCCCGCGAAGTCGCCGAGAGCGGCTTATGTCCACAGCAGCATGGGTTGCCGCCGCGTCATTGTGCATAAAGAAAGCCGGGTCGTATCCCGGGGCACCCGAAGGACGGAAGGCTTGGGTGGTCGAACCCGAGAATATCGATGACAGATTTCGCAACACCGCAAGCCAATCTTAACACTGGGCTGTTCAAGGGCCGCGGCCTCCAAAAGAATGTAGGCTCAGAAAAAAAAAAGCGCGCCAATCCACCCTGTGAAGGTGGTGAGAAAGCGAAGCTGACACCCTCAACGATTACCTATGCGACGTCACTTGAGTTCCCTCACATATACAAAGAGTGAAGCCAGAGGCAAGTGAAATGCACTTAAACACACCCTTCATTGAGAGAGAGAGAGAGAGAGAGAGAGAGAGAGAGAGAGAGAGAGAGAGAGAGAGAGAGAGAGAGAGAGAGAGAGAGAGAGAGAGAGAAGCTCTTTATTAGAAAACAGAGTGTTTAGCCGGCGTACAAAATCGCCTTCATGCTACTCTGTTAGGGGAGGGGGAAAAGGAAGAAAGGCCCAAGAGAGAGGAGGGCAGAAAGCTGAGAGAGGGACCAACGAAATTAAGTAAAAGGGCAAGAGCGAAAGTCTCAGAGTGAAGAGATTTCAAGTTTTTGAATTAAGCCAGTGTCGCTGAGGTACGAAAACAGAAATTTTAGGGCTAGGCGTTGCTGAGAAGAAGATGGCCAGGGCCCTAAAATGGTTTTTAAGGTCACTGGTCCTTGCGTATAACCTATGCGTGCAATGTTCTGTAGCAAAGTTGATCTAGAGTCCTTGTAGGCAGGACAGTAAAGTAAAAGATGCTCAATTGTGTCTTCCGATGCACAGTTGTTGCACCTGGAGGCGGTAGATAGTCCAACGCGGAAACGGTAGCTGTTGGTGTAAGCTGCATTAAGTCGGAGCCGATGAAATAATGTTTCTAGATGACGGGGGAGCTGGTGAGGAAGTCTTGACGACAGCTGAGGGTCAAGGGAGTAGAGAAACTTGTGGTGGTGGGTAGGATCTGACCACATTCTGTTTCTCTCTTAAAGGGCGTAACGTGTGGCCATGGTGGAAGCGTCGTGTTTGGTAAAAAATGTTCTTCGTATATTTCGGCAGGTGTGGCCTGCAGAGGCAGCGTCATCAGCTGAATATTACCGAATAGCTGAATATTACCTGAATATAGCTGAATATTACCGAAATATATGAGTTAATTAGGGTAAATATACTGAAATATAGCTCTCTGTGGGATAACGGGAAACCAAAAAGCTGATGACCCTTCATTGATGTAAGCCCTCTACCCTATCCGCCTATTCATTTGTACTCTTTCCTCCCTATCCCACCTCCCCTACGCCAGCAGGCGTTCCGGTGTCCGCCCCTAGGCGAGACAATTTACGCCTGCTGGTGGACCTTCCTTTCCTTCTATAGTCCAATAAATGCATACATACATACATACCCTTCATTGCTTCAAAGATACCTTCATTGCCATGGTTAAATCAATGCATGATCCATGAATGGTGAATAGTTGAGTTGTAGTGGTGCAGCACATGAGAGGAAACTCCTTTTTTATAAAATTAAAGAAAGCTCAAACCCGGTGTTAGACGATCTCACTTCTCCGTCTCGGCCGCCGCCGACGGAGGTGACGAGATCGGCAGCAGAGACGGAGGAGAAGTGAGATAAAATGCGTTGGTCTGAGCTTCCTTTTGTTTTTACTCACTTCTAGCGCATGCGCAAGGCGCGCACGCGGGCGCTACACGTGCCGCGGGTGGAGCGCACTGCGGCGCGAGTGGCATTCAGCGAGAACGCACGGAGTAAACCCGCAGGTGTGCTTGGTGAGTGCACCGTCTGTTTTTCCTATCTCCGCGTGGGCACGTAGCTCAATCGGTAAAACAACGGGCTCTCGCTCCGTTTCTATATTCGTTCCAGGTTCGATTCCTGGCGTTGCCAGTAACTTTTATTTGTTAGCGGTAGTTCTCTGTTGGCACCAACGGTCGCGACCGAACCCTTGAGGGGTAGAGGTAGAAAGCTTCGCTTTAAAACAAAGTACAGCAGCCTATTGCAGGTGGGGAGGCCGAAAGTCGACCTCTCCCCAAGCTGGTTGAAGTAGGCACGAGAGAAGAGAAAGACGCGGGAAGAAACAGTCATTCACAAAACGACACAAACACATCTTGGAGGCGGAGGCTGTTAACAGAATCCGTCGCCGGGGTCGGTCTCACGGATGTTCCATGAGGAGACGCGCGGCCCGCGGCTCAGCGGCGTCGCTTTGCCGGTACCACAGCGTTGTCGGCTTGCTGGCTTGGAGTCGCCGTCAAACAAAATAAATGGCTCAACCACAGCGCACAGGCGTGGCCTCGGCACCCGTCAGGATGCCTCTGCACCGAACTGAACCCCACTGAAGCACGGGGCTCTTCTCTCAGGAAAGCGAGCTGTCAGCCAAAAGGGCCGAAGTAACGTAAACAAGATTTCTTACCTTTCGGCTGCTGCATTCATGCCCACACCGCTCTGTTTCTTTCGCAGAAAGTAGGAACAATGACGCCCTCGTGTTTCCATGTTGGTAAAGTAGCGACAAATATCAGCCAGCGAAATCCTTTTCAACACGTGAGGCTAAACTGATTTCCGTCGATGGGAACAGCAGTGACGTCAGGCGTCGCCGGTGAACTAAATGAGCAAAATTTAGTTTGTAGTGGTTCCGTCGGCGCCGCATGATGCGCGGCTGTTTCTGCCCCGGAAGAGCTGAAACAAAACTCCCACCTCCCCTCGCGGGAACCCCTGTGTAGATGCGACGCATAGGGGGTTCACGTTGCAGCGTTGGACAGCGGAGGAACGGCTCTGGAACGATGGAGCGGAGCGGCGCAGGCACCGCGTTTTATTGTGCGCATAACGGTGAGGGGACGCGCCGGCGCCAGTGCGTCTGCCGCGGCTATGACGCAACACAATCCAACACAATCCACTTTAATCCAATCCAAGCCAATCCAATCGAATCCAATCCAATGCCCCTCGCGAGAGAGTGTTCGCTATCGGAGAGGAGAGGGGGTGAGCGGCGGAGAGCGCAGCTGGCGCGGCGAGGAGAATGGGGGAGGGGCGGACGCCGACGACGACAACGCCGACGACGCCGGATGCAGGGACAAGGCGGGTGAATGAGATGCGGTCGCGTCTAAAAGAGGAGGTTGAAGGGGACGAGCCAGTGCATAAAAATCACGAGCTATTCGACCCTGCGAAGGTGGACGACCAGCGAAGCTTTTTAGCACACGACACACTTAAGTCACATATTTTGTGTCACAGAATAAATATAAAAGTTATGACAACGACGACAGAAGAGAATCCCAATTAAAAATGGAGAATGGTAAGTTTATATAATGAACGTATATAACGAGGGTCTAGCCTTAAAGGAGTAGTGACACGAAATGTTTGTGTTATGTTTTTTTCGCGGCTAAATAGGTGCCTACGAGCCCACTAATCATAGAATGGCACATTAGATTGTCGAACGCAGCATAAATAATTACTTATAGCTTCATTTATTCGTGTCAGTTTCGGTTTCGGTGAAGCGAACACCTAGGCAGCCACCATTACAGGAAGGCGCATTTGACGTCACTGTTCTCGTCGCACCACAGCCGATGCCGGTCTGGGCGCGCGCGCGCCAGACCGGCCGTATCGTCGCACGTGACGTCAGTCCCAAAAACTGTGACGTGATGCACATAGCGGTAATGCCAACAGCACCACGGCGGCCTCGATACGTCACGGAAGCCCTGACGTCGTCTGTTTAGGTGCCAGCGTAGATGACGTCATGAGCTCTCTGAATGGCGCGGATGAGCCTTGTTGTGCGCGCAAGGATTTATCATCATCAGCCTATCTACGCCCACGGCAGGGCAAATCGCTCTCTCATAGATCTCCAATTATCCCGGTCCTGTGCTAACTGCGACCAATTTATTCCCGCAAACTTCTTGATATCATCTGCCCATCTAACTTTCTGCCGCCCCTTCCACGCTTGCCTTCTCTAGGAATCCACTCTGTTACCCTTAATGACTAACGGTTATCTTGCCTTCGCATTACATGCACTGCCCATACCCATTTCTTGTTTTTAATTTATGTTTGTTCTCTGATCCACTCCGCTCTCTTCTTGTCCCTTATTGTTACACCTGTCATATTCCGTTCCATTGCTCGCTGAGTCGTCCTCAATTTAAGTTGAACCCTTTTAGTGAGATACGAAGTTTCTGCCCCGTAGGTGAGTACCAGTAAGATGAAGCTGTCATACACTTTCTTCTTCAGGGACGATGGTAGGCTGCCATTCATTATCTGAGAATGCCTGCCGAATGCACTCCACCCCATTCTTATCCTTCTGATTATCTCTGCCTCATGGTTGGGATCCGGGGTCACAACTTGGACTAAGTAGATATATTTTCTTACCACTTCCACTGCCTCGCCACCTATCTCAACCCGCTGTGCTCTCCCGAGGTTATTGAGCATTACTTTAGTTTTCTGCATATTAATTTTCATGCCCACGGTTCTACTCTGCTTGTCCAGTGCGGTAAGCATGCTTTGCAATTCGTCCCCCGAGTTACTTAGCAAGGCAACGTCATCGGCAAATCTCAGGTTACTGAGGTATTCTCCATTAACCCTTACGCCCACCAGTTCCCAATCCAACGTTCTGAATACTTCTTGTAAACATGCTGTGAATAACAGTGGAGAGATTGTGTCTGACGCCCTTCCTTATAGGTATAATACTGCTCTCCTTATGGATGATGATGGTTTCTGAGGACTAATTGTAGATATCCTCTAGTATTCTAACGTGATGCTCGTCTTCACCCTGATCCCGCAATGCCTGTAAGACTGCTGAGGTTTCGACCGAGTCAAATGCTTTCTCATAATCTATGAAGGCTATATATAGGGGTTGAGTACACTCGCGCACTTCTCAATCACCTGATTGATTGTGTGAATATGGTCCGTTGTTGAATAGCCTTTACGAAATCCTGCTTGTTCATTAGGTTGACTGAAATCTAAGGTGGCAGAAATTCTGTTAGCGATTACCTTGGTAAGTACCTTGTAGACGACTGACAGCGCAAGGATTAAAATTGATTTAAAATATGCTCAACTGAACGGTTGCGGTTTAGACTTCCGAGGGGGTATCTCCATTTCCAAAAGAAGCTTTTTAAATAGTTACCTGAGCTTCGAAATTTCGTGCCAGTATTCCTTTAAAAATCACCCCCAAGCCAAAAATTGAAGGGGGGGGGGGGGGCAGTGTGCCGCTATGCCTGATCTCCATTTCCAAAGGAAGCTTTTTACATAGTTATCGGAGCATCGAAATTTCGTGTCAGTATTCCTTTAAAAATCACCCCCATGCCGAAAATTAGGGGAGGGAGGGGGGGGGGCAGTGTGCCGCTATGCCGGTCTGTGAATCTATGACATGGAGCGTGACGTAATGTGACCTGATACGGGGACCATACGCACGGTGTTGGGAAACCAACGCCCCTGTGTGTGTGCTATTAGAGCGCTGTTTGGCAAAGTCGCGAGCCGTTCAAAACATGATTTGGTCCTCACTCATCAGTTGGATATGCATTGGGAGTGGCTTATATATCGTTAATGGACACCATTTTCAATATCAGTAGAGTCAGAATAAAAGTGCACGCGTGTACGTATGTGTTTTTCTTATGAATGAACGCCATCAATGCCATAAAGAAAAAAACTTTCATTAATAACGTATCGGAACGAGCACGTGGTACTCCGTGATCAACTACCGTTAAGAGCGCAAAAACTTTCCAGGCGACGGGCGTTCTCGTTTGCCATTTCCTACGTCTGAATTTTTTTTTTCACGCTTAACGGTAGTTGAAATGTTCTTCCTCCTATTCGCGCAGTTATGTCACCTTTATGCCGTGCCGCTTTTCTGATGGAGGCGAAAAGCGAAAACGCCCGTGTGTGAGAGATTTCGGCGCACGTTAAGATCCCCAGGTGGTCGATATTAATCCGGAGCCCTCCACTACGGCGCGCCTCATCGCCTGCGTTGCGTCGGCGCGTTAAACCCTACAATCACCCCTATGCCGTGTGCTCACAAGCTTCGCTGGCCATCCACTTTCGCAGCACCGGAATGACGCTCGGCTAACTTGCGAGGTGCGTCCATCCCTCTAAATGCGATGCATTTAGGGGGCTATTAAGACGCCATACAATTTTGTTTTGTTTTATATATAAGTGTTCGACATTTTATAGTACCCCCAGCTCTTCCATGGTAACAAACGATGTTTTATCCACAGCGAAATGTAACAATTACAGCCTAAATTTCCGTTCTCTTGCCGGATGCCATGTATCGTGATGTTAGGAATGATGTTCTAGAGGCAGGCACGTAAAGCGAATGGTTATGTTGACTGCATGTAATATCCAAACGTTGGCATCCAAGAGCAACCGGACCTGAGTCTTATAAGAGGCCTTGCCAAGGACGTGGCCTCCGACGACACCCCCGCACGCATTGATCTGGATGCCCATGCCGGACTTCATCTAGTTATGAGACAGATTGCTAGGTGGCACCACAGTGCTTGGCTGCCTCGATGTCCAGCGCCTCAATGTCCAGCGGTGGGGCTTAGCGGGCACGTAGCTGGGCCCTCGCTTCATGGAGGAAAGAAATGCCTCGCTCCCATGCTCGCTCTCTCCGGGCACAAAAAAGGCCGTCGAGCGATTTAGCTCGCCTGTCTGCGTCCTAGCATCGCCTGAAAAATCAAGAGATATGGGGCGATGTGATGCAGATTTGTTCAGGTGCGTGAACATGCCCCATGTGCATCGTTAGGCGGGGTTAAATGGATCTCGCGCGTTCTTGCGTATAGGTGCGTTAGACTCAGTATGAATTCCTGCCTGTAAAGCGTTGTCCAGTCACTCATGTGCAGGTGTGCGCCCCTCTGAGGGTATGCAGCACTGCGTTATGCTTCGGAGTACGCGTACAGATTTCTTGTGGTCGACCTTTGCCGTGCTTGCGCACTAGGAGAGTTCGCTGCGGAGGAGACCTGTTTAGAAACGCCAGCTAATGGAAACAACGAGTGCACTATGCAGTAGTTGTAGAATCTATCTGCTGTAGCGCCATAAAACGGTTTATTTGTAGTTAGGGTCGTAATGTTTCAACATATACCTATTTGTTCCTTGTAAAATCATCGCCATCATCAACCCGGTTGCGTCCAGTGCAGAACGAAGGCCTCCCCCAAAGGTTTCCAGCCACTAACTTCTGACGTGTGTTTTCCGTGTCTATTCTTTGCACCCCCCGAGCTTTTCTCTCCATAAAATTCTAGTTCTTCCCATGCTCCGTTTGCCATCCAGTGGGAGCCACTCCGTCAAACGGATGGTTCACCTGTTGTCCCGCATCTGCATTGCATCACCCGCCCAACCATATTTTCTTCGCCTAATTTGAACTAGGGTGCCTTCCACCCGTGTTTGTTCCCTGACCCATGCTGCTGATTTCCCATCTCTAAGTGTTCCCCCTAGCATATTTCTTTCCATGGATCGTTGGCGCTGCTCGTTGGGCTGATACCCCATGTTTCTACCCCGTAAGTCATAACCGGTTATATACCCGCTTTTGCAGTGATAATGGGTGGTTACTGCCGGAAACTTCAGGATAACTACCGAATTCTGCCCAGCCCAAATTGACTATGCGCCAAATTTCTTTCCCATGATTTGAATCTGCACAAACAATTTGCACAAGACAGCTGTAACTATCGACTTGCTTCATTCAGCAACTCATTACCTATTTTGAAGGGGCGTTGCTTGGCATGTTTGTTTCACGGTGTCCTTGCAATTCAATGTAATTTAATGTGATGTGATCGTTGTTTCTGACCCTCCGCTTCCGTGTTTCCGTGTAAATAGAGCACATAGATGCCTTGCTACACTTGCATAGAATAACGCCGTGCTGAAGCGTCACGCTCCGAGCCTCTACGTCCAACAAGTCTTCCAAATAGATCTCGCGCCAAGTGGAGCTCTGTGCAAGGAATTTTCACTTGGGGAGAGGTTGCAGAAATAATTCCGGCCGAAAGTACTAAAGGAAATCCTTACATGATGCATGGTACTCAATTGCGAGACTCGATGTGAACGCTCCGAGTGAACGCTATTCATGTTATACTTCAAAGGGATTTGCTGGAACAGCTTAAAACTGACACCGAAGCACATCACCCTTCACGCTCAGGAGGTCACTCGAATTGGTTGATTAATCACTTAGTGCCCATAGACGGCTTAATGACTTTACGTCGATGGGCAATATTTTCTGCGCGCACAATGTTCAGGACTTTATATTTGGTATTTCACTTTTTATGCTCCTCAGGCACTGGGGTGCCTTTGCACGTATTTGCACGGCACCACTCATAAGGCGTTTGTAGTCATTGCGTTACCGGCTCTACATTTATGACATCATTGTCTTTCCTCCTTTTCGTAGGGTTTATAAGTTCTACCAATCAGGCCAATAAAATCTAATTATACGGAAATATGTTCCCTTTCCGCGGGTGGGCATTTTTTGGTGATGATGGTAGGATGTTTATGGCGCAAGGCCAACTAGGGCAAAGAGCGCCATGGTGTGCATTTTTTAAAGCGTGCTGTGATTAATGCGACAGCATTCTTTTGATAATTCCCCTGATTTCTTGATACGTCTGGTCTAGCCCCATAACAAAGGTGAAGAAAGAATAGCCACTTAAACAGGTTACAAGGTCCTAAAATTAACACATAGGCAGGCTGTGTCAGAGAGACGATTTTGCGGCCCTCTGCCTCAGACGAATCGAAAAATTATGGGCCAATCCTCTCTGTAAAGTGGATCACATGCAGCGAAGCTGTTAGGTGACGACAGAGAGGTGACGCAACATTTTTAAGTGCGAATGCACTTTATAAGCGACCCCAAACCATCCACCGCCGGCGGCGGCGGCGGCGGCGTCGGCGTCCGCAGTGCTCCTCTATATTTAAAAAAGAAACAGCATCCGGCGCCAGGTTTCGACCCGAGGACTTTGCGGCCGCAGCGCGACGCTCTACCGACCAAGCCACGGACGCGACGGTGATATCAGTGTTAGTGACGCGCTTTATATCTTTAACGCATTCAAACTACGTCGTCAGCGGCGTGCGTTGGCGACTCAGCGGCGTTATAGCGGCTTGATAACTGCGTGGTGTACACGTGATACTACAAACCCGATGGAAGAGATGGAAGAGAAGGCGGCGAGGCGGTGGGCTGCGGGGGCCGAGCGCAAGCGCCGCAAGCGGGCCGACAACCGTGCATTCGCACTTTCACATTCTCCCCCTCGGGGAAATGCGGGGGAATTTTAACAAAGGTACGAACTCATTTATTGTGAGCGAACTAATTACGACAAGCAAATGAAACTGTTTGCTGAGAACGTTTTGATAAAAGACGAGTTATCCGTTTTCTGTAACAGTACTGCTCCCGTAGATGCCCGTGAATTGAGAGCAGACGGGAATTCTTTAACGTGTACAAGTTGTCTGTGAGCTGTCTAGTTATGACAAGTGAAGCTGTTGTAATGATGGAGTCATTTTAGCGGCCAATGTTCATGCAATCGTTTTGGGGAAAGTTTTGATGGAACGAGAGGTACCATCGTTTTCTGCTGAAAATTCACGCTGAAGTTGGCTTGGCCGCAATGCGTTTTATGCTCCCGCACATAAAAAAATACATGGAACACCAGCCATATAAAGCTCCGCTTTAGGAAGAGAAGAAAAAAGACCTACTGCAACCCGTAATTTACAAAACGTAACGCGTGCAGTATCGCGTCACTGCCCGGTAACATTCCGACGAATGCTGCTAAGCCCCAGTTATAGGGGGAAACGGTTGACTTAAAAAGTTCTAGGGACCATACTAAAACTTTTATCGACGCCTGTAAAACTACGTGAGCCAGGCATAGGTGGAGCTGACTGACGTCTGAAACAGAACACGGAATCCACGGCAGTATAAATAAATAAATAAATAAATAAATAAATAAATAAATAAATAAATAAATAAATAAATAAATAAATAAAAACTAATCAACTGCAGGAACAGCTATTCAAGGAATCTTCTACAGTAAAGACAACTTTACACAAGCGCCTCAAGGAAAAAAAATGACACCATCTTCCCGTAGGGGAACCCTGAGTAGTATGCAAATCAGCCAGTGGGTCGATTCAAGTGCCCATTAGTTTTCAGTTGGTCGTTTCCGTTAGGTTGAGGTACGTAGCTACCGTTATATTTACAGTTTGGTTTGCATGGTAACTACCACACTTTTCACTTACTGGAAGTACGAAATGGGAAATTGCGTTGAGCCCATGGCTGTTTCGCATACTACTCAGGGATCCCCTGCGGGAAGATGGTGTAATTTTATTAGATTCAATGTCGTTGTTGTGCCGTCCAGACCCCCACTGCGCATGCTCGGCTTGCTGAACGCCAGGTGGTGTCTTACCCTGGCTCCTAGAGCGACAGTGTTACCGGTGTCTTCCTGGGCCGGCCCGAGATGAGCCGAGCATGCGCAGTGGGGGTGTAGATGGCGCCAGAACAAGGGAGGGACACAGCCCCGACCATGAGATGCTGGAGCGACAGTGTTGCCGGTGTCTTCCTGGGCCGGCGGATGGATGGACGACGGACGACGGAGACGAGAGCAAGAGATGCTTTGCATCTAAAACTCTCCCCGTGGTCGGAATCGAATCTAAGTTCATCGTGTTATGAAGCCAACGTACATCCGACTGCGCCATTCCGACACGGTCGAAGCAGTTTGGATATGTATCGTGTGCTCTGTTAGGTGTCTTGGGGGGGGGGGGGGGAGGGTTGCGCTCAGCTTTCTCGTGAGGGATTCGTTGGCTGTCGTCTGAGTTTGGGCTTTGACTCGTTGGCAGTTTGCACTTCGATCGCTAAAGTTTGGACTTTGACTCGTCGAGCTTTGACTTTGATCACAGGCAGTTTGTACCTTCGATCGCAGCGGCTTTGACTTCGGCACTTTGCCATTTGAATCGCACGCAAGAAGGCATCGCATTTCAACCGTCGTCGTCTTTAGACGGAGGGGTATTTGAATTTTAACAGGATAGCTGTTAATTGAACTCAGTCCGTTGGTGTTATCCAAAAAAAAAAAAAGACCAAGAGAAGAACTCCCCCGACGCGAGCTGCCCGGCATGACCTTCGCGCAGTGGCTTTAGGAAAAAAAAATACCGAGCGCACGTGAGGAGCGCCCGGCGTCGTCCATGCTTGCGCGTGGGCTTGTGCCATGTGAGGAGCTACCGCCATCGTAAACGTTGACTTCGGCGCGACGGACCTGTGGCGCGGCGGTCGTTACAGGGCTCCCCCTGTAGAACCGGGGGCCGTTGTGTTGCCTACGGGACGTTTTTGGTCGGTTGATTCATTTGACTGATTGATTGATTGATTGTATACGGTTTAACGCGCCGACGCAACGCAGGCGATGAGGCGCGCCGTAGGAGGGCTCCGGATTAATTTTCAACACCTGCAGAAACCTTTAACGTGCGCCGAAATCTCGTACACACGGGCGTTTTTGCTTTTTTTTCGCCTCCATCAGAAAAGCGGCCGCCACGGCCGGGAATCCAATCCGCGACCTCGTGCTCAGTTTCGGTCGGTTGAGCTTGGGAATTCCGGGACGGGGTCGTTTAAACGGGGAAGACCTTGGGGGGTCGGAGGAAAGCGAAGTAAGCGGGCTTAAAGGGACACTGAAGTGAATTTGTCAAGCTCCCGTTTTTGCTTGCACTGCGTAGACTGGCTCAAATTAACAGACTTTTCATCGTTTATCCGGTTGATAAGTCGGTAATTATTTTATAACGCCCGAAAGAAGAAAAACTACCATGCGCGGTCTGTAGCGGCCGCACCAACTAAAGGCTGTGACGTCGGGAGGAGGTGCACCGTGATTGGGCGATGTCCAAGATTAGCATTCAAACAAGTTTCGGTTTCGGTTCTGTAAAATAACATGCTTGACATCCGACATTATCGTTGGATGGGCATTCTCGATATCTTAATAATCGCCATACCGCTCTTTTGCCATGTTGTCGGCTATAAAATGCCTGAAAAAGTCTCCCAGGACGGCCTGGAATCGTAGCAATCACTAGCCGAGGCCTACGCAGTGGATGAACGCCCTCCGCGTCACCGGAGATGCTCAAATGCCTAACGCTTTCCCTCCATATTTGAAGCTTGCCTCACTCATGCCTGTATCGTAAAAAGCGTTTTCGCACCAGGCCAAGGGTCTGCTGATTCTGGCCTCTGCCCAGTGCCCGCAAGCAGTCAGTGCTTATGGCAACAGCACGCCAACGAAAACTCGCTAGCGCGTCAGTGTCAGTCTGCACGCGTTCCGCGAACTCGCTCATGGAGCAATGAACGTTACGGCCCAAAAATGAACTCAGTATAGAAAACATGGACCGAAAACAACAAAAAAATCAACTTAAAGTCCCCTCGGGGATTCGAACTTGCGACTTGCAAAATAACATATTTAGTGCTCCAGACCAATCGACCACGGGCCAGCGCTGACGGCGGTGGAAATATAAGGTATATAATGCATAACCAGTTTACACTTTTATTTAGGTTTAGCATTTCAAGCAGCTTAGGTGACCATTTGTTGTATACAGCTCGTGCACTAAGCGTCCCCCAAATTTCCACAATATCTCACGTCTAACAATTCCATTTCTTAGACGGAAACACGTTCGCTGATGTGTGGTCGTGCTGCTGACCGCTGTGCTTGTTCACCCAGCGCAAAAAAGTGCTTCCTGCTCCCTAGTTTTACGATGTACGGTAAAGGTTCCAGTTGATTTTATTTCCTTAGTACCTATATTGACTTCGCTGACTCTTCTAGATTTTCCTGCTAGCGTACCAGTCAGCGAAGTGTTGCATGTGCGCTTGGGCAGCGCTTGTGTGGAGCGACAAGGACTTGGAGCTTGATACAGTGTACAAACTAACAAAGTAAAGAAAGGCACATTCTTCCATTCCCAAACGTGTCGTGGCTTAGTTTCAACTGAGCGAACGAATTGCGACGACCCGTCGGCGGGCGGCGGACTAAACGCTGGGCCGACTGACTCTGTCGGAAGGTCGGCGAGCCGTGCAGTAGCGCAGTCAAGCAAATTCATTTCCTCCTGATGTCGCACGAAAACGCCACAGAAAATGGGCGAGGATGCAGAGAGGAGGACAGCATTTTCGAATTGATTTTTCTGCTAATAAAATTCGCGTAAACGCACTCAGAGTGGTCGAAGCATGGCCTATCGTCTCCGGACTGAAATTTGCACTTGTAATCCCGCAATGTTTACGAATCACTTCAGTGCCCCTTTAAATCGGTCGGCGGCAATGACGTCTTGACGGCTGGCCTGGGGGCAGCCGGGCGCGTGCCCCCACCCATGCTTCTTTCGTGGGGGCGACGCCCCCGCTGGGAAAATTTTTGTGCACCTCCCTCCCCTCGGCCACCCAGATAAAATCCCCTTTCTCCCACCCTCCTCCCTTCTAGGAAATATTAAAAAGCGCTTCGCCGCACGAAAAGCATTACATGCACGCTTGGGCGTTCTCTGTCGCGGCTGGTACGTGGGAAAAGATCATGTGGATCTGCGCTGGTGGAAACGACGGGCGTCCGTAAAACTGCTTGCATTCCGCACCTACAATGGCCCTATGAAATAAGTTGGTGGTTATCGTAGGTTTAAAATGTTCAAAAAGGAGGGTGTTTAAATGTAATAGCGAGGGTATGGTGATGGTGGTGGTGGACCTGCGGATAATTTTCTTGGAGTAGCAAAAATGGGGAAGAATCTTCACGTGTAAACATACGTTGTCACTAATGGGGCCTCATTTTCCCAGATTACAGGCATAAAACCCGATACGCAGTAGCGTCACCGGCCCCCGGGACTTTTCCCTGGAAGGGGAGGGGGTGCTCGCTCTCGGCGGTCAAGTGTGTCAGGCGGAGAAATCTAACAGGAGCTCCCAGACCAAAAGCTCATTGGTCAAAGGCCCCTGAACAGAAGCTCACCAGTTTCTTCTCAGGCTCAGACATAACCTCGCCAGTTCTTCCGAAATCTACTGCGGGGCAGCCGGAGCTTACCTTTCGTACATTTTTCGCTCGTTTGCGTCCTAGCAAAAAAGTTGGCCGCGTATCTGCTCCGCGTATCTGTCGACAAAGACCACAGTCTTTGTCGACATTTCCAAGTAAATGCCTTCCTTTGCTTTCACGCTCACCTCTCATGCTGTTCCTCTTCCGTCGCGCTCCTCCCAAGGTAAACACGCCAAAGGTTTGCTCAAGTCAATTTCAATTTACCGTGTTCCACTGCCCCAGGCCTGGTGTCTTGATGCCAGCGCTGCCGTATACGGCGGAGACGCGCGTGAATCGAGGCGCCCTACTTCATGCCCTACTCCACTTGCGTTCCAAGCAGAACGTGGAACCTATCTAGTGGAACCTTTCGTAGCTCTTGCCGCTTGATTTCTTAAAATGCCGCCAGCAGCTATAGTGGGCGGGCAAAGCAGGCGACGAAGTGAATATTTTTTCTGCAGTGGATGTAGTACCGTATTTACTCGCATAATATCGCACTCGCATAATGATCACACCCCTGAAATGGGAATTTTTCGGCATAGCAAGGAAAATCCCTGCGCTCGCCTGAGACGAGAGAGGACAAAACACAGAAAGGCTGGCAGCAACAGAGTAACACTCTTTTAGAAATAACTTGCCCGCAACGTGCGCAACTCTCAGCCCCCAGTCCCCAGCAGATGGCCACGGCGGCGGTCAGGCCAGCCAGCGATGCTAAGCATCGCTGGGTCCGGACAGGCCGCCTCTGGGACATGCTTTTACTTGGCAACGTCCAACGACCGAACTTTATTTAGTTATGGAGCTGTGCCATTAGAGGATCTCTCGGGACGTTAAGGGGGTGTCATAGGTTTAAGCGAGGTTTTAGAAAGCACAGGAGAAGGGGAGAAGGCTTCATGGAGTTGTGTAGTGGGGCATATTTTGTGCCTCCGAGGGCCTCAAGAAAGAGCGCGGTGTGGAATTCTTGATTCAGAGGGAGTTTGCCGGGAACGTGTAGAAGTTCTTCTGCATTAACGAAAGAGTAGGAGTCGTGATCAAGCTAAACAAGCAACACAGGTTAAAAATAGTAAAGCCTATGCACGAACAGCGATGATGAGGCCGCAGACAGTTTCTACCGGGGGACGTCGAATCAGCAATAAGGGAACAACGCACTTCACTATTGTGATGGGTGTCTTTAAAGCAAAAGTAGGTGAGAGGAGAGTAGGAAAAAGGTCAGTGGGAAATTTTGGGATAGACAGCCGCAGTAGTCGAGGAGATACACTGGTTGGATTTGCGGAGAGAAATAACCCGACGCACAAACATATTCTTCTGCAAACGAAAGAATAGGAAATCGACATAGAAGAGACCGAACGGTATAACAAAAAACGAAATTAATTTTAAGTGACAAAGCAAGTATTGTGCAGGACGTAGAAGTGCTAGGCAAGATTCGGAGCAGCGCTCATAGCATGGTTAGGTGCTAAGTAAGGATGAATCTCAAAAAGGGAAGCGGGAAACTAAAATTTATACATGGAGGCAGTTTGAGCCAGGACGCAGAAGTAAAAAAAAAAAAAAAACCTTCAGAACGAATTCGCGCTTTTAACCGGCGAGAACGAGGACAGTGTGGAAATGCTAAATGACAACCTAAGTGCGGCAATCAGAGTCAGCAGCAGCTAGAAGCAGCTATAACCAACGTCTAGAAACGGCAAACGAACTAAGGAAACAAATAAACTTATGGCGAAACGTTACTGTGCGGTGGATCATTGAATTGGCGGAGCTGTAGAAATTGATTTACAGAAGTAAAACCAACGACAACGTGACAGCGATCGAGGAAGCGCTGGAGGGAGGAGGGTGCTTAAAAGCATCTAGGGAGAAGCTAGCTATTGGGCCAGAGTGTACGCACTCAGAGACATTAGGCACAATATGTACGAGATATAGGAACTATTATCTACAGGTTATACGCCAGTGACGTTAAATTAGGGGAAACTACTGAGCCCACAAGCCTAGCTTGCCATGTCCCGCTAATAACTAAGAGGAAGTAGAAAAGACACTCAAGGGCATGAAAACAAGACAGGTGGCAGGTGATGGCTGCACCACCGCGGATCTCCTAAAGAGGCGGGAGATATTGTACTGGAAAAGCTTGCTAAACCACTTTTATAATGCTTAAGTACTTTAAAGGTGCCTATAGCCTGGAAGAACGCCAACATAATTCTGATTCACAAGAAAGGGGACACCAAACACCTTAAGAATCACAGACCCATCAGCCTACTCTCGTTTGTATACAAGCTGTTCACGAAAGTAAATAGTTAACCGCATAAGCGACAGCCCCTAAAGTTACAAAAACCCAGGGAACCGGCAGGGTTTAGAAAAGGATACTATACAATAGATCACATCTATGTCGTCAATCAAGTGAGAGAAAAATCCGCAGACTATAGTAAACCCCGGTCGTTACATGACATTTAGACGCTATGAAAAAGTGCTTGATTCAGTAAGCACCGCAGCTGTTCTGAAAGCATTGGAAGACACCCGCCGCGGTGGCTCAGTGGCTAAGGCGTTGCGCTGCTGAGCACGAGGTCGCGGGTTCGATTCCCAGCCGCGGCGGCCGCTTTTCTGATGGAGGCGAAAAGCAAAAACGCCGTGTGTACGAGATTTCGGCGCACGTTAAAGATCCCCAGGTAGTCAAAATTAATCCGGAGCCCTCCACTACGGCGCGCCTCATCGGCTGCGTTGCGTCGGCGCGTTAAACCCTACAATCAATCAATGGAAGACCAGGGAATAGCGGATACCTGCATAAGACTTCTAGACGACATATATAAGTGATGTGCGGGCAGGATGATCCTTCACAAGCAAAGCGAAAAGTTCCCGATCCGAAAGGGAGTAAGACAGGGAGATGACATCGCGCCAAAACTATTCACAGCGTATCTGGAGGCGGTGCTCGGGAAGCTTGACTGGGAAAAGGTAGGCTTGCGAACACACGGGGAATACTTGAGCCATTTGAGGCTTGCGAACGGCATAGTCCTGCTGAGCGAGTCTGCAGAACACCTGCAAAAATGCCTGAGGAACTACAATCAAAAGCTTGGCCGTGGGGCTGAAAATAAACATGAATAAATCGGAAGTAGTGATAAATGAACGTGCTAAAGGTGCGCTCTTCAGCATAGGTAATAAAATGCTAAAACAAGTATAACAATATAACAGCGATGGAATGGAAGGGGGCGGTAAGGGCGGTCGCAAGCTCGAGTAGAATATACCAAATCAGGGCGCGCAAACCAGGGAGCAAACTCGAGTAGAATATATGATAGTTTTAATTGAGAAAAAGAAATGGACTTGGCTGGCGACCACCGGGGTAACGGAGTAGATACCGAGAGGCGGGTCTAAAAGTTAAGGCCATCAACTCGAGGGGGAGAAAAAATGAGAAAATTCGGAGGCAAAGAACGAACTCGGGCAGCGCAGGATATAGGAGCGGGTGAAGGTCGATGGGCGAGGCCCTCATCCTGCAGTGGACCTAAATAGGCTGACGACGACGATGGTGACGATGATGATGATGAACGCGGGAATGCAACGACGAACATGCAGTATACAGGGAACCGCTCACAACAAACGTGCGGCTGCTCGTCGTCTGTATACGAAACAAGCCCTCGACAAACCGTTCGAAGCGGCTTCCGCTCCGCCTAGATTCGTTTCTGGTTTTCCTTTGAAAACGTTGGACAAATATGACCGAAACGGGTGCCCCATAATCGAGAGAGCGGTTTCCCGGGGGAACGTCATTGAGTTCATTCTTTCCTAGACCTGCCATTTTTCGATGAGGCAGGGTGAAGTGCAGCACCTTTCTAGATGTAACGGCTTCTCCTAGGATCTGCCACTACCCGCCATTTGCGCAGATGAGACCTTTTCTGTCCAGTGGAGATAATTTGAATGAAAATCGACAGATCATGAGCGTACCTACCCGCCAAGATGAATGGAGTGGTGGCAACTGCATGCAGCGTCAGCTTCATAACGACCACGCGATCAACGCTAACATCAACTCAGGTTTTTACAGAGAAGCTGTTAGCCTCTCGATGGTCGGAAAATTCCGTGTCGCAAACAAAAAACCCAGCAGTTCTCGCCCAAGACGCCGAGCGCATGCGTCAGGCTAGGCAGGACCCAGCATTTGCCGCCAGAGAAGCCCGGCGCAATCTTTCTTTGCAATCAGGCATCAGCATATATCTATAGATTTCAGTATTCGTTAAAAAAGCACAAAGCAAGCATCGAAACCGCACGATAAATGATAAGGTGCCTGTGAACAATGGGACCCCCCTATGTGTTCCTGGTAAAGACTGGGTTTGCTGCTGCTCGCGAAAAGGGAGGTTGACGTCATGCGGAAGCAAGCGCATGCGTCAGGCTCTGCCCCCAGAGAAGCCGTGCGCAAGTGACAAGCCCGCCGAGACGACAAGGAACATTTCATACCCTCCCACATGTGTAGTGGTTTACAAATGCTTCGCCGGACGCCCACTATAGCGTGGCGGGATGGCGGCCATTTTTTTTTCTTCTTCAGAGTCCTTTCAAACACGTTACTATTTGGACTTTGAATAGACGGAAAATCAGACACGCACCATTGTCAGGTGGGCGGAAGGTCTTAGCATCCTAACAACGCTCGGTTGACACTTGGTCTCTCCAACCTGGTATGTTTGCCTGAGTTTCTCAAAAGTTGCCTTCTCAAAATAATAAGTAATGAACAGTTCATTTTAATAAATTCTGATCGTGTAAAATTTAAAAAAAAATTATTTTGTAGTGTTTCAAATTTTTTTTCGACCAATTATCTCATTTATACTAATTTAACGATTATAGGTGGAACTTCCGCAAGATCTGCATTATTATGGAAATGCCATGCGTTATACGTTTTGCCTATTTCCGTAATTCTTCAGTATTTTTCTTATTTTTTACTTTTTCAAAATTTCGTCCGACATATTATCTCCATTTACGTTATTATAAGGATTACACTTGGAACTTTCGCGAAATCTGCATTATTGTGGAAATTCAGGGCGTACACGATTCGCCATTTTCCGTAATTATTTTATGTTTTTCTTGTTTTTTAGTTTTTCAACATTGCGTTCATCCAATTATCTCCATTTACGCTATTATAACGATTACAGGTGGAACTTCCGCGGTATCTGCATTTTTGTCGAAATGCAGGGCGTTACACGGTCCTGGCTGGGGAAGGGGGGGGGGGTACTCGGCAAAGAATGCTACGCATTAATAACATCAATGCGCTTGGGGCGCATGACACGAGAAGTTAATGACTCGAATTTCCAGCCTTCTTTTTGAAGTCGGCGATTTCGTGCGTTTATGATAACAAATTGAGTGGTCGAACTCGAGACTGCGCCCACCAATTTGTAGATTTGAACTTTTTCTTTTGAAAGCAAGGAATCTAATTCAGTCTTTACAGTGGTCACCAGAACCTCTAGTTTGTTTTTGTAATGTTTACCATTTTTAAGCGTTTTCTTGGGAGCGCGGGAACAGACAGGGAACTTCGTAACGCTTTGTCCTTTTTGCTGCTCTGCATCCGGTAGCAATGTTACATTCGCTCGACTTATTCAGGGTAGTTCCAGATTTAGAGACTGGGAATACCTCTGTCATCGAGATCCAGAAAATCTGTGCGTCCATTCTATTCGTTCTCATTGCATTATACATGGTGGTGACAGTTTCCTCTCTTGCCCACTTGTTCTTGATTTCTGATTGAATGATCTGATTGATTGATTGATTGATTGATTGATTGATTGATTGATTGATTGATTGATTGATTGATTGATTGATTGATTGATTGATTGTGGGGTTTAATGCACTGAAGCTAAACAGGCTATGAGGTGCGCCGTAGTGCAGGGCTCCGGATTAATTTTGACCACCTGGGGATCTTTAAAGTGCTCCGAAATCTCGAACAGACGGGCGTTTTCGCTTTTCGCCTCCACCAGAAAAGCGGCCGCCGCGGCCGGCAATCGAACCCGCGTCCTTGGGCTCAGCAGCACAACTCCTTAGCCAGTGAGCCACCGCGGCGGGTGCCTATCCGATTTCGGCAAATACCAGGAAATCCGTACTTCACGCTTTTGTTTTTCTGAACAACCGCGGTTCCTAATACAGGTAGCTGCTGACCATTGTCCTTGCATTCGTGGAAAGTGCTAGCAACGCCATAATGGCTTTGTTTTGCGAAAGTAAATTTCCCGCGGACTGTGCACGCCTTGTTTCACGCTGCAGAGGCCCTGGCTGGCATAGCGGGGAACCGACGGGATTGTGAAAGCAGACGTGCGGAACAGCTGTGCCACTTTGGACCACTTTTTGCCTTGTGGTCGCGGTTCGCGTAATCAGTAATGAATGTTCCCTAGCCTTTGCTACGGTGCCGATCTCGTTGACTGGGGGAAGCCTCGAAAACAAGTAGATACAACGCCTACTGTTAAAATTAGCCCAAACCCTGACACCAACGGTCGGCCCGAACGGGAGCCAGCAGCAGCCCGACGCAATGGCTTAAACGAGGCTCTCTCGCCTGTTCCCCTGTATATTTTCCCTTCCCCTTTTCTTGAATGGACTCTGCTAAGTAGGTATACTTAGACAACTATTGAACGCCCTTCCAAAAAGTTTTACTTGGTGATGATAGGCGTAAGATGAACAAATTTTAGCTGTGGGCGTGTCTACCCACGGCAGTGTGGGTAGATAATGGCTTTGATTGATTGATTGATTGATTGATTGATTGATTGATTGATTGATTGATTGATTGATTGATTGATTGATTGATTGATTGATTGATTGATTGATTGATTGATTGATTGATTGATTGATTGATTGTGGGGTTTAAGGCGCTGAAGCTACACAGGCTATGAGGCGCGCCGTATAGTGGAGGGCTCCGGATTTATTTTGACTACCTGGGGATTTTTAACGTGTGCCAAAATCTTGACACACGAGCGTTTCTGATTTTCGCCTCCATCAGACGAGCGGCTGCCGTGTAGAAAATGGTGTTACAATATAAATGATCTGGTAGGGTAAACAAATCGTTGTAGATTTTTAAATTTTTTTGCGGAAAACGGAAGCTGGCACTTTTGTATAAAAACTGTAGTTACAGTTTTTTGACAAGAAGCTAGCAGACAATCCCATAAGATGTGTTGTGGTTTCAGCATAGGGCGTGCTTTTGTCGTTTGTTGACATCTGTTTTCAAACGTTTTCGAGCAAAGTACAGCTTCTGTGTTGCGACGCCCCTCCAAATGCCACACACGAAGACGACGACGACCGTTACGACAGTTTATATTTGGCTTTTATAAGGAAGAACAACAACAACGACGACGACTATCTTGTTCCGCCGCATATCTCCTGCGTCGACGACGCTGCCAACGACGATTACTGTTTTGGCTACACACTGCACTCGTGTAAACGAAGACAACGTATAATGGTCAGCAGTTACCTTTCACAGCTACCGGCTACCGGTTCTAATCCACAGCGGTGACGTTTGTTAGCGAAAATTACCATTATTAACCTTCACCTTCATTGACAATTTCTCGCATTAACAAAGGTGACGGCGGTAATGACGATGATTGCTTTGACTACTGACTCTCCACGTGTCGATCGACTAAGACGGCGGCCGCAATTATGATGTTTAACATTTAGCTTAGGGGCCAGTTTCTTGTGTAGGCGAAGACGACGACGACCCTGACGATGGTTGTACCTACCGGTTCTTTACGTATACCTTGTACCTTCCTCGAACTTGAAAAGTAAAAAAAAAAAAAATAGTGGGCAAGGACACTGAACACAGAAGAGAAAACACAGGGACGCTCCTATACTTGCAACTGTTCTTTATTTGATGAAACTCCTTTACTATAATATGTTTCCAAACGAACTTTGTATTGGCTGACTTGCGCCGTCGGTGTTTGCGGACTCCCAAACGCCTTGCGGCAATGCCAGCTTTATTCACCTGCTCTTCAGGCGCATCTCTCACTTGCCGTTCGCAGCTAACGCTGGCGCGCGCGCACAACTGTCGCTCACGCCACAATGTGAGCCAATCAGCGTCGTCGCTCGCATCACGCCACATCGCAGGTGCGGTCGCTCGCTCTCGTCGGGTGGTTCACCTCCTAGAGTTGCATGGGTAGGACGAGTGTGGTTCGCTCCTCGGGGGAACGGGAAGCCATTGAAGAACGTAAATGTTCCCAATAATCGCCGAAGAATAATCTACAATAACGTATGCCGAACATTTGCGTTCGGGTAAAGAGGAGCGAAATGAAAGGGTTTTGTTTTTGTCGATCGATGGTTTTGCGTTTTCATTTCGGTCATTGCGTTTTGATTTTAGGAGAACTGTTTTCGTTTTCGTTTTGTGGTCAATGAGTTTTGATTTTGGTCGTTCTCGTTTCATTTATTTATTTATTTATTTATTTATTTATTTATTTATTTATTTATTTATTTATACTTCTAGCCTCAACTCTGGAGGCGTGCAGTGGCGTCGGAAAGAACTAAAAAAGCCTAACAAGCAACAACGCCGAGCATGGCCAGATCGCTATCTATAAAGCCCGTCGTGGCGCGCGCTATAGTACCCTCGTCTTGATATCAACATTGGTGTTGAAGTCTTTCAGTACCTGCTGGGGCGTAGCTTCTGTGCGCGGCAACGGTGACACCCGTCCCATTTCGGATATTGGCATCCGTTTAGTAGAGTTCTGTTTGCGGTTCAGTTGTGCCGCTTTCTTGGACTCTGGGCGAACAGTGACGACTCATCTCTAAAGACGAAAATTTCGCCGCGTTTCCTGCGGGACTCTATACTAGAAAAAAATTCTATAATCCTTCAACTGTGCGCGCGACTAGATCATGCCGCTCGCGTTGCGTTATCATGTACTGTAAGTACATGTTTTTTTCTTTTTATTTGTTTCGCCTTTTCTACGTCCTCGGCAGCGTTTTCTTGGCTTTTTTTATTCAACTTTCCGTTAGAGTTTTCACTCCTAATTTTTTTTCTAGCATGTTATTGCGTCTCGTATTTTTTTTTTTTTTCTATTTTATGCTTGTTATCTCTAGGCTCTTGTCTCCGCAATATCCGGCAATCTCCCACATTCACCCAACGTCACTGTAGTCATCCCCATTTGGCGTGCAAAGCCCTGCCGCTTGCAGGGCTGACCTTTCACATTAAATAGTTCTCTTCCCCCTCTCTTTCTCAGCCCAGCTGATCTGCTTCAGGACGGCCTTGACTTGGAGGGTTCATCTCTATTTGTTCCTGTCTGGATGCATGTTACGGGGTATTGGGTCAGTCAGTGCAGATTCTCGCTCATGTGTTAGGTTTCAGTTGTGTGTAACTCTCTTCTTTTGGCTGGTGTATCCCTTATTTTGATGCTTTTTCCTGTGTCGTGCTACGCAGTCGTTGCAGCTGGTTGGTTTCGTGCGCGTCGTTAAGCAGTTCCTCGAAGGCTGTCACGCCGGTGTCTGCCAGTGCCTTCGTTGAGGTGTAGGTGAGCGCCCATATTGCAATGTTATGGGCCTTTCTTAACAGCATCTCCGCTCAATGGCATAAGGAGTGTTAGTCCGAGTACTTTCAGGTGCGAGCACTAGGGTATGGCTCTGCCCTGCAGGTGAATCGTCAGTTAAACTTACTGTTTTCGTGGTATTTAGTTACCACGAGAAGCTCAGATTTTTCAGGAGAATAGGCGAGGTCACCGTTACTACAGTCTAACCCTCCATCACCAGGGATGCCTGTTGACATGCTACTTTGACTTGTACAGGGCCGCATCTCATTATCTTTATGGTTATATATCTACATATACTGCAGGTATGATATCAGCAATGTTGTCTGGTTCCGATGGTCTGTTTTTCATGGCTGTTAAGAACGCGGGTGACAGTAAAGCACCTTGAGGCGTGCCGCGGTTGAAGTCTTCCTTCTCCTAGTATTTCAGTGGTCCGAGCGTGAGTAACATCTTTCCGGTCGCATAGAAAACTACGTACATAATTGCATATTTTGAGCCGCAGTTTGTTTCCTGCGGATTGCCTAGCTATAAGTCATGTGTTGAATTATCAAATGCCTTCGAGATGCCGAAGGTCAGGCTGCTTTTATCTGAACAAAGGTGGGGTCGTCCTCCTTGAGTGGAAGCAAGTAGTCCTGTACCGAGGTCCTCTATCTGTAGCCAATGAGTGCATGTGGGAATGCGTTCGTGTCCTCGAGGTACTGGGTGAGTCTGATTAGGATGACCTTTTCCATGAGTTTGTCCTGCCTAGACAGGATGTTAATTATGGGGCTTAGAGTGTGCAGACTCAGTTTTTCTTTTTCTGATGCAGATACCATAGTATGACCCAAGCCGTCTTATACCGGCCAGCGGGATCTTTTCTTTCTCCCAGACTTCGTTCATGGAGGCCGTTGGCGGGCCTAGTTTTTGCAGACGCGTAATGCAATTTTCTTGAGTAATCCAAGAAATTTAAATGTGCTTGTACTGAGGTCTGTCCTGCTCTGGTGCCATGTTGCTTTTCTTGCGCTCCAGGGAGCCAGTGTTTTCTCTGTGATGATGGATCTCTTAGGCAAAAAGGACCAAAAGTTCGTCCTTTGGGGGACTAACGGCCTTTGCCACAATCATTAGTCCCTTTGGGGACTAAATGTGAGGGGACGAACGGTTAGTCCGCCACTCGGTTGGTCCGTTTCGATACTCCCCAAGAACGAACTGCCGAGAGTAGCAGAAAAAAAAAATTTTTGTCCACCAGCACTGACGCCCGCAATTGTACTCTAGGAGCCCGGCGCGCTACCACGACACCATGCCGGCGGACGGAATTGACAGGCAGATACTTTTCAAGTGTAGAGCGTGTAGTGCTGTGCCAGGTGATGGTTTCATTGCAACTGGTCCCGGAATTCCTATCCGTGCAAACGACCGTGACCGCTATTTGCGCTTAGCGCTTTGCTAACTTGATGGACCTTTGCTAATTTCGATTGCAAGTACAGCCTAACAATCAGTTTTTTCTCGTAAAGAGCAATCAACTCGTCGCCTGTTGAGATAGATGGCTGGGTCACGGCCGCTCAATGGAAACTAGTTTCCATCGAGCGGCCGTGGCTGGGTGATCGGACGACTGATTTGTTTCAGCACAAATTAGCGCAAACTAAGTGTATTCTTAGTGCTCGATACATGCGTTAAGTGCTCCAGGTATCGTGTGTGAAAGCGGTCGTCTGTGTGAGTGTCAAAATAAGGAAATAGTCCACAATTTCCTGCATCGGCGAAATCAAATTTGGTGTTGCTTAGCCTGAATTCTTCAAGTTAGCGTCGCTAGACGATCGGGACTGGGAGATGCGCAACTGGGTTTTACAGCAGTTGCCGCATTGCCATAGCTTTGGTGCACAAGGCAATTATGTATCGAGTGTAAAAGAAAACTTCAAGACGCTTACCTGTAGCGAACAATTTTATTTTGCAGTTGTCATCAGCAACTATAATGCGTTTTTTCTAGTCTGTGAAACATACATATTCATTACGCTTGTGGATCAACATTTGCTATTGTCACTAATATTTGTGTTATTGTTGACGGGCTTGAAATCTTTCATTAGCCGTTCATTACCTCGCCTGAATCGGATGCAACACAGCGTATCAACATATATCCTCGCCGAGAAGCGTCTGTCGATAACGCATCGCAGCTCCTTGCCATTGCCCGCCGCTCTATTAACCCTGGGCGCTTTTCTTATAATTCACATCGAGATTTTTTCCAGTGGCACCATGTAAAGGACCCACTGACTGCAATGACTTGTGTTTTGGAAATCTGAAACTGTCCACAGATGCATATACGCGAATTGGCAACGACGACGCCATTAGGGGATTAACGACGCAGCCAAGAGACTAAATGCGTGCGTTTCGTCTTCCCGTTACTCCTTATAGATCGGCGGGGGCGAACAGTTAGTCCGCATTTGTGCACACGGCACACACTCTGCTACAGATACTCCCATTAAAGATGAACAGTTGCCCGCGAAGACTAACAGCTGTATTTTAGTCCCTGTTTTAGTCCTTTTTGCCTAAGAGTGATATTCAGGTATCCGAGCCAATTTGGTCCTCCTGCATAAGCTGGATATACTGGGCGATCTTCGGGAGGTTGGTACCCACCAGTGGGTGCCCCGGATCTTTGTTCTTTCCCTGTAGCAGGCGAGTGGTGTCCTTGACTTTGTCTGTCGCTGGCTGGTTCGGTTCTATGTGCTTCGTAAAAATTCGTAAGCGGATTTTATACCGTAAAATTTTCACTCAGTAGGTAATGCCATTTCGTACGCGTGGGTACAGCACCATACAGTTCCCCCAAAAGTATCGAGAAGGTTCGAATAGGGTTGCCAAAAGCTACACGACAGTTGTCGCCACGCTTGGATTACCGCAACACGTTGCTGTAATTTTTTGCGGATTGATTGTTTTCTGTGAAGGAAACAAAAAGAGGGCTGTTGCATTTTCTGTTTGGTTCACTGACTTTCAGCATCTTGTTTTAAATCAGCCCCTTGCAATAATGTTAAGCTTCAGTTACGTAAAAATCAAGCTAAGTTATAGCGGGAGAAGCTCAAACCCATGTCACTAGAAAATAACACACTCATTCCTTTCTCACCCCTGACTTTAGCGAATTCATAACTTTGCCTTTCACCGCTATGACGATGTAGTTGAAATTCATGACCACTCGGCCCTGAATCCCACGCCAACGTCGCTAAGCCTCGCCTACGCGCGCACACGTCCGACAAACGTCATCGCACCGTGGCGCTAAGCATAGTGACGCACGTTATTGCAGCCGTGGCCTGCACTTGACCTTCAGCCGAATGCTGCCAAGTGCACGCCCAGCGTGCCCTACCTTGTGTTTTCTACGAGGGGTACTCTGGACGCCAGCGAGCCCACACGCGACGAGCCCCGAATGCGGAATCGCCATGGCACGCCGTGAAACCCAGGCCTCAGCCGCCTTACCCTGTCCGCCCTGCATTCGGCCACGGGCCGGCTACCACGCGTTACGCTCCGTCGAACACTTCGCCCTGCAAGTGCCGTTATCGCGACCTCAACCGATACGGTGCACCGTACGCAAGCGGAGCGGTGGTGTGGCCGTTTCTTCCACACGTTTTACAGCGACTAGCTGCTGATCAAACCTGCGTACGTCGACATGGTGTGTAGAAAAAAGCCGCGTCGACAAAATTCTATCTTCCGGCAAAGCCAACCTTCAGGTGAATGCTCTGTGAGATCTCAGTTCTTGTAAAAAAAATCGCACTGAAATTGTCTAGATCATTACGGTGAGTTTCGTTTGCGTGGCATAATTATTTATTTCACAGCGAAGTTTTAAACGTTTCAGAATACATGTCCACCTACGGAGGGAGTGTGGTTACAGAAAACGGACGTAACTCTTGTTTAATCGAAGCTATCCCGAAACAAATTATATGAAAATTGGCCGTTATGACGACTCTAACATTGCGCTGAGTTTCATCCGCTTTGAATAATTACGTAGTTCACATTGAAATTGCAACTATTCTGGAGTTCCCATCTGCTGTCAATACATTGACTTCTACGGGAAGGAAACGGAGAGCCGCATGTATTTCCACTGGAATACAACTCTAATTCGTCCAAGTTTTATTCAGCGAATTAACTACGAAGTATGCTCAATCGCAAATCACAAACGTGTTTTGTTTCGTGCACTTCTTGGACTGCGGCCATCTCCGCTGGTCATCCGTCTCCACAGAGTGGAAATCATATACACTCAATTATTTTCGTGCCATCAGTTTTCACTTATATATGTCGCTTAAAACAATGTTTTCCGCACAATAAACGAGGTCTCCTTAAGTCCCTGTATATTGCTACGAGCTTACTGAGCTAATACCAGTCCAATCACTTCAACAGTTGTACCCGCCCCGGTGGCTCAGTGGCTAAGGCGTTGCGCTGCTGAGCACCAGGTCGCGGGTTCGATTCGCGGCCGCGGCGGCAGCTTTTCTGGTGGAGGCGAAAAGCAAGAACGCCCGTGTGTACGAGATTTCGGCGCACGTTAAAGATCCCCAGGTGGTCAAAATTAATCCGGAGCCCTCCACTACGGCGCGCGCCTCATCGCCAGCGTTGCGTCGGCGCGTTGAACCCTACAATCAATCAATCAACTTCAACAGTTTCATTTAACTTGAAGAATATTCTAGACTTCATGGCCTGATCCATGCTCAAAACAATCGATACGTCCGTGCGGAGTGGCCTACCTGTAACCGATCTTATCAAAAACACGACTCCTGAGGACGTCAGTTCAGCCCGCAACATAATGATCAGCAGTTTTGGCTTGGCCAGCGAGGTACACAGTGAAAGTGTCGCAGTATAATTTTTCGAGGGATTAAGGAATCAGAGCAAGCGCTTTGAGAATACTGGACAAGTGGGCGCCTTATCCGTTAACTTGTTATCTGGGCCCTGCAGCGGGCTTTTAAAATGTTTTCTCTCTTACCTTCGTGTCAGGCGAGCAACACTGGCGAGCACAAGCTTTGGTTATCACCGACACAGAATGGCCCACCGTGATTTGCTGACCGTAGCAGACGTACTTATGATCTGGGCTTTACTGTGGTTGTCATTTTCCTTAAAGCGGATATGCTTTTATTGCTGCAACTGAAAGTAAACCGGCACACTGCGGCAATATTGCTTCTGTGACGTCACATGAGCGCACAAAGAATGCGCGGGCTTTGAAGAACGTCGGGAGAAAGAGGAAAGTCTTTTGGCCGCGTTTTTCAGTTATCCGACATGCGTATATACCAGTCATATCTGGCTCGAACATAGCCACCTAACCTAAGGACTGCAAGGGCTTTCGACCACGTTCTAAAACCTCTCAGACGTTAAAAAATATTCAAATAGGTTTTTCGTGGGCTCTTTAGGGCAAAAAGCACTGCGCACCGTTCTACTCCAATTGCACATAATACTATATTGCACATCATATAAAAGGAGGATATTATATTATTTCAAACAACCTGTTTTTCAACTCAATCGCAAGGTGGCTTTGCATTCTGGCGAGTAGAAGCAATGACTATATCCCTCCCTTTCTCACTCACTCACTCACTCACTCACTCGCTATCTTTTGGGAAGACCATTTAAGCTTAGTTGTTAAATTTTACATATTTGTTCCCGTGGACTTGGTCATCCTTTTGTCGAAGCTGTACTACTAAAATTCAAATTGCGCACTATTGTAGCTTTAGCGGCGTTTCGAACATGAAACGCATGCACGAGACCACGGGAATAAAGTTTAGGGCTTACTGCGCCGACGCAAAACTCCAGGCAATGAAACGTAGCATACCGTTTACGGCTTCGACATAAGTTCCCCGATGTTTGTTTAAAGTGCTTTTAAAAGGGGTCATGCAGACAACATATAACTGTTTAATTTGAAGGAACGTCACTCAGCTCCATTCCAGCCATTGGTTGGTTGGTAAAACGTTTATTGAGCTTAAAGGAAAGGGGTAGAATGGTTTTGGTTAGCCTTCTAAGTCCAGGAGTCCTCTTGTCCGGGCTGCCTCCGGGGCAGAAGGATGTTTTTTTAGGCAAAAAAAAAAAAAACGCAAGAAGTATTAAAAACTTTCAAATTTTGAGCTACAGTGACGTGTTACGGGCAGGAGTGACGTCATATGAGCCAGCAATACAAACATTTTTAGGAGTGTGTTAACTGCACGTTAGCACTCAAGTGATGCGGTCAAATTGAACGAAAGAGGCCCCACTACAATCGGGCAGACATGTTTCGGGGCGGTGGATTATGTCGGCGGCCGCCAATCGCACACGCGAGATTCTGTGACGTCATAGAAAGGTTGCCGGAAAGCGGCTATGGAGTCCCCGCTGCTTCGCATTAGAAATTTGCAATAAAATTAATACCGTTGTTACCGGGACAAATCAGTCCCTTTAGTTAACCAAACTTGTGTTTTGTCTTCATGGACCCTTCAAATCTTTCCGAGAGTGTTGTTTTCTTGTTCTTGCTATTGGTATCTTAATCTTCTATGAAAGACATCTGCAACGTCTCGATCCCGCTGACGTGCGCAACACGACCGGGGGTGTGGCGCCTGTCCTCTATAGCCTGTGCTGGTTCGTCATTCTTCGCGCGCTTCGTCAGACCCAACAACGTGCAAAGCAATCTCTGAAAAAGCGTACAACTAGGAGTAAACCCTATCACGAAAGATGAATTCCACTGCTAGATCCTGACTAGGCAACCGAATCATGAAAGCAGGAACAAAGTCTCACACAGAGACACCTGATCTGCGTCAACATATTAAACATTCGCCGCGGTTGCTCAGTGGCTGTAGCGTTGCGCTGCTGAGGCCACTGACGCGGGTTCGATACCGGCCGCGGCTTCCATTTTTCTGATGGAGGCGAAAAATGGAAACGCCCGTGGGTCGCCATTTCGGTGCACGTTAAGAATCCCCGGCTGATCAAAATTAATCTGATGTCTTCCATTACGGCGCGCCTGGTTTCGGCGCGTAAAAGCTTCCCAAATTTGTTTTTTGTTTTTTTGTCAACCAAAGAAACGCAGTTATGCTCCGGCGGAAACTTCGTAAAAGCACGCCGAAAAATTCGGTACAAGGAAAAAAATATGGTACGGAGACACTGTGCTCTCTGAGCTAAGCAGGAAGAGGGCCTCGAATGATTTTATACCAAGAGGGAAGGGGGGGGGGGGCATAAATGACGAAATTAACTCTCGCTGTCAACAAATAATAACTACGGATAATTATTTCTGTGTGGATAAGGTACATGCGGCTTCTTTGTCTGTTGTCACCTCTATAAATAGTGTGAATTGCAATTTTGCAATTTCAGTGGGGGGAAATGAACAAAACAATCAGAACTTTATCTAGAGTACGACGCCATCTCCAAGTCCTCGTATTTTTAATCTGTGTAAATGCTTTACTGTGGCTTTTTGTTCTTTCTTCTTGTTTTGTTGTTTTCATTTACCCTTTCACCTTTCATGCTTTCCCTTTCCCTGTTTGGTTCCCCTCCCCCCTTCCGCCACCCTTATCGAAATGAAATGCTGCGTACGCCACTGGTCCGAGCAACATACTCCTGCAATAATTCTGTACATGTGATTTGTGACAACGGAATTATATTGCTTGTCAAAACAGCGCAATTTATGTCCTGTATTCTTTTGTCCTGATGCATTGGTAAAGCAGCGCTGGCTCGGGATGGTAAGCGAGTAGGTCGTGCATACGCCAGCGAACGACTTCCGATTGAAACCCTTGATCGACTAAGGTGCCTGATTCTCCGGCGGGTGCTCGCCTCATCTATTGATTGATTGATTGTGGGGTTTAACGCGCCGTCGCAACGCAGGCGATGAGGCGCGCCGTAGTGGAGGGCTCCGGATTAATTTTGACCACCTGGGGATCTTTATCGTGCGCCGAAATCCGGGAATCGAACCCGCGACCTCGTGCTCAGCAGCGCAACGCCTTAGCCACTGAGCCACCGCGGCGGGTGCTCGCCTCATCTATAACAAGCCCCTGAATCGCGTGTAGCATTGGTACCGAATTTGGCTGCAACAATACCTTGCCGGAAAGTCCACCATATTGTATCGCTTCCGAATTTGTTCTCTGAGCGTCAATAACAAAGTGTCGTCATTTGCGCTTGTCTGAAGCTGAAAGCGCGATGCGCCATAGTCACTCTAACCGCAGCTCGCTGTTCACTGTCTAGTGATACGGGGTGGTGACTGCACAGCGACATTTTATTGCGTGAGTATAACTCACACACGCCCAGCATCTGTGGCCCCGCTTGGTTTCATCCCAGACAACTTAGCAGCACCATTTTGCTGTTTCAAGACTGCATGTCGCGCTACAATGTAGCTGGGGGCAAGGAGGGATACGATTGACAGCCAGGACTACGTGGGCGCGTCACAGCCAGGCCAATTCATAAAATCCAGTAGTACCATCGCCGACAGCCTGACACACGCCCAGCAGCAGTGGCACCGCTTGGTTCCATCCCAGACGACTGAGCAGCGCCCCTTTGCTGCTGCAGGTTTGTTCCTCTACTTTGAACAAATTTTATCGAGCTAAACCGGATTCCACTGCTGCTGAGCGCATTTTGTGATTTTTTCAATGTCAGATAAATTTCGTGTTTGCGCGCAACAGCTCGCCAGTGGTGCATATTTAACATGCACTGGTTTTCAATCACGCTATCACGTTGGAACATGTTCAGGGGTGAAGGAAAAGGCGTACAAAAAGAAATCTGACGCTGTTAAAAAATACTGGAAATGTGAAGCCCGTAAACAAACTGCACTGAGCCCGGTGGCTACGAAATCAGGCGATGAACCTGAAATAAGCATCGCAAACGAAATCGCTGAAATCCAACGCAAAGTTTCAACGCTCCTTGAAATGAAATTGAAGGTTGGTGCTTTGGAAATTATCAAGTCGACAGTTCATGCCATTGAGGGCCCAATGCGGGAAATGTGAAAGAAGTATGACGAAGTTTTTGCTTACATTAAACTACAAAATACGGACGTATCCGGCTTAAGAAAGCGCATGGAAATACTCGAGAAAAAGGCAAAAGAACAGAAGGTAGAATAGCTAAGAAAACAAGTCAATAATTTGGAGCAGTATAGCCGACGTATGAACTTGGAAGTGCATGGGTTGCCCCAGCACACCGACGATAACCTGCTCAACAAACTTAACAAAATGACCACAAAACTCGACCTTACGCAGCTTTTCGAAACAGATATTGATTGATTGATTGTAGGGTTTAACGCGCCGACGCAACGCAGGCGATGAGGCGCGCCGTAGTGGAGGGCTCCGGATTAATTTTGACCACATGGGGATCTTTAACGTGCGCCGAAATCTCGCACACACGGGCGTTTTTGCTTTTCGCCTCCATCAGAAAAGCGGCCGCCGCGGCCGGAAACAGATATTGAAGCCGCATACATTGGCTTCCGTCTAAACCAAAGGAAAGCAGAGCTGAGGCTGTCCCGTCTTTGTACGTTTTTCATCCCTTGTAACAAAAGAAGCTTGACTTGAAAAGAAAGAGAAACTGAAACAGGCAAAAAGCGAGATATTCTTCAGTGAAACCTAACAGCCCAGAATAAGGCCTTTTCTGGCAAATGAGGACTAAAGCAAAGGAAAAGGAATACCAGTTCACTTTGCACAGAAATGGAAGACTGTTCGTATCCAGAGGCCCTTGCGACAAGGTGATCCAGATAAGCACAGTCAACGACCTAGACCGGATATAATGATAACATGAAGAGAACAGTGTTAGATGCCTGTCTGACTAAACACTTCCGCAATGATAAGTGACACCACTCCGGACACTTACTACGTGCGATTCTTTCATGCACTGCATAAACCACAGAAAAGCATTACGCAATAAGCAACAGACTTCCTTGCTTCACTTAAATGCGCACAGCCTAAACAACAACAAAAAATGTCTGTCGATGTGTTCTTTAATTCATTATGCCATAAACGTGATATACTGGCCTTCTCCGAGACCCGGTTTTCGAAGGACTCGGACGTCGTGCAATTTCCAGGTTACAGATGCGCGCTTTTCTGATGGAGGCGAAAAGCAAAAACGCCCGTGTGTTCGAGATTTCGGCGCACGTTAAAGATCCCCAGGTGGTCAAAATTAATCCGGAGCCCTCTACTACGGCGCGCCTCATCGCCTGCGTTGCGTCGGCGCGTTAAACCCCACAATCCAATCAAAATCAGTTACAGATGCGCGTCACTGTGCAGATGTAGCACACAAGGAGGGGGCGTGGCAGCATACGCCTGAAACCATATAAGGCTATGCGTATATTCCCAAAATATTCATTTCTACCCGCCGCGGTGGCTCAGTGGCTAAGGCGTTGCGCTGCTGAGCACAAGGTCGCGGGTTCGATTCCCGGCCGCGGCGGCCGCTTTTCTGATGGAGGCGAAAAGCAAAAACGCCCGTGTGTACGAGATTTCGGCGCACGATAAAGATCCCCAGGTGGTCAAAATTAATCCGGAGCCCTCCACTACGGCGTGCCTCATCGCCTGCGTTGCGTCGGCGCGTTAAACCCCACAATCAATCAATCAATTATTCATTTCTAAGCTGCGACTGAGGCGCTGTTAATCAATACCGCCAGCTCAGTGATCGCAGTTATCTACAGGCCTCCATCCGGTGTTATGGCAACAGTTTTGGAATTTCTTGAAGATACGCTACACTACTGTAATCAATTCGGCGACAAACCAGTCATAATTACTCGTGACCTAAACATAGACTTGCATAGACATGCACAGAAATAGAGCACGCATGGTCCAAACTAGGAAAACTCAACTTTAGAGTACCACAGGGATCCATACTCGGCCCGCTCTCATTCTTGCTATACATAAACGACATCATACACATTTCCTCCACACCAGATGTTGTCTTACACACCGATGATACGAAATTATTCTTTTCCGGCAGTGATCTTTATCCACTGCAGAAACTGACAAATATCTGGCTTGAAAAGTTATCGATATGGCTAGAAGCAACCAGCTTTCACTGAACACAACTAAGTTTTTCGTTTGTCGTCCAAAAAATAAGAATTTAAGCCAACAAATTTATATCACATTCCGTGGTAAGACCATAGAACAAGTCGCTTCACACCAATTTCTTGGTGTCACGTTGAACGAAATTTTAAATTGGTCACCTAATATGATTAGTATTCGAACCGATGTGTCATGCTCTATTGGCGTCATCTATAAACTGAAGCAGCTTCTTCCCGCATGGTTGGAAAATCAGGTGTGTTACGCGTTAATACACTCTCGCCTCACTTATTGCTCGCTTGTATGGGGAACAACTGACAAAGTCAATTTAGATAATCTACTAGTATTTCAAAAGAAAGTAATGAGCTTGGTATAAAATGAATCACCTAGAATCCACGCTGCCCTATTCTTCCACAAGCATAACATACTATGACTATTCAAAACAGCATAAACAAAAAATGGCATTAATTTATCAACAGTTCAAGAATAATTCTGATGCCATCATGGAACAATGCGC
Organism: Haemaphysalis longicornis; assembly: GCF_048455015.1. NCBI lineage: Eukaryota > Metazoa > Arthropoda > Arachnida > Ixodida > Ixodidae > Haemaphysalis > Haemaphysalis longicornis. Next base: position 28,427 of record NW_027526222.1, on the reverse strand, counting down.
ATGGAAGAACCACGAATACAATCTACGCCATGTGAGCTACAACAAAAAAAAAAATCCGAACAAACTATAAGTTGCAAAAGACAACCTACATAATTCCCGACTTTTTGTACAAATACCCTGTTATTCTTATATTGATGCAGTCTTCTTCTTGGGTACAACCTTTAAAAAAATGATGTGCGTTTGTTGGAGCTACAGTAAGCAAGCTCTTTGTGATTTTGATATGCCCCAATATCACTGTTGAATGCCTCTCCGTGTTTCTAAGCTTCGCTTTAAAAAAGGATGAACGTAGACGAAAACGATCATGCGTAAGCATGCTGCATACCATGCTAATTAAAAGAAATTGCCGACTTCAATGGAATCTGCCGACGGTGAGCAGGCGATGCTTGCCCTCTCCAGAAGGTCACGAAAATGCTGTTCAATAGCAAGCATCTTTTGGTGCTTTCAATTTGTCGGTTTGCCATGGACTGTTTAGAACTGCTACCGAGCAGCTACGCATTTCCTTTCTTATTTTGCCCATAGAATTTCTATTCCGAGACCTCTCCTGGGCTGCCTATGAACTGCCCTGAACTGCTCTGGACAGACAAATAAAAGAGACCACCTGTACTGTGCACGTAAAATGGCGCGCGAATGCGCAGAATGATGGGGAGACTCAAAAGCACAGAAACGGCGTTACTAACTTGGCAGTGAAACTGCGCTTTCCACTTTTTGCAAACAAGAAAAAAAGTTACACTTCGCACCGACTCCGTTGACAACATAATATAACGACTGCGCTTCTTTTTTTTTTCTTTTTTTGCTATGTTCAAAACCTGTTTCGGAACCCCTTTAACTCTCCTTGGAACAAAGAAATGGGTAAAAAGACGGGAGTGCAGTATTGAGCTCCGATTTGGTTGGTCGTTGCTGGGAGTAACGATGAGGCTCCCTTGGAATTGTTAAATCTGCCTCATAGGGCTGGATCAAGACAGAGGGCGTTTCGCTGAGCAGCTATTTGATCCGAATCGACCGGTGAAACACGCATTTTTCTCGGTGGAGCGAGAAAAATTACTTTAAACGAGAGGGGAAGTTACTATACGCTTTTCGTGAGCTGAAACACACTTTCTGAATGTGAGCTGGCACGAATAAGAGCGAGGGCAAAGTAGATTGATGACGGGACCCATGGGATTTGACCCGAAAAATGTAGACCGCGCTGTCACATGACGCGATGCAAGAATGACGTTTCGCAAGCGTGATGCCGCAGTGTCTATCACAATTTGGCGGGAAATTGTTTCTGGCACCGTTATTTGTTACATTTGGCCCGTTTGTGTGTGTGCGTGTGTGAGTGAGCTTGTGCGTTTGTGTGCTTGTGCGTGAGCGTGTGCGTGTATGTGTGCGTGTGCTTGTGCGTGTGCGTGTTCGTGTGTGTGAGCTTGTGCGTGTGCATGTGTGTGTGTGCTTGGGTGTGCATGTGCTTGTGTGTGTGCGTGTATGTGTGTGTGAGTGTGGGTGTGTGTGCGTGCGTGTGCTTGTGGGTGTGCGTGTGTGCTTGTGCGTGTGGGTGTGTGCGTGTGTGCTTGTGCGTGTGCGTGTGCTTGTGCGTGTGGGTGTGTGTGCTTGTGTGTGTGCGTGTGCTTGTGCGTGTGCTTGTGCGTGTGTGTATGCGTGTGTGTGTGCTTGTGGGTGTGTGTGTGTGTGCGTGCGTGTGCGCGCGTGTGTGCGTGTGTGTGTGTTCTTGTGTGTGTGTGTGCTTGTGCATGTGCTTGTGCGTGTGTGTGGGCTTGTGCGTGTGCGTGTGCTTGTGCATGTCTGTGTGCGTGTGCGTGTCTGTGTGCGTGCGTGTGCGTGTGCTTGTGCGTGTCTGCGTGCGTGTGTGTGTGTGTGTGTGTGTGTGTGTGTGTGTGTGTGTGTGTGTGTGCGTGCGTGCGTCCATGCGTGCGAGCGTATGCATGTGTGTGTGTACTCGGTGGGGGGGGGGGGGAATCGTCAGAGGCTAAAATGTACGCTTTCGCCCTCCCAATAGTGTCTCATTCCGCTTCTATTGCCAATTTTCAGAAATGTGTTCGTGCTTTCCCATCGACAACCAGCAGCGACAGTTGCGATGCCTGAATAGGCACAATCGCGGAGCGCCAAGTAACCTAGGCACGGCTCCGGATTTGTGGACGTGCCCAGACGTCCCGTCCAGGTACCGAACCCGTGGCGACCTTACGGGCCAATTCGCTCCCCGTGCGACGGGAGGAAAATACCCTGTAAGGGACTTTTGTGCATCGCGGAGCTCAAATCTCGTTTTGTTATACCTTCTTTGTCGCGACCACAGAGACAGCTGTGTTGCGTTTTTCTGTATTTATAACGCATGAACAGTTACGGCAGGGTTTCGCATGGGCTCCACGTCTGCCGCAACGAGGCCTCATCTGTACTCGGTTCTTGTCGCCGGTCGCATGGTCGACGCCGCGCGCGCTGCTTGGCTTGTCATGCGCCGTCGTCCATTAGCGCAAATGGCGCCGCGGCCACCGGACCTGCACCGCGGTTTTGCGCCCCCCCCCCCCCCCCCCTTCCTCCCCCTCTGACCAGCAAGTTGATCTGCGCGCCCACTGTGTGCGAGCAGACTGTTAGCTCGGCGTTCTCGCTGGCCCTCAGGTGGAACGGTCACCTTGGCGCCGCTACATCGCTCCAGCCGCGTGGCAGCAGAGTTCGCCGCAGGACCGTGTTGCGTTTTGCAAGCGCCCTTACTGGCATCGTCCCTCCCCACTCCACCTTCGTCCACAAAACCCTGCCCCGTCACACTCTGCAGGTCTACGCAGTGCACGCGACGCATAATGCGTTGGCGTTGAGTTCATTTAACAAAATAAAGAGGGGGAGGTCTCGTTCAAAATTAAAAGGGTCCTTCGCTGTTTCCGCGTGGCTGGCTTTCGTCTGATCTCTTTGAACAAGTGTGCTCAATGTTTACTGTTTCACGCTGGGGTTTGAGCGATCGTTTCAGCACTTTTTTTGCCTCCGTATGCTGCACCGTACTCATGCCTCTGTCGGCGACTTTGGAAATTAAAGTGGTTGTTGTACGGTTGCGCTGTTCTTTCTCACGTCCAGAATGTCTGCTTCCGTTTTTTTTTTTCGTACTGTGTGCGCCAAAAGAAAACAGTTATTACTACAAGCTATCGCCTAAAAAGAGGAAGAACGCAATTGCTGTCGCCCATTTTCGTGAGGCGAGTACAGGCCAGGTAAAGTCAAATTAGTGGTTGTGGGCGCACGTATTAATGGGATGAGCTTTCCATTAAGGTACGAGCAAGGCATGAATTCAGAAACTGCCATCGGTTACGCGTAGCCAATAGGTGTTATGCGTTGCTGTCATTATTTCGCCCTCTTTTTCCCCCTTGGATAACAAGCCCTTTCAGACAGGATATCTTTTTCTCTTTTTTCGCTTGGTGCAATGTCAAGGACCATACCTATGTTGCTGGAAATCTACAGTCGCGTGTGTTCCAGACTGGGAGCAATAAAGGAACACCTGGCCCAGAGATATATGAGGTGCTCTTTGTAGTGAAACTGTACGTGTGGGAGCGAATTCGGGCCCCTTGGTGTTCTTTAACAAGAACCGATATCTCATACGCACCCGCGGTCATTTTCAATTCAATTCAATTCACTTTTATTCAGCAAAAAGTAATAAAGAAATATACGCATAACGCTGCGCGGACCCATAGCCAAAGGCTGGTCTCGGGTACGACGAAGTAAATACATAGAGGTGTCATTTTTAACACACTGATAATAAAATGCTGAATATTGAAATATTAGCAATATATAACTTAAGGTAGTACAGCATTATTACGTGGTACACATGCACGGGAATGCGTATAGAAGAATACCAACAAGTCACAAATTCACAACATGTTGCTAAGGCATTAGCGCAACTTATATATCAAATTGTGGAAGACAATAACATTAAAACAGTCCTTAGGCTTGACCTAACAAATGCTTTTTAGGGTTCGAGAAAAATGGGGAGACTGCTTGACAAAGTACGGTACATCATTCCATGTCTTAACGCCGCTAAACTGCCGTAGCCGCTCTCCATACACATTGAAAACTGGCGCAAGGTTCAAGTTCTCCAGCGAGATACTTCTGCATGGGGCTACGCAACGGGTGATGAAACATAGACACATCAAAGGGCCGATTGAACCTTAAAACGTTGTTCATACAGATAGATATTTTCAAACACAACAAGCGCTCGGAAGGCAGAACATTCATTTTTCGGAAGAGTGGCCTGGAGGATTCGTAGTAATCGGAATGATTTATAATTTTCAGCGATCGTTTCTGAAGTTGGCTTATGGGATCCAAATATGTTTTGTACGTTCTTCCCCAAGATTCAATACAATAAGAACTATGGCTCTGAATAAAGGCGAAGTACAACATACGCAGTATATTTTTGTCAAAATAATCTCGAGCCTGTAGCAGGGCGTGGCAAGCTGAAGCGAGTTTCTGACAAATGACATGAATGTGATCCTGCCAGTGTAAATGATTGTCAAGAGTAACTCCGAGATATTTAAATGATACAGCTTGTTGTAGCTTTTGGTTATTTATATAGTACAACTGGCGGCAACAGGTATTTTTCGGGAGTGAAAGGGGATAAACTTTGTTTTCTTGGCATTAATAGTCAACCTATTAGTTATCATCCACTTAAACGCAGAGTCCAATTCTTTCTTTGTTCGCTACGGTTTCAAGTTCATTAAGGTTGTCGGCAGTAATGGTTATACAGGTTTCGTCAGCATACATCAGTACTTCAGCAGAGTGAAGCGCTGATGGTAAATCATTGACGTATAATGAGAATAGCAAAGGCCCGAGAACTGATCCCTGCGGTACCCCTGCTTCATGAGATACTGCGATGAAGATGAAACGTTGTTCATTACAACTGTCTGTTGGCGTTCACTGAGGTAATCTAGTAGAAGGTGAGATGCACTGTTACGGAAGCCATATTGCTGAAGTTTTTTAATTCGAATATTGTGATTGACCGTATCAAATGCTTTTTATAAATCCAGGAATATGACGCACACAAGCTTACGATTATTTAGCGCCGTATTAATTAACTGCGTTAGGGCCAGGACTGCGGTTGAAGTGGAGCGGTGTTGACGAAAGCCGTGTTGTTGTGAGCATGCAGAGTATATTGTATGTATTTATAAACTTGTTGTACCGGTTGGCAAGAACTTTTTCAAAATTGTTGTTAATTATATTAAGAATTGAAATTGGCCTGTATTTTAGAGGGTCCGAAGGGACCTTCTTTATATATTGGCATAACCTTCGCAATCATCAATGACGATGAGTATATAGAAGATTTAACGGAGTGATTGAACAAGTGGCATAATATGGGACCCAGAACGTGAAAAGTTTCTTTGATCATCCTTTGAGTAATGCCATCTATACCAACAGATTTGTTAGACGTCATATATGAACGACGTGTTGTATTTCTTTTACATCTACGTCGAACATTGCAAAGGACTTCGGCAAGCAAGTTGCCAAACTAAGTTCATCAGATGCAGGTGGAAGTTTCTGTGCTAGTGATATGCCCACGGAAGCGAAAGTGTAATTAAAGGTACCAACCGTATTGCTGTCAACAATATCTGCTTGTTTCGTTCTTAGCTCAGCAAGAACAAATTTTTGACGTAGTAGCAACAACAGAAACACGGCTAAAGCCGGGTGAAAATATAACAATTCCTGGGTATACTCTGATATCAAACGCGCGTGTATTTCGCGGGGTGGTGGTGTTGCGCTTTTTATCTGCTTTATTATTTTATCATTTTATCATTTGTTTGTTCGTTCCCTTACCATTTGTTTGTTTGTTTTCAGTAACTCGATGAAAAGAGTTCGAGGACACTTATGAGCGGTGAACACGAAAGTGCTTATTTCCAGTTGAACGCCGCCTTCCGCTCCTTGGCCGTGAGCCTCTGACGGCAGCTTCCATGGCCGCCGATTAATCCACCTGAGTGGGCATGTTGTTCAGTTATAACTTGTACTTACGTTAACTTCCTGCACTTAACAGGTGCCATCATTATTTTCTTCTCATTCCCCATGCGATTTACTTTATAGCGTGATGAGCTTGATTTGCTGATTTTGTTAGGTTTGATTTGATTAAGAGGTTTTAACGCACCGACGCTACACAGGCGATGAGGCGCGCCGTATATCTGGAGGGCTCCGGAGTAACGTTGACCACCTGGAATCTTTTAACGTGCGCCGACATCTCGACACAGGGGCGTTTTTGCTTTTCGCCTCCATCAGAAAAGCAGCCGCAGAGGCCGGGAATCGAACCCACGTCCTTGGGCTCAGCAGCAGGAAGCCTCAACCACTGGTTTTGTTAGGTTTGCTGCCTATAGATGGTCGAAACTATACTGCATAGGCTGTACTTTTTTTTTTCAATAATTTCCTTCATTTCTCCTGTCCCCCCACTACCTTCTTTTCCTCTTAACTGTCGATGTGACGTCAATTCCCGGAGAAAAACGAGTGACGGAGAAATCACCCATG